>NW_027397067.1:77117072-77140913 GCF_003265705.2 Callorhinus ursinus | reverse complement strand
CTGGGGGCGCACTGAGGAGTGGGGCCCCGATTTCTCAGCTCCTCTGGGCAGAGATTGGGAGGCCACCATTTTCGCCCTGGTCCTCCAAAGCTGTACCGAGAGCTTGCAGGGAACAAAAGCTCCTGAGATCAAACCCGAGCAGCTTGCTTAGCCCGGACCGACAAGGGCGGGGCAATTCTGCCTCCAGCAATGACATTTGGGAACCATGGCAACAGGCCCCTCCCGCAGAAGATCAGCACGAACAGCCAGCAAGCCAAGACCAAGTTTACCGATCAAGGAGAACGGGAGAACTCCAGTGCTAGGGGAATACTGCACATGGAATTCATGGCTTTTTTTTACCATGATTCATTAGTTCATCAAAGTTAATTTTTGTTAACTGTTTTTTTTTTAATTTTTCTTTTTCCCTTTTTCAACCAACATCTTATCAATCCCGTTTTTAAAAACAAACATTTTTTATTTTTCATTTTTAGAGTCATATTCTATCCCTTCATAGTAGTTACCCTTATTTTTGGCATATATATATAAGTTGTTCTCTCTTTAAAATTTTGAGATACAGTTTCTTCTAACAGATCAAAATATACCCTAAATCACTAGTGTATGGCTTTGTTCTAGTCTCCTGCCAGATCACATTGTCTCCCTTTTTTCTTTTTTTTCTTAAATCTTCTTCTTTCTTTTTTCAAACAACTTCTTATCTTATCAATTCCTTTTATAAAATCTTTTATAATTTTCATCTTTACAGTCATCTTCCATCCCTTCATTGTGTCAACCCTTACTTTGTACATATATGTCTTTCTTCCTTTAAAATTTTAGGAGGCACTATTTTCTAACAGACCAAAATACGCCCAAAATCTAGTGTGTGGCACTGATCTATGCACTAGCCTGATCATATTTGATCATATTCTGCTTTTTTTGTATTGTTCTGTTTTTGCTTTTATCTTTTTTTTCTTTTTTTTTCCTCTCTCTTTTTTCTTTCCTTCCATTTCTTTTCCCATGGTTTCAGGTCTTTTATGATTTGTATACAGTATATTTGCTGAGGACATTGTTAACCTGTTAGCATTTTGTTCTCTAATTCATCTATTCTCCTCTGGACAAAATGACAAGACGAAAAAAAATCACCTCAGCAAAAAGAACAAGAGGAATTACCGTCAGCCAGGGACCTACTCAATACGGACATTAGTATAATGTCAGACCTAGAGTTCAGAATCATGATTTTAAAGATACTAGCTGGGCTTGAAAAAAGCGTGGAAGTTATTAGAGAAATGCTTTCTGGAGAAATAAAAGAACTAAAGTCTAACCAAGTCGAAATCAAAAAGGCTATTCATGAGGTGCAATCAAAAATGGGGGCACTAACTGCTAGGATAAATGAGGCAGAAGAGAGAATCAGTGATATAGAAGACCAAATGATGGAAAATAAAGAGGCTGAGAAAAAGAGAGATAAACAACTACAGGATCACGAGGGCAGAATTCTAGAGATAAGTGACACGATAAGATGAAACAACTTTAGAATAATTGGGATCCCAGAAGAAGAAGAGAGAGAGGGGCAGAAGGTATATTGGAGCAAATAATAGCAGAGAACTTCCCTAATGTGAGGAAGGAAACAGGCATCAAAATCCAGGAGGCACAGAGAACCCCTCTCAAAATCAATAAAAATAGGTCAACACCCCGACATCTAATAGTAAAACTTACGAGTCTCAGAGACAAAGAGAAAATCTTGAAAGCAGCTCAGGAGAAGAGATATGTAACCTACAATGGTAAAAATATTAGACTGGCAACAGACCTATCCACAGAGAGCTGGCAGGCCAGAAAGGACTGGCATGATATCTTCAGAGCACTAAACGAGAAAAATATGCTGCCAAGAACACTATATCCAGCTAGGCTGTCATTGAAAATAGAAGGAGAGATAAAAAGCTTCCAGAACAAACAAAAACTAAAGGAATTTGCAAACACGAAACCAGCCCTCCAAGAAATATTGAAAGGGGTCATCTAAGCAAAGAGAGAGCCTAAAAGCAGCATAGATCAAAAAGGAACACAGACAATATACAGTCACAGTCACCTTACAGGCAATACAATGGCACTAAAATCATACCTTTCAATAGTTACCCTGAATGTAAATGGGCTCAATGCCCCAATCAAAAGACACAGGCTATCAGATTGGATTAAAAAACAAGACCCATCAATATGCTGTCTGCAAGAGACTCATTTTAGATACAAAGACACCCCCAAATTGAAAGTGAGGGGGTGGAAAACCATTTACCATGCTCATGGACACCAAAAGAAAGCTGGGATGGCAATCCTTATATCAGACAAACTAGATTTTAAAACAAAGACTGTAATGAGAGATGAGGAAGGACACTATATCCTACTTAAAAGGTCTATCCAAGAAGAAGATCTAACAATTGTAAATATCTGTGCCCCGAACATGGGAGCAACCAATTATATAAGGCAATTAATAACAAAAGCGAAGAAACACATTGACACCAATACAATAATAGTGGGGGACTTTAACACCCCCTTCACTGAAATGGACAGATCATCTAAGCAAAAGATCAACAAGGAAATAAAGACTTTAAATGACACACTGGACCAAATGGACTTCACAGACATATTCAGAACATTCCATTCCAAAGCAACAGAATACACATTCTTCTCTAGTGCCCATAGAACATTCTCCAGAATTGATCACATCCTAGGTCACAAATCAGGTCTCAACCGGTACCAAAAATTTGGGATTGTTCCCTGCATATTTTCAGACCACAATGCTTTGAAACTAGAACTCAATCACAAGAGGAAAGTCGGAAAGAACTTCAATACAAGGAGGCTAAAGAGTATCCTATTAAAGAATGAATGGGTCAACCAAGAAATTAAAGAAGAATTAAAAAAATTCATGGAAACCAATGAAAATGAAAACACAACTGTTCAAAATCTTTGGGATACAGCAAAGGCAGTCCTGAGAGGAAAGTATATAGCAATACAAGCCTTTCTCAAGAAACAAGAAAGGTCTCAAATACACAACCTAACCCTACACCTAAAGGAGCTGGAGAAAGAACAGCAAATAAAGCCTAAACCCAGCAGGGGAAGAGAAATAATAAAGATCAGAGCAGAAATCAATGAACTAGAAACCAAAAGAACAGTAGAACAGATCAATGAAACTAGGAGCTAGTTCTTTGAAAGAATTAACAAGATTGATAAACCCCTGGCCAGACTTAACAAAAGGAAAAGAGAAAGGACCCAAATCCACAAAATCATGAATGAAAGAGGAGAGATCACAACCAACACCAAAGAAATACAAATAATTATAAGAACATATTATGAGCAACTCTATGCCAGCAAATTAGATAACCTGGAAGAAATGGGTGCATTCCTAGAGATGTATCAACTACCAAAATGGAACCAGGAAGAAATAGAAAACCTGAACAGACCTATAGCCACTAAGGAAATTGAAGCAGTCATCAAAAAACTCCCAAGAAACAAAAGCCCAGGGCCAGATGGCTTCCCAGGGGAATTCTATCAGACATTTAAAGAAGAATTAATACCTATTCTCCTGAAACTGTTCCAAAAAATGAAATGGAAGGAAAACTTCCGAACTCATTTGATGAGGCCAGCATTACCTTGATCCCAAAACCAGACAAAGACCCCATCAAAAAGGAGAATTACAGACCCATATCCTTGATGAACATGGATGCAAAAATTCTCACCAAAATACTAGCCAATAGGATCCAACAGTACATTCAAAGGATTATTCACCATGACCAGGTGCGATTTATCCCTGGGCTGCAAGGCTGGTTCAACATCCGCAAATCAATCAACGTGATACAATACATTAACAAAAGAAAGAACAAGAATCATAAGATCCTCTCAATAGATGCAGAAAAAGCATTTGACAATGTACAACATCCTTTCTTGGTCAAAACTCTTCAGAGTATAGGGATAGAGGGTACATACCTCAATATCATAAAAGCCATCTCTGAAAAACCTACAAAGATTATCATTCTCAATGGGAAAAAGCTGAGAGCTTTTCCCCTAAGGTCAGGAACGCGGCAGGGATGTCCACTCTCACCACTGCTATTCAACATAGTATTAGAAGTCCTAGCCACAGCAATCAGACAACAAAAAGAAATCAAAGGCATCCAAATCGGCAAAGAGGAAGTCAAACTCTCACTCTTTGCAGATGATATGATACTTTATGTGGAAAACCCAAAAGACTCCACCCCAAAACTGCTAGAACTCATACAGGAATTCAATCAAGTAGCAGGCTATAAAATCAACGCACAGAAATCAGTAGCATTTCTATACACCAACAACAAGACAGAAGAGAGACAAATCAAGGAGTCGATCCCATTTACAATTGCACCCAAATCCATAAAATACCTAGGAATAAATTTAACCAAAGAGGCAAAGGATCTCTACTCAGAAAACTGTAAAACACTCATGAAAGAAATTAAAGACACAAAGAAATGGAAAAACGTTCCATGCTCATGGAGTGGGAAACCAACATTTTGAAGATGTCAATGCTACCTAGAGCAATCTACACATTCAATGCAATCCACATCAAAATACCATCCACCTTTTTCAACGAAATGGAACAAATAATCCTAAAATTTGTATGGAACCAGAAGAGACCCCGAATAGCCAGAGGAATATTGAAAAAGAAAAGCAAAGCTGGCGGCATCACAATTCTGGACTTCCAGCTATATTACAAAGCTGTCATCATCAAGACAGTATGGTACTGGCACAAAAACAGACACATAGATCAATGGAACGGAATAGAGAGCCCAGAAACAGACCCTCAACTCTATGGTCAACTTATTTTTGACAAAGCAGGAAAGAATGTCCAATGGAAAAAAGACAGTCTCTTCAACAAATGGTGTTGGGAAAATTGGACAGCCACATGCAGAAGAATGAAACTGGACCATTTCCTTACACCACACACAAAAATAGACTCCAAATGGTTGAAAAACCTAAATGTGAGAGAGGAGTCCATCAAAATCCTAAAGGAGAACACAGGTAGCAACCTCTTCGACCTCAGCCGCAGCAACTTCTTCCCAGAAACATCGCCAAAGGCAAGGGAAGCAAGGGCAAAAATGAACTATTGGGATTTCATCAAGATAAAAAGTTTTTGCATAGCAAAAGAAACAGTCCACAAAACCAAAAGACAACCGACAGAATGGGAGAAGATATTTGCAAATGACATATCAGATAAAGGGCTAGTATCCAAAATCTATAAAGAACTTATCAAACTCAACACCCAAAGAACAAATAATCCAATCAAGAAATGGGCAGAAGACATGAACAGGCATTTTTCCAAAGAAGACATCCAAATGGCCAACAGGTACATGAAAATTGCTCAACATTGCTTGGCATCAGGGAAATCCAAATCCAAACCTCAATGAGATACCACCTCACACCAGTCAGAATGGTTAAAATTAAGTAGTCAGGAAACGACAGATGTTGGCAGGGATGTGGAGAAAGGGGAACCCTCCTACACTGTTGGTGGGAATGCAAGCTGGTGCAACCCCTCTGGAAAATAGTATGGAGGTTCCTCAAACAGTTGAAATTAGAGCTACCATTCGATCTAGCAATTGCACTACTGGATATTTACCACAAAGATACATTTGTAGGGATCCGAAAGGGTACGTGCACCCCAATGTTTATAGCAGCAATGTCCACAATATCCAAACTGTGGAAAGAGCCAAGATGCCCATCGACAGATGAATGAATAAAGAAGTGGTATATATATACACAATGGAATATTATGCAGCTATCAAAAGGAATGAGATCTTGCCATTTGCAATGACATGGATGGAACTGGAGGGTGTTATGCTGAGTGAAATAAGTCAATCAGAGAAAGACATGTATCATATGACCTCACTGATATGAGGAATTCTTAATCTCAGGAAACAAACTGAGTGTTGCTGGAGTGGTTGGGGGTGGGAGGGATGGAGTGGCTGGGTGATAGACATTGGGGAGGGTATGTGCTACGGTGAGCGCTGTGAATCGTGTAAGACTGTTGAATCACAGATCTGTACTTCTGAAACAAATAATGCAACATATTTTAAGAAAAAAGAAAAAGAAGAAGATAGCGGGAGAGGAAGAATGAAGGGGAGTAAGTCAGAGGGGGAGACGAACCATGACAGATGATGGACTCTGAAAAACAAACTGAGGGTTCTAGAGGGGAGGAGGGTAGGGGGATGGGTTAGCCTGGTGATGGGTATTAAAGAGGCACGTTCTGCATGGAGCACTGGGTGTTATGCACAAACAATGAATCATGGAAAACTACATCAAAAACTAATGATGTAATGTATGGTGATTAACATAACAATAAAAATTATTTAAAAAAAAGAGAGAGAGAGAGTTCTTCTAGATGTAAATGAGTTAAGGACCTCAAGATGAGATCACTCTGGATCATCCTGGTAGAAACTAAATCCAGGGACACACATCCTGATGAGTATAAGGCGGGGGAGGAGGGATTCGAGAGAAACAGAAGAGAAGGGCTTGTAAACTTGGTGGCAGAGCTGCAGTCACACAGCCACAAGCCAGGGAGAGCCTGGGGCCACTAGAAGCTGGAGGAAAAAAGCAGCGTTCTCCCCTAGAGATGCCAGAGGAAGGGTGGCCCTGCTGACACTAAGATTTTAGAATCCTGGTCTCCAGAACTGTTGGGGAATAACTGTCTCTTGTTTAAAACAACCTAGTCTATGGCAATTTGTTATGACAGCCATGAGAAATAATAAACGTAATTAGAAATACGGGACTAGAATCCAGGAGAGAAATCAGAGCTGGAGATAGGACTTTATAAAGCCATAATACTGGGTAGGATTCCATAGGAAATATATGTATATACATATGTAGAGAGAGAGAGATAGAGAGACAGAGAAAGAGACAAAGGCACAGAGAGAGAGAGAGACTGAGAAAGAGACAGACAAAGAGAAGATCAAGGATTGAGCCACAATCTTTGAAGAATTAATGAAACTGAGAAAGATCCAGAAGAGAATACTGAAAATAAGTAAGCAGGAGAGAGTAGAAGAGCCAGCAAGAAAGAGGACCCTTGAAACTACATAAAGAATTTCAAAGAGGAAAGGTTTAGCAATGTGTCAAATGCTGCTAAATGTCAAGTGGTATGATGACTAAGAATTTAACACTGGATTTGGCAAGTAGCAGTAATTGATAACCTGAACAATGATAGTTTCAAATATAAAAACCCAGTTTCAAATATAAAGACCCGGGGCCTCTCAGGCTCAAGAGAGATTATGGAGAGAGGCTATGGAATTGCAAAGACAGAGAATATACTTGGAAATTTTTCTATAAAATAGCAGAAAAATCATGCAAAAATATTCATACTTAGTATTGAATAATTTCTCTGCTCCCATTCCACAGGAAATATGTTCCAAATATGTTATATTTACAGTAATGAAGAAAAAAAAAACTTTGCACATGAAATCCTATTAAGAAAGATCCAATAAAGCAAATCGATGAGGTAGAAGAGAAAAGAGGCAATTATGTGTCTTGTAATGTGCAATCTGAAGATGACATGCTGTGTACAAGTCGGAAGGTTTACAGATGGGAGTGGACAAAGTCCCTGCATTGCATTTTCCTCCCTGAGGTAGGAGGGGTGTGAATGCACATTTGACGGGAGAAATCAACTTCCACCTTGAGTAAACACTGACAAAATTTTCTCCAATGCATTCCAGTCATAGATGCCTAAAATGTAAGTACCATTGTGTTGCTTTATAACAATTATCACACCAACTATTGGACATGATGTTCTCCTTAAATTAAACAAACAAACAAACAAAAAAAACTTCATTTTCAGATGGAGCCCAGCCATGTCACTAAGTATGAGATCTGAAACAAATTACTCAACATCTTTCTTGATTTGTCAAAATACAGTTAATAGTTGCCTTGTCCATTCACGGAGGTGGTAAGGGTTTTTTTTTTTTTTTTTAAGATTTTATTCACTAAAGAGAGAGAGCGAGAGAGTGCATGAGTGGGGGGAGGAGCAGAGGGAGAGGGAGAAGCAGACTCTCCTCTGAGCAGGGAGCCCCATTTGGGGGCTCGATCCTGGGACTCCAGGATCGCGACCTGAGCCGAAGGCAGTCGCTTAACCAACTGAGCCACCCAGGCAACCCAAGGTGGTAAGGGTTATCACTAACACTGAAACCTGGTGTCTGATTCTTAGCAAGGAAAACAGTTTTATATGTACTGATCTAAAGACAAATGACCTCAAGTCAAATCTTACCCTTATATATCAATACCCACGAGACCAAGATTCAGCTACACAAATTCTTCACACATCAGTTTCCCTATTTGAATAGGAAGACAATTATATCAACCTCAAATGGTTGCTATGAGAAATTTAAGCAAGATAATGAATTCAAAGTGCTTAACATATATGGTTTCATAAATAAATAGTAACTATTATTATTTAAAATTACTCTGTCGTTTTGACTCTGTCCTCATTCCTGCCCTCAAGTAGCTCAGAGTATAATGGAGAGAATTCTAGTTAATAACTAAGCAGATATGTGGCAGAACAGCACATGTGCTCTAATCGGGGGAGAAGTTCAATGTTCAAGTGTGCACTAAGCTCAGCCAGCTGTACCACTTCGTTAGTGCTCAATTAAACACATCCATAGCATCACATTTGGAACAGCATTCAGTTTGCTCAAGAGCACAGAATGATTTATGGAGTAACGCTTTGCTGCTCCAACAGGACTTCATTTGCATGAGAAAAGGACAATTTGATCCTTCAGTGTGCAGTTGTAGAGAACTGCTTTCCTTGAGCCTTATTCTTGGTTTGTTTTCACTTGGGAAGGAATCTGTCATTTTAGAAATACATGTTGTAGTCATGCGGCAAACTACAGGAGGAAAAGGCTGGAGGAAACAATTTCTGGCCTTGAATTACTTTATGTTTGGGTAAGAAGATTAAGTTGCTGTTGGCGTTTAAAAATGTGTGTCTGAATAACAGTCTCCCACACAAACTTCATCCGTTCAATAAATTCCAACAGTTTAACTAAATGTTCTAATTTCTGAAAGCTTAAAGCAGATAGAGCAGTGTGTGCAGGTGGTTCAATGACTGCCTTCAGACTTGCTGTAAGGGCACCAAAGGGACAACATGGACCCATGTGATCTCCCCATAAGTGGTGGTAGTGCCAGAATCTCCACTTCATGACCATATCCCAACTAACCTTGCTTCATCCTCACCTCATTCAATCCATTCTTTATATGTATAGGTCTGTATTACTGATTTACATATAGTCCTTTGATGGTCCTCCATCGGTCTCACTACACTTAATATGACATACAAGGCCTTCCATCATTTGTCCCCTCATCCCCCGTTAAACTCCCCACCTTTTTCATTTTGATTTATGTCCTGACTAAAAGGAAGAGCTTACAGCACACCACAGATATGCTCTGTATCAGTGCCTTTGCTACTCTGGGAGTCACTTTCTTTTCCTTGATTGACTTCCTTCTAGTTAGGCAGGTACCAGCTCCTGCATGTAGCCTTCTCCTGATCTGAGCTTTTTTTTAGAGAGAGAGAGAGCTGGGGTTTGGGGGCAGAGGGAGAAGGAGAGAGAGACTCTCAAGCAGGCTCCACACCCAGCACAGAGCCCAACACGGGGCTGGATTCCACAACCCCAAGATCATTACCTGAGCTGAAATCAAGAGCTAGATGCTCAACTGACTGAGCCACCCAGGCACCCCGTGATCCCAGTTTTAAAGTTCCTCAAGGTGCCCCAATCTGTGCTCCCATAGTACCCTGTTCTCATTCTCAACATTTGGTGAGTTGCAGATACCTTTGGGTATCTGTTGATTTATAGAAGTTCATTCCAAAATAAATAAATCTGCAACCTCACACATATACATGTTATATCTAGCTTGGATTATCTTGAGGCTTATCTCTAGATATATTTTGGGGAATTCCCCATTCTTGATTATGAGCTTCTTAGGGTCAAGGACAGTAATTTGCTATGCCTAGTTACAGCATAGTACTGCACTTGTAACAACCTATCCATAAATATGTACTTAAGTGAATCAAGTTAATAAGCCAGGCAACAATGATTAAGTATCTAATATATTCCAGTCATTGGACACCAAAGAGTCAGAAGCCAGCTTGCTGCGGTACACAACTCTGTGTTTGCTCTACTGAGATACTGCTAATGGCTAAAGTTGAAGTTATGTGGGACAAGTTTGTGCTGGGAGTATGAGTAGGCAGTCAAATCCCTACTCTTCTCACTTCATAGGTTCACTCTAAGCTATGTCATAAATCAGCACAGTTCAATTACTTTCTTTTTTTTTTTAAAAGATTTTATTTATTTATTTGAGAGAGAGAGAGAATGAGAGAGAGAAAGCACGAGAGGGAAGAGGGTCAGAGGGAGAAGCAGACTCCCTGCTGAGCAGGAAGCCCGATGCGGGACTCGATCCCGGGACTCCAGGATCATGACCTGAGCCGAAGGCAGTCGCTTAACCAACTGAGCCACCCAGGCGCCCCAATTACTTTCTTTATGTCAATGCCACTAACAGTTCTGTCTATAGCCCTAATTGCTCCTCTTAGCTCCTGATCACCTAAAATTTTCTCTTAGATATATGAATGTCAACTCAAACAAGCATGTACAAAACAAATTTTATGATCATTTCAATGATCAAACCAATGTGGTTTTCTGATGTCTCTGCTATTCACATGGTTGACTACGTAGATGCATATACATATATATCACCTCTGGTATATTATCTCTGATATCTCCTTCTGCTTCACGACCAATGTTTAATCTATTAAGTATGTATGCTTAGGTGTCTGGATGTGAATGTATATAAAAACTAACTGCTTCCTACCATATAGAATTAGTTCATATGGAGTCAGTATTTCTCATTCTTATATTATAAGGGCGTAACACAGTGCCTGGAACTAAAACACAGTAGACACACATGAACATGCACACATATGTACGTGCACACACACACACACACAGATGAAACAAACAAAAATAAATATACTGTAAGCATTTTCCCTCTGTCACTTTGTCCTTCTACTGATTAGGACCCAGATTTGATGGTTGGGATGGGTTAGCCATCTTGGCCTGGGAGCTGGCGGCTGTGAATTAAGTATTATGGATCAGCAATATGGAAGTATCTTGGGTCCCTGATAATTACAGAGCCACGGTAGTAGTGAGGGACTGCTTATGTGTACTAGAACAAGGAATAAATCTCTATGTCGTTTAAGTCACTCTTATTCTGAGTGTTCTATTACTCAGAATAAGGCTGATTTTATCTAATACAAGTAACCTATTCATCCCTCATGAAGCTTTCTGGATCTTTCCAATTTGCCTCACTTTTAATTTCTATTTAATAAACGTTCAGTCTTGACTGAGATAAATGTTCCAGTTTCTTTACAAAGCATTACGTTTACTCTGAAGCCTTTCTGGGTTTCCTGTGAAAAGTTGCCCCATCACACTGCTCTGCTCCCCTAGCCTACAATGCATACACCCAACGTTCCCAAGTCTTTGTGATCTCTTTTTTATTGAAAATGCTCTTCCCTGCTTCCTTTCTTATCTAACTCTTTTGGCATAAAGTAGCATGCTCAACAGTATTTATTGCATAAGTAAATTTATTGAAAAAGAATAAATGAATATTAAATTTTGATTCTGAGTGTAAATGCAGGAGTTGTTCCATGAAAGGAGAGATTCTTGTCAGCTTTAATATTAAGGAAAGGCTCCTAGTGAGTATTAAAAGTGATATGGTCCTTGAATTTAGGAAAGCATATATTAAAGAAGCTAAGGAGGAAGGTAGAGGTTCTTCTTTTATCATTCTTTTTTGAAAAAAAAAACCCTCCATAAACCAAGAAACAATGTTGGAAATTATCAGATATTTGCCAAATATTGCTCCGGGACTGCCATCAACATCCCTAATGTGACCTATGCTGTACACTTTCTCAGCCCTTGATTAATCGTTGTTGATCCTTACCAATCCATCATCGTCCAAACCTTTCACTTGAGGGCCACCATCTTAAATACCTGGTGTTGCTACCTGTTTACACATAATAATCCCCAAGGTGCAAATATTATGCAAGTAATTAATATGTATGAGGCAAATCCATACTTTCTGTTTCATCTATTGAGTACAATTTATTAGCAACAATCATTGTTCTCTAAATCTCCACACAATCTAAGTCCATTTAATTCTTAGTTTACATTTAAATGTAAATTTTCTCAAATAATTTCCAACTTAAATCATTCCCAAACTTTGGTATATATAAGCAGAAAGTGTAAGTGCATTTAACAGCTCAATCACACAAAATAATGTGGAAGGAGCCGAGATGCCCTTATTTTGCTCTATGAGGAGCTTCCAAGTGGATTGGGTCAATTAATGAGAAAAAATAGGGGGAATAAAAGTTTGTTTGTTTGTTTTGACTGAACCACTTGTGGAAAGAGCCGAGATGCCCTGCAACAGACGAATGGATAAAGAAGATGTGGTCCATATATACAATGGAATATTACTCAGCCATCAGAAAGGATGAATACCCATCATTTGCATCGACATGGATGGAAATGGAAGGGATTATGTTAAGTGAAATAAGTCAAGCGGAGAAAGACAATTATATGGTTTCACTTATTTGTAGAACATAAGGAATAGCATGGAGGACATTAGGAGAAGGAAGGGAAAAATGAAGGGGGGAAATCCAAGGGGGAGACGAACCATGAGAAACTATGGACTCAGGGAATCAAACTGAGGGTTTTAGAGGGAAGGGTGGTGGGGAGATGGGTGAGCCCAGTGATGGGTATTAAGGAGGGCACATATTGCATGGAGCACTGGGTGTTATATGCAAACAATGATCATAGAACACTACATCAAAAACTAATGAAGTACTGTATGGTGACTAATATAACATAATAAAAAAATAAGTTAAAAAAATAAACATCAAAATCCTTAAATGTGGTGAGGTCTGTAAATTTTAAATAAGATACCTAGGTTAAAACCAAAGCTCTGCTACATTTTATTGTTATTTTGGACAAGTTACTTGAGCTCCCTGGGCCTCAGATTCTCTAAGGGATAACGGTAAATATCCCATGCTTTAATTCTTCAGCAGATTTCCCTAACTTAATGCTAAATTCTTTGAAAGCAGAACTTGTGGTGTATTTTACTTTATTCCGAGTTACTAATAAGGTATTCAGTAGGCACTCCATTTATATGGAATCGATATATTTTTATTAGACAGATTAATTTTTATAAAATAAATAAATGCCATTGATAGAGCAAGGTACGCAAACATAGGAAAGGAGAAAGGAAAGAATAATATATCTTAGGTGTTCCCAACCATGATATCCCCAAGGCCCATTAGTATTTATTGGTCACACTTCCACTTCCAGCAGTAACACTTTATCAATCATAGAAGCCCCATGGTTCCATCTTTTCTCCAGTATAGTACTGGCTCTCAAAGTTGGCCACACAGATTGCTACCAGCTGTTTCTATTTCAGAAATCATTTTCTAAAATCATGCTCCCTGTGAGAAGTTTGCCCCCTTCTTCTAACTAACTATATAATACAGTTATATATATATTTTTTCTAATATATATATATATATATATATATATATATATATATATATATATAACTATACACACACATTTTAAGCAACACACTGTGAACATATCTTAGGATCATTTAAAATCTCAATTTTGCTTTATGGAGAAGGGGGTAGTCCAACATGGCGGCATAGAGAAATTCTCAACTCACTTTCTCCCACAGACATACCAGGTCTACAGCTCATGTGGAACAATTCTCTCTGAAAAGGACTTGAAAATGAGATGAACAGCTCCTTCACAACAAACAGTAAAAGGGCCACATCGGGACAGGTGGGAGAGTCAACAATTTGGTTCCTCCAGAATCCCTACCTCTGGTTTAGTGATCACAATCAGGAAGGATCTCAGAAATCCAGGGCTTCTTCTTGAGGAGGGAGGAGTTCATGCCCCATATCAAGCACCCCAAACTTCAGGACTAGCAATGGAGAGATGAGCCCTCCAAATGTCAGGCTTTAAGATCACTGGGGATCATGTCTAGGAGACCCAAAGGGCTGTAAGGAGTTGAGATACTTCTCTTAAAGGGCTTGCATGTGGACTCGCTTGCCCCAGAGACCAGCATAAAAGCAGCAGTTTGAAAGAGATTTTTAAAATCCCATTTATGTTTGCATCAGAGAGAATTATTCATCTATTTTGAATTTAGTCTTATATATGGTGTAAGAAAGTGGTCCAGTTTCATTCTTCTGCATGTTGATGTCCAGTTTTCCCAACACCATTTGTTGAAGAGACTGTCTTTTTTCCACTGGATATTCTTTCCTTTGTTGAAGATTAATTGACCATATAGTTGTGGGTCCATTTCTGAGTTTTTTATTCTGTTTATTGATCTAACCATACTGTCTTGATCATAAACTGCTGATAATGTCTTGATCACTACAGCTTTGTAATATAACTTGAAGTCCAGAATCGTGATGCCTCCAGCTTTGCTTTTCTTTTTCAAGATTGCTTTGGCTATTCAGGGTCTTTTGTGGTTCCATACACATTTTTGGATTGTTTATTCTAGCTCTGTGAAAAATGCTGATGGTATTTTGATGGGGATTACATTAAATCTGTAGATTGCTTTGGGTAGTATAGACATTTTAACAAATTTTGTTTTATAATCCATGAGCATGGAATGTTTTTTCATTTCTTTGTGTCCTCCTCAATTTCTTTTGTAAGTGTTCTATAGTTTTCAGAGTACAGATCCTCTACCTCTTTGGTTAGGTATATTTCCAGGTATCTTATGATTTTGGTGCAATTGCAAATGGGATCGATTCCTTGATTTCTCTTTCTGCTGCTTCACTATTGGTGTATAGAAATTCAACAGATTTCTGTATGTTGATTTTGGATCCTGCAACCTTACTGAATTCTTGTATCAGTTCTAGCAATTTTTTGGTGGAATCTTTCGGGTTTTCTACATAGAGTATCTTGTCATCTGTGAAGAGTGAAAGTTTGACTTCTTCCTTGCCAAACTGGATGCCTTTATTTCTTTTTGTTATCTCATTGCTGAGGCTAGGACTTCCAGTACTATATTAAATCACAATGGTAAGAGTGGACATCCCTGTCTTATTCCTGACACAGAGGAAAAGCTCTCAGTTATGCCCCAGTGAGGATGATATTAGCTGTGTGTCTTTCTGTTGAGGTGTGTTCCCTCTATCCCTACTTTGCTGAGGTTTATCAACAATGGATGCTGTACTCCATCAATTTTTTTTTTGCATCTATTGAGAGGATTATATGGCTCTTATCCTTTCTTTTATTAATGTGGTATATCACATCGATTGATTTATGAATATTGAACCACCTTGCAGCCCAGGAATAAATCCCACTTCATCATGGTGAATGATTCTTTTAATGTACTGTTGGATTCAATTTGTTAGTATTTTGTTGAGAATTTTTGCATTCATGTTCATCAGGGATATTGGCCTTTAATTTTTCTTTTTTAGTGGGGTCTTGTCTGATTTTGGAATCAAGGTAATGCTAGCCTACAAGAATGGGTTTGGAAGTTTTCCTTCCATTTCTATTTTTTGGAACAGTTTGAGAAGAATAGGTATTAACTCTTCCTTAAGTGTTTGGTAGAATTCCCCTGGGAAGTAATCTGGCCCTGGACTAGTTTTTTGGGAGATTTTTGATTACTGATACATGAATATTGAATCATTACCTGAAAGTAATATAATGTTGTATGTAAATTAATAAAAAAAAATAAGGGGTTCCTGGGTGGCTCAGTCAGTTAAGCATCTGCCTTTGGTTTAGATCATCATCCCGGGGTCCTGGGATCGAGCCTTATGTCAGGCTCCTTGCTTGGCTGGGAGCCTGCCTCTCCCTCTCCCTCTGCCTGCCGCTCCCCCTGCTTGTGCTCTCTCTCTCTCTCTATCAAATAAAATAAAGATAAATAAAATCTTAAGTAAAAAAATAAAAATACTAGTTCATGATGAAATAAAATAGTTCATGATGAAATCACAGTTTTATTTACAAAACTTACCCTTAGTTTTTGTTAATAATTAGTAAAGAGGTTTAAAATGTTTTGACATGAGATAGGTCTTTTGATTACATTTAGTGAAATTATTGAGAAAATCTGTATAACATTTCAACATAGTGTAAAGTCATTGGAAATCAGGACATGGAAATAAAATTCAGAATTTGCCGCAAGAAAACAAAACAATATTAAATAAATAAAAAAAAATCTCAATTTTAAGGTTCCTTTGCGATTTTACACAGAAAATAAAGCAAAAAAATAAACTATTAATAGAACTTTAGGTATTTTTTTATAGAATCAGAGCTAAATTAAGTATAGGAATAAGAGACAATATTAGCTTTTTGCATTGCTGATAAAAAACATTGGCTCAGCTTGAAATCCATTCTTTTTTTTTTTTGCAGGAAATTTCTGATAACAACAACAGAAAGGAGTCAGTAGAAAGGGTCATATCAGAGATGCCGCACAGCACAGCAAATGCCAGTGCTTCCATGTGAGATACTAATATTTCTCTTTCCATCCAAAAATTTTCAAAAATTGTGTGCCTGCCATCTTTTAAGAAATCCCAACACCCCCAGCTCCTACATGATTGCTGTAACAGAGTAGCCACAATTACTCAATAGTATACAAGATCAAGACAGGAGGGAAGGGATATTAGAGAATGTATCAAAGATAAGCCAAATTCTTAAATTTGATTTTTTAAAATTACATTTCCTAAATGGAGAGATTATTATACTGAACCATCATTATGGACACTTTTTACTGGTTTCTGGTCTGCTCTAATTCTACATTTCTGTCTTGACTCCTATTCTTTAGAAATTATTTACAGCTTATCTCTATGGCTCCTGCCTCCTCAGTTCTCTCTTAAATACTTTGCTAAATTTGTTCTCTATTGTTTGTCTATCTACTTTTATTGTCCTACCCTAATCTGACTCCTAGGACCCAACTACTTTATACTGGTTTCTTAAGTAACCATGGGATTAGAACTGGGGCAAAAATGAGTCAACAGTATCAAAGCAAAAATTTCATCGGACAAAGTTAAACAGTCAAGGACGACTTTATTCAAAACTATTGAAATAGGACAGAGAGAGGTGACCTAAGTCTGAACTCAAAGCTGCTGAAACAAAGGGCAGGAGGGTTTTCAGGGGTGGAGTGAGCTAAAAGAAAAGTGCTGGAGGACACTAGGAGTGAGGTTGATCAATGGAATGTGTTAACACATTATCTCCTAATTTTGTAGATATTTTCATCTGTGGTTAGACCATCCGTGTTTGCTAATTGGTGCCCAGGCAAGTTCAGTTGCTGTCCTACAGAGACGATGGGATAGAGATAATTTATGTGATGACTGCATTTCAAAAGGGTGGCCCTCATGTCTCTGAGAAAGACATTCCTAGTTTGTAAAACTGAAGCTTTTAAAAAGACTTACCTATATCTCAAAAGGGCAGAGAAAAAACTTAAAATTTGCAAGTTTTCTAAAGAAAATACTTAAGAAAAGGGAATTCAGGGTCTAGAATAAGGAAGAAGCTTGTCTACAGTGTGATCAAACTTAGGGAAACATTAAGGCATTCTTGGTAAATAGGAAACTTCATGAAGCAGGGTTTCCCATCCTTTTCCAAGGTTCTTGGCTTATTTGTTTCATTTTAGTTCCCAGTTACTCTATTTTCTATCTTCTTTAGTAATTTGTAAATGTCACATGTAAAAAACAAACACACTGTTTAATGATAAAATACATTTTGGAAATAAAACCTTAAATACAAAGTTAAATACATTTCATTTTTGGAAGAGTCCTCAAAATCTTTCTTATGTTGATGTGCCATATGAATTTTATGGAGAGGGGATTATATTGAGCAGTGTTTACAGGGGACTTTCCTTTTTAATAGAAACATCTTCAGGTTAGTTTTCTAGGGTCAAATATGAGAACAGTCACTCTAGAAAAGTTTCCTTAAAAAGTTTTGGTAAGTTACATCATTTCTCTGTTGGGATAAGAATTAAGAAGTGGTGAAGAAATTAAGGCAGATTCTTAAAATTAGCTTTTTAAAAATTTTTATGTGCTGAATAAAGTAATTATTTGATTAAGTCATGTCTGCCTTCATTTGTCACGTCTTGTACAAATTATATAAGATACAAAATGCTAAAATTGAAAGTGTATAAATAACCAAATAAATATATCTTTTTTGCATTTTTTGCTTTTATTTTTTTAAGGATTTATTACTTATTTGAGAGCAAGAGAGATTGGGGGAGGGGAAAAGGAGGGGAGAGAATCTCAAGCAGACTCTCTACTGAGCATGAAGCCCAATGGGGGGCTCGATCCCATGACCCCAAGATCATGATCTGAGCCAAAATCAAGAATTTGATGCCTAACCGACTGACCCACCCAGGTGCCCCTAATACTTTTTTGCTTTAAAAAAGGCATTAACCAACAATTTTACCCTGTTTACATTTACAAGATGAAAAAGAGATTTACAGTTTATCCTATAATTCTTTAGATATAGATCTCAGATAGATCAATTGAATCAAAATCAACTTCTATTTCAATAGAACATTAACCAAAGAGACAGAAAATGGACTGTGCAATTTTAACTTTACTAATGGTCTAGATAATGCCTACCTTGGTTTCATCCACTGCATTGCTGTACGGATATGGTGGAGTTACTTGGTTTTGAAGAGCAGAGTGTATCTACCTTCCAGACAGTCATCTTATGGAAGCATTGAACTTAATATACAAAATAGTGTCCACCAAAAATTTGCAAAAATGACTCCCCTTCTCCAACAAGAGATACTAAGTTGAGAAGTTGAAATTGGCAAGAAGGATACAGCAACAAAAGTCTAGTTCAGGAAACCTCTTTGGGACTGTGGACCTAAGATTCCCCTCCCCCTTGTAGAGACAACAGGCAACACAGTTTGAGAAAAGCCTTTCTTACCTTATAGGTAGAACCAGCAGGGACTAATCAGATTCCCAGAGGTACTTGATTAAAAAAAAAAAAAGTGAAAATAACACTGCAAAGGGTCTCAAAATCATTGAAACAACAACTCACACAAGTAGACCAGTACCTGCACAGTATATGGTCATATCAATTGACATTAAGAAAGTGTTTGACAAAATTCAATATCCATTAATGGTACATGTAACAAAAACCAACACTCATTCATGGTATAAACTCTCCACCAGTCAGGAATAGCAGGGAATTGTCTCAACTTGATAAAATATCATCTACAAAAAAACCCTATAATTAACATCATATTTAACAATGAAGACCGAATGATGCTTTCCCCCTAAGATCAAGAACCAAGCAAGGATGTCCACTCTTACCAATCTTATTCTGTATAGCACTGACACTCTAGCCACTTCAATGAGGAAAGAAAATATAAATAAAAGGTATAAAGATGAGATAAGAAGGAATAAAATGGTCCTATTCTCAGATAACATGATTGTTCACATAGACAATCTTGAGAAATCTACAAAAAAGTTCTACAATAAGCGCATTCAGCAAACCGCAAAATACAAGATCACAAAAATCAATCACAATTCTATATGCTAACAAACACAAGAAACTGAAATTCAACACACAATATGATTGACAATTGATCCAGAAAAAAAAGAATATATGGATGTATGTTTAAAAAGATATACATAGGATCTGTATGTTGAACACTATCAAATACTAATGAAAGAAATCAATGAAGACCTAAATAAATTACAGGAAATACCATATTCCTAGAAGGGAAGATTCAACGTAATATAGATAGTTATTCTACCCAAATCCAACTTCAGGTTAAATGTAATTACTAACAATATCCCAGTAAGGATTTTTATAGACATAGACAATATTATTATAAAATTTATATGGAAAGATACAGGCCTAGAATACCCCAAAAACAACGAGACAAAGAAGAATAAAGTAGAAGGTATCATTCTATCCAATATTAAGGCTTACTTTATAGCTACCATAATCAAGACAATGTGGTACTTGTGGGGACATAAACATATAGATATATGGAACAGAACAGAAGACACAGAAATAGAACCAGATAAATATACTGAACTGACTTTTGACAGGGAAGCAAAACCAATTTGATGAAAGAAGGACAGCATTTGCAACAAATAATATTGGAGCAATTAGACAAAAAAGTGAACCTCATTGCTAACCCCATGCTTCATATAAAATAACCACAAAATGGATCATAGATTTAAATGCAAAAACTGAAATTAAACATTTTAGGAAAAATAAGAGAAATCTGAGGAATGTGGTTAGGCAATAAATTCTTAGCCTTATACCAAAAGCACAATTTATAAAAGGAAAAAATGGAAAGACTGGACCTCATAATTTTTTTTTTTTTAATTGCTCTGTGACAGTCCATGTGAAGAGGATTAAAAGAAAAATCACTGAATGGTTGCAAATAGGCAAAGTGTGAGATCCTTTTGGTGATGAAACTGTCTAATATCTTAACTCTGGTGGTGACTACACAAACCCACATACGTGATAAAATTGTATAGTACAGAGTACATGCGTACGTACACACATGAGTATAAGTAATACTGGAGAAAACACGAATAAGACTGTTACACTGTATTAAGTATTAAGTATATGGATTGACACAATATTGTATTAGTAAGTGGCAGAGTCCAGATAGGAACCCAGGTATCCTGGCTCACAGATCCCACTCTTACACTAGCACACATACCACCCCTTACTGAAGGGGGGTGTGTAGGTTCCCCATTTGGAAATCAGAACACAGCTTGGATGTCTATTCTGGACATTAATTATCTGAATGGCTTATGCAAACTGTTATTTCTTTTCTAGGTGGCATTTTTCACATGAAGCTAGGAGTATAGTTTCTACTATTAGATATACCTGAGTTTAAATTCTCTTTCTGTATCTTTGGGCAAATTGCTTTACTTTTCTGAGAGTCTTTACCTGTCAAGTTTATCCTCCTTAAGAAATGTTGTATGTATTAGGTGAGATCACACTTGAAAAGTGTTTTGTTCATCACTTGGAAAAGAGAAAATATGCAGTATAGTCTGTTCTTCATTTACCCCAAGTACAATAAAGGAATTACAAGTGAAAAATTTATCTTTGGCAGTTTATGATACAAATACATATTTTAAAAGTCATGTATTTAAATCATTTCCAATGTCTTTATCATTGAGAAGATTTTATGGAATTTATATGATTGTGACTTGTTAGTACATATGTCGGTGGGAGTTACTAATTATATTATCTTATAGTAAATTTATTCTATTTTTTTAAGATGTATTTATTTATTTTAGAGAAAGAGAAAGAGAACAAATGAGCATGGTGGGGAGGGGCAGAGGGAATCCCAAGCAGACTCTGCTGAGAAAAAATCCAATACCAACATAGGGCTGGATATCACCACCCTGAGATCATGACCCGAGCCGAAATCAAGAGTCAGATGCCAGGGCACCTGGGTGGCTCAATCGGTTAAGCATCTGCCTTCAGCTCAGGTCATATCTTGGGTACCTAGAATCGAGCCCCACATCAGGCTCCCAGCTCGCTGGGGAGTCTGCTTCTCCCTCTGCCCCCCACTCATCCTCTCTCTCTCTCTCTCTCTCTCTCTTAAATAAATAAATAAAATCTTAAAAAGAGTTAGATGCTCTACCGACCAAGCCACCCAGGTGCCTCAAATTTATTTTAATTAAAAAAATTAGTGAGGGCCTAATATGTGATAGACAACTGAAAACAAAGAAAATGAACCTATCAATCCTAGAGAAAGTTCTATTCTAGCAAAAGAAATCTGCAGTACAAATTCTGTCCGGAGAAGTATGCTTAGTAAAACTTTGTGTTCGTGAAAATGTTTTATATCTGTTATGCGGCCAATACCATAGTCCTTAACCGCATGCAACTATGGAACACTTGAAATGTGGCTAAAGCAATGGGGCAACTGATCTTTAATTATATTTAATTAATTTACATTAAGTAGCTAGTACCTTCCAGTGAACAGTGCAGCGTGGAGGGGATTGTAAAGTAAATAACCTTAAACTTGAAAAGGCAAAGCAGGAACCAGCTACAAAACCAGAATAATGGAGTCTTTCTTTTCTTTGTAAATTTTTTTTTCTCTTTGCATACATGCTAAAATAATGCCTGAAAAGTTATGTATACCCTCTCATACTTGTAGGTTAAATTATTAAAAAATTTATCTTGGGTTAAAGTCCTTGCAAAGGATACTTTAAGTACAATGAGTGAAATGAAAGTTAAGTATTAAACTAACTTGATACCCATCAACATCCATTTACAGCAAACAATAAATAAGCTCCTTCTAACAGTCTAGAATATTGCAATATTCATTTTTCTCCAAACATGTATCTTTCTATTGAAATTCTCTCTCAGAATTTCTTTGTAATGAATATTTTACGTTATAAAGTATTTCATCAATCAAGACCCATAGTTCTCTGCAACAAAATTATTTTTATTTTTGTTGATCATGTTTCTAATAATATAAAATAAAATTAAAAGAGCACTTAATTTATTTTATTTTTTGTTATTATTAGAATTACTTTTAGCACAAAAATGTTTTGCAGGACCACAATATAATTTAAAATTTGATAAGAAATAAATAATTATGAATCATAATTATATTATTCATGAATTAAAATTCCTTATTCTGGAGTAAGACAGATGCCAGTTTCAGGTCTATTTCTAGTTTTCGTTTCTATTTTTCAAAGTACCGAGATATTTTGTACAAAGAATAAGCATATGGAAATGGAAGGGTTTTTTTTTTTTTAAGATTTTATTTATTTATTTGACAGAGAGATAGTGAAAGCAGGAGCACAAGCAGCGGGAGTGGGAGAGGGAGAAGCAGGCTTCCCACCGAGCAGGGAGCCTGATGTGGGACTCGATCCCAGAACCCTGGGATCATGACCTGACCCAAAGGCAGATGCTAAACGACTGAGCCACCCAGGAGCTCCTAAATGGAGAGGTTTTGTTCTATCAACAACTAATTTTTTATTTTTTTTAAAGATTTTATTATTTATTTGACAGAGACATAGAGAGCTCAGATAGGCAGAGCAGCAGGCAGAGGGAGAGGGAGAAGCAGGCTCTCCACAGACCAGGGAGCCTGATGCGGGGCTCGATCCCAGGACCCTGGAATCATGACCTGAGCCAAAGGCAGATGCTTAACTGAATGAGCCACCCAGGTGCCCCAACATCTAATTGTTTAAACTCCTATGTAGTTATAGGTCACAAATCACGAAGTGCTTTCTCATCATATTTTATTTATTTTTTTAAATTTTATATTGTTATGTTAATCACCATATATTACATAATTTGTTTTGGTGTAGTGTTCCATGATTCATTGTTTGTTCATAACACCCAGTGCTCCATGCAGAATGTTCCCTCTTTAATACCCATCACCAGGCTAACCCATCCCCCTTCCCTCCTCCCCTCTACAACCCTCAGTTTGTTTTTCAGAGTCCATCATCTCTCCTGGTTCCTCTCCGCCTCTGATATACTCCCCTTCATTCTTCCTCTCCTGCTATCTTCTTCTTTTTCTTTTTTCTTAAAATATGTTGCGTTATTTGTTTCAGATCTGTGATTCAACAGTCTTACACAATTCACAGCGCTCACCGTAGCACATATCTTCCCCAATGTCTATCACCCAGTCACCCCCTCCTTCCCACCCCCGACCACTCCAGCAACCATCAGTTTGTTCCTGAGATTAAGAATTCCTCATATCAGTGAGGTCATATGATACATGTCTTTCTCTGATTGACTTATTTCACTCAGCATAACACCCTCCAGTTCCATCCACGTCGTTGCAAATGGCAAGATCTCATTCCTTTTGATGGCTGCATAATATTCCATTGTGTATATATAC
>NW_027397067.1:77074341-77107072 GCF_003265705.2 Callorhinus ursinus | reverse complement strand
AAAAAAAGATGAATGTGTGTGTGTATATATACACATATATATGTATCTTCATAAACACCACAGAATATTATTTTGCCATAAAAAGAAAAAAATTCTTGCCATTTGCAATAACATGGATGGACCTTGAGGACATAATGCTGTGAAATATGTCAGTCAGAGAAAGACAAATACCGTAAGATCTCATTTATATGTGGAATCTAAAAACAACAATAACAAAAACAAAAATTAAAAAAAACAACAACCAACTCACAGATACAGAGAACAGATTGGTGGTTGCCAGCAGTGAGGGGTAGGAGGTAGACCAAATAGGTGAAGGTGGTCAAAATGTACTAACTACCAGTTATAAAAGAAATAAATCCTAGGGATGTAATGTGCAGCCTGGTCACTATGTGGTTAACAATACTGTATTGCATATTTGAAATTTGCTATGAGAGCAGACCTTAAAAGTGCTCATCACAAGAATATAATTTTTGTAATTATTTATGGTGATGGATGTTAACTAGACTTATGGTGATTATTTCATAATATATACAAATAAATCATTATGTTGCATGCATGAAACTAATATGTTATATGTCAATTATATCTTTAAAAACAAATCATCCGGCCAGTAGGTGGCAGGAGCAAGTTAACAACAAAGTGTGTTCAGGGGACTATGTCTCAACCAATCCAATATGCTGTGGAGGTTTCTACACCCCAGGGCAATGTACCAGAGTAGGGGCCTGGGTAGGTGAGAGATGGGTTCTAATGTGAAATGGAAGAAGGACAATTGTGAAAGGAGCAGTGGGGAAGACAATACTCCTCCAAAAGCCATTTATTAGGTAGGTCAATAGGAGGAAAGAGAAAATTTGAGAGCTCTTGTAATCGGCTACCCATGCTATCCCTTGCCATTCTATGGATGTACTTTCTCCAGTTGGGAGCTTTGGTACAGTTGCCCATGGTTTCCAGAGCAACTGGCTGTCTGGTGTGGCTGGAGCAGAATACATGGAAGAGAGAGAACTTGAAGCCAAATTATGACAGTATCATACACATGATTATATTAGAATCATTTGGTCTATACCAAATTTACTGACAGTTTTGAGTTCAAATGTGAACCAGGCACCCAGCTAAGCCAGTGGTCCTTAATCTTAAAGGTGACTCAAAGTCACAAATGGAGACTTGCAAAATCAGATTACCAAATCAGACTCTCCTAGATTTTTATTTATATGTTTTAAATTTATAAAGAACATTTTAACATGGAGAGAGGAAAAGTAGCACTAAGAAATGTAAAAGGAAGACATTTAAGAGCCAACCTCACGGGGCACCTGGGTGGTGCAGCTGGTTGAGCAACTGACTCTTAGTTTCGGCTCAGGTCATGATCTGAGGGTTGTTAGATCGAGCCCCATGTCAGGCTCCATGCTCAGCATGGGGTCTGCTTGGGATTCTCTCTTCCTCTCCTTCTGCCCCTCCCGCTCTTGCCCGCTCTCTTTCTCTAAAACAGATTCACAAATCTTAATAGAAGAAAAAAAAAAAGAGCCAACCCAAGGCAAGCAGGCACTGGCAACCTGGGAGCAAGAGGGACATCACCATGCGAAAGGTGTGCGGCAAGTACGGCAGGGTGTTCCAAGCACCAGCAGGCCACCCACTTGCATGCTCTGTACCACTTCGAGACTGACATTTTCTGCCTCATCCGGTTTTTCCTCCAGCCTCTTCAGGACCTCACATAGGACATGGGGAGTGGCAGGGTCCGCACAGACAGGGCTTATTTAATGAAAAGATGTAAATACACACTTTCATAATGCTGAGGGCATCTCTGTACAATTCAATTGAATCTCAGCAAGATTACTCCTGCCCCAAATTGCTTTAGATATGGTTATATTTATTGTGTATTATCATATTCTAAATTACTTTTCCTATTTTATCTTCTTTTATCCTTAATCATCAGGCGCCTCAACCCAGTCAGCGGCAATTTCAAGGAAGATTTTCCATTTTGTGTGTGGGTATAAAATTGAGATTCTCTTAAGGTCTGATCTTTAGGAGATGCATTGATTCATTTTCTTTTTCATCAGACTCTCATTCAATATACTCCCCTTGTGACCCTGAGCTGCATGACATACTGAGCTGGGAGACTTGAGGAATAAAGAGAATGCTGGCATATGCCCCCCGGTAGGTGGAAAGCCCTATGGAGCATTTGGCCTAACCCCTCCTGTTCTAAAAAATCTGAGGTTTAAAAGGTGGGGTGACTTTACCAAAGCTACCTAGCTTATCAATGGCCAAATAATGGTAAAAGTATTCCACATGTCTCTTATGTTTTGACTTTTCACCACATATTTATGTTAGGGGCCGTGCAAGCCTGTTCACAAGGAAGAAGTCTCTTGATGACAGAGCTCCAGAAATTTGCTCACACCTACAGGAAGTAGGGGTGGCCAGATTTCTGCCTCAAAATGATCAAACCTTTCTAATGCTCGGAACACATGCACAGCTTTTGAAATGTGTAGACATTTTTGATTACTTGCTTCATATGAAAATCCTGTGATGGTCACACCCTAACCTTCATCCAGAGGCTTCCTTCCCATTAGATATTACCTCCACTTGTATTTCTGAAATTAGAAATTTCATATTTATCTGATGAACCACATGCTGCCATGTCGCATGCTTCTGTATATATTGTTCCGCTTACCTAGAGTCAGGTAATTGCTTCATTATCACATGGGGAAGATCAGTATTCCTTCAAACCCTCTCCAACTCTCTTCTCTGAAACTCCTCTGAGTAACCTCTGAGAGCGTCAGGCCCCACTTCTGTGGAATGTACACCCCTGCGATATTGGGCAACATCCTTCTGCCCTCCACCCACTACTTCACTTTTCCATTATTATTTCTATTTTCTCTGGGGCTAGCCAAAGAAGAGAAGTCCTCAATTTCCTCCACTTCTTGATTAGTTAGTAAGCTAACGTGTCATAAATAAAACCCCCATAAGTTTTTACCTGTAAAATATATATAAAATGTGTAATAGCAAAAACAGTAGAAGTTCATTTTACCTCATGTAAAAATATCATGTGCATGAACAACAGGTCATCAGGACAGGGGCACTCCTGACGGCAGGCTGACAGGGCTCTGCCCTCTTCATCACATGACTTTGAGGTGATCCTTAGGGTTGTGTCCATTAAAATCAGCTGCTACAGTTAAGAGCACAGAGGAGCATGCATGAAGGTTTCAGAAGTAGACCCCATCACTACTGTTCAACTTCAATGGCTTAGAATTGGTCTTGAAGCCACATCTGAATGCAGGGGAGGCTGGGCTATGTAGCTAGCTTTGTGCCCAGAAGAAGGAACAGGTTTTTGTCAAAAGCTGTCAGTCTCAGTTATAGTACACGCAGCTGTTCACCAAACGTGCATTTGCATCTTTCTTCCTAAACAAAGAACACTGAACCATCTTTCCATAAAGAAAGTGGCCCAACATCCAGCCCAGTTACCATCTCCAACTCAGTGTTTAGGGCTTCTGTGTGAAGAACAGTCCCTTGTGTTAGGTGTAGATGTGGTTTACTGTGCTCTAGAAAACCATGAACTACAAAAGTAAGCAATCTTCACTCTCTAGGCACACACACACGCGCGCGCGCGCGCACACACACACACACACATTAGAATAAGAACAGGATAAGCCCATTTCTGTAAAATACTTATTTAAGAAAATCTATATATAATAGACAAAGTAAACTTCTATTTGGTATAAGGCGTTTCTCAATTTTCATACAGATGAGTTAAATTTGTGGAGTCCAAAAGGATAAGGTAGATTTATCTTTCCCTTCCCATAACGTAATTGTCTTCCTATATAGCCAATGCACAGGCTTGTTTTTTGTTTTTTGTTTGGTTGGTTTTTGTTTCTATATTTTTTAGATACAGAATAAGAGCTCTTGGCTAGTTCCTGTGTACCAGCTCTTTCGTCTCCCTGTAATTATCCTGCCCTATCTCTGCTGGCTCCTGCTAGCCATTCAGTTCTCTAAACTCAAATGTCACCTTGTCTGGGCACCCAATCCAAGGTCACCTGATACTAACTGTGTAACTCAACACCAAATTTACTTTCAAAGAATGTATCAGCATTGAAAAAAATCTTTTTTACATATTTGCTTGTTACCTGTCTCCCTCCAGCTGAAGCTAACTCCATGACAAACAGGATTCTGTCGTATTCATTGCTTTTATATCTATGATGCTGAATAGTATCTGGTACGTATTTGTTACTCAATAAATATTTTTTACTGAATCAATTAAGTAATTAATCCTCCATTTGAGCCTCAGTAGCTTCACCGTGGCTTTGTTCACATGTGTATTCAAACTAGCTGTCAACATACAATAAAGTCTAAAAGGTTAGTCCTCAGAAGCAGTGCAGAGGATTGGTTAAGGGATGCATTTAACCGTCAGTCATTCATGAGTCCTATTGCAACTGTCACTTACCATGAATGACCAAAGGATAATTATCCCACCATTCTAATTTTCATTTTTCTTATTTGAAAAACTGGAATAATTAAAACAAATATTACCCACAGTGGGTTGTTACATGGGATAAACATTATAGCACACACAAAATATTAGTTATTCAGTAAAGGTTAGCTATGACACTATTTATACTTTTAATCTTAGTATATCATGATCCCCAGAACTTTTTTTTTACTGAAAGCACAGTTAAATGAATCTGAAAACAACAGAGTAGCTAGTTGATTGAGGCAGAGGCCAACCATTGATATATCAGGAACTCAGTGTCCATCAGTCTTTCCTACGGCTGGTCAGTGGCTGTCCATGAAGATGCTGTATTTTTAACAAGGGGATGCTTTTATCCCCACAAGGCATCCAGGTGCTCCCCTAACTTTGGGTACCATAGATTGGTCTAGACTATAAAGGTTCAGTCTCATTAACTATGGTTTTAATAATCACTCCCTATTGAAGTAATAGATGACTAATTGTGCCAACAAGTGTAAATTGGATGTGTGCCTATGAACTTGAGTATTATACTGTTGGCATGGTTTCAAGCCCCAATTTAGTTACTGGGGAGGAGAAAAGCAGCTGGTTTTGTTTTTGTTTGTTTGTACATTTTCCATCTTTTTAATTTGGTAGTGGCCAGGAGCTTCTTAGATCCAGCTCTGAACCTTGGCTCATCCACTTTACTACTGATACTAGGATCTCAGGCTAGGTACAACTCCTCTTTGAGACTCGGTTTCTCTATCTTTCTATTAGAACTAAGTATTAATAATAGCAAGTCTTTATTTTGTTGTGTGCTTTCTACTTGCTAGGCACTGTCCTAAGCACTTTATACACATTTACTCATTTAAATCATATAATAATCCTGTTAGATAGGTTAATATCACCGCCACCTCCCCCCCATTTTGCAGATGAGGAAACTGAATTACAGAGAGAATTAGTAAACTGTATAAGATTGCACAGCTAATAAAAGGTAATGCCAGCATTCAAAGCTAGGCGCTCTGGCTCTGACATCTGTGTCTTGGTCACTGTGGTATACTATGAAATGAAGTATCCACTCAATAGAGAAGTGAATTCTTAAACTTCTGATTAAAAATCTTTCTATTCTACCAACTTAGCTAACTTTCTTGCAATTTAATTATACAACTTAAAATGAGAAGGCATATACTAAAAAGATTAGAGTAGTGCCTTGTTCACTATAGATCCTGAATATATTTTTGCTTCCTTCCCCTCTCTTTGCCCTGTGAATGAAGTGCTAGACTGTGAAACCAAAGAACTCTATGAGAAGCTCAACATCTGATTCCAGCTCAACATCTAAGCTAGGGTGTGATAATGAAATCAGACAGCTCCTTAGACACATCAGAGAAAATCACTAGGGCACTCATGTATTATATACTTACATAGAGATACTTTCATTTTTAGAGGTCTCTCCCACCATGCTATTTTGGGGGTGGGTTGGATGGGGAACTTAACTCTGTTATTACCATGCCAAGGAAATCAGGGTGTGGGACATCAAAGTTAGCTGTGTACACTGTATTATCTGGAGGCTCTCATTTGAAAAGACTTTGTCAGCATCTCTTGCTTCACTTGAACTAGGAGAGTCTAATGCAAGGGGCATGGGATAACTAAATTTACAACACACCATGTAGGCATTTGCAGACCAACTTAGATTTGCTGCCTGTGATGTACAGACCACTCTTACTCTGACCTCTGTTGGTCGGTCCCAGCATCAATACACCAGGAGAAAGCTTTCAGGACATGCATGTGATTTTGCAATTACTTTCCCTTCTGGAACTCTGTCTCAAATTTATATTGGTCTTTAGGTTTCCATTTCTCTTTCCCCATCACAAAATCAAGATGTCCAAAATACCCTAAGATTTAGGGACTAAAGAGAAAGCATGACCTAAGAAATTAAGTGAGAGGATTTGGCTTTGTCATGGGGCAATTTCCTAGAAACAGGTCAATACCAAGTATCTTGGAAGTTAGTGATCAAGGTGAGGTCCCCAGTGAGCGAGACTCCAGCTGGAAAGTGCTGGTTTACACAAAGAAGGCATGACCAAGTGATTTTCTTATCATATCTTTTGAAATGTATTGTAATAGGGCTAGCTGCGTCCTAAACATTCCTACATGGGTTTTATAAAAATAAGCAGTGCAACCCAAAATTGAACTCAACATTTTTTCTTCCTCAGATACTGTTTGCCTTACTTCTATCGAGCTTCTTTTTATGGACAGCTGGAAGTCGTAATACTATAATCTTCATCAACTTCTACAGATCCTACTATTTAAAACTTAGAAACCTAGCTCTCTCCATCTCCACTGACACTTTTTTACTTCAGAACCGTATATATTTTCAAGTCATTAAAAGGAATGGCAGGCCCATATGGGCAGAATTGTTAGAGGGCTGCCCCACCACACAATACTCCCATGGAAGCCAGCAAAGAGAGATCTGGATCAAAAGAGGGAGGCTCCCTAACAGAAGATGACCCACAAAAGGCACAGTTCACGCTGTGGTATGTAGCTTCCCAACACCAAGAGATACTTCCCTCTGCCTTAGCAATCTTAGATTTTCAAATTCTTTGAAAATCATTTAGATACCAATCAGCTGATTCAGGAGAAGTCTATCAGTTGGAGTCAAAATAAGATATGAATAAAATGAACAGACTCTGATTTCTCTATAGCTCATGAAACAATGCCAGTGGGATTTCCAAAGAGGAAAAAGAGATGTCTTCATTGATGACAACCACAACAGTATTTGCATGAAGTTACCTACCTATAAGTCAGTCATTCAGAAGGAGCTATTATATTCTGTTCATTCTAAATCAAAACTTTACATTTCTCAGTACAAATGTATATGCAGAAAGATGCAAATAAAAAGTACATAAACAACTAGGACTCTTACTTGAAAAATAAAATATGATGGGGCGCCCGAGTGGCTCAATCTGTTAAACATCTGACTCTTGATTTTGGCTCAGGTCATGATCTCAGGGTTGTGAGGTCGAGGCCTGTGTCATGCTCCATGCTAAGGGTAGAGCTTGCTTACCGTTCTCTCTCTCCCTCTTCCTCTGCCCCTCTGCACCTGCTCGCGTGCATGCATGTGCACTCTCTCTATCTCCCTTAAAAAAAAAAAAGAAAAAAGAAAAAGAAAGTATGATAAATAAATTGAGCTCAAGAATGCTGAAGAAGGAATGCTTGGGTGGCTCAGCCGGTTAAACATCTGCCTTCTGCTCAGGTCATGATCCCAGGGTCCCGGGATCGAGTCCCACACCAGGCTCCTTGCTCAGTGGGGAGCCTGCTTCTCCCCCTGCCTTCTGCTCCCCCTGTTGTGCTCTCTCTCTCTGACAAATAAATATATAAAATCTTAAAAAAAAAAAGACTGCTGAAAGAATTATAGGACAATAGCAGACTATAGGGGCCTGAATTTGCTTATGACTTTATCATTGACTAGAAGTTTACGTTGATGTTTTGAGTAAAACATTACAAATACAGCTAAAATCCTATTTTATGCATTAAGCTGTTACATATATGAAATACTACTCTACTTTTCCACTTTCCTCCTCCTTCTCTTTCTTTTTCTTTGTCCCTAATTAAAATGGTCTTCCATTTTTATTTTATGCATTTTATCCCTTTATTTTTATTAGCAACTCAGCTTACCAGAAAAATAAAGCATCCTATGCTTTACAAACACCATATAATTAGAATTTGCATTTCAGCATTTCATGAAAAAAATTAATCAAACATAAGAATAAAATATTTTTAATGCAAAGATATGACTACATGTAATATTAACTCATTTATTTTATAAAATTTTATAATATTTGAAACATATACATAAATTTTATTCTATGTCTAGCTATCTATCTATCATCATCTACCTGTTTGTCTGTCTGCCTGTCTGTATGTGGTAGTGTCTCTTTGGATGGGAGATGGGGTAAATGACAGAGGAGTCAAGGCTTGCTCCAAGGTTTGGGTACATGGTCAGCCCAGGATTCTCTCTGATCCCCAAACCTGGTATAAGCTTGTTGTCCTGATAAAATTATTGATAGTAATCCACTAACATACTCAAAAGCAGCTGATTTGGATGATAAATTATATGATCCCCCTACTCTTATCCTGCCATGGATATTGACCTATTTCCTTCCCTATGTCGTGGGCCCCTGGTAAGTCATGAAGCACAGCCTATCCATTGTTATATCCCCTATGGCTACCATAGTGCTTGACTCAATAAGCATCTGTAGAATAAGTGAAAACATACTTCTCAGAGTCACTTAGGTCTGTCTGAATCCACATTTCATGTTCTTTAAAAAAAAAAAAACAGATGGGATATAAAGAGGATTCACACAGAGGCACTGCCTGAGGCCTTTCTCTTCTTTAATGTCTATCTGCAACACTACCGTTACTGAGATGCTCCTCCGAGCCTCCACCCAGAATCATCATTTCCCCCACCCAGCACAGCACTGCGTGGTATGTGTGTCACACAGCACCTTGTGATATGTTTGATGATCTTTCCTCTTTCCAAAGCATCAGTCTGAAACTTCCGTGAGCACAAAGGGCACAGTTTTAATCATCAGTTTACATTAATACCACAAATCCTTCCACTACTAATAAATGCTAACAGTGGTATCAGAGCATCTATGTGTTAGGTGGGGTGTCAGGCAAATCTTTGCAAAAAACTTGTGAGTGCTTAATATTGTTTTAACCAGTTTGACACCCAAGGAAACAGATATTCAAAAAGTTAAATAATTTATTCAGATTCATAGCACCAATAAATAGTAGATTTGAGATGCACACTTAGGTTTCTCTAAATCCAGATCAGATTGTATTTTTTTACATGATGAGAATCCTTCCTTTCTTTAAGTCAGAACTTTTCTATACACACACATCTATATCTGTGTCCACATCAACGTCTGTTTCTCTGTCTCTTTTTTTGGTATGTTTTCTACCAGAAATCTAAGGCCTGCTTCAGATGTCTTCTGAAAAAAAAAAAAAAAAAAGAATTAATATACAGCACTAATTTTCTTTCTCTCCTTAGCTGCCATAGCTGAACGAGTGGCATCTGGATAGATCTGGCAATTACTGAATTGTGTGCGATTTCTTCACTGTTCTTTATAGAGATACTCATTATCCCTTGATCCAAACAAAAAGGGAGACTAATACCAAACTCTGCTTTGCCTTCAGTCCCAGTGGAAGGAATTTAATTCTTGGCTTATTTCACACAATCCACCAATACATCTTTCAATACTTTAAGCCAGAGACATTGCTAAAGAAATAGTTCACCACAGGTGTCTGGTCCATGTGAGAAGTTCTGTATCCACTTTTGAGCTGTGTTTCACATCTTGTTCTATTAATGATGCTAACTCCAAAAAGAAAGTGTTCGATGCATTACCTCAACAGGCATCTGTTAACTTTGGAACATACAGAACACTTAGCAGTTCACAGCTTTTGTGCATTACCTCCATTGATTCTGATAAAATAGGCAGGCTGGAGATTAATGAGCTCACCATTTCCATAAAAAATTGTAGGCTAAGAGAGCTAAATGAAGCAATCATAAACTAATAAAGCACAGAGATGGGTCTTTAACTTAGGACTCCTCCCTCTAATTTCAGGGTTTTTTCTACGCCTTTTACTCTGTCATGCTCATTTATAGAACTGAATTATCTGAAAGTGAGACTATTTTGCAATAATGTTATGGGGTATCCTGAAAAACTCAAATTCATGAACCATTTATGGAAAAATATAAATTATGTGTTGTACACTAAAATATCTGCAGGGATGAGCCCAGAACTGAAACGCTGTGTAGGCCAGAGTCCACAGCCACTGTGGTGAGGGGCGTGGATACCTGCACAGGGCAAGGAGGCATGCGCACAAAGTAAGACTGATAAGCCAGACTGCAAACTGTTTTCAAATCCATAATTATCTCATACTCAAACCAGAATTTATCAAACCTTTAAAACAAGTGTGGTACAAAAATAAGATTCCAGAATCAAATACATTTTATAAAATCTGGGATCTATATTGTGTTCACGAAAATTCAAAGTGCAACTAAAATATTAAAACCTCTGACAAACCTTTCACTTACCAAACGAATTTTAAAGTGTTTATCTTTGCTATAGAATTTATTATCAAACACGTTGAGATTTTTCAATCCATTTTGATATGTATCACTCTCTTTGGTATACAGTCTGAGATAACTTGCTTAAGGTAGTCTATCATTTACTGAAGGATACTTAAGGTTTAAGAGTTTAATATTTTTCTACATATTATTTTAGTTTCCCTTAAATTCCACTGACAGAATCTGGAGTAGTAAATCTAGGGCCTAGAAGAGAGAATAGCAGCATATTATGTGTGTGTGTGTGTGTGTGTGTGTGTGTGTGTGTGTACAAGCTGTTAGGGTAAATGAAAGATTTTCTATGAACCCTTGATAGGAGCTTTTCAATTGACTCTATTATTTGTTTTCCACAGCAAACTAAAACCAAGGTAAATCCACGCACTGTGAGATAGAGTATCTCCTCATGATGCTCTTCTTTGCAGTGGAGAGACCCAGACCACAAGTTCGGAGATCTGAAGCATTGCTTCAGATTTTACCCTTTGGCATGTGTGGTGGTTTTAAAACATGTGCACAGCTCACAGTCTTAAGAGTCTGTAGACCTCAAAAGGTGGAGCTTACTTCCTTCCCTCAGTGTGGCTCTAACTGGCATGTTACGGAACTCTTGGCAGTTCACAGGTGAGCATTGGCACATTACCTTTTCTGCGTCTGATGAAATAAACACTTGGAGCTCGCTCTAACAAATGGAATAAGGTGGTGAGGTGTCAGCAGTGGAGAAAGATACAGTGTGGATCTTGCAGCAAACTCCAGTGGAGAAATCACAGCACAGGTCCCTGTGATTCTGTGGGAGGTCATTTTACCAACAGCAAGAGAATTTTATGCCCTTTTGGCAACAGCTCTTGGTGTCTTACAGGATGCGAGACATGGAATGTTTGGTCCTGGGTCATCATAAGACAGGGCAGGTCTTTTCTCCCAGGGGCTTAAATGAAAGTTGATCAGACTGCTGATCCTTTCTTTGTGAATCCCCAAATATCAGCTTCTCTGCATTTTTTCCCTGGACCGTTTCAATTTTTCAAGGACAGCATCACCAGTATCACTCCTGAGGACGCCGTATCAAATTGCTCAAGTGCATGCTGGCTGTGAAGAGTGGGCTGGGAGCCTGGGGGTTAATACAATCTGTTCAGAGTATCCCAGCTGATCACCAGGGCTCCCACTCTACTTTTCAACCACATGTTTCAAAACCACCTCCTATTCCAGGGCACTTGGTTTCCCTCTGGAGTGTTTTCAGGGGAAATTGCTTCATATTTTAAGAGACTACCCCTACAACATCTCTGTGTCATAACTTTCTGGCTTTACCTCTTTGAAATTTGCTGTAACTTCTTGTGTGTTACTATCTCCTCCCATATTACCTTGCACCTTATGAGATATGACTTTTTAAACATTGAGTTTTACTGTAATTTTACAGGGGTCTTAGAAGGGCAGGGAACCAAATGCTGGTTATTAGTCAAGCATTATAAGATATATATCCAAAACTGTTTTATTTATGTGGAACTATTAATATTAGGCACTGAAACCATTCACATCAACCTTTAAGATCCACAAGTTAATAACAAATATAAGAAAATAAGATGACAGATTAATTTTCTGAACTCCCACCTCTCTAACAAGCCAATGTATGATTTTTGATACAATTTAGTATCAAGCTTTACTGACCATCTAGTTTGGGCCACATTATTAAGTGCCTCATGATGCTGCAGCTGATACTCATGATAACACATAGGTATAAAGTTTCAGTTATTCAGCAACTTGTCTTTATACTACTGGACACATTCTAGCAACTTGTCTTTATACTACTGGACACATTCTAGCAGCTTGTCTTTATACTACTGGAAAAATGTGATTATCTACAACTTTACCTCGTTTATTGTTTGATAGGATGAGTAATGATTAGTGAACTACAAAAAATATACATTGCAGGCTGCACATTTTGTTGTTTGCTGGTGATAAGGAAGTGAGTAAGAAATGACCAAGTTCTTCAAAATTTTATATTTGTGTGAAAGGCATATAAACAAATGATTACAATACCACTGTAACTACAAAAATATAATTACACTACTTGCAATATTTACACTAAATAGATATCTGTAACATGTATCAGGATCAAACCTCTAACCCTTCCTGGAGAAATCAGGGATGCCTCCTACCCCTTGAGGCTCAGCATTGTAAGGTAAGTTAATACCAGTAAATGACCCACATGGAACTCTATGAAGTTCCTGCAGAGATATCAGATAAAGAACGTACAGCCTCCAGAGGCAAAGGCAAATATGGACACGAGTCCTACAATTGTCACTTATTAAAAGCAATTATTTGAGTATATCATTTAGATTCTTTAGTTTTTATTTTACTCATCAGGACAATGGGGACGTTAATATCTATCTTTCAGTGTAGTCATGAGTATCAGATATGACACCGTAATTGAACTGGCTAGCTCTGGACTTCATGAGCCGGCTGTAATTGCAAGAGGATTGGTGGGCAGGAGTTTATTTCCCCAAAATATGGCACCTGATGAAAATTTTCCCGCAGTGGAAGGGAAATTACATTCAGAAAAATCCAACAGTGGAGATATCTGCTAGAAGTATTATTATCATTAGGATCCTTGGCACTTTTCAGAAGTGTAGGCTCACTTAGTCCCAATCTCTCTGAGAAATCACAAGGGTGGGGCTCCCATGCAGATATGTCTGAATATAGGGTCAGGATTCTTAACCACTTTACTATCCTCCTTCTTCAAGTAATCTCTTCCCTGACAGAGGCAGCAGGTAATGAAAACTTTTTTCAGTGACAAATGTTGTCCAAATGCAGTAGATTCTTGTTCCTAAGTACATTTCTTAGATGCACTCTTGGAACTGTTTATCATAGCAGTTAGGAGTATGGACACTAACACTGCTGTCTGGGTTTAAATCCTGGCTCTGTCACTTACCAGTGATGTGATTTGGGGCAGCTTATTCAATTCTATGTTTTTCAATTTCCATATATAACTTGGGACATAATAATAGAATCTAGTTCATTTGATTGCTGGGAAGATTAACTAAGTTAATTTACGTCAAGTGCTAAATGCAACATACATGTAAGATGTCATTGATATTACGATTAGGGTTTGAAGCATTGAAGTGTGAGCCTTGCCAATCAATCATAGGCAGAAATAATACACCACGAAGCAATGTGGGAAGAGAAGATAGCTCTTATGACCAGTGGGGAAGGATAAACAGGTAACACAAGGCAAAGGGTAGTCCTGATAAAGGCAGGTGTGAAATGAATTCATGTTCATAATCTCACTTTAGAATGAGTAACTTCCCACTGGCTCTAATAGTTTGCAAGAGCTGTCACTTTCCTCTAAAGTGAAATCAAACAAATAAAAGAGGTAATTGCTCCTCACTGGAAGAATTTCTCAAAGGTTAGTGAATCATTTTCTTTTGTGATTCTGGTAACTAAAGACACGTACATATACAAGATTTAGTTTCAGTCCCCAGGAGTGGCAGAAATGAGGCTATTCTGAGATAAAAATATGAAATAGATTAATTTGAAGGGGAATTATATAATTTTATTCTCTTTTCAGCTTGGACAATTGGTGCATGGAGCCATGAGACTGAAAGCAAATAAGTATATCAGGAAACAGGTTTCACTCGTTAACGTGAGAGTTACCATACATTTTAGATATCCTATGATATTCATTGGACAAGTAACAACAGTGAGGCCCAAGGAAACAGTGAAGCATGACAAAACCATTCTGAAGACCCAAACCATGATCAACCCTTAGCCACTGGCTAGAGCTGAGAGCTTGGACAAGTCCATCCATCTCTCGGGCTTCAGGAGCAGCTTCATCTACTAAGTAAGGAGTCGAGGTAGGTGACCTCAAGCTCCTTGACCAAGTGCAGTTGTTTTTCTGCAGTTGCACTGGTCAGTGCAATTGTTTTTCTGTGAAGCACTTCTTGGTTTTCTACCATTCTGTTTGTTGTTTTATTTTGTTCAACCACCGTCTTGTTATATTCTTCTCAGCACTTTTTCCAATTCCTCCCCACCTCCTGTAAAACTCTCAGTTGACTGGCTTGTCAACCCCACCATAGCAGGGTACACATAATCTATTTGAACCAGAATATGAAATTCTTCTGGCCACATAGTGTTAGCTGGACCAATCACAAGATCCCTGAAAATTTTCTGGCACTATAAAAACAAACTTCTCTTTTTCTGTTTCTCTGAAATGTTTCTGTAAGGAGGATTTTACTTCTAGAACCTCCTTTGCACCACCCCCCCCACCTTGCCACCAATTTGGAAAAATGTTGCCTAAGAATGAAGATGCAGTCTCTAGGTTATATTGTTCGTATACCTGGATTACACCTTGCCTGAAGCTATTTGTGACTTTCACTTCAGTTGTATGAACTAATATATTTGCCCATTTTGTGCTGTATTTGTTTAACCTGACTTTGATACTTGCCACCAAAAGCATTCTGGCTAATACAATTGAATATGAGAAAGAACATATCTTTGAGAAATTTAGCCTTTTGACAACAGCATTAATGAACAAATGACCTATAACATCTTGGACAAATCATTCAACTATAGTGGGATTTGTTTTCTATATTTACAAAATAATTCCCAGTAACTCTCCGAGTTGTTCAGAAAGTGGTGACGCTACATTTTATTAGATTTCCATAATTTGGGTTTATACTTTATCTCCTTTAAGGAATTGTAATTTCTTAGGAATGTGGGTTTTTTTCAACTCTCGATCTATAATGCTGGTACAATGCTTATCATCTAGAAGATAGTGTGTGTGGAATGAATTAATAGAATGAAAATCAGCCTACATGTATTTTTAGAAATTCTGTATAGGCTCTCTTATATGATGAGATAGCAACAGCCTGAATAAGATCATGTTACCATTTTTCCCTTTGTTTTCCTGAGGATTTCATGGCCAGAGATCACAGACAGTTTTTCTCCATGCAGTGTAAAACATTCCTGCTTCAGCTATGTTTTATTTGGCCAAAATTGATTGCCAGTGTAGAAAACGTCACATAATCACTCTCAACGTCCCTTCCATCCAGAAAACTTCAAATCAATCAATTAAATAATCTTTTTAATAATTTTATTTTCTCATTCTTTTTTTTTAAAGATTGTATTTATTCATTTGAGACACAGACATACAGAGAGCATGAGCAGGGGGAGAGGCAGAGGGAGAGGGAGAAGCGGGCTCCCTGCTGAGCCAGGAGCCAGACATGGGAGCCAGGATCCTGGGATCATGACCTGAGCCGAAAGCAGACGCTTAACCAACTGAGCCACCCAGCCACCCCTCAATTAATTAATTTTTAAAATTCAACTTCTCTGCCCCCCCCCCGATGAACCACCTAGATAAGCCAGAGCCCTCCAGAGTTGCTTGGTGTGACCCAGGTAAGTAGCCTGGGGGGGATGAAGAAGGATCAAGTGCCTCACACTCTCCCAGCTGCTCAAGCCTGAAAGAACATTGCTAAACTCATCTCTAGAAGTAGGAGGTCATTTAGTATGATTTCCCTTATACCTTCACTGAATCAGAGCCATACCTGTCACTCACTGATGGGTTCTTAATTATAAGCACCTTCTGAGCCAGGCAGCAACTTGATGAAGCTGCTCACAGCAGCCAGGTGGCAAAGGAAAAAGAGAGTAGAACCCCTTACATGTAGTACTAGCCCCCCATTAAGAAAATAAATAGTGAAAATTTCTCTTATGCACTTAATTGCTCTTTGTCCCTGAAAACATGCAAGGCAGTGTATGGCCTGAGAGCTGGGGGAGCATGAAGAACAAGCAGAGAGCAGGGCTTGCTGGCATTGAAGGGGAGCATCCAAGGTGCCAAATGTCTGAATTTTATACTGGGGTTTGTTCCAAAACCGGTCACCTGAATTATAGCTGCTTCATATATTTAAGCTGAGTAAATCAATAACAAAGCAGCTAATACCAGATTGCTATTGGATTCCTGTTGGTGGTTCTCAAACTATACTCCTTGGAAAGGCAAGATTTCATGACAGGTTATCCAGGAAAGACTGTGTGTAGTGAGACATGGTTGAAGGAAGGGAGTAGCTGCTTTGTAGCAGGCATCAAAAAGAATACAGCAGACTTCAGACTTCCTCTCTCCATTTCAACGGAAGAAAGTGTAAATATTTTATACACTGAGATTTCTCGTCAGATTTTATTTGGATTTAAAAAAGAGGAGACTGATGTAGATAAATGAAAGTCACTCTTTTAGGTTATGTCAGAGACCAGGGGGCAACATACTTTCTGATTGTGACACTGCACAGACAAAGGAAAGGTGTCAAAAACACCTATTAAGGGAGAGTTCCACATCCAAGAACATAGGACGATGTGTGTGCTCCTGAGAGAAAATTGTATAAAGCAATGTGAAAGGCTGTGATAACTGACAAATGGGACATGGGGCGATGGGCTGAGTGACGTGCTGTGGACAGGTTGTGTGTCCATCCCCCCTGGATTAGTGCAGGCCAAGAAAGAATTTCTAAAAATTTTGTGTGGTTCCTTCTGAGACTCAAGTATTATCGATCCATGTCTTCTTGGTTCATTTGACCATGATAAGCCAAAATGTGTGTGGAAAGTTGCTGAGGCAGTCAATGGACAGATTTCCATCTGGTCTTCTTTCTGGGAAAGTTTCTGGCTCATCACCCTTTTCTACAACAAACTCAAATCACAGAATTTTGTTTGGGTGTTATCTTTGGTTTGTTTCCCTCCTCTTTTTGCTTCCCCCCCAACCTTGTCCACTGATTAAAAGATTTATCCCTTTCATAGAGCATATGAATAAAGCATGGTCCCTCTCCTTAAGAGGCTTGGAGTATGGTAAAAAACAAAAACAAAAAAATGAAGCCCCACAAATGGAATACTAATTGCAAAGCATTAAGGCACAATTATTAAGAATTCAGTAACCAGGTTGGGTCTTGCTCCTGCAGATTAGATGACCTTAGGACGTTTACTTGTATCTCTATGCTTCAGTCCTCTCCGATGCACAAAGGAAAAAATAAGCATATGTAACTGAGGGGGTTGGTATAAGGCCTGGAAGAAGTCATACATGAGTGTTGGATAGAACAATGGCTCCCCCAAAATATTTCCACGTCTTAATCCCCAGAACTTTGCAGATGTGATTCAGTTAGGGATTCTGAAACAGAAAGGTATCCTAGATTATCTGAGTGTGCCCAATGTGGTCACAAGGGTCATTATAACAGGGAGGCACTAATGTGGGGGGTCAGGGAAGGATGTGAGATGATGAAAGCAGAGGTCAGAGAGAGAGATAGGAAGATGTTACATCTTTATACTTGAACATGGACAAAGGGACTACAAGCCATGGAATACAGATTGCTTCTCAAGATGGAAAAAAGAACAGATTCTATCCTAGAGCATCCAGAAAGAATGCAGTCCTCTGTTACCTAGACTTTAACCCAGTGAGACAAATGTTAGACTTCTGATCTCCAGAGCATGAGATAATCAATCTGTGTTGTTTTAAGCCCCTAATTTTGTGGTAATTTGTTATAGTGGCAATAGAAAATTGATAAAACATGGAAAGCATTTAGAAAAGAGTTTAGAACATAGAAAGTACCAGTGAGTATGAGTCATATTAGTAATAAAGAGGAAGAATGTATGGGAAGAAGAAATGACACATATCTGACATACATCTTGAAGGATGTAGATGAATCAGAGTTTAGCAGACTGAATGGACCACCATTACGGAAAAGCACGTGGGCTCTCCACAAAGAGCTGAATTTGAGTTCTGATCCACCAGTTTTCTTAACCACACGGAGCTTAAGGATCCTCATTTCTAAATGAAAATAATGACACATACTTCCTAGGCTGTTGTGTGAATGTGCACTTTTGTGATTACACAACCATGAGCTCTTTCTCTCCACTCGTAGCCACCCAGGAGCAGAGTCTACTTTGGATGCCTCATATCTGGCATTGCTAGGACTTAATAGAGCTTTGTTCAATATATAGAAGTAGGTGCAAACTAGTATGATGGCAAAGGGAAGGGAAAAGCTCACTGCTTGCAAGAAGATGGGCTCTCGGAATGGTTCAGAGAGATGACTTTGAACTGGTTTGAAATAAGACAAATGCACAGATTTCTACCTCAATTTGCTTTCCATTATGAGGCAATGTTAATACAAATAGCTCTCCCGTACTGAGCATCTACTATGTCTCCTTTGTTAATACATTATTTCTGACCCTCAAAATACAATTTATCATGTTCATTTTACATGAAAAAGAAGAGATGCTCGGAGAGGGAAAATAAATGTAAAGCCACACAACTTATATAAGGAGTAGTCAGAATTCTGAGGCACCTTTGTCTTATTCTGAGGGATCTTGCCCAACTCCCTTTGACAAGAATTCTTGTGGAAGGGACAAGACCGAAAGGCAGGTGCTGGTGATGATTTGTGACAAGTTTATTGTGAGATAGCCTCTTTCTCCAAGGGATGATGACAGACATTCTGAAGCAGACACAATAACTGGTGGACATGTTCTCAGGTTGTATGTGGGTATTTTATGAAACTCCCCACTCCCTCCATGTCATTGTCAACCTCTCCTGTGGGCTCCAGGTCCTGCTGTGGCTGACTGAGGAGGAGCTTGCAATGCTTCCAGGGCCCAGCGGACGCTCTGTCTAAACATAGTATAAAGGACACCCCTGACCTCAAAGACGGCCTGCCTATTCCCTCATCTTTCCTGAGGTCTCAGAGTGCAACACAAACACGAGGAAGCAAGTCACTGGAGGGGTCCCATTCAATACACTACTAAGACCTTTCTTGGCTTGCAACCAGGATAGCATTTTGGAAAAAGGTGTGTCTGGGTGGAACTTCCCAGCTTCTTGCTGTTCGAGAGAAGCCCAAGCATTGGGTTATCTTTGTTGTCAATCATGTATGCCGTGCCCCATGCAGAGAGGACATTACTTTTAACGTTTTGAAAGAAATAATCCTGGATGACACTTTCTTTTTAAGTAACGCATTGTTTCTAGAACAAAAACTTTCTCTGTTGATTCATCAATTAATATTTTTTTTTGTCAAAGTCCTATGCATCCTCTCTAGTCGTATTATTTTCCAAAGGAGTGAAAGACTCACAGTAAAGTGGCTCATTCAGAGGACCAAAGCCAGGATTGCAGACAATACAGCAGAGATCAGAAAGGAAACAATGTTAGAGAGGGTATGTCACTGTGTTCTTTCCTTCTGATTAAAGTGGTGAACTTGAGCTAGAAAAAGTGTCCAAGGAGATACCCTAAACATTTATGAATGTTCTGTCTTTATAGGATTTCTGTAAGATGAAAGGGTCCATGCTCATATCATATTCCAAACTTGACTCATGACTTCAAAATGGCAAAAAAAAAAAAAAGTCTCCAGCTGATAACTTAAATAATTTCTAATCACAATATTATTTTTCGGTGACATCATTATTCACACTGTGTTGTAGGCACAGTGGTGCAAGGGGTTAAATCCAACTTATTTCCTTTAATTTAAATAACAGCAACATTAGTTGATGTGTATTGGATGTTTATTTTGTTTTAGGCACTGTGATAAATAATCAAATCCTTGATTTTTAATCTTTTCAGAAACACTATGAGTTAGATATGATTTTATGATTTTTTTTGTATTATTTAAGATGAAGATAGTGAAATTGAGTTGCTAAGTAAATTTCTAAGTTTGTGATTTCAATGAGTGGCAGAGCTCAGGCTAGAACCAAGCTACCTCCAGAGCCTGTTCTCTTAATCATGATGCAACATAGTGATCACTCCCACACTTAGACTTTCCAAGTGAGCTCTCTGCATTGTTTCATTCTGTCATGCCAACAATCCCATGTGGTGGCTACTGATTATGTTATTTGCACTTCCCAATGGAGGAAATTGTCCTAGAATGTTTATATAAATGACCTTACATTAATACACTTTAAGTGGTAGAGCCAATATTTGAACCTCAGTGTGGTTCCTTCTTCCTATAAGGCAATTTCTTTTCCCCTCTACCTGAATATGACTTGGCCATGGGCCTTGCTCTGGTGAAGAAAATATGCACATAAATGATGGGCAGAGGTGTGACCATCCAGGTGGTCTCTGTCACTCTTTTTCTCTTACTATCACTCCTAGTATGTGGTGTCTGCACGGTGGGCAGGGGTCCCAGGCTGCAGACACTATCAGAGTGACACAGGTCACAACTGTCTCATGAGAAAAACACATAGTTTCTCATGCTGAGAAAGAGACTTGCTGTTTTAAGTCCCTAAGATTTTGTGTTTTTTTGTGTCCTCAATATAATGCATCCACTGTCAGGTTTCTATGAGGTCACCAGGTTTATTTGAAATCAAAGTCCATGTTATGAGTCCCCTGATAGGTAGTATACTAAATCAGTACCCACATCTAAATGGGAACTCTGTTGACTCTATGGGACTGGGAGAAGAAGGAACTAGATATTGTCTAGCCCTTACCTACAAATAGTCAGCAGGTCTACCTTTTCTCCCTGTCCCTCTCTCATCTGCAGGACTAGTCAGGTGAGCTGTTTAAACAGACAGGAGAAGGCATGATGTGTAGGACGTGGGGCTGGCCTTCTTACACACCACAAGTTATGTGGCACAGGTTCTGTGCTGGGTCCTGTGGTTGGACAAATAGCACAGGCCTCCCAGGAAGTGAGCAATGCCAGGGAGCTGGGCAGCAGGGAGAGCATCACAGAGAGTTTGATTATCAGAGGGGCAGGGTCTGTGGCCACAGAGCTAGAAGGGGGCAAGAAGTTCTTGATACCTCCTCATATTGGATTCAATGGAGCATATTTGCCTTTACAATCAGCTAACCTCTGAGAAGGTACTGTGTGAGGAAAACTGTAAATGATTGAAGATCATATTATTTGAAAGAATAAATTGCCTAAAACAATTCCTGAAATACAGTAACTACTCAATAAATGAATGATATCTCCTATTTTCTCTTTTTCTGACCCAGAAATAGTGTTGAATTTGGGGACTAGTTCCAGAAATAATTTATTGAAAGATATAAGTAACATCATTTTCAGTAAACAAATCATATGTTGATAGAACGTTCCTTTGCTATTCACAAGGGTCCTATGAAAATAATTTTCCACACATTATTTTCAGGTAGAACTGGATCTCTCTAATGTTTTAGGTAAGTTTCTCCTGCTGCTATGTAAAAAATCTTCTTTTATTGCTTTCTCTTCCCAGTAGGAAAACTAGCTGACCATATTACTTCAAATAACCTTTCCTGTGAGGACAAGCAGACCAATTCCAAATCTAGAGGGCTACATACTATATGATTCCAACTTATGACATTCTAGAAAAGGCAAAACTATGAAGACAGTAAAAAGATCAGGTTGCCAGGGGCCAGGGGGCATGAGAGGATAGAGGAACAGGTGGAGTACAGAGAACTTTCAGGGTGATGAAAATAATCTGTACGCCATAATGGTATATACATGTCATTACACATTTGCCCAAACTCATAGAAAGTACAATGTCAAGAGTGAACCCTAATTTAAACTATGGACTTTGGATGATTATGATGTGTTAGTGTAGGTTCATCAACTGTAACAAAGGTAACACTCTGGTAGGGGATGCTGATAATAGGAGAGATTATGCATTTGTGAGAGCAGAACACACATGGGAAATCTCTATAGCTTCTGCTCAATTTTGTTGTAAATCTAAAACTACTTTAAAAACAAGTCTTAATAATCATACAAAATACATATCTATGAAGCACACACTATGTGCCAGGCAACAGTCAGAGCAATAGGGTAAGTGAGGTAGTCAAGGTTCTTGTCTGCATCTGAAGGGAGACAGACAAATGCAACAGAAACGAAACTGGATGATATTAAGATAGGGGTGTTCAGGGCGCCTGGGTGGCTCAGATGGTTGGGCATCTGCCTTCGGCTCAGGCCATGATCCCAGGGTCCTGGGATCGAGTCCCGCGTCGGGCTCCCTGCTCCGCGGGGAGCCTGCTTCTCCCTCTGCCTCTCTCTCTCTGTCTGTCTCTCATGAATAAATAAATAAAATCTTAAAAAAAAAAAAAGATAGGGGTGTTCATGGGAGCCCTAGGAACACTGTAGCCAGCCAAGCACCTACCTGGAATCAGAATTGATTAGGAATATTCTTAAGGGCAATTTTAAGACTGGCCAATCATATCCAGCTGTGCAAGCTGTGACCTACACCATAAGAGGTATCCATTCCTGAAATTGTAGTGGGAACAACCTCCCCTGTAGCGGATATAGTGGGTGGTCTTGTCCTATGTGTAAACAATTGAGTAACTGCTAGATAACTGCACCTTTCTAGTTTGGTGGTGACAAAAGAGAGAACAGGTGAGCATCCCTCCTATCCTGGAGCTTAAGACCTAGTGAGAAATGACATCCTAAACGAAAACTATAAACACAGTAAGACAAGTTTTGTGACTAAGGAGATCATATAAATTATCATCAAAATGGTGACACTTTTAAGAAAACAGGGGAGGCTTTGATACACCCGAACATAAGTGTTATGCCAGAAAAATAAGAGCAAGGAGGGCTTCCCTGGGAAGCCTACACAGATCATCACCTTTATTTTGATGGGCTGTGAAGGCATCAAGGAGAGGGTGTTAGTGTGAGTTAGTCTTTCAGAGGGATTCATAGCTAAGGAATAAGTTAGCAAGTAAGCCTCCAACCCATAACTGCCAACTTTCCCACCCTTGGTAAAAGAGTATGACACCTGGAGGCAAGCAGATGAACAGTCCTGCTGAAGCCAGCTTTGCTAGGGGATGTGAAGGGGTGTGGATGCTAAGAGGGGAGGTACGAAGATGCCAGATCTTCTGGTCCCTATTAGGCCAGTGCCAGAGTTTGGATGTTTTTCCTGAGGCAAAAGGAAAGCATTTAGGTATATTAATCAGTGATGTGGCATGACCCATTCTGCCCTTAAAACTATCTCTGGGTGTGGTAGGGGAATGACTTGGAGGAGGCCAGGCAGAAGGAAGGAAGGATAGTTCGAGGGCACTGCAATATTACAGCTCAGTGGCCTTGGGGGTAGTGGCAGTGGGGTGGACAGAGTTGCAGGCTCTTTAGGAGTTAGAATCACTAAGATTTATTTATTTATTTTTTTAAAAGATTTTATTTATTTATTTATTTGAGAGAGAGAGAGAATGAGAGATAGAGAGCACGAGAGGGAAGCGGGTCAGGGGGAGAAGCAGACTCCCCGCTGAGCAGGGAGCCCGATGCGGGACTCGATCCTGGGACTCCAGGATCATGACCTGAGCCGAAGGCAGTCGCTTAACCAACTGAGCCACCCAGGCGCCCAGAATCACTAAGATTTATTAATTGAATGTGAGTAACTGAGGGATATAGGGGAGTTAGAAATACAATTTATTGAGAAAGGTAACCTGAGAGAAGGAGGGACATTTACAAGTTCATTTTGCTGAGTTTTAAGTGTACTGGGAATGTCCAAATACAGACATTAACTAACAAACATTGTGGATATTAGGATAAGATTTTAACTAGAGACAGTGCTTCGAGATCAGTTATCATTTGAATATAAATTAACATATATAAATGAAAGAGTTCTCCCAATTTAATAGTCAAGATAGAGAGAAATGGAACCTTCGGAATTGTCAGTATTTCAGAGGCACGAAAAGCAGAACCTCAGGATGATTCTGAGGAGTGTTTAGAGAGGCAGGAGAAAATCCAGAAGAAAATGCAACCACAACCCCTCCCCACAGACAGACAGAAAAACATGGAAAAAGAGAGGTTTAAATAAGAAATAGGGGCTAACAATAATTGATTGTTAGAATCAAAAACTGGATGGCGATCAAACATTGAAATATATTCAACTAAAAGTAAGACATCAGTCACCCAGGAGAGAATCACTTTATTTACTTCTATTTTCCCCTTCCCCCATATGCATACATTTACTGGAGATAATCCCTTAAGGACAGAAGTTCCATGTTACCTTCTCTGCATGTCCAGTGTGGAGAACAATGTCCAGCTTCATGGCCAATGTCGAATAAGCATTTGTTATTGGATTCATGGACAAGAAAGAAGAAAAACAGAACTCGGGAGAACGTTTTTTTTTTTTTTATAAATCTTGATTTCCAATGCAGAGGCAGCCTGAAGGTGTGGCTGTCTCAATTAATTTTAAGACAAAATTAATTTTGTAAAAGTACAGGGATGAACTGAAAATAGAAGCTGTAAAGAAGTTTCCTCCCAGCCTAGCTTTGATGAGTTGGGAGAGAAACTGAACAAGATCAAGCATTTTCAACCCTCAACCAGAATGTGCCAAAATCCATCTCTGAAGCAGGTCTTAATTACAGTCAAATTTCTCCTCAAAGTACATTAAGGTTATTTAAGCCTTTGGGCTCCATTCAACTGAGCAAGAGCAAACTCTTTTCTGTCTCTTCTGAGTTTTTTCTCAGTTATCATCATCGTTGAGTTATTAAGGCAACAAATCCTACTTAACTACGTTACTGACAAGTTCTCAGTAGTTTAATAAAAAGGTGGGAAATGATCATTTCAGGAGCATAACCACACAACTTTTACTAAGGAAAAGTGAAAGGTCTACTTTGCAGATCACCCAGAAATTGTATGTCTTTGTAATATCTGAGCTTTCTTCCTTCTCCTTCTTCTCCTTCTTTTACCATTTGATGTTTTGTTCTCCCACAGAATTTATGTGAAAGTTCAAGAATATGTAAACAGAAACTGATAGGCCAGGGGACTTTCTCTATCAATGACTACTATCAAATGCCCCTTTCCTTTTCCAGGGAAAAGAGGATTCCACATTAGGTCCAGTTCCTACTACAGGGATTTGACTTCTCTGTTTTCTCATCTTTAAATATTCATGTCGTTCAATGTTATTTTCAAGATTTGTGATTGATTAACCAGAGGCAGTTTTCCCATGAAGCTGATGCAGCTTAAGCAACAGTCTCTCACAGGCAGGAGCCCCTTCTAAACTGCTGGAAGGACCCTAACATCATATTAACATGGTCTTACATTTATTTTTTATTTATTTATTTTTTTATTATGTTCAGTTAGGCAGCATATAGTACAACATAACTTTTTGTTGTAGTGTTCAGTGATTCATTAGTTGTGTATAACACCCAGTGCTCATCCCAACACGTGCTCTTCTTAATGCCCATCACCCAGTTACCCCATCCCCTCCCACACCTTCTGTAACTCTCAGTTTGGTTCCCGGAGTCCAGCGTCTCTCATGGTTTGTCTCCCTCTCTGATTTCTTCCTGTTCAGTTTTCCCTCCCTTCCCCTGTGGCTCTCCGCTTTATTCTTTATGTTCCACATACGAGTGAAACCATACCATAATTGTCTTTCTCTGCTTGACTTATTTCACTTAGCATAATTACATGGTCTTACATTTAAAGTAATATGTTTTAACTTCAATTTTGGTTAAAGCTACTGTCTCTTTACCCTCTGATTTCCTTACATACACTTCCTGTGGTTAGAGATATTTGGGGATCTAGGTGAGAGGAAGTGAAATATAGCTTATTGCAATTAGTTTTGTGATACGCAATCACTTTGTGGAGATGAAGTTATATTAGCCATCCTGGGGAAGGAAAGGCTTCTAGGAAAACCCTCCCATATTGTCTGCAAACTCCTGACACTATGGAATAGAGCCAGGTGTCCCATCGAAATATAAATACATCTTAGAGTGCCTGACAACTGGAAAAACTTTCTCTTCTGCAGTATTATAAACAATTAAATGCACAATAGAGAACTCATATATAGTTAACTAAGATGCTATTTTAACAGAGTTTTGATGTTTGTAGTTATTTCTCATGTTTGATATTTGTTGTTCAAACATCTGTGCCTTGCCAGGATTCCCAGTCTCATTCTAAATAAACACCACTTTTGTATCTATCATTTATCTGTTCCAGTGTATTCTTTCTCTTAGTGAAGGGTGACCAAATTATAAAAACTTCAGACCTCAAAAATAAGGATCTCTCCTGAACATAGCTTAGAACAATGTTTCAGGTAGAGAGAGTTCCTCTTACAGAGCATCAACATGGTAAATTGTGTTAATGATGGGGATGGTAATGATGTTAATGACTATCCATCAACAAGATAGAGTCCCTACTTCACACAAGGACATGCAACTTTCTAAGACAATAGTTTCAGAAGCAGCACAATTGGCTGATCCCACCTCCCTTTCTGGAGTGCCCATAGTACCCAGGCTCTAATCCACTGCCTAACCACTGAGGTGGCCCATGTTCTTCAATACTTCCCTTTCCTTAAAGGTCTGTGGTGGACACTCTTGGTTTTCTAATCCAACGTGCATTTAGCACGATTTGCCAGGCTCAACCATAGAGATGGATAATACGTTCTCCAAAGGTAAGACCTCTTCCTAAGCTCCTTTGGAGCTAGAGATAGTCCTATGAAGCATATCTCTCCAATGAGCTATAAAGACAGGGTCACAAGGATGCTCTGAGAAAAGTGTGAATAGTGATCTGTGTCCCTGGTGTCGTGCTTTCCTCTCTGATTCCTGCTTTGTTCTGCCTGAGGCATCACAGGAGAATTTGAAAAGTCAAGGGAATCATAAGGTCGCTCACACCCGTGAGCTGTAGCAACAAGGCAAACAAATCAGAATTTGCTTCTCTCCAATTTCTCATTACATGAAAAATGTAAACCCTTATTATGCTTAACTTATTGATGGTTTTTATTGTTGTTGTTGTTGTTATTTTGGTTACTTGCTGATTAAAATCACTCCTGAGAAAGCATCTCTTCCCATTTGGGTTCACATCTCCTTTCTACACATCCTGCAGAGCCCCTCACACATTTGAAGATCCAGCTAAATACAACTCCTTTCATCATACATTACCTGAGGCCTGAAGTTGACATTAATCTCTACCCAATCTCTTTTGCCATACCCTGCAACATATTTCACTTCTGAGTGTCTGAATATGAGCATACAATTATTTTCAGGCTTGTCTCTTCAATATGAAAGGATTTTGGTATCTTTTATATCAGGGGTCAGCAAACCTTTTGTGTAAGGGGCCAGGGAGTAATATTTTAGGTTGCAGACCATATGGTATCTGTTGAAACTACTCGATTTGCCACTGCAGAATTGAAAGCAATCATATACACTATATAAACACATGGGCACATCTAAGACCTTATAAAAGTTTATTTACAAAAACAGACGGCAGGCCAGATTTGGCCCACAGACCAAATCTGCCAACCTCTGTAACAGAGATCTATAACATCTTCTTGAATATTTTGAAAAAATGCATTGGTTAAATGAAAAAATGTATGAACAGACTATAACCAACACTTCTTATATGCTGTTTTCATCAAGTTTGCACCACATATTAATCCTGGAATAACTATGCATCAGGCAATGGGAATTAGTAATGTGAATTATAGTATTTTCCAAAATGAGGAATAAAAACCATTTGCTGTCCACAAGATAATTCCAGGTGGCAGGAAACACCATTAAATATAAAAAATCACATAGTTTTAATGAGGGTCTCAGTTCAGTGCTAATCTCTCTTAAATAATCAATAATCTTATTTGAAAAGAGATAAAGTCCCGACAGATAAATGACAATAGAGCAAGTGTTTGAGCAAAGCATAGTAACATTAATGCTGTTTAGTATCTACATTTAAAATTATCTTATAGAAATCAATCCATATCTGTATAATTTTCCTTAAACATTTATTTAGCTAGATAGAAAGGAAAGACCATAAGTGACAGTAAGAAAAGTAGAAAGCACAAAAGCAGTAAAATTAAATGTATCTGTAAAAATGAGTCAAGGGACTCACAAAATAAAAAGATGTAAAGCATGACACCATATACCTAAAATGTGGCAGGGAGAGCAGTAAAAGATGGGTTCAAACTCAAATGACCATCAGCTTAGGATAGATTGCTATATGCAGAAGATGTTATATACAAACATAATGGTAACTGATATAGGAAAGATGTTGGGGTTCAGGGCTGACGGCCAAAAAAGAATTCCTGAGACATCTTTGGTGCAAAAAGATGGTTTTACTAAAGCATTGAGATAGGACCCGTGGGCAGAAAGAGCTGCACTGGGGTCATGAGGAGTGACCCATTATACACTTTCAAGTTGGGAGGGGGCTAGGGAGAACATAAATCTCTAAGGAATTTGGAACCAAGGCTGCAGGACCTTGAGGGGGCTAGCTATTGTTAAGAAAAGATCATTTATTACTTTCTAATAAAACCCTAGTCATGAGACCCTTCAGATGATTACCAACATGTATCTTGGTGGGTAGAGATAAAGGAAGTTTCTAAAGGAATGTTTATATGTTAAAGTAGACTTACAGGTTCCTGGGGGTCAGGTTAAGATTGCCTTTTGCCCTTAGCAAAGTATTAACACCAAGGCAGCTGAAATCTTAGAGGAATGTCACTCTGCCTGTTTCAAAGACTTGTCAGTGGGCTGTAGCTAGTAAGGAAGTTTAATTTTTCTTTTGCCTTTGTTTCCCACACCAGTAAGCACAAATCAAAAACTGGTGATAGATATGCAAAAAATAATGAAAAGGGAATCCACATATATCACTAAAGAAAGCCAGCAAATTGTGAGAGAAGAAAGCAAGAGAAGAAAAGAACAGAGAGGAACTATAAAAACAATGACAAAACAAGTAACAAAATGAGGATAAATACATACCTATCAATAATTACTTTGAATATAAATGGACTAAATGCTCCAGTCAAAAGTCATAGGGTGACAGAGTGGATTAAAAAAACAAGACACCCCCCCCAGGGGCACCTAGGTGGCTCAGTTGGTTAAGCATCTGCCATTGGCTCAGGTCATAATCCCAGGGTCCTGGGATCAAGCCCTGCATCTGGCTCCCTGCTCCCTGCTTCTCACTCTCCTCTGCCCCTCTCCCTTGCTTGTGCTCTTTCTCTCAAATAAATGCAATCTTTAAAACAAACAAACAAAAAACACACGACCCCTCTATATATTGCCTACAAGAGACTGATTTCAGACCTAAAGACACATGCAGAATGAAAATGAGGGGATGGAGAAATATTTATCATGCAAATGGATGTCAAAAGAAAGCCAGGATAGTCATATTTATATTATACAAAATAGCCTTTAAAACAAAGACTGCAAAAAGAGATGAAGAAGGACATTGTACAATAATAGAGGGAACAAACCAACAAGAAGAAATAACAATTCTAAATATTTATGCACCTAACGTGGGAGCACCCAAATACATAAAACAGTTAATAACAAATAGAAAGAAACTAATCGATAAGATTACAATAACAGGAGGGGACATCAACACCCCACTTACATCAATAGATCATCCAAACAGAAAATCAAGAAGGAAACAGTGGCTTTGAATGACACACTGGAACAGATGGATCTAACAGATGTATTCAGAACATTCCATCCTAAAACAGCAGAACACATATTCTTTTCAAGTGCGCATGGAACATTCTCCAGAATAGATCACATATTAGACCACAAAACAAGTCTCAACAAATTAAAAAATCTCCACATCACACCATGCATCTTTTCTGACCACAACGTTATAAAACTAAAAATCAACCACAAGAAAAAATCTGGAAAGAGCACAAATATATGGAGGTTAAATACATGCTACTAAACAATTAATAGGTCAACCAAGAAATCAAAGAAGAAATAAAAAATTACATGGAGACAAATGAAGTTGAAAACACAATGGTCCAAAATCCTTGGGATGCAGCAACATTTTTATTTATTTTTTATTTTTTTTAAAGATTTATTTATTTATTTATTTGAGAGAGCGAGAATGAGAGAGAGCGAGCACATGAGAGGGGGGAGGGTCAGAGGGAGAAGCAGACTCCCCGCTGAGCAGGGAGCCCGATGCGGGACTCGATCCCGGGACTCCAGGATCATGACCTGAGCCGAAGGCAGTCGCTTAACCAACTGAGCCACCCAGGCGCCCCTGCAGCAACATTTTTAAAGGGAAGTTTACATCAATATAAGCTTATCTTGAGAAGTAAGAAAATCTCAACTAAACAACCTAGTCTTATGTCTAAAGGAGCAAAACCCCAAACCAGCAGAAGGAGGGAAATAATACAGATTAGAGCAATATAAATAATATAGAAACTAAAAAACAAAAAACAATAGAACAATTCAATGAAACCAGGAGCTGCTTCTTCAAAAAAGATCAACAAAATGGATAATCCTAACCAGACTCATAAAAAAAGAACACAAATAAACAAAATCAGTAATGAAAGAGGAGAAATAACAACTGACACCACAGAAATACAAAGGATTTTAAGAAAATACTATGAAAAATTATATGTCAACAAATTGGACAACCTAGAAGAATTAGATAAATTCCTGGAGACATATAAACTTCTAAAACAGAACCAAGAAGAAATAGAAAATTTGAACAGACCAATTATCAGCAATGAAATTGAATCACTAATCAAAAAATCCCCATTAAACAGAAATTCAGGACCGGAGGCCCTCACAGGGGGAATTCTACCAAGCGTTTGAAGAAGAGCTAATATCTATTCTTCTCAAACTTTCCAAAAAACAGAAAAAGATGGAAAACTTCCAAATTCATTCTATGAGGCCAGCAAGACACCACCAAAAAAGAGAATTAAGGGACAATATCTCTGATGAACGTGGATGCAAAAATCTTCAACAAAATATTAGCAAACCAAATCCAACAATACATTAGAAAGACCATTCACCAGGACCAAGTGAGATTTATTCCTGGGAGGCAAAGGTGGTTCAATATTTGTAAACCAATCAGTGATGCAGCACATAAATAAGAAAAAGGATAAATACCATATAATCATTTCAACAGATGTAGAAAAGACATTTGAAAAGTACAACATCCATTCATGATAAAAACCCTCAACAAAGCAGGTTTAGAGGGAACATACCTCAACACAATAAAAACCTTATATGAAGAATGCACAGCTAACATCATGTTCAATGGAGAAAAACTGAGAGCTTTTCCCCTAAAGTCAGGAATAAGACAAAGATGTCTACGCTTACCACACTTATTCAACATGGTACTGGAAGTCCTAGCTATAGCAATCAGATGACAAAAAGAAATAAAAGGCATTCAGATTAGTAAGGAAAAAGTAAAACTTTCACTATTTTCAGATGACATGATGCTATATATAGCAAACCCTAAACTCCACCAAAAAACTACTAGAATTACTAAATAAATTCAGTAAGGTTGAAGGATACAAAATCAATGTGAAATGCAGTGAAATCCATTGCATTTCTATACACTAACAATGAAGCAGCAGAAAGAAATTAAGAAAACAATCCCATTTACAACTTCACCAAAAATAATAAAATACCTAAGAATAAACTTAAATGAAGAGGTGAAAGACCTGTACTCTGAAAACTATAAAACATTGATGAAAGGAATTGGAGATGACACAAAGAAATGGAAAGACATTCCATGCTTGTGGATTAGAAGAGTAAATATTGTTAAAATGTCTATACTACTCAAGGCAATCTACAGATTTAATGCAATCCTTATCAAAATACCTACAGCATTTTTCACATAAGTAGAACAATCCTAAAACTTGTATGGAACCACAAATACTCTGAATATTCAAAGCAATCTTGAAAAAGACAAAAACAAAACTGGATGTATCACAATTCCAGACTTCAAGTTATCTTACAAAGGTATTGTAATCAAAACAGTATGGTACTGGCACAAAAATAGACACATAGATCAACGGAACAGAATAGAAAGGCCAGAAATAAACCCACAGTTATATGATCAATCTTTGACAAAGGAGGAAGAATATACAATGGGAAAAAGACAGTTTCTTCAACAAGTGGTGTTGGGGAAACTGGACAGCAAATGCAAAAGAATGAAACTGGGCCACTTTCTTACACCATACACAAAATAAACTCAAAATGGATAAAGGACCTAAATGTGAGACCTGAAACCATAAAAATTCTAGAAGAGAGCACAGGCAGTAATTTTTCTCACAGTGTTCATAGCAACATTTTTCTAGATATGTCTTCTGAGGCAAGGGAGACAAAAGCAAAAATAAACTATTAGGACTATATAAAAATAAAAAGCTTCTGCACAGTGAAGGAAACAATCAACAAAACTAAAAGACAGGGAGCAAGATGGCGGAGGAGTAGGAGACCTAGATTTCGTCTGGTCTCAGGAATTCAGCTGAATAGGGATCAAACCATTCTGAACACCTACGAACTCAACAGGAGATCGAACAGGAGAGTAGCAACAACTCTCTGAACAGAGAAGCGACCACTTACTGGAAGGTAGGGC
>NW_027397067.1:77021759-77054341 GCF_003265705.2 Callorhinus ursinus | reverse complement strand
GAGGCCCCCTCCCCCACCGTCTATCCTCCCGAATATCGCCTCGGATTCACTTCTCCGCACGTCCTACCTTCCAGCAAGTGGTCGCTTCTCTGTTCAGAGAGTTGTTGCTACTCTCTTCTTCAATCTCCTGTTGAGTTCGTAGGTGTTCAGAATGGTTTGATCCCCATTCAGCTGAATTCCTGAGACCAGATGAAATCCAGGTCTCCTACTCCTCTGCCATCTTGCTCAGCCCCCTTCAGTGGCTTAAAATACATTTTAAGTTTCCTCATGATGTTGTAGTTCTGACATTCAAAGAAAGGTCAGCTAAATTAATTATCTCCGATTCACAAAGATCCGTTAGGATCACGGGCTCCCACAGGGCATTTGAAGTCCAAAGTGGCTTCTTGTCTCTCATATCTAGTGCTTTGGTGCTCCCTGTCTTCTGTTCTGCCCTGCTGTTTAATTCTCCAGGATCTCCTTTCATGGCTTGGCTTTCTCATGTGGTGGCCTCAGGACATACAGATTTAATCTAGTGGTGTCTTCCCCCATAGCAAGTCATCCAAGAGTGAGTATTCCAAAAGATAACTTTCAGGAGACAGGCAGTTAAAGCCACCAGTCTCTAAAATACCGAAGCACAGAGACTGGCAGCACAATTCCTCTGTATTTCACTATTCAACAGCTACACAGAGCCCCCTTTGATTCAAGGAAATTAAATATACCCCAGCTCTTAATAGGAAGAGGGTCCAAAATTTTCATCTATCACACTTACTTTGAGCTTCATGACTTTGCACAAGTTATGTAACCCCCCGAACCTCAGTCTTCTCTTCTAGTAAGCATGGGTGGACTACATATAATTACACCGTGCCACTACGGCTACAATGGGGACTAAATGAGATGCTGAGTGTGAAGTGCCTATTACAGTACCTGATATAAACAATCAATAAATATCATCTGTGATGATAATGATTATATCAGCATAAAGAATATTTCAATTTGCTTATATTATCATATGAGCAGTTGACTTCATGGTATCCACTGTTAACAATTCAGACATTGTATTTTCAAATACCTGTTTTCAGCAGACAAGAAAATCCCATGTCAAAAAGACTAAAGGTCTGTGGAGCTGTGGGTGGGCTACAAATTTCATTTTCTTTGGGGATGTAAGTGTATACTTTGTATTCACTTTCTGGTTCTTTTCATTAATATTAACATGGTTTGTAACATCTCAGCTGGGGTTTAATAATGTATCGTTCACAGAGATGTGCTGCATAAATATGTCCCAAATTCCTAAACTAAGAAGAAAAGCAAATCAAAAGATATGGATTTCAAAAAATATCAACAAATCTGCCAAATACCTCAGAAAAAGCACACGTGTGCACAGATGCGCACTCACACACACACATACTCACCCCTCGCAGATTTGGGAGAATAACACAATAGGAAATCACCTATGATAGTCATTTAAAACATGCGTACATAATGGCATATTTTGGGAGGCCCCTGTGTGAAACTACATTATGCTCAACCTTCTCAGTTTTCTGCCTTCCATCTTCATCCTGAGAACATACTTGCCTCCTATGGACATTAACTGATACTCTTAGGATCAGTTTCTTGAGTTATGCATGAAAGAGTTTTTCTGCTCTTTGTAACCACGACTGTGGGTCGAGACATGGTAAAATGAAACCAATAATTGAATGCATTGTAGAAAGAGGTGGGATAAAAATCAAAGTTTTAGTTAAACCATTTTTTTGCTAATTGTCCTTAAGAACATCATTTAAATAGTGTAAGTGTATCGATTACCACAATCATAAGGCTTTCCTAGATCATGCCTCTGAGTTTACAGAGGTTGTATGGACTTCAAGCCAGCTTCCCAGTGAATTTGATCAGGGACTTTGTCTCCTTTTCTCCCTTTAGATTATCTTTATCTTAAGGCTAGTCCTGCTCCTAGCAATGGAATGCTAGCAGCAAATGAGACTATGTTCAGAGCCAGCAAAAAGCGACTCTGCTTTTGCTATAGCATTAACAACCAGTTTTAATATTTACTCTTAACTGACCACATAGCTCACACAGCAACCCTTAATAACAATAACGATGACTACATTTTAATGAGCGCTTGCTATGTGTCAGGCACTGTTCTAAGCAGTTAACTAATAAGATGTAACTTATTTTCCTCCATAAACATAGAGATGACTATAATTATTCCCATTTCATAAATAAGGAAAATAAAGCATAGGTTATTAAAACATGCACGGTCACAATCATACATTCAATCTGTGAAGGAGCTCAGCTCTGACCCAGGCAGCAAACTGACTGGACGACTTTCATTTAACCCTGTGCTAGCCTTCCTTGGGGACCCAATGATGTCACTATTAAAGAAAGTACCATTTCCCTTAAGACAGTCAGGGACCCCTTTCCAGAAGTACATTGTCCACATGTAGGAGGAGTGTTCTGCTGAATGAAAATACTGGCTTGACAGGAGAACAAAGCCACTCTGCATAGGAGAACTTTAATGCTCTATGCTTTGGCTTCGTACCTTCCAAAGGGCTACCATGTAAAAAAGGAATGAGTCAGGCCAACATATAAGGCTCATGGTGGATGACAGACAGACTTCATGTCAGTATAAGGAAATCCTACTTTCTAAAAGCAGAATGATGGGAAACAGCCTTGCCATAGGCTTTAAATGGCAGATGAAGAATTTTGTGATTCATGAATCTTGACATAGGGTTTACACACTACATGAATAAGATTCCTGTGTGGTTTATTTTCATCCTCTGACTCTGACTCTGACTGTAAAACATTCACTGTAATCAGCATACTAAACACATCCAATAGTCCAAAAGTTTCATCATCTCCCTTCAGGATTTCTTACCTTTGGTTCCTCCATGCATACCCATTTCCTCTTCATTTACCTGCAGCAACTGATTTTTTTTAGACATTTATAATCTGCATTTTTTAGAATTTTGTATATATGGAATCACGTGGTATGAATACCTTTTTGGAATGGTTACTTTTACTTAGCATGGCTATTGCAATATTCATCCATGTTTTATCATGTGCCAATAGCCCATTTTTTTAAAATTAAAACTATTTTACAACTAGTGATGGCTCTATTAGCCATTGTAACTAAATTGTAAAACTATTAAAATAGTTTTAATTTTTAAAAAATTCAGTCATAATGATCTTTTGAGCTCTTGGATGTGTTTATTATACTGATTACAGTGAATGTTTCACAGGCCTGTCATATGTTTTAAGTATGTGCATTTTGTTACATGCCAATTAATCCTTAATAAAGCTGTTAAAAATAAAGAAAAGTTGTGTTCCTAAAGTTGTGCATATCAAGCATCCATATACAGATATGGATATATATTCAGCTATGGGAATCTAACATTGACAGAAGAGAGTGAAAATAAAGATATTATTTTGGCAGTGGTCTCTTGGTTGGGAATACCAGAGCCGGAGGCTGGATGAGACCACTGTAGAGTGGTAACGTAGAAAGAAAGACATCTAGGGAATGAACCCTAGGGTGCTCTGAAGTTAGAAAGACAAGGAGAAGCTTTCAGAGGAGAAAGTCAGCGGTGCATGAGGGAATGAATACAGGGTAGGGTAGTGTGCAGAAATTAAAGCGAAGAGACTCTATTTCAAGAAGGGAATCATCAACTCTGTGAGATAATGCTAAAGTTCTAGTAAAATGAGCACGGAAAACTGACCACAGATACAGCAACATGGGGTTTGTATTCCAGCTTAGCCAAAGTGATTTCCCTGGAGGGATGGTTACAAGCACCTTGCTCCAGTGAGTTGAAAGAGAATGGAAAGTCACAAGGAGGGGGAGCCAGACTGAACAGGAAATGTCCGAGTTTTACTGAGGAGAGCAAAGTAAAGAAGGAAAATGGAATAAAAGAAGTTATTGTTTTACATGGGTTAATTTGCTTAAGGTGAGAGATGTTTCAGCCGGTTTATATGTTGGTTTATATGGGTGAGGGTGAAGGTACATTCATAAATTTGGTAGAGAATTTATTTTTAGTTTCTGGAAAAAAAAGTATAAATAAAGCACAGTCATCAATCGAATGTGAAGAAAGGAAGGACAAACTGTAAAAGTTACTGACTTTGGAAGACAGTAGTCTGGGTAAACGTGACGTTGCAGGACGGTGCTCTGGGCCCACATGAACCTTGTCAACTGAGACTAAATGAGGTGCCCGTCCACAGGGCTGCCGCTCTGCCTGGCAGCCAAGCTGAGCTTGTGGGAGAAGGGCAACACGACTCAACCAACCTGGAGTTTCTGTTTTCCGGGGAGAAAGGATCAAGTAGTTGTCACTGCATGCTAGGGGGGCGCCATGAGGGTGGTCTTGGGCAGGAATGCAGAGAACTCAGGACAGGGTGAAAGTCAGTGGGAAGGTGGTCCGATCAGAGGGTTCTGTGGCCCTGGGGATTGAAGCCACTCTGGAAAATGACGTGGGGCAATGAAACCTCATTCGCTTTGCGCGGGTGGCCCTGTTATTCTTCTGGTTCATGTTTTATACGGTACTTCCATAGTTGCTCCAAACACCTCTCTGCTTTCTATTTTTCTTTTTAACTTGGATACCTAACTTAAACATTTAGTGTGCTCTATTAGCTCTAAGATCACCAGTCCAATGGAAGAATGCTCCCCTCCCAGAGTCGCACTAGTTTGCTTCACAGACTCAATTTTGGCAACACTGTGATTGCAACACAAAGGAAGTGATAAATTCTGTGCTTCATCCCAGGCCTCCCGTGGGCATGTGTGTGTGTGTATGCGTGTGTGCGTGTGTGTGTGCGCATATGCGTGTAGTTTTTCTTAATGGAAATGCCTTCCCATTAAGCAACTCTCCTTTCTAATCATAGCAATTCAATAAAACAAACTACAGTAACAAGCAGTGTGTCCCAGTTTTTCAAAATTCAGTGCAGACTCTATTTTCGATAATTCACATTTTCCCAGGTGTGCTGGACATTTATTAGAGCTTAATCATTTTCTCTCTTTTATGAAATTAATTTTCTAATACCTTTATGGTATAAATGAGGCTGTAAGAAAGAAGTGGTAGTTACTCCCTGTCAAAACAAAGGGGGAATTTTAAAGAATCATGATTGCAAAGAAGTTGGAACCAGGCATGCATTACCAAGAACAGTTTATTTCAGTAACTATTTATCTTGAGAGAGAAATGATCCCAGTTGAATTTTAACAAATATATTCTAGTTACTGTGCTACACGTTGAAGAGTTTAAGATGGGTAAAACAATAGTGTAACTTTCCAAATAGTAGTAATTGTAAAAAAAAGTTGCATTATAAGGTACTTAACTATAAATACTATTAACTATCTTACTTTTATAATAGTGATGATAAGTGAAGTTTTGGATTATTATTAGCATTATTATTCTTTCTTTTAGTATACATTGACAGATAAGAGAAAAGGACCCAAAGGTTGAATTTGGAGGAACACTTACGTGGATAAAGATATACCCATAAAAGAGAAAATAAAGGATTATGTAAACTCTCTGTTTCCCAGATCCACATAGGACTGTGTTTCTGTACCCCATGCAGTTGGGTTGAGAATGGGGCAAAGAGTTAGTTGATCTTAAGTAAGTTCTCCTTCTAGACTTCCCTCGCCTTATTTTAAAACCCATCAGGCTGTGAATGCATTTTTTCAACACCACATCCTAATGGGACGACTTATATCAATTTAGCGCTAAATGGTAGCTGATGTGATAAATATCATAAAAGAGTTATATAATCTCATAGAATTGGTGGGAGGAGTAATCTTAGAGTTGCAATATTTTTGTGTGGGGTGGGGCAGTCACAACCACATCTCCTTTTGAGGGTTATCAGAGAAATCCTCTAATAGTAACAGGACAATGTTGTTGTTTTTTGTTTGTTTGTTTGTTTCCTTAGATGACAAATATATGACTACTTTGCTACAATATGTGTTTGTTGAGGTAAAACCATAGAATTACATTTGTTGCTCTCAATAGCAGGCAGAGAACTTTTCATTTCCTAAATTTCTTTACTTTGTCTAATATTCTTGGTGGGTAGTTCCAACAAAAATAAATGGCGATAAAGCATTTAATTCTCACTGGCATGTGTCATTAAACTAGAATGCCCTCCTTATTGTCACAACTGAGCAGAAACCCGGAGTGCCAATTTAGTAGCCAGTTAGCTTCCCAGAAGCCTCAGCGAGAGTGTTCAGATTTTAGGAGGCATGACAATTATGACAAAATGCTTTAAAATAAGCACAGTTGAGAGTGTTAAGATGCTTAACACATCATGTTATGATCACCTTGGTCTTTATTCTTAAAAAGCCAGGAAGACAGTTTATAGGAAACCAATTACTCAGATCTATGAAGTAGATGTTGAGGTATTTCTCCATGTGGACACCTCAGGAGTATCATGTGGGGGAAAGGGACCAGAGTAAAGGTACAATTTGAATGGATCCATATGCCATTGAGCCACATGCTAGGTCCTGAGAAATATGAAACCACATCAGTTCCTTTTGTTAGCTCAAGAGCCCTTGGATGATTTCAGTTCTGTCAGGGGAGGGGAAAAAAAGGAAGAAAAAGGAAAGGTTTGGGAATAAAATAGCCACAATTTATTAAAGATTGCATATGTGCTCAGGTGAAGGCTTAAGGATAAGATGAGGCTTATCAAATTTTATAGCCATCCTGCATGGCAAGCATTATTTTCTCAGATATTTTGTGCTAGCTGAAGAATCTGTAGTTGAAATAGTTTAATATCTTGTTTTAAATATCTAATATTAAAATATTTGAAATCCATAACCATTGTTGTGCTTTTCCAATGACATAGTCTGTATTAAGAAGTTAGTTTATTTTTAAAGATTTTATTTATTTATTTGACAGAAAGAGAGGGAGAAAGCACCAGAAGGGGGAGCAGCAGAGGGAGAAGGAGAAGCAGGCTCCCAGCTGAGCTGGGAGCCTGACATGGAGCTCCATACCAGGACCCTGGGGTCATGACCTGAGCTGAAGGCAGACACTTAACTGACTAAGCCACCCAGGCACCAAGAAGTTAGCAGTTTTAAAATATAGATGTTGGATCTGAGGAAATGCAGATTGGTAGTTGGGGGACCAAATTATTTGGCTACAGAAACAATGTAGGGAATAACCAATGACAGATTCAACCAGAGTAAGAAGAGAGAAGATAAGAAGAAACTATGCATGAGAAGAATTTCCCAGGAAAAGGCAGAACTTGCATGCTGGTTGGAAAACTGAAATGGAGATGTAGTATGTGGGTGAAGGGTTAATGGTGACACTGTTGGATGTCAGGGGAGGAGAAGCATATTTGAGAAAAAGTTGGCAAATTCCTTATTTTGGGTATATAGATTTTAAGATGCTAATAAAGCAACTAAATTTTACATTGTCCCCCAAAGTCATCCCGATAGATGGTAGAAATCGTCATCTAGAGCCATTTAATCACAGACCTGAACCTTCAGAGCATATCTCTCCTGTGAGCCAGATGCTATTTTTGACTACCTATTCAACTCCCTTGCTCAAAAATATTCAATGCCTTGTGAGTTAAGTAACACTTGGTTCAAGATTAAACTTTTGAATCAAGCTAAAATCACAAACATGGCCAAGTTTTTCAGCAGTATCACCTCTGTGCCTAAACCTCCAGCCTGTTTGGCAGCACTACTCCTCACCATGGTGATGCTCCGTGTCCCTTTTTCAGTCGCCAGTTTGGGTTGGTTGGTTGGCTGGTTGGTTGGTCTTTCCTTTTTTTTTTTTTTTATTTATTTTTTTTATTTTTTATTTTTTTAAAGATTTTATTTATTTATTTGAGAGAGAGAGAATGAGAGATAGAGAGCACGAGAGGGAAGAGGGTCAGAGGGAGAAGCAGACTCCCTGCTGAGCAGGGAGCCCGATGCGGGACTCGATCCCGGGACTCCAGGATCATGACCTGAGCCGAAGGCAGTCGCTTAACCAACTGAGCCACCCAGGCGCCCCGGTTGGTCTTTCCTTAAACATCAGCTGGAACATGTTCATCTACCCCAACCTTCTGCCCTTCAGTTCTCCTTTGTTTTATTTTCTCTTGAGAATTATTCAAGTCTTAGGTTCAATAAAATATTTGTGGAGTATTACATTAGTTGCCTAAACTTGGTTGCTACTTGTAGCACTAATATTCTCAAAAGAACACCATATAGTTCTAGCATTTATCAAATTTTAATCTGCTGTGTTAAACATATATTTTGTTTCCCTTTGAATTCATAATTCTTTGCAAAATAACTAAAACTTAATATGTATTGAATAAGTATTTGGTGAATGATAAAAATAAGAATAAGCCCACAGGCCAATTTTATTTATGATCTTAGATGTAAAAAAATTAATAATGGGATATTAACAAATTAGATCTAACAGTATAGTAAAAGAATTATTCAACACAACAAAGGAAAATACATATAAATATTAATACCCACCTTAGGTTGAAAAGCCTTACAAATTATGTAAGAAGTAAAAAGGCAAGAAGTGTATCTGAGAGTTATATTTATTCATAAAAAGTAACAGTAAACAGGATTACAGTGAAATGGTAAAGCCTTTGATTACTGTGAAAAATCAAGAAAACGTATACTATCACTACTTTATTCAATAACGTCTTGAAGGGTGAGCTAATACCATGAGGTAAGAAAACAAAAATTGCAATATAAATATTGTACAAGAAAGCAAACATATCTTCATTTGCAATTGTTATGATTATACATGTAGAAGGTTCAGGAACCTTAATGAAAACAATTTAAATCAAAGGATAATTTGATGAGATAAATAGAAGAAAACAAAAAAGTATAAGAAATAATCTAACACTACATCAAAAACTAATGATGTAATGTATGGTGATTAACATAACATAATAAAAAAAGAAATAATCTAAATTATAATAATAAATATAGTAAACGTATGTCCTGTCCTAATGTGGGAGGAGAGCCACTGTGTGAGACTTGAATTTAGGGTGCATTTTTTAGGGCTGTAGGAGATAAGGGTAAATAAATCATCCATTCTGAATATCATTTTTTGGATGCTGACTATGAGTCACGCACATTCCTAATTGCTTTGTAACTATTAGCTTGTTCAATCAATGTAACACTTTTTTGACAGGAATTACCTATCTTTTCAAATAAAGATACCAAGCCCCAATGTTTAAGCCACTTAACTCTGATCACAAAACCTACAAGTCTGAGAACAGGGATGCAGAGGTGTCTTCTTGAATCTCATGCACCGTTTGTAATGAAATGAGATCCTGGAGGCAGGGACAGATTAGGAGGGGAAATGTATTGGCGTTAGAGGCTGCCAGGTTCCCAGGGACTGTGTCATGTTCCCAACGTGGATGGGAGCCAACTGAGTCCTGATTACTTCCACTGGAAATATATCTCACCTGATTGGCCTCCACAGGGGCTCCATCAGTGTTTGACAGAAAGATACCAGGGCAGTGGTGGTGAGAATACAGCATCTTGCACAGGCATGGTACGCAAAGTAATGTGCTGGCTAGGATTTTTGCCCATTGAATTGACAAGCAATGTCAGGAGCTGCTTGTCTGCTGGTGAGGGAGGGCAGAGATAGAAAGAACAGTAACACATTTTTTTCTTTGTTTTAATTTTTTGTATTCTTCTTTTCCTTGAAGCTCTTTTTGGCCAAGGAAGTGTCCTCCAATTATCCAAGTGTTTGTGGTTCAGCTGCTCGCTGCTGCCCTTTGCTGAGCTGGGCTTGCTAAGCTAAAGTCCAGACTTGGATTTAGAGTCAGATTAGCACCCCTGAGCTTCAACATTTTGGGAACAACATCAGCATGGCTCGTGTTCTTCTCATGGTAGAAAGGCTAACATGCAAGAAATGCAAGCCAAATAATTTTGGTGAACAGTTCATTAGTAAAAGTCACTTGGACAGGTCCAAAATCAAGAAGAGAGGACATATATCCCATTTGGAGGCACTATGAGGTTACAGAGATATGAGGTTGCAGAGAAATGGATCAAGGAAGTAAGAACAGTAATGCAATCTACCACTCCTGGTTCAGATCAATGTTGTAGAAATGGAAAAATGTCAAGTAGTACTGTCCTTCCCAAAAATCAGCCACGTCAATTTTACCTACAAGATATTTTTCTGTATCTGTATACCACCTACATAATTGCTTTCTATTTTTATTTTCATTGTTTTGCAAATTTATAAAAATCTACATTTAAAAGGATCTTTGTTTCATCATCTTAAATGAAAAAAAAACATTTTCCTCACCATGAATGCAATATCATTATAAAAATAAATTATTTCATTTAAATTATAGCAAAAACACTCTGGGTATCAGAGCTGCTGAAACTCTTTGTTACATATGTAATTAGCTAGTGCTATAGAAGCATAACATAAATCTTCCTCCTTGACGTCACCGGGAGAATTTCAAAGAAATGAATGATGATGATGCTGTCATGATTTCTTTAATATCCTGTTTAGGCACCACCTTAAAATCAAGTCCTGTACTAAAAAAACCAATTTATGTGTCACACATTAGGAAGCACTGTCCTAGTATACATCTCTTATTTCCCCTTACACACCTGGGGAAAGCAGGGCTCAAACACTTCGAGAGACAAGGCCAAGTTCACAAACAGTATCAGAGACAAAACTACAGCATCATCCCTGTTCCAGCGCCCCAGAACAGAGCCGATTGTGGCAGATTGCCTCAAAGTACTTCAGGGATGAGTTAACGCTACTTAATGAGGCAAGATTTAGAAAGAAAAAGAGAAACATGACCAGAGTTGATATGGGGGAAGTCAATGAGACCAGGTTTTGTTTATGGCTCTGGCACTGATTCATTGTTTATCCTCCAGTAGTTCGATTAATCTTCCTGTGTCTCTTGTTCCCATTTGTAAACGAGAGGTAATGAATGGGCCTTACAGAAATGATAGGAGGAATTAATAATAAGATAATGCATGTACAGTGCTCTGAACTCATCAAGGAAATGACTCTGCGGATAAATGCAGCATGTTGCTGTCATCTGGAAGGCAATAGGTGGGGAGAGAGGACTCTGGGAGGAAGGCGGGGACAGAAAAAAGAGGGTAAGAACAGAGCAAGTAAAATAAAACGAAGGGGAGTCCAGCAGATGAAAAACAAAAGGGAAAGGGGGAAAGAAAAAAAAAGAAAAAAGAAAAATATGTAAGAATCGAGGAAAGACAGAAAAATGAAGACCACATTCACCCAGATCTGATGGGGGAGGTCTTGGCTCTGGTTATGAGCCAGAGCAAATAAGTAGATAAGAAAATAAAAAAATACAAAAAATATGACGGACACCACCCATGTTGGGGGTTAAGCTGGGAGTGAGCAGATCTCCTTTCCACCAGCTCCACAGCCCTGGGGAAGTCACTTTACTCTGCAGCCTCCAGTTTCCTGCTCTGTAAAAGAGCATTGCTGCAAAACTCAGGTGCCCCTCAGCTCTGAAGTTGTATGCATCCACGGTGCATACAAGGAAAAGCTGAAAAGAGAAGAGTGATAACAAGAACATTAGGAACAAAAGCAAGGAAGACAAGTAGCCAAACACGAAGAACTCATCTGACTTTCTTCAGATTGGAAATAAGAATTCTAACCACCTTCAGTGTAGGAAAAAATAGCACCTTTCTGAATCCTCGAGAAAACCAGTCTTTGTTAATTCACCACCAAAAACTCTGTATCGAATGAGACAGGCAAACATATCAGTTCTTTTTCTTTCTCTCTCTTCCTCTGCTATGTATAGAAAAAAATTGAATTTTTTATCTTCCTAAAACTGAGCAATTTTTTTAAAGATTTTATTTATTTGACAGAGAGAGAGAGAGCACACATAAGCAGGGGGAGTAGCAGAGAGAGAGAGAACCAGGCTCTCCACTGAACAGGGAGCCTGATGTGGGGCTGGATCCCAGGATCCTGGGAACATGACCTGAGCAGAATTCAGACATCCAACAGACTGAGCCACCCAAGGAGCCCCTAAAACTGAGGAAAATTTTTTAAAAAGATCTTATTTATTTACTTGAGAGAGAACACAAGCAGGGGAGATGCAGAGGGAGAAGCAGACTTCCCACTAAGCGGGGAGCCCTACTTGGGGCTCTGTCCTAGGACCCAGGGATCATGACCTGAACTAAAGGCAGATGCTTCACCGACGGAGCCACCAGGTGCCCTGAAACTGAGCAATTTTTAGTGAAAATATTTCAAGAGCACAGTAAACCAGTGCATCCTGAACCGATGGAAAGAAAAAAGAGGAAATGAAAGGAAAGAAGGAAGGAAGAACAAACGAAGGGAGGAAGAAGGGAAAGAAGGAGAGAAGGGGAAAGGGACAGAAGCAAGGAGAAAAGAACTCACTTGCACGTCGCTCATAAGATAATGTTCTCTTTCGAGAAAGGGAACAGGCATGTTTGGACTTGGCTTGAAGAAAACTCTCCCCAGTGCAGTTAACTTAGGTAAAGGTAGTAAAAGAAACATGTGGTACCATTTACTACAGTTTCCAGGACCGACTGGAGACTCTCTCACTCCTCTTGACCCACAAATTTTGCACCATCTCTTAGAACCACATTGGGCTTTTTACCTCTTTTCGGCAGATAGTTCATGGTTTGAGAATGAGGTACACTTTTCATCGTGTGTACTTAACAGCCAACCAGTTCCAGTGCAAATCTGGAGCTTTCCCTATGGCTGAAGTTCTGTTCCTATGCTCAGGGCTACTGGGCAGCCCAGTTCTGCCCTTGTTACCTGCTGACAGGTAACATCCATTACCTGGTGCTGCTGTTCACTTCCTGCCAGGCCATCAGGGAACATCAGCCCTTAACATTCCTTACTCTCCTCAACAATGTGTGCCCACCACCACTTGGGCACTTTGGCTATTTGGCATCAAACTCCTCAACCTTGATCCCAATTCCAATCATCTGCTGTGATTACATATGGCTAACATTCCATATTTTAGCAATTGTGGTTTTTGTTGTTGTTATTTGTTTGTTTGCTTTACCAAACTTCCAGAATATTAGGCAATAGGTAGCTTCCTAACCCTGGGGAAATTGTGAGTTGGCCATGGAAGTAGGCAACTTGAATATAACCCTTGAAGAGAGAACTAGTCACGCAGCAGTGAGAGTGCAGTTAGCTGCTAACCCCCAGCAGCAGAGGTGTTGGGGTCATCTTCAATGTTAGAGCTGAGGCTAGGGCATTCGAATGGAGAAGGGAGTTCGTTAACTTGAACACACTCCCTCAGGATATCTCCCCTAACACACTGGAAAGGACTCCAGGTCTTAATGGAAACTACTTGTTAGGGTTGTTCCTTGAAGCCAGGGATTGATGACCCATGGTGAGTGAAGTTGAAATCCCTGAATTTCCATAGCAGATGGTTCAGAAAGAGATTAAAGGACTGAGAAAACTGGATATTCTCAAGTGAATGTTATGTGATGAGTGAAGACACATCAAATTCTCCCCACACACTGAGAAAGCCCAGAGGACTCACCCAGAATGTGCTGGTGAGAGGGTCCCTAGAATTACTGAGAATTGCAGTGATGACCTCTTCTGCAAGCCAGCGCTGATGGTTGCGGGGTAGGCAATGGGCTGGATCCACTGATAGAAATGAGGCTGATGGGACCAGGAAGAAATAGAGGTCAGGTGGATGCAATTAACCACTGGAAGTCTAGGGGAGGCAATTTTGCTAAAAATCAGGGAGGCTTCATCTGCTGAATATTGTGGAGATGATTAATAATATATAGCATCCTTAGAAACAAAATAGAGACAATAAGGGTACCACTTATTACATGCACTAATAATTTTTTTTTAAAGAACAGAAGAGCAAGGGGCTGAAGGAATTTACCCTATTAAAAAGTAAAGATCTACTGTCCAAGTCCCAGACCTAAAAACATACAAGTAGACAGTCAATAAACTCAAAATTTCTTCATTGAAAAATCTAAGTTTGGCTATACCCTGGCAGGACAAAGCAAAAGAAAATAATACCAATATCCAGAATGCAAATGATACATCACTACAGGTCTTACATATATTAAGTGTAATTAGAATATTGTGGAATAATAACTTCACATCAATAAATTCATGCTTAAATAAATACACAATTCCTCAATAAAACAACCTAAAGTTGACACAAGCACTAAGAGAATAGCTAAATAGACTTAAGTCTATTAACAACAGTTAATCTAAACTCCTGTCCCCCAAAGCAAAATCATTCTCATCCCAGAAGCTATCAGTAATAAAAATCTCCAAATATTTAAGGAAGAAATAAATGGAATCTTACACAAACTCTTTGATAAAGTGGGCCACACCCAAATTTGCTTTATGATGCAACAAAACTTAGATACCAGAATATGACAGGGATATTACAAGGTGGAAACTTATAGGTCAATCTCTTTTATGAAAAAGATGAAATACATTTTAATAAACATTAGTAAGCCAAATTCAGTGATCTACAAAAAAAGAAAAGAGAAAAAGAAATAAACCATAATCAAGTTGCATATTTTCTAGTAATTAAGTTTGGTTACCACAGGGAATCATTACGGTAATTTCCCATATTAATGAAATTAAGGAAAGAAAAATTGATCCTCTCAACACAAACACAAAGAATCTATGTTAATCTATGTTAAAATTCAAGTTCCATTCTTGTCCATACCATAATGACCAGATATTCCTATTATTTCATTAGTGAATAATAGACATTGAATCACTAGGTCTATTTACTGAAGTAAGTATAGTGAAGTCATGATAATAAGATGTTAAAAATATAACTATATATATTTGTTCTTTTGTGTGTAGTATCCATTCAATTTTAGATGTCATAGTTGACTTGCTCTCCGCAACAACTACAATTTCTCATAGCGGTGTAGCTGTTTGAGACTCAGTTTCCCATGCCTCTTATCCCAGTGTAGTATATAATTTCAGGATCAGGATCTTCCCCATAAGACTTATCCTATGACAATGAAAAAGAATATTTATTCTCAAGTATTAGAATATATTGCTTATTTCTGTATTCTGTAACTTAGGTATTATATGTCTCCTTTCCCAAAGAGAAAGGTTAATTTTTTTTTTTTTTAATGTCTCTAGGAGACTGGAAACAAAGCAATGACAGTATTTGGAAAGTAAATTGTTGTTCTGTTTAGGAATTTCTTCTCTCAGAGAAATGGTAATCTAGTTTCTGAATCACTTCATTTTAATTGTGGGCTATTCCTTAGAGATTTTCCAGTGAAACCTTATTTTACAAATGAAGAAATGGAGGTTGATGTTATCAAGCAGGATTAATTAAGACTAAGTCTGGACGGGGACTTAGAAAATCTTGGTTTCTTCTAATGTTCTTTTCCCTATGCAACAGATGATCTCTATTTCTCACTGAATTAGCAGAAGAGGTAATTATAAGATAAATCACACTTTTAAAACCTCAGATGAAATAAGTGTAAATTAAAATACATGACAACATTCAGAGAATTCTCCTATTTGCTTAATTTAATAATTCCCTAACTAATGGTATACAAAATACTTGCTTTGAGTTAAAAAGTGTAAGGATTAAAGGGTGCTCTAGGGATTAAAAAAAACAAAAAACCTCAAATCAAAGATAGGTTATATAGGATGTATAGAATGTGTATACCCTGGGAGGAAAAATGGTGTTTTAGGAGGCAAGAAAATATATAGTGTTGCTTGACTGAGATCATCTTTTGATACATGAATATCCATCCCAGAGTTACCGTGAGAGCACTGAAAATAAAGAAAACTTGATTAGAAAAGGAGTCAGCGAGCCCTGAAGGGGGAGCTCACACACACAACCACTCAACCTAAGAAGTATATCTCACACTCCCTAACAAGAAGAAGCTTACTTCACATACCCCAACAGGAGGAAGGAAGAATTTCTCCTTGCCCAGCAACCACCACACTAAGAAACTACCACAATAAGAAATCATCCCACTAAGCCTCTGAGAAGACCTGTCAGTCCCTCACAGCTTCCTCCTTCCCCCTATGAAAGCAAGTCCCTCTCCTCTGTTCTCTGGACTTGCAGGTGCTTTGCCATAGTTTGCTTATCCTGAATTACAGTTCTCTGTTATTCCAGGGTGAACTCGTTTTGCTGGTAAAATAGCTGGTTCTTTTGTATTTTTAAGGTCAACATTACCAGTTCAAGATCTGGTTTACGAAAACAATTTTCCCCTCCACCTAACCAAAAACCACTTCTTGGCAAAAGCAGAGGAGGAGCACGAGCAACTCGACCTTGGAATGAGAGAGCATGAAAAGGTCAGAAAATATCAAGAGGACTGAGTTTGGAAGCAAGCAGCTTTTAATGTAATTAGAAGCCAGACGTTAGAGGTGTAGGCGGAGATCTGATGAGAAAGGCTTCTGTGGTAGTCATTAGGCTGTGCACTGCCCAACCATCATTCTCCTCTGAACACACACTAGGATTGTGTTTTCTAGCTCTATGAGACTAGATCTGACTATAACACTGGGGAACAGAAGTGACGATTAGGGATTCTTGGCCAGAGTACTTGATTTCTAGTTTGAGAACCTTCAGAACTCTTTTGTTCTGGTTTGGTATCCAACAACATTCAAGAGGGTGGCTGTCCTGTTAGCCACATTTCCTGAATAAATATATTAAGTAAAGATTCCCTAGTGACCCACGATGGATGTTACATTTGTGAAAAATAAAACTGTTACTTTAAAGTTTTGATTTAGGGTGTGGCATTACGTGATGCAACCTAGCCTGCCTGAGGCAGTCTCATAAGACATTCTGGAATTTGGGGCTGTATACTGTCCACAGAGGAGTTTAGTTACAGCTGAACCATGATGTGTGACCATGCCACTCAGATGCCCCCTCAAGGAAGAACTTGTCACGACAACAGGGCTGAATCTCTCAGCTGCTTCAACAGGAGACTGTTTCAGCTATATATAAGCAGCTCACCTATGCTCTCATCTTTCTGTGGGCAACTGCATCTAATGGCTCATTGTGACCCGTTTTAAAGGCTTGAACATTTCTGGCTAATTCTAGACAACCGTGATGAGCTGGTTTTGCTCAGCACTGCCTAAGGAGTTGGTGGAGGCTGTTCTTGGACTTCTATCACAGCTCAACTTCTCCCCTGGCCAAACCTGCTTCCTTCCTCTTCCTTCTTACGGGTGGACACCAAAAACTGCCAATGGAATTCTCCTGAAAGAGCAGTGGCCGGTCCTAACCCCTCCAGAGGACATAAGGGCAGCCTCTGAAGACCGGAGGGGTTCCGGGGGACCACCTGGGCTCGCCTGGCCCACGTGGATCCCTCAAGCTCTCCCCAGAGACCCCAGGAAGTCTTGGAAACCAAGTGGCACCTCCAGGACGAATGTCCGGCAGCCCCGAGCAAGCCTTGGAGGAAAACATTAGTTCTCAGGCCTTAGAGCAAAGCATTACATCCACCTCTGAAATCCCGGAGGACCGATCAGGGTCTTCGCGGGACAGAACCTGGACTGTCTGGGAGCTGCAGGAGGAAGACGCTAACACGCGGCGTCCCGTGTCCTCCGGGTCCCACTCCTGGCACAGAGGCCTGGAGCCCGGCGGTGCCCGAAGGCTGGCAGGCTGTCCCGGGGTGCTCTGGAGAAAGGGGCCGCTGCAGCTCGACAGGAGTGCCCACAGGCTCACACTGCACAGCTCGCCGGCTAAGGTCGCCCTGCCAAGGAAACTGGGAAGAGCGCGGCCTCCAGGCTCCACGGAGGGGACGCGAGGCGGCATAGAAGGCGGCCCAGGAGGTGGGCGAGGGCCACTCCTTCTCCCACGGGTCGTGCAGCCTGAACTGGGACACGCTCGGTGACCCACCTGCACCCTGGCCCCGGGAGGCCCGCAGCAGGCCTCAAGGACTCACCTCTGAGCGCGCGGACACGTTGGCCTCGGCGACGACACATCTGCAGTGACACCCTGCGTCGGACCAGGGCGCGCAGCCGGAGTCCCCAAGGACCTGAGCCGGCAGCGCTTCCAAGGTGCTGACCTGGGGCCCCCCCGTGTGTGTGTGTGGGGGGTCGCCCCAGGAAACAGTCCTTAGTCCTCACGCCGTCTGGCTCCGGAGACTTGCCAGCCGCCCACCAGCAGCCCGTCTCAGCCAGCCTTGGTGCCGGTGCACGTGCTCCCCACAAGCGCGCGGGTCCTGGGTGCTGGCGCCGCCCGCCTGCTTCAGGGAGGCAGGAGGGCCCTGCACCCGCGGTGGGCGACAAAAAGGAGAACTGCTGCTGGAGAGCCAGGCAGCGGCGCCCAGGAGGTGACCTCGGAACACGGGGATCAAGGAGGGTCTGAGGAGTCGCGTGTCTGGCAACAGAGCTGGCCAGGCGGGATCCAGAAGGTTCTGAAAGGAGAAGTCCAGCTTCCCGCAGACCCGCGCTGCACGTAAGAATCTCTCTCTCTGGCTGAGTCCGGTGACTTGAAAAACCGAGACGCGCATGCGGGAACCCGGGGGGCGCCAAGGGTCCCGGGCCAGAACCGGACTCAAGCGGGCGGGCCAAGAAGTGGCTGCTGGAGGGGGCAGAGCGCAGGCCGAGGCCAGGCCGCGAGTCCCAGGACCGGGCAGGTGGGTACCAGGTGCCAGAGAAGGCTGCTACCAGGTGGAGCGCTGGAGTCCGGGGAGCCCTCCTGTCAAAGGGGGAGATGGTCTGACCTGGAGCTCCCTGACCTCCATCTGCCCTCCGGTGTGTGCCGTTAACTCTTTTGGAAGGTCCCAAGTTCTCTGTTAGCTTCAACTCCTTTTTAAACTAGATTGTTTAAAAAAAAAAAAAAAAAAGGTTAATTCAAAAGGAACGCTAAAAGTGTTTCGCTTCAGTTAAAAGAAAAAAAAAAAAAGACACTACCTAATAAATATGCTGTATGATGAACTCAGAAAGCAAAGGCGGGGAAAATTGGTGTACCAGCTTGAGAAAGCAGGCCAAGGATGGATCACATGTCACTGGGCAGCGGCGAGGTCCTGGCAATGGTAGCAGGTGCAGCCCCTTCTGTCATTGTGCAGTGTGGTGGCCCTACTACCCAAACTCTCATCAAAGAAGTGGATGATTGTTCTGAGACTCAGTTAATGGTCTAAGGAAAAAAAGAGAAGAGTTCAAAGCCCTGTATGAAAACTAGAGGGTCTTCTTTGTAGTATGCCGGTAGGTTCTTAGCTTCTGCATTAAAGGTTAGAGAAAGCCAAAGACAACTACCAGAACTTAATTATCAGATAGCTAAGTGACAAAGAATGTAATATCACTAATCAAGGTGGTTCTGTTACCAGTGTCAGGACTGTGATTGGGGAAGAATGGGTCTCTAACATCTGGGATGGGGACACATGTATTCCATGCCGGTAGGATCTTGAATATGCAGATTCACCTGAAGCCTGCGATCATTCAGAAGTGGCCCCCCATGTCCTTTCAGAGTGAGTATCTCACTCCTACTTAAAGATAATTAAGATGTTTTTGCTCTTTAGTACAACCTTCTACTCACAAGCGGTCCCCACTTTTCCTGCAGGACACTAAGTCTTTACCCAGTTTTAAGCAACTGAATAATCTAGCCAAGAACGTATTAGGTTGATACAAGAAGAAAGGGAGTATACCACTAAGAGTGGCAAGACTGAGACAGCACGAATTGGCAGCGGCTAGAAGGCGTATGCAGGAGAGTAGATTCTGAGGGTGGTTATTTTGGGGACTAGGAGGCAATATTGGATAATGGAGAGTTGTTTGTTTTGGCTTGGGTTTTTTGGAGCATTGTTCCAAGTTACTAGTTTTTATACCCTGACAAAAACCTTAGGACGTCGTTCAACCATCTACTCAATACTAGGATGGTTCCTAGAAGCATTTGTAAAACAATGGCCCATAATATGTGGAATTTACTACTAGGTTTTTATCCAAAGGATACAAAAATAGTGATTCAAAGGGGCACATGTACCCCAATGATTATAGGAGCAATGTCCACAATAGCTGAACTATGGAAAAAGCCCAGATGTCTATCTACAGATAAATGGAGAAAGAATGATATGGTGTATATACACATTGGAATATTACTCAGCCATCAGAAAGAATGAAATTTTGCCATTTGCAACCACATGGATAGAACTAGAGGGTATTGCACTAAGCAAAATAAGTCAATCAGAGAAAGACAAATACCATATGATTTCACTCATATGTGGAATTTAAGAAATAAAGCAAATGAACATAGAGGAAGGGAAGGAAAAAAAAGATAAAAACAGAGAAGGAGGCAAACCATAAGAGCCTCTTAACTGTAGGAAACAAACTGAGGGTTGCTGGAGGGGAGGTTTGTGGGGGGATGGAGTAATTGGGTGATGGACATTAAGGAGGGCAATTGATGGAATGAGCACTGGTGTTACATGCAACTGATGAATCACTAAATTCTACCCCTGAAACTAATAAGACACTATATGTTAACTAAATTGAATTTAAATAAAAAATTAAAATTTTAAAAAATAAAATAAATATCTGAATCACCATGGCATACTGTGGAGAAAAGATTTAGAAGTCTCAGGGAGGTGGCCACACCATATGGGGGTGCCATGCAGCATTGGATAGCATGGATATAAAATACTCAGCATTTTTTTCTCAGTATGGGACACATTTTCTGATTTACTCCAGAGCCCCTCAGGCTAGCCAGCATTGTTGTTGGAACCTCATAGATCAGCTTTTCCCTTTGTTCCATCCTGTTTCCTTCCTCCCCTTTCCATAGGGATTAATTCCAATTGCACTCCATCATAAGCATCCTGCACACTAATCTTTATCCCAGAGTGTGCTTCCTGCAGAAGCCAATTTGTGATGTATGATTATAAGCATCTGGAGACAAATTTATGGGTAAGTGAGTTGCTGAGCACCACTTGCCAGTCATCACACCAAAGAGAATTAAGTATCATCATCCCCATTTTACGAATGAAAATGTTGAGATTATATATATATATAATATATATACACATATGATTATATGACTAATTCATGATTAACTAATAATATTAACTATACAAAGTTTCATATTTTCATGGCAGAAGCTCTTTCTCTGCCACATTTTTCTCTATATAATGGTCCTCCAGAAAAAATCTGCAGAAACCTTGTGGTTACACAAAGCTTCAATGAGAGTCAAGAGAACAAAGCTTAGTGACACCCACCCTACTTAAGCCAAAGCAAAGCCACCATTATCCATTTTAATACAGTGACAAATGATTTGTTTGGAAGAGATGCTGCTGCTACCAAAACCCAAAAAAACAACAAAAAAAATTGAAAATCACTGCCCTGCCATGACAAAATACAATTCCCTGAGCTTAGCAGAAAATTGAAAGTGAATTATCATCCTGAACATTTTAATACACACACGCACGCGCACGCACACGCTCACTCTGGCTATTACAAATGACAAAATGACATTTTGTGACTTTTTTAAAAAAGATTTTATTTACTTATTTGACAGAGAGAGAGAGCGTGAGCACAAGCAGGGGGAGCAGCAGACAGAGGGAGAGGGAGAAGCAGGCTCCTGGGGCTTGATCCCAGGACCCTGGGATCATGACCCGAACAGAAGGCAGATGCATAACCGACTGAACCACCCAGACACCCCCTGTAACTTTTCTTTATCTGTCTTTTAATTTTATTGTTCTTTATCTGTTTAGTAAATTAACTGTGGTTAATTTTACCAAGATTATTATAATCATATGCTTTTATTAGTTACAATATTTGTAATAATGAAATCATTAAATTTATTATAATATTTATGGGTATAAATATACTGTGAGAAAACAAATAACTTTGAAATCCAAAGGGTTTAAGAATATAAATATTAAACTGGGATATAAAATGTCTAAAATCATTTCAGTTTTTGAAGTACACTTAAGATCAATGTTACAAAGATAATTATGCACACAAGATTTATAGGATGCCTGTATATCAATTATTTTATGAAAATTTATAATCATATCAAAATTATATTTTTGACTAAAAATATCCCCAATTTTATTTTCAGTAAACTTGATTTCCACTTTATCAGTATAAAACTCTTTCAGATGTTTAATTTTATATATCATAGGATACATGTTTTTATACATTACTTAATATTTTAATATAGTCCAAAGTAAAACGAACCAAAATGGAACAAAACAACAAAATGTAGAGAGATAGTTCAACTCAATGACCAAAGATGATATTAAACACATTTGAATAACCATATGCCCACATGAAACAATTTTTATTTCCCAAAATAGAAATAACAGTCGATTTTTAGCGTGACACCTGAAGTACTATGTTCATGGGAAAGAAATTCCATTTTCAATATTTCAAAAATACTAAATTAGTTTATGTATTTTGAAAAGCTTTTGAAGAGACAATCAGAACATCAGAAAAAAGAGATATTGGCTGTAAAGTACAAAAAACTTCAATTTCAGCAAACCTCAAGACTTCATGCTTCTGAATCAGAAGTCTAAATATTTAAGAAAGATAATCTCGAGGTTTAACTTGAGAGAGGTATCCACGTTTGATCCAGTAATTGTGACCAGCATGATTATATTACAAGTATAGTTAGTAGTTATTGAATTATGTGAGCAGTGTTGAGAGAAGACTTTGCAGAGAAAGGGAGTCAATGTGAGCTTGGAAAATAGTTTGTAAGACATATGTTCAGGGGAAGAAAGAAAAAAGAGATACAGATGGAGGTAGAAAAAAAGATCAGGATTTTCTCTTCATTTAATTAATTAATAGAGTTTTTTTTTTAATTGAAGTATAGTTGACACATGATGTTACATTAGTTTCAGGTGTACAACCTAGTGATTCAACAAGTCTATACATTATGCTGTGCTCACCCCAAGCTTAGCTACCATCTTTCACCATACAGTGCTATTTGATAATACCACTCTCTATATTCCCTATGCTGTACCCTTTATCCCTGTCACTTATTGTCTCTTGAAAACCCAGAGAAATCCATGCGAGATGATGACCATTCCCTACAACAATTATCTTCTCTTCCCTGTCTCCTTTGCCAACCACTGCAATAGCTTTCTAACTTCCCCCAGGATCCACTTGCAAGTCTCTTCATTTTCAATAGTGGAGGAAGAATTGATCTTCTACAAATGCAAAAGGGTTGTGACATTTATTTCCTTAAAACCTTTTAAGAACTACCCACTGCCCTGAGAGCTATGACCAAAATTCTTTTTTTTTTTTGATGTAGTGTTCCATGATTCATTGTTTGTTCATAACACCCAGTGCTCCATGCAGAACGTGCCCTCTCTAATACCCATCACCAGGCTAACCCATCCCCCCACCCCCTTCCCCTCTAGAACCCTCAGTTTGTTTCTCAGAGTCCATAGTCTCTCATGGTTCGTCTCCCCCTCCCAATTTCCCCCCTTCATTCTTCCCCTCCTGCTATCTTCTTCTTCTTCTTCTTCTTCTTCTTCTTCTTCTTCTTCTTTTTCTTTTTCTTCTTCTTCTTCTTTTCTTCTTCTTCTTCTTCTTCTTCTTCTTCTTCTTCTTCTTCTTCACTCATAATGTATTATTTGTTTCATACGTACAGGTCTGTGATTCAACAGTCTTACACAATTCACAGCGCTCACCATAGCACATACCCTCCCCAATGTCTATCACCCAGCCACCCCATCCCTCCCACCCCCCACCACTCCAGCAACCCTCAGTTTGTTTCCTGAGATTAAGAATTCCTCATATCAGTGAGGAATGACCAAAATTCTTAGTTTGGTGTGCAGAGTAATGCCATAGACTTCTCCAGCCTCATTTGTTTATATATTTCTCCTTGCTCACTGTGCTTTATCAGGTGGACTTTCCTCATTTCCCACAAACTGGGCATGCAATTTTCTCTGACCCTCTTTCTGAATTTATCAACCCCTACTTATCTTCATCTCTCCACTCAATTCTTAAGTTCTTCCTGGCCTTCCATGACACTTACAGACGGTATCTGATTTCTGATATACACTGTCAACTCTTGATTTTTTTAAAAAAATTGTATCTTTTATTATTACAAAGTTTTGTATGCCCAGCTAATGTGAAACTGCACTGATAAACTGTAAGCTCCAAGAAGGCAGACCATAGGTCTATTTTTATTGCCTTTTTGGTGTTTATATCCAGCACAGAAAATCTCAACAAATGTTTTGGTGAACATATGAATGATTAAATAAATAGAAACAATTGATTCTTATTGTATGAGTATTAGATCCAATCTAATATTAGTTCATATGGGAGTTCTTATTTTCTGTTTCCAGGAATAAAACTTGGAGTAGAGACTCTCAAAAATAAATAAATAAATAAATAAATAAATAAATAAATAAATAGGAAGTAGAGCTCTAGATCTAAGGAACAATCCAGAGCCAAACCTTGTATGATTCCATGGTAGATTATACATGGTCTATGTAGTTGGTGCCCCCTGGAATGGAGAAAGCATACCCAACATTCCTTGAGATCCCTGACTCTATGAGTGGGTAAAATACTGGTAAGTCTTAATGTTACTTCCTATCTTTTCTGGGCCAATTTTTTTAAAAATACAAACAGAGGTAGGGGAGAAGAGGAGAATACTAAGCTAAAGAGGAAGGATTGTATTTTAACAGCATAGTGTAATGCAGGTGGGTGTAATGCAGTTGATAGTAGAGAAGGGGTGGAGCATGTTTCTATTAGTCTGCAAGTCCTTGAAGAATCAATCAAAAGATTTTGTTATTTTTTTCATTGCTATATTTTGAGTATAAATGCAAGCTGTGTGGTTATAACAACATTTTGTCAGCTGAATTTTTAACTAAGGTAATCAGGCCACAACTAAATTAGGGGGATGTTTTTAGTGACTGAAGACAAGATTTTATTACAAATTGGTATTTTTAGGGGACCCCCAACCCACAAATAGAGTTTCAGGTTCATGTTGCTGTACCAGTAAGAGGGTAATCGCCCTAGGTACAGAGAGGATTCATCTGAATTGAAGTGTTTATGTATGCACTTACTTCACAGTATTCATTTTCTTAAGACATTAGATGGATAAGCAAATACCTTAAAATGAAAACTAGTTCTATATTAATATGTTTGTCATCATCAAAATCATTATCACCATTATCATTTTACCTAAAACATATTTCTGTTACTTAGATCAGAATGTACTTCCATTTAGCAGTTTGGGGCCTTTAAAGGATTGCCTTGATAAACAACTGAAAGCAAGACAAGCTTGATTTAAAGCTTTGGCAAAACATTTCCATTCCCCTAACCCCTGCCAGAATCATAGGTGTAGGCAATTTAACATATGAAACCATATGCAAATATAATAGTCCTAAGATAAAATATAATAGTTCCCAAATATGATAGTTTCCAGTTTTAATATTTTCCTCCTAAAGTCAGAAAAAAACAACCTGAATTCCAAAACAACTCTCAGGGTTATTAGTTACAGTTTTTGAAATAGTATCTTTCTGAGAGAAAAACACAAATATCTTGTTGTAATTTAAGAATAATAGTTAAAAGTCACAAGTGGTTATATTCATCTTTACTTTTCCCCTAAACAAAGGAAGGAACAAAGTCATTAACTACATGGTAGGCATTAGGGAAGACTCAAGGTGATAATGAGGCATTTAAAGAAGGTATCCAGGAATAGCTTTACACATAATATTGAATTTATTCCTCCTAAGAATCCAGTAAAATAGGTTATACTCTGTCTCCATTCTATAGATAAGAAAACTTACCTATGGTCACTCACTAAGTGAAGAAACCAGGATTGAAAATCAAGAGCTCATATTCTTAGCCACTATCTCAAAAATAATCTCTATTACCAGTGATGTTTATCGGTAGAAATTAAATCTGTTATGCCAGTAATAAGGCAAGGGCTTTAGGACAAACAATTGGAAGGAAGAAAGGTGATTGCAATCACAAGAATGAGGTGAAGGAGGGACAGATTTGCACCACAAGCGGGGGGGGCTGAGGCCTACTTACAACTGAGCTACGAAGGCACCAGTCTCAGGAATCCCACTGTACAAGGGCCCTGTCGCTGTTTAATTATATTACAGTTAGTGGAGTCACGTGTGAGTTTGGAGAATAGGAAATAAAGATCCAAGGGTAAAAGAAAGCCGTGGAATGAGTTTGGCAGGGGTTGTATTTGGGGTGGGATAAAGGCATGAGATCACAAGACATCAGTTTGAGAAATAATTGAGAGGCAAGACATAGACTTGAGAAAAATGAAAGCTAGTCTATGGAAGTTGACTCCTCAGAATTTCTTGGGGACCATAGAATTTAAAATTCCCCTTATTCTTGTATTAGCTTTTCTTTACCTGTTCTATTAATTCATAAAAGGAATCTCTATTACAGGGAGACATTAAAGCAAAAAAGGTTTATGCCTCTCAAGATATTGATATGAATGAAAAATATGGTGACCTATCCTTACAGCAGTGTTTAGGATCATCTGTAAAATCACCAGCTGGTATCTTTAATACTCCAATTAAAAATTCTCACATCCCTTGACTCTCAGTTTGATTTTAATTGATATGTGGAATTTACTTAATTTATTGAAGTCATATAAAATCGTGGCACTCTGATAAGTGCTTTTTTTACAGAGATCATTCTTGCCTTCGTTCATTGATTAAATAATTTGATTACTTTCAATATTGTAAGCATTATGCATGATTCTAGGAATACCAAAAAGAATGGCCACATGTGTTATCCCTTGATGCTTTTGCTCTGCTGCTTCTTCTGTGAGGACCATTTATCTTCTCTCTCAGATAAGCAAACACTTACCTTTCAAGACTTAGCTCAAAAATAACTATGTGATTATGTGATTGGATCTTTCTAATGTACTACAAGTACATAAGGGCAGTATCTTTGTCTGATTTATTTTTAATCCCAATGCTAAGAAAACTATCTGAAACCAAGCTATGGTAAAGAAATGTTAACTGGATGGCATATAAAAGTGAATGAATGAATGAATGAGAGAAGTAGATGCTGTTAAGGTGGTTAATTGCCTACCACAGAAGGCAGATGATTATCAAACCAAATCCAACCATACATCAAAAAAAAAAAAATCATTCACCATGATCACTTGGGATTTATTCCTGGGATTCAAGGGTGGTTCAATATTCACCAGTCAATCAACATGATACATCATATTAACAAGAAAAAGGATAAAAAACATATAATTTCAATAGATGCAAAAAAAGCATTTGACAAAATATAACATCCATTTATGATAAAAACCCTCAACAAAGTAGGTTTAGAGGTTGCATACCTCAATGTAATAAAGGCCATATGTGAAAAATCCACAGCTAATATCATACTCAATGGCAAAAAAAGATCAGGAACAAGACAAAGATGTCCACTCTCACCACTTTTGTTCAACATAGTGGTAGTACTATGTTGTTCAGCACTGGTAGTACTAGCCGCAGCAATCAGACAAGAAGAAGAAATAAAAGATATCCAAACTGGGAAGGAAAAAGTAAAACTTTCACTATTTGCAGATGACATGATGCTATATATAGAAAATTCTAAACAGTCCACCAAAAAACTATGAGAACTTAAGTATGAATTCAGTAAGGTCACAGGATACAAAATCAATATACAGAAATCTGTTGCATTTCTATACACTAATAAGTAGCAGAAAGAGAAGTTAAGAAAACAATACTATTTGCAATTATACCAAAAATAATAAAATACCTAATAAATAAAATAATTTATTAATTAATAAAATTAATCAAGGAGGTGAAAGATCTGTATTCTGAAAACTATAAAACATTGATGGAAAAAATTGAATACAACACAAAGAAATGGAAAGACATCCATTGGAAAATTGGAAGAAAAATATTGTTTAAAATACCTATATTACCCTAAGAAATCTACAGATTTAATGTAGTCCCTATCAAAATACCACCAGCATTTTTCACAGAACTAGAAGAAACAATCCTAAAACTGTGTGGAATCACAAAGAACCTGAATAGCCAAAGCAGTCTTGAAAAAGAAAAACAAAACTGGAGGTATCACAATTCCAGACTTCAAGTTATATTACAAAGTTGTACTAATCAAAACAGTATGGTACTGGCACACACACAAAATATTTATATAGATATAGACCTATATCTATCTATCTATCTATCTATCTATCTATCTATCTATCTATCTATCTATGAAACAGAATAGAAAGGCCAGAAATAAACCAATTGAAAATTATATAGTCAATTAATCTTTGACAAAGGAAACAAGACTATGCAATGGGAAAAAGACAGTCTCTTCAACAAATGGTGTTGGGAAAACTGGACAACTACATGCAGAAGAATGAAACTGGACCACTTCCTTATACCATACTCAAAAATAAACTCAAAATGGATTAAGGACCTAAACGTGAGATCAGAAACCATAAAAATCCTAGAAGAGAGCACAGCCAGTAATTTCTCTGACATTGTTCATAGCAACATTTTCTAGATATGTCTTCTGAGGCAAGGGAAACAAAAACAAAAATAAGCTATTGGGAATCCATCAAAATATAAAACATCTGCATATCAAAGGAGTCAACAAGACTAAAGACAACCTACTGAGTGGGAGACGATATTTGAAAATGACACATCTGGTAAAGGATTAGTATCCAAACTATATAAAGAATTTATATGGGCACCTGGGTGGCTCAGTTGGTTAAGCGGCTGTCTTCTGGTTCAGGTCCTAATCCCAGAGTCCTGGGATCGAGTCCTGCATTGGGTTCCCTGCTCAGTGGGGAGTCTGCTTCTTCCCTCTCCCTCTGCTCTCTCTCTCCCCCAAATAAATAAATGAAATCTTTAAAAAAAAGAATTTATATAATTCAACACTAAGAAAAAAAATAATCCAATTAAAAATGGGCAGAAGACATGAATTGACATTTCTCCAAAGACATATAGATGGTCAACAGAAACAAGAAAAGATGCTCAACATCACTCATCATCAGGGAAATGCAAATTAAAAACACAATGAACTATCACTTTACACTTGTCAGAATGGCTATAATCAAAAACACAAGAAACAACCAGTGCTGGCAAGGATGTAGTGAAAAAAGAACACTCGTGCACTCTTGGTGGGAATGCAAAGTGGTACAGCCACTGTGGAAAACAGTATGGAGGTCCCTCAAAAAATTAGAAAGAGAATTACCATATGATCCAGTAATTGCTGGGTATTTATCCAAGGAATGTAAAAACACTAATTCAAAAGGATATATGCAGTTCTATGTTTACTGTAGCATTATTTACAATAGCAAAATTTTGGAAGTAGCCCAAGTGTCTGTTGATAGATGAATGGATAAAGAATAATAATAATTATATATAAATATTACTTAGCCAGAAAAAAGAATGAAATCTTGCGATTTTCAACAACATGGGTATATCTAGGGTATAATGCTAAGAGAAATGAGACATTCTGAGAAAGATAAATACTATATGATTTGACTTATATGCAGAATTTGAGAAACAAAAAAAAAGGAACAAAGTAAAAAAAGGAGACAAACCAAAAAAACCAGACTCTTAACTATGGAGAACAAACTTACGGTTATCAGAGGGCAGGTGGGGGGTGGGTGGAATAGATGAACGGGATTAAGATTGCATTTATGGTGAGCTATGTAGAGTTGAATGAGTAATGTAGAGAATTGGGGAATCACTATATTGTACACCTGCAATTAATATAATGCTGCATGTTCACTATACTGGGATTTAAATATAATGAATTAAAAAGAGAAGGAATATGATTTCATCATTGTATGGTATGTACACAAACTGATAAGAAAGAGCAATGAAATAAGCACAAATTAATGCAATACAGTGGAAAGGGCACTTGCCTTAAATGGAGTGGTTAGGGAAAACTTCTCAGAAGAGGTTATTTTGGTGATGACACACGATGGAGTTTTAGGAGTTAATTGGGAAAATAAGGATGGAGGTAACTGAGCAGAGGAATAGCTTTTAAAGGTTTTCCTTGCTAACATTTTGGGTACTCCAGGACTTTTAAGATTGTAAGTCTGTTTTTCTACACTATCACTCTGTCCCACGTCCAAATCAGCCATCCCTGGGTTAGATGAAGAGTAACTGTTTTTGAGAGCCTTAACCGTATGCCTACATAGGTAGATACACACAGACGCAGACACACACACACACACACACACACACTCACATATACATACATATGTATGTACTTAGGTTCTAGATACACAGACAGTTTATTTTAATCTATAAGCCAATTTTACATTTAGAAGTTGGAGGCCCAGAAAAGATAAGGTCGTCACCAGACTCTTCAGCTGATACATGATCTCCCTGAAGGTTTGTATCTTTGTACTACTCACAACAAATCTCGAAATAGATATGGTTATACATTTGAAATGTATTTTAAGATCTAAATTGAATTTATATTCTGAAAATATGTTTTATTAACTGCCAAACCTGGCAGCTTATAAAAAATAAATAACTTTATTTCAACCTCACCAATCCTTTATCTGAATTATTAAAAAGCATGAAGTGGTCTTGGATATTTCTTAGATACTGAAATAAACTCTCAAATTACTTGTTATTGACATTCAAAGGGTAAATTTTCCAAAATCCACTGGTACAGTTATCTGAAGTGACTACATGTTATGTAAATGCCGCACAACTTCTTTAACATCATGTGTTGTGACTCAAATCAAAACAAGAAGGCATTGAGAGGATATTCATATTGACCTATATGGAGATGTACTATAATAAAGAAGAAAACTAATTTGTTCATGCAAATGGCTTCGATCCACAGACTTTTAAGCATCTCCTTAGTGCTTTGAAACTTGAGAAAAATAAATACCCAATAAGACTGACATTAATGCTGAGGAACAAAAAAGAATGGACTTTAATAAGAATACCCTGTCCCTCAGATGAAAGCAATATGAAAACACATAGTCCAATCTTGATTAGAGTACAATTTCTAGTTTTGAGGCTAATAGTTTGAAGAAAATTATCCATAATTAGAGTTTTCAGAAATATGCCAATAAAACAATGACACTAGATATGAAGTCTCATAATAGTAAAGATTCAAGTACGCATTTAGAAGGAATAATTCTAGAGACTGAGCAAAAGGTCGAGAAAACTATTTGGAGGAGATAAACTATAGTGGAACAAACTGATCATCTGTTGACCTTATCAGACAATAGTGACCCCATCAAATAGCATAAATCATGAATTAAGAAATGATATCTACTGCTATGGCCATTGAACTTCACCAGAAAATAGATTTCCTTCTATTTGGATATATTGTCATGTGGTAATTCAATTTCTCTTGGGGAAATAGTTGAAGAAAAATGCAAAGGAGAAATTCTCTTTTTTATTTACTGGATAAATCAACTGAAAATGGTCAAGTTTCCAAGCTATAATGAGATCCTGACTTGCTTTTGAATCACAATTATGTAAAGTTATAACTGGGATTTGAGCCTATTTGTAGGAGTTAAAGAAGAACTGTAATCCACAGTCTACTCTGATTTGTTGAATTCACTTTATTTTATTCTTTACTTTTTTTTTTTTTTGCTTTTAGCAACTTTATTCATAATAGCCCCAAACATGAAATAACCCAGATGTCTATGAACAGGAGAATGGTTCAATCAACTGTGATATGTATGTATATTAGAATATTATTAAAGTCCCTCAGCCACATGTTGACTGAGTAGAGATATGATGTGCCTTATTTATTCCCTCCTCATCTTTCCTCAGTCCCACAGGGTGAGTTTTCCAAATCTCATCTACATATCTATACACTTTTCTGTAAAGACTGCCCTGTGACTGAGACACGGTAACTTTAGGGCTTCCTCTTCTAAAACTCTTCCTTCCTTTTCACAAAGGGAAGTCCCCACCATTTTATGCACTGTTGCTCTAAGAACCTGCATCTGCATCTGGTCCCTGAGATTTTGGGTCCAGCCATTGCTGGGACTGACCGAGGAACCACTCCTACTCTCACCAGGAGAGGGTCTAAGCATTCAAGTGTCCTGGCAATACCACGTCTTACTTTTACCCAAGTATTTTTTCTTCGAATTTTCTCTTTTAGTGCTATTATATTTGGTATTTTCAAAAAATTTTACATACCGATTATTCATTGGTGATATGTAAGAATGGAATCTACTTTTGTTATATTAACCTTGAATTCTGTGACCTTGCCATCTTCACTTACTGGTTCCAGGAATGGTTGTTGTTGTTCTTGAGTCTTTGGGATTTTCTATATAGAAAATCATATTATCTGTGAACAAAGACCATTTTACTTCTTCCTTCTCAGTATGTACACATGTTATTTCTTTTTTTTTAAATTTTTTTATTGTTATGTTAATCACCGTATATTACATCATTAGTTTTTGGTGCAGTGTTCCATGATTCATTGTTTGTTCATAACACCCAGTGCTCCATGCAGAACGTGCCCTCCTCAATACCCATCACCAGGCTAACCCATCCCCCTACCCCCCTCCCCTCTAGAACCCTCAGTTTGTTTTTCAGAGTCCATCATCTCTCATGGTTCGTCTCCCCCTCTGACATACTCCCCTTTTCTTCCTCTCCTGCTATCTTCTTCTTTTTCTTTTTTCTTAAAATATGTTGCGTTATTTGTTTCAGAAGTACAGATCTGTGATTCAACAGTCTTGCACAATTCACAGCGCTCACCGTAGCACATACCCTCCCCAGTGTCTATCACCCAGCCACCCCATCCCTCCCACCCCCAACCACTCCAATAACACTCAGTTTGTTTCCTGAGATTAAGAATTCCTCATATCAGTGA
>NW_027397067.1:76966238-77011759 GCF_003265705.2 Callorhinus ursinus | reverse complement strand
AATCAAGAAATGGGCAGAAGATATGAACAGACATTTTTCCAAAGAAGACATCGAAATGGCCAACAGGCACATGAAAAAGTGCTCAACATCACTCGGCATCAGGGAAATCCAAATCAAAACCTCAATGAGATACCACCTCACACCCGTCAGAATGGCTAAAATTAACAAGTCAGGGAACAACAGATGGTGGGGATGTGGAGAAAGGGGAACCCTCCTACACTGTTGGTGGGAATGCAAGCTCGTGCAACTACTCTGGAAAACAGTATGGAGGTTCCTCAAACAGTTGAAATTAGAGCTACCGTTTGATCCAGCAAGTGCACTACTGGGTATTTACGCCAAAGATACAAATGTAGGCACCCGAAGGGGTACGTGTACCCCAATGTTTATAGCAGCAATGTCCACAATAGCCAAACTGTGGAAAGAGCCAAGATGCCCATCGACAGATGAATGGATAAAGAAGAGGTGGTATATATACACAATGGAATATTATGCAACCATCAAAAGGAATGAGATCTTGCCATTTGCAACGACGTGGATGGAACTGGAGGGTGTTATGCTGAGTGAAATAAGTCAATCAGAGAAAGACATGTATCACATGACCTCACTGATATGAGGAATTCTTAATCTCAGGAAACAAACTGAGTGTTACTGGAGTGGTTGTGGGTGGGAGGGATGGGGTGGCTGGGTGATAGACATTGGGGAGGGTATGTGCTACGGTGAGCGCTGTGAATTGTGCAAGACTGTTGAATCACAGATCTGTACTTCTGAAACAAATAACGCAACATATTTTAAGAAAAAAGAAAAAGAAGATAACAGGAGAGGAAGAAAAGGGGAGTATGTCAGAGGGGGAGACGAACCATGAGAGATGATGGACTCTGAAAAACAAACTGAGGGTTCTAGAGGGGAGGGGGGTAGGGGGATGGGTTAGCCTGGTGATGGGTATTGAGGAGGGCACGTTCTGCATGGAGCACTGGGTGTTATGAACAAACAATGAATCATGGAACACTGCACCAAAAACTAATGATGTAATATATGGTGATTAACATAACAATAAAAAAATTTAAAAAAAATTAGAAACCTAAGTCCGTGAGAAAAAAATAAATTCCCTCTTTCCCCACAGCTATTAAATGGTTAAACCAGCATTCACAAGCAGGCTTTTGTCAGTAGTGACTATGGACTTTCAAATATTTAACGCCAGGAAACTCACATTTTTGTATCCAGAATGGTGTTCCATAAGGGTACTCATTCACGAAGTGGAGATTTTAATATAATTATGGATTTTAATCTACTCATAGTTATAACTCATTTTTTTTGTATAGGAATATATAATTAAAGAAAATCCATTCTCTCAACTACTATATGGTGGAAAAACTAGGCATTTCTACCCCCATGCTTTTCCTCTATTAGGATATTAAAGATCTAAGAGTTGAGTATATGGAGATTTTAGGAAATACTGTTAGTTAAGCCTTGTTTTGAAGACAAGGATGAAAATATCTTCCCCATGTTTTGCTTTTAGAAAATTTTGGCTTTTTTTTTTTTTTTGCTTTTTATTTATTTATTTTTAATTTATTATGTTATGTTAGTCACCATACAACACATCATCAGTTTTTGATGTGTTGATCCATGATCCATTGTTTTCGTATAACACCCAGTGCTCCATGCAGTACGTGCCCTCCTTAATACCCGTCACCGGGCCAACCCATCCCCCCACCCCTCTCCCCTCTAAAACCCTCAGTTTGTTGCTCAGAGTCCATAGACTCTCATGGTTCGTCTCTCCCTCTGATTCCCCCCCTTCATTTTTCCCTTCCTTCTCCTGTCCTCCAAGCTATTCCTTATGTTCCACAAATAAGTGAAACCATATGATAATTGACTTTCTCTGCTTGACTTATTTCACTTAGCATCATCTCCTCCAGTTCCATCCATGTTGATGTAAAAGTTGGGTATTCTGGACCACGTCTTCTTTATCCATTCATCTGTTGAAGGGCATCTCGGCTCTTTCCACAGTTGGGCTATTGCAGACATTGCCGCTATGAACATTGGGGTGCATATGGCCCTTCTTTTCACTACATCTGTGTCTTTGGGGTAAATACCCAGGAGTGCAATTGCTGGGTCATAGGGTAGCTCTATTTTTAAATTTTTGAGGCACCTCCACACTGTTTTCCAAAGTGGCTGTACCAACTTGCATTCCCACCAACAGTGTAAGAAGGTTCCCCTTTCTCCACAACCTCTCCAACGTTTGTTGTTTCTTTCCCTGTCCATTTTTGCTATTCTAACTGGTGTAAGGTGGTATCTCAACGTGGTTTTGATTTGAATTTCCCTGATGGCACTGTTTTTTAAAGATTTTTTATTTATTTTAGAGTGAGAGTAAACATGTGCCCAGGGGGAAGGGGTAGAAGAAGAGGAAGAGACAGACTTAAGTAGACTACATGCTGAGCATGGAGCCTGATGTGGGGCTTGATCTCACAACTCTGGGATCAGGACCTGCATGGAAACCAAGACTCAGACGTTTAACTGACTGCGCCACCCAGGCACCCCAACTTTTTGGCATTTTAGAGGTACTTTCTTACTGTATTTGGAATCCACACAAGGGCTCTAAACCTTGAAGGCTTGTGAGGATGAAAGGTTGAGTGCTTTGATTTGAATTACAAATTTTGCTGACACAGCACCTTTCATCTGAGAATGCTGAGCCATCCCTACGAAAATGCATTCATTTTTTCCAAAGCCCCTTTGAGGCTGCTAGAACCTACTTACAGCTGGAGAGGCAGAGGGATAAACAGGGAAAGAGAAAGACTGAAGATTTATTTAAAAAGCAGAGACAGAGTCCCACTGGACAACCTAACTTTCTATTTTGCTTTTCTCCTGCAACTGGAACTCTCTGTGCTTAGAATGGGAAGGTGATGAAGGAAGGTGTTATTTCTCCAAGAGCTTCATAAAGGCTTAGTTTCTGCACACACCACACTCTGCTGTGAAATAATGCCAGAAGAAATATGAGGAGGGAGGAAGTGAGAAAGGGTGCCAAGCTTTGTAGAAAGATGGCAATATAGTTTATTCAAGACAGGGAGTATATTAGCAGTAAAGGAATTTTTCAGTGAACCCAGCCCCTCATATCCAATATTCAGGTGCAACCTATTTATTCTACTTATGCTCAGTCTTGGGAAGCCTTTAGGTGAGATATTTGCACAGACCGCTGCAACAGCTTCCTGTCTGGTTTCCCTGCTCCAAGATCTCCCCTCTCCAATCCTGTCTTCACCTATAGCCAAAGAATTTTTTTTAAACATGTCTCTTTGTACTGAAATCATTTCTTTTCATTAAATAAAATTTGTTTTGCTGAAAGTAAATTGCAGACAACATGCATTTCTCTCCTAAATAACTCAGCATGCATCTCCTAGGAATAAGGGCATTTTCCTCCATGTCCATAATACCTTTATCACACCTGAGGAAGTCAACAATGATTCCATATTATCCCATATTCGTTCCATATTCAAATGCCCTCAATTGCCCACCCAATGTCTTTTCCCCCCCAGCTTTATTGAGGTATATAATTGATATACCAAAAACTGCATATAATGAATGTATAAAATTTGGTGAGTTTGGATCTATACATGGCATCACCACAATCATCCCTTGACCTTTTTCCAGCGACAGTAGGTAGCAAACACTTTTGTTTAGGACAGAGCTTCCCTAACTAAAGTGACCTTAGCATAAATTTCTGTCCATGTCAATTGACATTCCTTTCCCCATGATCCCCAATCCCACTTAAACTGCTGTTTATTATTTGCTACATACACAGCTTCATAGATTCCTATCACATTAAACTTCCTCTTTTTCTCCAGACACCAGCAGAACTTCTCACCTCTCTGTGGTTTTGTGACTGTCATTTCCTCAGCCTGCTACGTCCTTTCTTACCTTTTGCTCTTTTGTCTGGCAAGCCATTGTTCAGATTTAATACGTTTTGTTCATAGATCATCTCAGTAGTGCAGAGGCTTGTGCTGATGTGTGTGTATTTTTGTCCAAGCATTTAATTTTTTTATTATTTATAGTTTTGCATAATGGCCTTCCCTGTAAACCTTGTAGGGAGGGAAATTTTCTCTTGACCCTCTTTAGGGTTCCTGTCTTGGTCTGAAAATTAAACTGACAAACACAGATTAAAAAGCATACAAATTTATTTAATATAAGTTTTACCTAACATGGGGGCCTTAATAAAGGAATAACGACCCAAATAAGGGATTAAACCTGAATATTTTAATGCTAGATTTGATGAAGAGTAGATAGTCCTGGAGAAATAAGATAAGTCAAAGAGTATGAGCTAAGAGTCGTAAATTGAGGGAAACAGTGAGGCCTATTCACTTGGATTCTTCTCAGTACCCCTTGGTCTTCAGAGATAAGGATGATTCTTTTCTCTGGGTATAAGGTGGGCAACTCTTAATGTGGGAAACAAAGGCAGAAGAAAAATTATTAAATTTCCTTACTACCTACAGCCCATTGACAAGTCTTTGGAACAGGCAGAGTGACATTCCTCTAGGGACTCAACTACCTTGATGTTAATACTTTGTTAAGGGCAAAAGGCAATCTTAGCCCAACCCCCAGGATCCTGTAAGCCTACTTTAACATATAAAAATTTCTTTGGAAACTTCCTTTATCTCTACCTGCCCTTCTCCCCCGAGATATATGTTGGCAATCATCCCCCAAGCATATGACCCACCGATATACATCTGAAGGGTCTCATGACTCAGGTTTTATTAGACAGTAATAAATGACCCTTTTCCCAACAATAGCTAGTCCCCTTAAGGTCTGGAAACCTTACTTCCAAAATTCCTTAGAGACTTAGGCTATCCCTAACTCCTTCCCAACTTCAAAGTATATAATAGGCCACTCCTAATGACCCCAGTGCAACTCTTTCTGCTCACGGGTCCTATCCCCCATGCTTTAATAAAACCACTTTTTTGCACCAAAGATGTCTCAAGAATTCTTTCTTGGCCATTGGCTTCAAATCTTAACATCTTTTCTTACAACACCTCTCACATGAGGTTTTATGACCTGTTTCAGGGGAGAAAGGTGGGGGAAGGTCAGGGTGATGTTCCTGTTTCTGCCATTTTCTCAAATTCCTTCAGCTTCAAATGTTCAGTTGCCAAGGTGCTGTGTTTTGGCATAATGTGTACTGAACCCCATCAAGGTCTAATGTCCTTTATGGCAATACCACAATTTGTTCACTTTTGTATCCTCTATATGGGTCTCTGCCTGGCATGGGATAGGGCTGTTTATTCGATAAATATCTATAATTAAGTCATTACCTTGAGAAGAACCCAATCGATTTTTTTGTGCTTGTGTAACAGATAATGTTTGTGTTCATATCTCAACATTCAGTTTCCCACACCATCTTTGGCTTCCTACTGCAAGTACCTAAAGTTCTCTGACAGATGTCTTTCTTGGGTCATAACTACATGCTTAGACAGGGTAGCCATAGACAAGAAGGTGGCTCCTGCAGGAGTAGCTCTAAATGTGGAGTTGCTCTATTAATACCCCAGCCCCCTCTCCCTTTAGTGGGAACAATGCTTAAGAAAGTTTTAAGCTGTCTCCAGGAGGTTGGCAGAGGAATTGAATCCTGTTTTTCAAAGCAGTAATCTACTCACTAGTCCACTCTGTATTGATGTGTCTGTCTGACTCCTTCATCTCTCTCATTTCTCTGTCTGACTCCCCACGTTTGTACCAAAGCTTTTCAAGTCCCTCTACCTAATAACTGCTTCCACTAAAATTCTTGCCCGAGGACCTGCTTCTAGAAGAACCCACTCTAAAACAACTTGTAATTCTTAGCCCACCTGGATCTCATCATGGAGTGATAAATATCAATTACACTGCCCTGACTTTGCAGGGTATTTTTTATGGAGTTCAGTAGGAAGGTATCATGATGCCATGGAATGGGGAATCTGTTTTGAGTTCAAACTTCTAATAGGAAATGACTCTTCAAATCAAGAGGATTCTGCAATAGCTCTCTTACTGCCATAATGTGCAGAATGTCATTCAGGAAGTAATCCAGTGATCCAAGAGAATAATGACAGGGTTGAGCATGGGCTTAGATTAAAAAGATATATGTAATTAATACATGGGCTTTAATAAGGAAAGCAGGTAGCTAGCATTTTACAAGCAAATTGGAGGAAGTGAAACAACCATAGAAGTCTACTGAAAAAGGATGTTCTTTGTGCAAGTTCTTCAGTTGACATTGAGACTAAGAATTATGAGGCAAGGAACCAAGACTTCTGCCCAGGAAAGCTCAGGACAGTCCACCAAGTTGCATCTGGAAAGATGCACACATGCACACAAAGAAAAGTAGAAGAACAAACATATGTCAAGGTTGACATAGTATCTGGCATATAGATAGCATGCAGTAAATTCCAGAAGTGAATGAAGTTCATGTCTATTAGTCTATGCTAACTAATGCTTATTTGTCAAAATGCAAACTATGTGGCATCTGCAACAGAATCACCAGAAAAACTTGTTGTAATGCAGATTACTGATCTTTACCCAGAATTGCTGAATCTGCATTTCTCAGCCGTGGCCATGACAAAATAATGGCTTAATCATTATAGAAAGTGATTAGCTAACATTTACTATGCATATTAATTGTCAAGCACTGCTCTAACCACTTTGCATGTACTATTAATTACTTTAAAACTCATAAAATCTCCATGAAATAAGTAATAATATGAAGTCCATTTTAGCAGTGAGGTGCTTCATGCAAGCAGAGGTTGAAGACCTTTTCCAAGGTTATGCAGTCAACAGTGAAAAAGATGGGACTAGAACCCAAGCTGCCAAGTTCCATAATACTTACTCTAACCCAAAATATAACATTGCCTTTCCATTACAATTATTCACTAGCATACCTATTTTATGTCTCAAGGTGGCTGTAAGGGGACTCAGGAGACACCTGTTAAAATGCACATTTAGGGGAAGGTATTCCATTAGGCACGAATAATTATTAACTTTAGAATGTGATTTATTTATCAGGGCATAAGAAACAAAAGCTAAGAGAGAAGGGGGAAAGGGTCTGAATATGGCGATGATAATGATTCCAATAACTGTAGCCATATTTATTTTTATGACCATAAAAGACAATTTTCTCTAATGTTTACCACATCTTGATCTCTTGTACAGACTTGGAAACCATGTAGGGCAGGTACTGTTATCATCCCCATGTGACAGATGTGAAAATTAAGTCTCAGTGGAATTGAGTGACCTCTCCTGGCTACACAGCTGCTGTGGGGTGGATCCAGAATATCAATTCAGCTCTGACATCAGCTATTTGGGAGAAGTAGGGAGTAGGGAGAAGGGAAGATAGGAGTGAGTCAGAGAATGGGAGAGAATGGGACTATTGAAACATCTTTAGTAATTGGAGCTCTGTGTTTGCACATCTGTTTGTCACCAATAGAAAGAAAACCTGTTGATGGGCTCTTATTGATGTTTGTAAAGTGCAAGATGGATAAATGACAGAGATTTTGAGCCATCTAGTTGGTCCTTTATAAAACCAATGGGCCTTTGTAGCTTATTAGTCTACCAACAGACATGGTGCTACAATCCATTCTTTAGGATCTGATTACAATGTTTTCAAAGCTGAATTTTTTTTAAAGATTTATTTATTTATTTGAGAGAGAGGGAGAGGGAAAGCAAGAGAGTGAGTGAGCGAGCACAGACAGTACGAGAGGCAGAGGGAGAGGGAGAATTTCCAGCAGACTCCCTGCTGAGCGTGCAGCCCTTTGTGGGGCTAGATCCCGCGACTCTGAGATCATGACCTGAGCCAAAATCAAGAGTCAATGCTTAACTGACTGAGCCACCCAGGTGCCCCTCAAAGCTGAAATGTTTTAAACCTGCAGGCATTGTGCCTTGGCATACTCAAAGTATTAATTCTTAAAGCTAAAAAAGGATTGCCATTCTCAAAGTTAGCTATTACTAAATACAATATTTAAAGGTAGTAAATGAATTTTACACTTTCACAAAAAGGCATAGGAAAACCCACATGTATCATGTTAAAATGTCATGTGTTCTCCTCCACACATTTTTGAAATGTAATATTCCCCTCCTTCCTCTTACATCACCCATGCACACACTCACATCTGCTTAAATCCTTCTGGGTCCCAAACTTACCATCTACACTGATTATTCTGTATCTGCACACAAAGAACACCCTTGATGTTATCTCCTTTATCCACCAGGCAGCAGACAAGCTTTCAGAGAAGGAAAACCTGTGTCTTCTGATAGAGGAAATGGGTGGCATTGATAAAATTGAGGCGTTGCAACTTCATGAGAACCCTCAGGTTGCCCTGACTGCTTTGAACATTATCGAGAACGATTCTTCTGAGGGAGAAGAAAGTGGCACAGTATTACCAGCCCTGGACCAAGATCATGAATTCTTAAACCGCTTAACAAAACAATACCAAGACCCCATGACTCCTAAACCAAGGAGCAAACCCTAATGGGTAACTTCTTTAAGAACCTTCTATGTCTTGGCATGGCACAGGTGTAAAGCTTTTTAAACTAAATGTTAATAAAATTTTCGACACCTTCAAAAAAAAAAAAAATGTCTTATTTCTTGAGCCAGGAGGGATCTCCTTTCTTCTCTACTATGTCAGTTTCAGTATGTCCTTCAACTAATCACTCTTACATCACCTTTTTTTAAATTCTTTCTTTTAATATTTTATTTATTTATTCATGAGAGACAGAGGGAGAGAGAGAGGGAGAGAGAGAGAGAGAGAGAGAGAGAAGCAGAGGGAGAAGCAGGCTCCCAAGGAGCAGGGAGCCCAATGCGGGACTCAATCCCAGGACCCTGGGATCATGACCTGAGCTGAAGGCAGATGCTTAACCATCTGAGCCACCCAGGCGCCCTCTTACATCACCTTTGAAAGATCTCTCTGTCTGCTCTCTTCTCTCCCTCTCCACTGAAAGGTTCCACAGAGAATTTGACTCAGTTTCTAAACCAAAATGATTGGGTTCTCCATGATCCTGATGCAAAACTTTACTGATCTCTCACAGCCATTTGATTGTGAGCAAGCATTTCCCTTTCTCATTTTATTGTGTGCTCTTTGAGGGCAGGAGTTGAATCTTGTTCATTCTTAATAGAGCCCTAGCGCAAGCTGATAGATGCTGGGTTCTCAGGTTGTGATTATCCAACATGCCCTGAATAATGATACTGTGCTTTCACCCCTGCTTCTTTAATGGAACCATTTCAGCCATGGTAATGACGAGTTAGAAGTCACTGTCAGTTCACCTCTTCATTGATAAGTATCAGGCCAACGTGTGATTTCCTCTGAGAATAGTGTCCAAATGTGACTAATAGGCAACAAATTGCTCACAAGCAAACCTTGCCCCCGTTTCCATTATGAATTCTATAATGTTCCTGCTGGTGACTCTGCCAACTCTGAGGGAGGTGGGCACACATAAACCACATAAACTCATACCTCATTGCTGATTCCGGACAGGCAGCCCAAAGCCCTCATTCGTATTCTTTGCATCTTTAATTTCTGCTCCCATTCCTGCCGCCTCAGCTTGCTTGGTACACTTCTTCCCTTTAAACTCCCATGCCAGATGTCACTGGCCTCGAGAGGAATTATAAAGCATACTTAACTCTTAGAATCATGTATTTAGAAGATATAGGTGGGACGTGTGTGAAGGCTATTAAAAACACAGGCACAATATGTGCCTGGCGTCGTACAGGTGTGGGGACTAAGTTCAGGCCCCTTATTTTATTTTGGGGCAAGGACTCTGGCTTTTCCACGGCACTGACCTGCTGACTCCCAACCTTCCTGTTTCTTTAAACTAGAGTCACACTCAACAAATGTCTGGAACTGCCCATAGAGTAAAGTAAATGAGGAAAGCCGGCTGGAGCAAGATGATAGGGTATGTGTGGGTTCCTAGCCAATGTAGGGTGTATGGCCAGCATCATGGTATCCCATTCAATTTTTATTTTATTTTTTTAAAGATTTTATTTATTTATTTGGAAAAGAGAGAGAGCATGAGTGGAGGGGAGAGGGGCAGAAGGAGAGGGAGAAGCAGGGTCCCCATGAACAGGGAGCCTGACACGGGGCTTGATCCCAGGACCTGGGATCATGACCTGAGCCAAAGGCAGATGCTTAACTGACTGAGCCACCCAGGTGCCTCCTCCATTCAATTTTTAAATACTGCATGGGCATATTGATTTTCAACTGCATTTCCTGGATCATTAATTTGCAACCAAAGACTAATTGGTCTACCTAAAATATTCCATAAACTCTAAAATCAGAAAGAAAAGATAGGATATTGTAATGGTATAAAGTGTTGAAAAGAAGTTAAAGAAAGTGTTATATAAATGAATGAATTCAGATCCATAGTAGGCCAGCAGAAGTAAATAGATAAACAGGGCAATATAACAAGTAAACATAACTACAAATTCTGTCATTTTTCTACTGCTTCTTTTTGCTGCTGGTTATATTTTTATTAATTGCCAGGTGTATATAAAGGACAATATGTAATAATGCATTTAAAATTCAGAAAATTATCATAAAACAAGCCATTCAGTTTAAAAACAATGTAGACTTTGACATGGAAGTCCTATCTGAACCTCTCTCAAGTCCAATCATCTTCTCCCCGCTCAGAAATAACCATTGCGTTGAGATCTGGTTTGCATCCTTGCTTTGTATTTGCAAGCAATATCTTTCTTGATTTTTAATGTTTTTAAACTTTCCGTAAATGATAACATACTCTGTGTGTTATTTTATAACATTCTTTGTCTATTTAGCATTATGCTCCTGATAATCATGCATGCTTTTCATGTGCTATATTCATTCATTTTTTTAAATTGCTGTAGAGATCAGTATTTATCAACCACCCAGAAGTACTGAGCAAAAGTACAGCTCAAAGCATCATGCACATGGTGCATTTAAACTAGGTGCATTTGTGCAAGAGTTTCTGTGCAAGGGGAATGGTAGGGTCGCAGGTGTATTGGACACCTTGCCCAATGCTGCACAAACTCTTGGTCTCACCCATGACTCCAGAAATGGCTGTAATGAATACTCTTTTGAAAATCGACCTGCTTTGTGTTAACAAAAAGATCTATCATGTATCTCTCATGTCTTGCCCCAGAGTTTTTTCTGAAGAATCAGTGGGAAGCACCTGCAGGAGCCTGCTCACAACAGTATATCTTCTCGCAGGAGTGCCCTTGTGTTAGACCAATACACCCACCTGGTGTGTCTAACTCTGACTCTGCCAGATAAAGGCTGGCTGTTTTCAGAAGTTATTGTACTCATGTACGCTCTCACCAGCAGTGCTAAGGATGTTCTATCTTTGCCAAAATATAATACTCTCAGACTCTGTGCTTCTTAATGTTACCAGTCTGGTAGGTGTGACACAGTATCTCAGTGTGATTTCATTTTTCCCTTCCCTTGAATGCCAGTGAGGTTGACCACTTTTTCATACATTTGGTAGCCATTGAGGGTTTCCTATGTGAAAGATCTGTTGATGGTGTTTATCTATTTGTCTACTCGTTGATATTTTTTTCTAAAAGAATCAGGGTCATTCTGTATAAATTTTAGGTACAAGATGTGCTTTTCTAGACACTTGTCGATTCTATGTAAATTTTCCAAATTTTAACATAATTTTTATAACATTCTCTTATTAAATATATTGTGTCTATCTGCACTTCTATCCCCTTTTAAATCTTAGTGTTATTTATTTTGCCTTCTTTATTCTTGGTCAAATTTTCAGCTCATTTGTCATTTGAAGGAAACAATTTTTGGATTTGCATATTCTCTCAATTTTATATTTGATTTATAGAATATTAATTTTGGTTCGTATCTTCATTATTTTATTCCACCTTCCTGTGTTGAATTTACTGTACTCTTCTTCACATAAATTCCTTAAACCAGATGCACAAATCATTAATTTAAAACTGACATCTCTAATATAAATACTACATATATAAAACTACATATTTACTTGAAAATACTGCTTTAGCTCCAACTCAGAAGTTTTTAATATGATACATTATAGTTGAGTTCTCAGTATTTTCCAATTTATGTTATAATTGATTATTTGGTGAGTGGGCTATTCATAAGTGTATTTTTAAAAATTATTGTGTGATAGATTTTCATCAAATTTACATATACTCAGGAAGTATATTCTCTAAGATACCAATTAGTTCACATTTTCGATACTAGCTATATGGCTAATATCAGTTAATTTTTGTTAATGGTCTTTCTGTGCTTGAAAAGAATATGTCATATGCAATTGTTAGATGCTGTATATATGACTGTTTGATGCAGGTTTCCAGATAAAATACAGGATGCCATGTTAAATTGGAATGTAATTTTTAGTAAAAATATTTTTATTTTGTGTTCCAAAATATATTTGTTGTTTATCTGAATTCAAATGTGAGCGGACATTCTATTTTTTTCTTCTCTTGCTTAATCTGGCAACCCTAACTAGGTCAATCTTATTAATTGTTTTTGTCTTCATCTTTCACATTGTCATTTTTGTCTGCTTGATCTGTTAGTGAGAAAAAAATGTTAAAACCTGCCCTGTGATGTTGAATTTGTCAGAGTTTTCTTGTGTTTATGTTGAGTTTTGCTTTATACTATTGGAAATTAAATCGTTGCATACATACAAATTCATACATCTTATATGTTCAGTTGAGTTAATAGTTTTTTTTCCTAAATTATTTACTGATCCTCTTGTGATCTAGTAATTTTTGCTTTACATTCTGTTTTGCTTGACATTAATATAGCCACAGCATCTTTTTATTTGTTTGTATTTCATTCATTCATTCAACATGTATTTATTGAGTGTTTATTATATGCCCTACCCATATCAAAGGAAAGCAAAAAGTAAAAAATTAAGTCCCTGATCTCACAACACTTGCATTCTAGAGGTACAAGATAAACACAAACTAATAAAACATGTACTGCATCTACGATTATAAACACTTAATAAAGAAAAATAATCAGAGAAGAGAGATAGAGAGTACCAAGGGTGGCCTCAATGGGCTCACAAAAAAATGTGAAGTTTAGACTTTGAGATATGAGATATGGCCTGAGTTTATCTTAATGACTCATGGAAACATGCAATAAGAACTTACAGAATTTAGTTCTTATGATCTCAAGGAAAATAGATGTGGTGAGGTTGTCGGTATTGGAGGATATAGTAAGTGGATCCTTGATAAAATGATTCAAAGTTCTAGGGTCGCCTCTTCACTTCCATTTATAACAACTGAGTGCTGGGAATGGGAAGGCCCTTTCAGAATGCAAGTGATGCCTGCCTTCTTCTCAGATCTTGACCACGGAAGGAAGGAGGGACATAGGTATACACATGAATAGAGAGGACAATACTAGCAAACCATAGGAAAATCCATAAAGGTAAAAATTTCCCTTATCCATCCCAGTATTACTGATCTTTACCCTGTGCCCTTTGCATTTTAAATATTTATTCAACTTTTATAGAGATGAACAATGTTTAGCACTCTGAAAATGACTCTATTTCTTTTCTTTTAAAGGTTTATTTAAATTCTAGTTAATTAACATATAGTGTAATGTTGGTTTCAGGAAAAAATATAGTGATTCATCACTTACATACAACACCCACTGCTCGTCATAACAAGTGCTCTCCTTAATGCCCATAACCCATCTAACCCATCCCCACCCGCCTCCCTCCATCAACCCTCAGTTTGTTCTCTATCATTAAGAGTCTCTTATGGGGGGCGGCTGGGTGGCTCAGATGGTTAAGCGTCTGCCTTCGGCTCAGGTCATGATCCCAGGGTCCTGAGATCGAGTCCTGCATCGGGCTCCCTGCTCCTTGGGAGCATGCTTCTCCCTCTGCTTCTCTCTCTCTCTCTCCCTCTGTCTCTCATGAATAAATAAATGAAATCTTTAAAAAACATTTAAAAAAAGAGTCTCTTATGGTTTGCTTCTTCTCTCTCTTGCTTTTTCCTTTTTTTTTAACTCTTCCTTTATGTTCCTCTGTTTTGTTTCTTAAATTCCGCATATGAGTGAAATCATATGGTATTTGTCTTTCTATGACTGACTTATTTCACTTAGCATAATACCATCTTTTTAAAATTAATATAAACTTCCTCTTTATAAAAAAATACTACAAATTCAAAAAAAATGCATATAACATACATAGACAACTTACTGGAATTTGAGAATTAACATAATACCACTCAAGTCTAGAAGTTCAGAATCTCCTTGTTGGGACTCTTGCTAAGTCCCTTAATGGGTCTTACCCAGTCCCAGAATTCCAACCTTCTAGCGAGACTTATTTTGTTTCTTTGACTCAATGTTATGTTTGTAAAATTCATTCATGCTATATGGGACTGTGAACTGGTGATTTGTTTTATTCTAAATGTTAGTTGTGTGGCTACACTACTGATGGCCATTTGAGCCCAGTCCAGTTTTATGCTAATGTGAATGTGATGCTATGAACAGTTTTTGCATGTCTCCCAGCATTTACGTGCACTTTTCCTACTGGTTACATAGAAGTGTTGGAATGGCAGACTTATTACATAGTGTCATTGTTTTCTAAAATAATTATACAAAATCATCCTTCCACCAGAAGTCTCTGAGCAATGTCATTACTCCACATCTCTATTGCTCTTGACATTGGCGGGTTTACTCATTCATTCATCATCCATTCATTTTAGCCAGTTTGCTGAATATGTAGTGTTATTGAGGTGTATTTCCCTGGTTGCTAATGAGATTGACCACTTTCTCATAGGTTTATTTGTCATTTGTGTTTTCCATTTTGCGGAGTGCCCCCTTTTCTGGCATGCTGTCCACTTTTCATTATTGGTGTGTACAAGCCATTCATATAATCTTTATAAGAGCTCTTTTGACTAAATGGTATCTTCTAATGTGCATAAGCTTTTAATTTGGTGAAGGCAAGCATATCAATCTTCTCCTCTCTGGATAGATGGCACATGTCATGTGTTGTATAGCATATCCTCCCTTTCCTGAGGTCATGAAGATACCGTCTGGAGGTCACACTAGAAAGAGTGGCTATGCCAGAGGCAAAGCGGAGATGGAGGAGTTCCAAAGAGTGATTTTCCCTAACTATCAGCAAAACCCTAGTCCCATCTGAAAACACAGCCCACGAAACAAAACCAAAACTTCCACCAAACAAAAACTGGGGTCAAGAGTGGTCATTATTAGAGTTGTACAATATATAGAGTGTGAATACATCATCTGTCATTTCTTTTTGATGCATTAGACCCAGTGTTGGATGAACAGGGAGGAATAAACAAGTACTTTCAGAGCAGTCTGCTTAGCCAAATGGAACAAATTCTTCAGCTTCGGGCCCTGGGTAGTGCTCAGTAAATTATCTTTGCCCATGAACTAAATGGCACCCCTTAAAGAGTTCATCCACCTCACATGGATGAGCAGTTTACATCAGATAACAAATTCTTCACCTCCATGATCCCGCCTGCTGCTATTATCTCAAAGATTTGTCACTGTCCTTTCATTTATATTTCTGGATCAGGCTGGGGAATTGAATGGCTTTGAAGCATAGGCAGTTTCTCCTTTGCCAATCTTCCAGGCATGAATGTGCATATGGTGAACTGCTTTACGGGAGGGACAAAAGATGGTTTAGGAATGTTTTCGGGGGTGGAAGGATGCATCATGTTTTTGTTTCATGTAGCATATCACCGTGTCATGCTATAAAATTGGGTTACTGAGAAAACAAGCAAAATACATTTATAATTAGTATATTAATAGTAGTAACTTAAGTTTAGTGACATTTTTGTCAGTATCTGGCACTATGTATTTTATATACCTGCGCACAATGGGATGCTTTAGAGTGAAATGACTCTATCTTTTCTATTCCAGACATGCACAGATACACACACATACCTATATATGTAAATTTGTTTAATCTTCAATGAACAGATGGCAGCTATAATTATATAATTAGCTCAATTTTAAATATGTAGAAACTGGGGTTTAGAGAGGTTAATCATAGCTGAATTCACACAACTGATAAGTGGTAGCCATGGACCTCAGCTCACACTGGTCTAAATATCACACTGGACCCCAGAACCTCGTACATAGTGGACTAGGACCAGAAATGTGACATATTAAACCGACTCAAGAAATGGAACTGGATTTGATGCTTGGAGAATGCATCGCAGGTAATGAAATTCCAGGATAACAGCAAAAAGAGACCAAATGTTAGTCAACCCATTTCAACATATGAAAATCGGGGTGCAGTTAATAAGTTGAACTGATCACAGACCAACTTAAAATTAAGGCAAATGAACACTGAAATAGTTGATGTCTTGGCATAACGCTATTATAGGTCAAATTCACAATGGCACTAGAATGTGGGGGGGGCACATGCGTGCATGTTAACTTCCAAAACACGTAAAGTCGGTATGTAGTCAAGCTAGAATTTAATACCAGGTCCATGTCTACTTGGTGCTAATTTCAGTGATACTTTCCCCTCTGAATATTCCGCTCCCTTGGGTAAGGTGTGGAGAGGCTTACTAGTGATTTCTGAAGGTCTCAGTGAAAGAGCTCCTGTGTGTCAGTGGAGCTTGGAAATGAAACTGGACAGAAAGGTATCTCCTATAGCTGATGTCTTGGCCAGGAAATGCTGACTTTATAGTTCTCTTCATTAGTTTCAAACTAATAAACAATTAGGAAAAATGTGAGAGATGAGTTGAGAAGTCAATGCTATGTCCTTACAATACTCAAAATTCCACAAAGAATTTTACTCTCCTCTGGTGCAGCTCTGTCTTGTTTCAAATCATCTTAATTCCACAAGTGTTGATCAATTGCCATTATTTTTGTAATTCAGTTCAAACTTCAAAGGAAGGCAGACTTTCAAACATCTTTTAAAGTAAAACCTCAACTTTTTCTTTGCCCTTTCTGGAGGATATTTGAATCTTGACTGATTTAGATAAAACACCCTACCGTTCTGGGAAGGGATACCTGGTCATTGTATTTCTTAAGAAAAATCCTCTCTGACCTTGAAAAAAGGTGAAGGAGACCAGTTTTTGTGTGCGAAATGCTTTGGGCTCCAGCTTTTTTGGTAATATAATTACAATTCTTCCTGGAAGAAAAGAAGAAAATAGGGTTTTTTTTTTTTTAAAGGAAGGGTAAAGGACATTTGGTTCTAAAGTTTGAGAGGCAGGGGAAGAGGGAAATGTAGGGGTAGGTGGATGCCAGGAGTCTCAGACCTGGATCTCTGCCAGAAGGTTGTATTTGCTAGTAGATGCTTTGTGTGATGGGTTGGCAGGAGGGCCCGTGCAAGGAACATCATTCGGGTGGTTGGAACTATGATGCATTAGAGTCGTGGCTTTAAAGGGGGTGGGAGCTTTGTGTTTACGTTAGCCCAGGTCTGTGCCAGCTGACTTAATCACTTTTCAGGTGATAGAGAAATCCATACTAATGATAATGCAAGTGTCCTCACCAACCACAGGTCACTCACTTCAGGAGTGGATGTGAGCTCCAAATCATGCCACCCTAAATCTCCCCTGGGAACTTTCTGAGAATGCCTCTGTACAGCTTGCCCCCTCCCAATGCTAAAGACTTCTGTTGGAATGAGAGGAGACACCGGTGCCCTTGCCAGAGAGGGGAAGGGGTGATTCTTTCACTGTACCTGTCATTGAATCACTGAACTGGGCATATACGATCACCCAGATCTGGGACAGTGCAGCTACATTATAGAGACTATGGTGAGTATGCCATAATTCATCACTGGCTGGCAATTGTAAGGATGAAAAGTGAACAATTGGAATTTCTGTGCAACTACTATGCGCTAGGCATTGCCATAGTAACTTTCTGTCTTTCACGTTCTTAATTCTCTTTGTCTCTCTTTTTTTAATTCCCAAGATTACACAGTGAGGTAGATATTTTCATCTGCACTTTAAAAACAGAAAGAGCTGAAGTTTAAAAAGGTTACAAAACTTGCTTATGATCACTTGCATCACAAGGCAAGAACCACAATCGGACACTTTGTTGGTCTTAACATCAAAGCCCTCCTCCTCTTTTATGATGTAACACTGTTTCTTTGTGCTAATTCTCTGAGTAGATTCAGGCAAATCATTTAAGTACTTTGGACCTCAAATCACAAATCCGAGGATGTAGAACAAAATGATTGATTGTCCATTATAATTTCTTGCAGGCTTGCACTCTAGTGTGGAGATGAGGAGTGGCCCACTTTTGCAAATGCTTTCCCTTTGAATAACACATGCTATCATATATTGATAAGCAAAGTATATAAAAACTGTTTAACCTCTCCCTCTCATTCCTGCTTTGCTGTGTATGCTTTTCTCGGAGATTCTGGGAGGAGGAGGGAGTGCAACATAGTTATTAAAGCAAGTGCACCCTTGCTTTAAATTTGTTCCTTGGATTAGAAAAAACTTACTCTTGTCCTTGGCAGGTAATGGAGCCGTGGTAATTTCAAACCCATCCTCTTTCCCCATCGTCAAGAGATAGACACGTTCTAAATATATTTAGGGGATGCCTGATGGCTTCCTCTCCATTCTAAGTGAGTTGGCTTAGGGGTCATGGTTGACGTGGGAACAATGAATGGAGGATACTTCTCAGAGTGTCCCTCACAGTGAATCATGCCAGATCTCCCTGTCACGCTGAGTTGCCTTATTGGATTGATACAGACAGCTTTATGAATTGGATAAAAATAACCAAAAATAAATTCCACAGCATTGGAAATGAGGCAGGAGAGGGGGGAAAGACCTACAAACTTGAATGCCGGTCCTGAATCTTTCATCTGAGTCAGCTCCTAGAAATGAATGTTACACCGTGGTCAAGGCAAAATAATAGCAGGCTCTAAGTAAAAGTGCCCTTAGATTTGACTAGTGAAGGGGGAAAGAGAAATGTGGGACAAGCAAACAACTTTCACCACCCAAAATCCCTCTCCTCTAAGGAGTTGCTAATCCCACTCAGCTGTCCCATCAAAATGGTGAGTGTGGTGGAGCCTTTCAGAGAAGTGCTGTGGCACACTCAGGTGTGTGGTATTTGTGGAGCTGTCCCCAGAGGATACGTTCTGTGTAACATTGTTGCTTTCCCATCTGGCACAATCTGGCCACTCTCCACCCAAGTGAGAAGGCACCTGGGTGGCTCAGTTGGTTAAGTGACTGCCTTCGGCTCAGGTCATGATCCTGGAGTCCCGGGATCGAGTCCCACGTCGGGGTCCCTGCTCGGCGGGGAGTCTGCTTCTCCCTCTGACCCTTTTCCCTCTCGTGCTCTCTATCTCTCATTCTCTCTCTCTCAAATAAATAATAAAATCTTTAAAAAAAAAAAACAAAAACAAAGCCAAAGGTTTGGCCTCAAGACAGATCCAGATGAGAGAGAGGGAGAGTATATATGTGTCTGCATTTTGGGTCCTCCACACAGCTTTGAAAGTATCTTTGTTCTTGATAGCATACAGTTTATCAGCTGATCGTAAACTGACACTGTACTTTTGTTTGCATTTGTCCCTATGTTGCCTGTGGGTCACCTAGCCTTCTCTTGTGGGCCTACATGTTCTACAATGTGTACTGGAATGGTCATTAGTCAATTACAAAATGATGAATGGAAAAATAAAAAGGCTCAGGTCTTAGCACACCATTTGCTAATGAGGTTAAAAAATTCTAGCAGGTGGATGTACAGTGGATGAAGTAGGATTTTTTTTTCCCTATGACTAGAGACACACAGACCATTGAACACCTCTGAGTTATTTGGGGGAGAAGGGACAAAATGAATGAGGTGCAGCTATTACTTGGAAGACAAGAAATGAATCAGTGGATCAGGGTGTCTTAGGAGAGGGGGGCAGCAGTGGACAAAGCTAGCAGATTCAGATGTAGACCACGACCAATCAAAGTGGGGTGTGAGGAGTCTGGTCCAACCTGGAGACTGTGTTTTCTCCCCAAGGAGATCTGTGCTCCTGGATTAGGCTGGTGCATGTCCTGGCAGTAAGACTCAAATTGTAGGGGATCTGCAAGGGAGTTGGAGGGAATGGGGCAAAAGGTAATGGAAGGTCTCTTCCTGAGGGCCGTTAGGCATAGTGATCACAGGGACTGTCCGGAGTATAAAATGCAAGGACCTGGTTTACGGAGACACAAACAGGCTTGAAACAAAGAACCTACAGCCGAAGTCAGCAGAATCTGAAGCACTGAGCACTTCAGAAAGGGGAGTTATCCAAATAGAGGAGAGAGCCTCCCAGGATGCACAATGGGGAGGAAAATTTGAGGACACTGGGCTTGTATGGATTAGGTACTGGACCATTGCTCAGGTTAAAGGGCAAAGAGACAGGATAAACCCTGTGTAACTATTAATAATTTAGCCCCCTGAACCACAGTTTTCTTGTGCAGAAAATGAAAAAAAAATGGCATTCTCTAACCTAAATTATAAGCATCAAACAAAATAATGGATACGAGCAAATGGTTTTTTAAAATAGTTTTTATTGTGTGCCAAGCAGTGTGTTTTACACATTTATCTCATCAATTTCTCTGGAAGTGTAGTGCTAGCATATCTTTGTTACAGCTCCATGAGGTTCAAATGCTTTCTATCTCCATGAAAGTAGGCCCAGAGAGAATCTGGGTAATCTGTCCCAGTCACACAACCAGTAAGTAGCAGAGCCAATTCTTGAGGCCAGGAACTTGTGCCAAAGCTCAAGTTCACAACCATTAAGCTGTGTGGCTGCTCAAGTTCTGACCCATGGGACAGTCCACCAGGAGGGTTTGCACAGGAGGGTGGTCCAGATGAAGAGCTCCTAACATTTAAGTGCTTATTGTCAAACGAGGTTCCTAAAATATCTGAACAAACCTATCCTGGTAGACACACTTCCTGCCCTTTTATTGTCTTCCTTTGAGTCTAAGAGGCATCATCACTGATATGTATTTATGATAGTAACAAAGACCTAATGTTACAACACAGTTCCGCTACTTTCCATCATATCAAGGGCAACACTGGTAGCCTTTTCCATATTGAGTGGACTGGAGCAGCTACTGCCAATGATTCACATCTCTTATACCAACCTCTTCATCTGTTCAAGAGTCAAAAACTCTTTGGATGATCCCTAAGACACACATCACATGCCGCAAGTGTATGAACCTGTGGTTTATTGGGCTCTGCCTATCAGCCCTGTACATGCATAGCCAAAAAAAAAATGTGTTCAAAGGTTCAATTCCTTGACATTTTTGCAAACTTTAAAATGCTGATGTAAAATACAATCAGACAGGCATGCTTGTCCCCACTGCTGCTATTTGCATATGGGAGATGCTAGAGCACAATACCCCCCCCCCGCCTCCCCTTCTCCTTCGTATCTTGAGAGCAGAAACTATAAAGCATTAATTCTGATCCCTTAACACAGATACAAATGTCTCCACACAGTCCCACACATCATAGTTATCTTCCACGCACACAGTTTAGCGCACGCTAGTTCCTTTATGCAAACACATGCTCACAAACCAACACATTGCTGTGTGAGTATAGAATTACACCCACACATAGAGTCAAACACAGTCCACAGAGGATGCCACTCCTCCTTCTCTCTCTGACTGCTCTCCCCCATGCTTCTTCAATGGCTTCCTTTTCTTCACACACTGTTCTTACTATTGTTACTGGGTTTTGTTTGTCTGTTTGTTTTTGTTTTTGTTTGACTTTATGCAAGGTACATGTGTTCATTTGTGTATTTATGGAGCACATGTTAGTAAGCACCCACTGCCTGCCAGGCGTTATGCTGGACACTGAGGCGAGAAGTAGGAACAAGTCAGACAAGTTGCTCTCCTCATGGAAGATGCATTCTAGTGTCAGGAGACAGAAAAGACAAAAGTCCATGAACAAATAGCATTTCAGAGCATGGAGAATGAAAAGGAATTACTACCTTTAGAATGCATTCTTCTCTTCACTCTTTATTCATTTAACTACTATCGGGCATTTATTATCTTCCAGAAAGTATACCAGGGGCTGGGGATAAAATGGTGAGAAAGTGTAGAATCTAATAAGGAAACTCAAAGTAGTTCAGAAAATGCAGGGAGAGTTAGAATCAGGTACGTCCTGTGTGTGAAGAGACTGAATCCTTCTGCATAGACGTGTGTGCTGTAGAGGATGGCATTCAAACAGTGACCCAGAGGACGATCCACTATTCCATGGAGATGTTAGAGGCAGCAGCTTGCATGGCATCGTGAGCTGAAGTGTGACTAGTTGGTAATGGGGAGAAAGTGAGCACAGACCACTCTTTTATGAAGTTGGTGTTGAATAAGACAGGTGAGGAGATTTATGGAAGGGAAGAATGAAGGGATGCTTTTCAATGTGAGTAAAATGTCATGTGTATAAGCCAAGAAAATGTGTCCAGAGGAAGGAGGGCAGTTGAACATGAAGGAGAGAGAAAGGGGTCAGGGCCACAAAGGAGCAAATCACAAAAGTGTTCAGAACTTGAATGGATGCAGTGATTCTTTTTCCTGAGACTGGAGAAAAGGATTCTTTTTCCTGAGACTGGAGAAAAGGAAAGAAAAGGATTTGCATTGTTGTAGGTGCCTTTAATGCCCAGAGGAAAGAATTGAGGGAGAACGAACAATTGGCATCATCTGTCCCTGAAAATGATTAGTTAAGAGCCCAAGTCCTAAAGGCAGACTTCCCAGGTAGGAATGTCACCAAACGGTGTGTAACTTGGGCTCCATGCTATCTCCCCTGCTTGGGTTCCTCATCTCTAAAACGGAAATATTGTACCTCGTAGGCTGGCCTTCACCAAGCTGGTGTGAGGATGTGGTGGTGTGACAGGTTACAGCAGTGCTTGCTTGGCTCAGAGCAAGCACAGACTATTACTACTACCATTTTATTATGTATTATTCATTTGTTTGTTTATATGTTTACTGTTATTATAAGAAAGTTGAACATTTTATTAGTAACTCATGCTTATCCCTTCACTCCACGTTCAGTATTTATCTCCAAACTACAAACTTGGCATCGAGAACATACCTCACAGTAGTTGTGCTTTCTGTATCATAGGCATGAGTTCTAAATTTAGCCCTACTCCCAAGGCTACTGTCCTTGAAACCAAAGCAAGCTGTGCTTTTGGCATTGCTAAGGTTCAACATTATTAAAAGGACATGGATAACAGATTCACAGCACCCTTCTGGTTTGATTTTTGGCAACTCACTCTTTCATATGGTACAAATAATCATAAAATTAAACAGCATCCACTTGTAATTTTATAGCAATTGCTCTCATAGCCTTTGCCAGGTTTCCCATAATAACTTCATGTATAATTAGTATGTAATCTTCAGGCATAAATAATACTCTAATTAGCCCATAATCTGTAATTATAATATACTTTCAGGTAAGGTGTGTATATGTGTGAGTGTACGTATGAGTGAACTGAGGCAATCTCAAAAACAGCGTTTTTAATAAACTAAAAGGGATTATGTGAATTTCATGTGTAAACTGTTTTCAGTGCTATTAAAGAATACGTGAAATTAGATAAAACCCATTCAATGAATTTCTACATCATATTATACACAACCATAGTTGTATTTACAAATGACAATAACAAATATATGTATTGCTAGTCATGATGGAGCAAGCATATAAAAAAACATAGATATGCAAAGAAGAAATGACCTCTGGCTGTATAACATATTCAGTTTAGAGGATAGACATGCCATCATTATATAATTTAAGTATTGTTGTAAAAATCTTTTTCTAGATGAGGAAATATTTAGAGATCAGTATGTAAATTAATCAAAAGTCATAAAAGTTGAGCTTGTGTTTGAACCCAAACATTTTAGATTAAAATCATATATTCTTGTGGCATCACCGTTTTAAAATGTGAACTAAACTCTTTGGAAAGGGAATGACTAAGATGTACTGGCCCACACAGGCAAGCAGTCAGTCTATGTCTGGAGCCAACTCTACCAGAGCATTGGCACTTTTGCAAGAGGAAGGATAGAGGGTGAGTGAGGAGTGGATGCAAAGTTGTCTTCTTTTTAAGGTGTTTACTAGAAACATTAATGAAGGAAACATAGGGAAAAACATTTTTTCTCATTTTATATTAGAAAAGAAAAACATCCTGCTGTCAATTAACAAAATCTGAGATATGAAAGTCTACAGATAAAAAGGATTAAGAATGAATTACATGTGCCTGAGTACAGCTAAACTTCCCTAAAAGAGCCAGAGAATGACATCAAAAGAGGACAATGTGATTAAGGCTGAGACAGTATTAGATTAATTCTAGACCCTGTTTAATTTCCAGTAGGTTTTGGTCAGAAAGAAAATTCCATTCCAGAACCAGCATCTGTTTAATCCAAAGGATGATTCCAAGGGAGGATATATTTTCTTCAACCTCTTGTGGTTTGCGTTTTCTATGCTTGGGACCATAACTGAATGGAATCATTTATTTGTTTGCAATTTTCTGGTTGTCATGATCACTTGTGACCTTGTAATGTGCATCTTGCTTTTTAAGAAGTTTAAATTTCAGCAATAGCTTTAACTATGCAAGCCGCGAACATAGGCAATGAATAATATCTTTTAATAAAATTCATATCAATAAAGTTTAGCACCAAAGACACCTGGTATTCTTCACCTAATATAGCATTTGTTAGTTTGCAACCGAGGGACTTTTAGAGGCATAATCTGAAACTGGTCTCCATAGGGGGAGGGCAGGGAGAGACCAAAGAAAGACGTAGGTCATTCCAGATTGGTATGTGGCAGGTTTAATAAGCAAGGGAATTCATAAATGAGAAAGGAACTTACTTCTGTCTTGGGCATAAAATGAGATCTCAGCAACTGCCCCCCAAATCAAAGTTTATATTGAGACCTTAACTGGGTTCAGTCATGTGAATCATCCAGATGATCTCAATACTTTATCACTATCTCAAGGCTGTATGTTTAGGGTAGCTTCTGGGAGTGAGAAGGCAAGCTAGAATGTATATTCAAGGACATGGAAGGGAGTGAGAAGCCTCCAATTGCCCAGATCCAGGTTAAGTGTTGACCAATGGTTCTATCTTCTTGATGATCTCCCCCAATAGTATCATATTAATGTGTCAAATGTAAGAAATAAACAGTTGTTTTTTTTCTTTAGGATGACTTTAATATGCCAGAATAGGGGTTAAACTCATCTGTACAATCATTCAGTCAGTAAGGTACTTTTGAGTATCTTCTACTTACTTGGGAGTTAATGTGCACTTCTGTCCTGACCATCACTATGGAATTCCACACTTAGAACATGAATACAGCTGTGGATCAGGGAAGAGTAGACAATAATGCACAATGAGGGTATTTAAAGAACATAAGGTATGGGCATTCAAATACCACTTATGGTAATTTCTGAGAAGAGTCATAGGATTCACATTTAAAAAGGAGGAGTGTCAGGGAAGGGAATTTAAAACAAGGAATTTAAGAAATCACTGGGGCTAGGGGTTGTGATCACCTGGGAGCTCTTTTCTGAGGACACCCAAGATGGGCTTTATATCCAATGTGTAGACCCTTGACAGAGGAACTTGAAAGAGTGATAGAAGGTGGATGTATGTCAGTGAAAAGGGTGGGGTAGATAAGTTGTACTCTCTGAACGAGTGAGGCCCTGAATGGGAAGCCGGCAGGCAGATTCAAATTTATCAGACAGCATTTGATAGCAAGTGATAGAATGCAAGTCAAGTGACTTAAATTAGGGTCTCACATGACTGAAAAGATCAAATCTAATATTTGTTTCAGTCTTACCAGAATTAAAAAACTCCAGTGATATCTCTCCCCTTCTGTTTTTATTTTACTCTCCTCATGGTGACTTTATTCCCAGGAAACCTTTTTTTTGAGGAAAAAAAATGGCACTATGAATTCAAAGATTGTGTTTTACTGGCTTAGGCATTCCAGAGTAGGGAGAGGACCTGTTTCCCAAATGGTCCAGCAAAATTTCTGGGCAAGTCTTCCATTGCCTCCATCTTGAACTTGGTTCCCAGATATTAGACCATTACTATTGCTAGGAGGATCCTATTGCTGATGGCACCTGTAACACGTGGGCTTAGTGTGGAAGGATCATGGTTACTAAAGGCAAACCAGGTGTGCTGTGACCAGAAGAGGAGGGATGGATGCAGAGCAGGCAAATGCATCCTCTGAAGGGATCATCAGACTTCTCTCTCATGTATACGTACACACCCATGCACACACATGCACACAAACCCATGTGCAACCCTCAGGCTATAAATATAATTACAAATTCTCTGCATATGCTTAAGAAAAACATTAGACCTACAGTAGTGGCAAGTGGTAAAGGATTACATTAGAACTACAATAGGCAAGTGGCAAGTGGTAAAGGATTAATGCAGACAAGAGAAAATACAAATGCTTGGTTGCATATGGAAAAAAAATGTGCTCAAAGGAGTGAAAATTAGAGCAATAATGAGGAACCATGTTTCAACCTAATCTAAACATTGTTCTGTGAAATGAATAGCTGGTATAAGTATAAATTACTGCTGGTTACTTTGGAACATTTTAGTCTTCAACCTATGCCAATAGACTTAAAAAGTGTGTGTGTGTGTGTGTGTGTGTGTGTGTGTGTGTGTATACAGTGCAATATAGTATTATTGACACAAAAGAAGGAAAAACTATATATGAAGATTATTTCAGTATTACATATAGTAGCAAAAAATGAAGAGCACATGAAAATTAATATAGGGAGGAATTGATTTATTTTATAGTACATAACTATCAAGTTGTTTTGAGCAAGCTACTCAATCTCTCTGAAATCTAAATTTCTGATTTGTAAACCAAGAAAAATATTACATGTTTAATAGTCTTTGTTAAGTAATAATGGATTGATAATGTGAGTAAACTAGTGCAGTGAATATGGTTGGTTGGGAAATTACAGCTTTATTGTAACTGGAATCGTAATTAGAGTTGTTTTATATATCATCAAGAACAAATTCCATTGCATAATGTAATGGAAGGACAAATGTACATGAATAAAAAATTGAGGGATTTTTCATTATCATCACTGCTATGTTAGGGTAGGTGTTTATGACTGGCTTTTTGACCCTCTTTTTTCCAAATTTCCTGCGGCCCTATATTTCAGGGGGTATTTGTGACTCTTAGAATAAGTAATGTAGGTGAAAGCAGTTTTCAAAATGAATAGTGTCATACTAAGAGTGATGATTGTGATTATTTTAATGAAGTGGGAAAGAGAGAGGGGACTTGCAGTATTGAATTAGCATGTCATGGTAAAACAGAAAAGTGTTTGATATGTAAAGTGACTATTTAGGAGTTTGTATATCTCTCCCCCCTCTCCAGAGGAGAAGGCTCTGAGGGCAGCAAGTACTGGCTGGGTGTTGTACAGTCGTCTCTAGCAGGGCAAAGCAATGGGGTTGCTCACCCTTCTCCTGTCAAAGTCTGTCTGAAGGTAGATTACTAAGTCCAAACATTAACTAAATGAGACCTGACTGGGTTACAAATCTAAGCAGACCGGGAAATGAGGCCAGAGTGTGATGAGCAAGTTCAAAATGGAAAGGAAAAAGTGGGAATTTCTGTGCAGCACCTCGAGCTAACATTGGCTTTATCTGAAGAACTTATGGCCATGAGCATAAAGATGCCTAGATCATCGGAGGAATAGACCAGAGAGTGATTCCTGAGCAGACAGAGGCTGAACATGGGAGAGGTTCAGGCTCTGGCTGGTACTGCGAGTGGTTAGCAAAATGACCACATTGTCTCTTGTTTCCTACCATCAGTTCAAATACCTCCATAGCTATAATATGGATAACAATGATCATTTTATTGAACATTTACTGTGCACAAGACACTTTGATGAATGATTTATATCATTTGTGTTTCACAACATTTTTCTTAGGTGAGTAGGACCATTATCCACATCTTATAGGTGAGGTGTAGAGAGAGGAGGAAGCTCAGCTAAAGTGTATTTTTTTGTAAGAGACAAGCAATAACTCAAACCCATGTATTTGCTTCCAGAGTCTGGGTCATTAGTTGTGAACATTCACCACCTCCCTGAGTTAAGCCCTTATATTTCCAGCCTGAGCAATCCTAAGAATCTCCCATGTGGCATTTTGCCTCCAATTCCTCCTGTACTATGAGAATGAGATTTTCTAAAGGCAAATCTAACCTGGTCACTCCCCAGCTTAAAATACTTTGGTAAGTAGATCAACAGAATAAGGTCTAATCTCGAGTATGTGACTCAACAAATCCTCGTATTTCCCTCTGGCCCTACTTGTGTCTTTCCATCTCTTCCCTCAGCCCTATTCTGTAGTCACTGTAATCAGTGGTGTTGCTGGAATATACCCTAATATTTGTACCTCTCTGTCTTTGATTATCTTTGCTGAATTTGTTCTACTGTTCAGCCTGACTCCTTTTCCCACCTAGGAAATTCCTATTTAGTCTTTGAGGCTCCACCTCATCAGCCAACTGTGAAGATTTTGTGGCTTCCTTAGATGAACTGAACACTTCCTCACTGAAACCTCTCGTGTCCCTCTTCTTCTTTTATAAAATCCAGGCCCCGTGACATGTGGTGTCTACCCAGCATTTGAGTTGTTCAGTTATTTGATACAGTGCTTTATTTCTCCTGACAGCACAGAGTTTTTCACAGAGTGGATGTTTAATAAATACTGTTATTAAATTATGTAGATGTAGCAGGATGAGCTGAAACTGTCACCACTGCTCTCAGTGGCTGATAAGTTATGTGAGATTCAGAAACAGACTGTTTGGACAGAGCACCATTAACACCAGATGACTGAGAGCAGGAAGCAACGTGCCAGTAGTCAGCGTTAGAATTCTGTGAGGAATAAGGCCAGTCAATTTAATAGGAAGGATATGGATCCTCCATGTAGACTGTATGAAAATTTATTAGATTAAATTAATTACTTCTACTGAAAAATGATCATTTTAATGGTGGGAAATTGAGTTTCCCTTCATATTTTTAGGAGAAAATTTGCTTCTGTGTCACTGGCAGAAAGAAATAAGCTGGTCACCATAAAATCAGGAAAAGTTTAAACAGAGAAAAACTCCATAGGACATGCTCCAGAGTCGAAGGGGAAGAACTTGCAGGATGTAAGAAGGGAATAAATCAAGGTTTCTGTCACCTGGTGGAGAGACATTGGCAGATCCTGGAGAAGGAAAACTGTCTTCCAGGAGCCAAGGAAAGGACCAAGAGCTCTGTAGGAGCTCAGCAAAGTGCTGGCAATCAGTTTTTCTACTTTTCTTTTTTTTTTTTAAGATTTTTATTTATTTGACAGAGAGAGAGACAGCGAGAAAGGGAACACAAGCAGCGGGAGTGGGAGAGGGAGAAGCAGGCTCCCAGGAGCAGGGAGCCCGATGCGGGGCTCGATCCCAGGACCCTGGGACCATGACCTGAGCCGAAGGCAGACGCTTAACGACTGAGCCACCCAGGCGTCCCTCTACTTTTCAAATACCTACAACCAAGAGAGCAGATTAACTAAAGATACTGTAAATTTTAGTGAAATTAAACAAAACAACTTAAACCTTACGTTGTATTTAAACTAGAGGATGTAAGCAAGGAGGTGTTCAGAAAGATTATTCTGTGGTCATCTGATAAGCACTAATAAATTATAAAGCAAGAGATGTATTTGGGCAGCAATTATAGTCCAAGACCCAGAAATACCGATTCACTTAATTCCTGTCTCATTATCCTAGGAGAACCTTGAGAGACAAACCCTGCAGGCCAGAAAAACATACATCCTGTGTGAAGATGGTGGCTCACTCACAGCCTCAACAGCAGTGGCTTCGCATTTGTATTTCTCGTCCAGAAATACATGGAATCATCTAGTACTTCCATGGATTTTATAAATCGCATGGTGATGGCAGCTAAGTAATAAGGCTAAGAACATCTCCCACTTACTGATAGTCTCATATGCCTGACACCATGATAAGTTCTCCACGATAGTATCTTCACCCTTTATAAGATGCCGTAAATATAAATCTTAGTATCCTCATTTTATAGGTTAATAGATTATGTTAGAGCATGTTATAAAGCGTACTCAAGGCTAATTTTCTGAAAGGTGGTGGAATTGATATTTGAATGATAGTCTATTTGAATCAAAGGCTCCAAGGTCCATAGATTTTCTTAATAGAGCATTCTTCTAATACTAACTGCTTCCCTGGTAAAATTCATAAATGCAAACATGTCCACCAATGAAGAGGGAAAAGCCATTGCTAGATTGATGGAGGAAATGAGGAAAGGAAGAAGTTTTATTGGAACCATAAAAACGGAAAAGAAGGAAAGGAAGAAAGAAGATATAAAGAAAAGAACACAGGATAAATTTAAAGTTACCAGTGAAGAACCCAGGCTTCTCACCAGATGGTTCCTAAGAATAAAAGGCCCAGAACGACTCAGGGAGGATTTTCTGTAAGGCAGTTAGGTCTCCTAAAATTTCTCAGCTCAATAAGTGAAAATTTAAATGTAAAAATAGACAATTCCCATAACATCCCCTATGTAATCTTGTACATTTCAAACTTTGGAAGAAGACTGGATAAAACTGAGGGGAGCTGTCAGAATGTGTGGACCAAATATCATCACCAAGACAGGAGAGTTTGCTGATCGGAGCTCAAACACTTCTCCTTGCCTTTAAAACCATTTTTTATAGCCTTCCTCACACACCTTCTATGTTCCTAGACGCAGAGTGCCTCTCTGCCAAGGACTGTGATTGCTTCTCAGTGCCCACCAGGCCTGAGCTCATGCCCAGCACATAGCTGGTGCTCACGGCTTTTTATTTTTCTTCAAATCTTGCCCCTGCCGTTTGGAAGAGATTAACTAATCACTCAGCCCCTCTTTGTCTCCATTTTTGTATTTGAGTTCAAGTAGCAATGATAATACCACCTGTCTCAGAGTTATTGCCAGCAGTGTTTGAAATAACATGTAAAAATGCATAGCACAGCAGCTAGTTCTCTGTTAAAAAATAGACTCAAGGCTAGGTCTTGGAGGATATGCAGAGCTGAATAAGACACTATCCTGATTTCAAAGAATTTATAATCTAGCAGGAGGAGAAGGCAAATTTGAAAGAAGTTGGTACAATAGAATGAGCTTTGAAGTCAGACATTGGCTTGAAACCTGCTTTTTCCACTTAACTGCATGATCTTAGAATATTACTTAAAATCTCTGCACCTCATGGTCATCTTAAGTAAAAGGAGCCCATAATACTTATCTCAAGGAGGTGTTGTAAACATGAGAGATACTGTGGGTTGTGGACTTTGCAAAACACGTGGCATATTGTACTCAAAAACAGTATGCATTATGATTTTATTAATTCAGATGATACGAACTCATGAAAGCGACGATCCAAGACTCTATATAACCAGTGTCAGTAGGGGAGCATGAATATATTTGATACTGAGATCGTTCAGAAGAGGGGTACCTTCGATTGGAGAGGGGACACGAAAGTTGTAGGATAGGATTTCAAGAGACAGAACATGGGGAAAATTCAAGCAGAAAGCAGAGTTTGAACAAAATGGTGGGTTCAAGAAAGCTGGCATGGACTTATACTAGTTTGTTCATTTTTTTTTTTTTAACGGCGTAAAATGCGGAATAATGGAAAAGATTGAGGTTTTAATTTAAAAGCTAAGGTAACTCTGTGTATTGAGAGCAGGGGCAATTGTTATTGTAGCTGTTTTGAAGGTCTGGAGATTTCAGATGTCAGGAAATATACTGGGGATAAGAAGAAAAATTGCAAGAAAAAAAAGAAGAAGAAGAAGAATTGGCCCAGCCAATAACGATTAGAAGTAATGACAATGGCTAGCATGATGAGTGTTTACTATGTGACTGACATGCAATATTTTAAATGCATGATTTTTTACACCCTCACATTATGTACTGTTTTCATCTGTATTTTGCAGACGAGGAAACCAAGGCTGAGAGAGGTTGAGTTAAAGCTCTAGGCCAAACATCAATCAAGCCATTTGGGGCCAAGCATTCACATGAGAGCTGTTTCACATCAAAATCCATATTCTCAGATGTTTTCACACACTAGATTATATTTTTAAAATTCTAGATGAAGAGATAAGTTGAAGAAAAAAAGGCATAGTCAGGGGGACAATTTCTGGGCTTTTTAAAGAAGTAAATTATGTTATGCTTACATTTGTCTCCCTGCCTTGGAGCATGAACTCCAAAAAGTTAAACACACACTAATTTCCCACATACTAAACACATAATGTGTTTGCTGAATGACTGAGTGAGTCACTGTGCATGTTTTCTGCCAGGCCTGATGGGCATGGAGGACACTGGCAACAGTAGCTGGGCTCTCTCCCCTAGCTAGGAGTTCTGCAAGAGAGGTATAAGACCAGGCTTGTCCTTAGAGAGTGACATGGCAAACCGTTCCATGTCCATCTTGTTCTCAAAATCCTGCAATAACTCCTTATTGTCCCCAAGGTTACGTCTGACCTCAGGACACGGTGGAAGAGGCCCTGTGGCATGGATTCTGGTTAGACTTCAAGACTAATACCTTCTACTTTTCCCGTATACCAGGGGCTGATGTACTGATTTATTAGACATCACTGAAACATGTCACTATTTCATGTCTCCTTAGCTTTTTACTTGTCATTTCTTTGAGCTGGAGTACATGTATACTTTATCAACTGTTTTTTTACCTGTTGTCTCCTGTATGGACTCTTCCCAGGACAACTTAGCTCACAACATAGGGTTGGCAGCTCTCCCTTTTCCAGCACATGCTGCCTTATCCCTCCACTCTTCTTTCCCACTGTACCATGAAGACATCTTTTCTTCTTTCTCAGTCTCCAGCACCATGCACAGCCCCTGAAAGTCATGCAGAATATTCACCAAATTGAGATACTTAGATAGCATTGAACACTAAGATTTTAAATGCATTTTCCCTAAATATGTTCTCCCCATCAGACCATAAACTAATTTAAGATAAGAGAAATACCTTAATTAACGTGGTATCCATAGTTGGCAAGTGCTGGAAACTATTTATTCACCGAAAGCATGATAACTATTCTCTCCTAAAGCATAACCCTACTCCGGATGGACTGCTCGCTCACATCATCTTACCACCAATGTAATAACCATCAATGTAACACCCCCATCAGTCTTTCACCACCAACACCACTAAATCACTATCACCAGACCAATTTTATTTGGAGGACAAATTGTAAATGCTTTGCAGTGAGATGTAAGGTTGAAATCCTGGCTTATCAGCAACTGTCTGCATGATTCTGCTCAATGTCTCTATCTATTAAGGAGACATAACAGTGCCAATCTCCTAAGCATATAATGATGATTAAATGAGAAAGGACTGCAAATGCTTAGTGCAGTGCCAAGAATAGAGTAAGGGAGGGGTAGTTAAGTGCATGGTATTTACCTTCTGCTTCCTCTGTTTCAGTTCAAACACTTGCTCAAATGGATGTCCTAGTTCCCTTCTCAAACTAACAGTGTGACAGTAAACCTGTCTTTGGTGATCGCTGGGCCCATGCATTAGAGATGTAAAAGGGGATACATGAAAGATACTGAAGAGATCAAAGTGATAGGAGGTGATCTCTGCTGAACACTGGGTGAGAAAATGAACTTCTCATTTTATTGCCTTCTGTTTAGAAGAGGAGAGAATATAAATGATGAGTAAGAGGTCCCTGATGATTGCATCTCACTGAAGACTGTCTTTAGCCTGAAGGTTTTTTTTTCTCTTTTCACTATAGAAGTATTTATGGCTGAAATCTACTTTATTATAATAACATGGCAATTACAAGCCTTTCTAGCTTAATCTGCTGGCACATTGGAAAGCACAGAATCTAGAACATAGAGTCAAAGGTTCTGTAAGCCTTAGGGTCCTCACATATGAATAAGCCCCAGCATTTTCTCAAACTAGTACTTCTTAAGAAAAACCAACACCAGTTTTGCAGCGATATATTGAAAACTTACATTTTTCAAAACTGGAGGCATCGAGTCTAATGTTTCAAAATGAAAATGTCCAAGCACTAGAATATGTTTAAGGAAAAGGGAAAAAGGAAAGGAATGTGCATTTCCTAATCCCTACGTGCAAATGCTCTGTTCATCCCCTTACACATGCTGTCCATTTACTCTTCATAACCCACCACTTCTGCCCACTTTCCAGGTGTGACACTGAGATTCTGAGGGGTCAAACAGCTTGTGTAGTAGAAGAGATTCAGAACTGGGGTCCCAGGCCAACTTTATCTCACCAAACCTCTGCATGTTTGTCTTCTCCATGAAAAGCTATAAATCTTTCAATGGCTTAGTCATCAATAATGAGACCATGACCTTTCACTAAGAGAGCCATCCCCACTATGACCATTATCAACATTTTGATCTTGTCCATGTAATTAGATTAAAAATCTACAAAATAGGAATACAATTAGTTCCTCCTCAAAGTATCAATGGGAAGATAAAATTGAATAATACATACGAAATTTGATTTGTTCATTGTCTCATATTTAGGAAATGTTCAATAAATGTGCTTGAGTATGGCAGGACCATAGAGTAGATATATGGTTGGCTTTTTAAGAAGCTGCCAAGCAATTTTCCAAGGTGTTTGTAGACATTTCTGTCAGTTCCATATCTTCGCCAACATTTGGTGTTCATAGACTTTTTGATTTCAGTCCTTCTAGTGGATGGCAAAAGGCATCTCATTATAGTATCAATTGGCATTTCTCTGATGACTAATGATGTTCAGCAACTTTTCATGTATTTCTTGGCCACTTATTTATCTTCTTTGCATAGCATATATTCAAACTTCAGCCCAATTTATATTAGTATTTTTTATGGTTAAATTACAGAAGTACTTCACATATACTATATATATAATCCTTCAGTTTGTGTTGTCCTATTAATATTCATAATAGGAATTTTTGATAAACAGAAAGGTTTATTATACTGAAGGCCAATTTAATATATTTTCTGTTCTTTTTTATTTCACCCATCCCCCCGTCTACCTCCCTTCTGGCAAACTCCAGTTTGTTCTCTGTATTTAAGAGAGTGTTTGTTTTGTTTTTTAGATTCCACATATAAGTGAAGGCATATAGTATTATCTTTCTCTCTGTGACTTAATTCACATAGCATAATACCCTCTGAATGCTAGAGATTTTTTTAATGTTCTAAGATGGTGTTGTCTGCCTCAAGCTTATCAAGATATTCTTCAATATTTTCACTTAGAAACTTTTTAGTTCTATGTTTAAAGTTTAATGTATGATGCATTTTGAACGGACTTTTGTGCATGGACTTGAGTAAAGTTTAAAATATTTATTACAGATAAATGAAAACGCATGTCCACAAAAAGACTTGTGCACAAATATTCGTAGAAGCATTATTTAATATGGCCAGCAGTCAGTAAAATAATTTGTCAAACAAACACAGAAATGAATAAATAAACTATGTCATATTCATGGAGTGGAATACCAATCATCACTGAAAAGGAATGGGCTACTGACATATGAGACAATATGCATGGATGTACAAAACATTATGTTGAATAAATGATGCAGGCACAAAAATAAGCTAACATATGATGTCATTCATGTGAATTTCAAGTGCATAGAAAGCCATCCTTCAGTGCTAGAAGTCAGAAAATACTTAATTGAGAAGATAGAGTTCATTGACTGGAAAGGGTCTTGAGGGAACTTTCATTACATATCATATTTTGGGAAGTGGTACATGGATTCATTCAATTGTTGAAATCAACAAATAGTATAAAACCTATACATTCTATCTCAAAAAATAAAGTAAAAAATAAATAAATAAAATAGGAGGGGAATGACTGGTTACCATGGTTTTCTGCATCAAACAACCAGTTGATCGAAAGCCTTGTCCTAAGGCCCCACCTTTTTCCTTTAGAAACTCCTCCTCTCTCTCCTCTGTTTCCGACAAGGGTTGCTAACGCTTCTGCTGGCCGCACCCAAGTCAGCGCTCCCCTCCTTTGGGGCTGGAGCCGGGGACCTGCTGCCTGAGGTGGTTCACCAACTGTGGAAAGATGCACAATACCAAAAACCAAACGCCAGGAACCTTACCTCAGTCCCGCCCTCCTCTTGCATGATCATCGCTCACTGACCTCTTTAGCTTCTGAAAAAAATACAATGATGAGTTTATTCATGAATTGGTCGCTGAAGAAACTGAAGCTCAGAGACATGAAATAACTGTTTGAGGGCTCAGAAATGATATTTTTAAGCACTAAAATCCAGGTGTGTGTGAGAGCTGTCTACTTGCTCCACACCGATGCTTTGAGAGCAAGGGGGGCTTTCAGAGTCCTCAGGAACAATTTGCATTCTGGAGGGAAAAAGAGTCTGCTTGCTTAAGAACAGGGCAAACACTTTCAGCCCTTCAGATTTCTACATGTATCAGTACTGAAAAGCTAATTAATTCATATCAATTAGAGGAAAATTATGTTAATTTACTGTGTATTAAATATGTTTTTGTCTGTGTCCCAAAGTAACAGTGAGTTTGGTGTATTTAATTTCTCTTCCCTTTCACTTAATTTATATATTATTACTTCATAAATAGTGATTAATTCATTTAACATTTATCAAATACCAAATGTGTGAAAATCCCAGATATACTTACAGAAAATAATATATAAAAGTGTAAGAGTGAATTTGGTATTCAGCACATATTTTGTTTAAAGTACTTGCTTCCTGCCTAGCTTCATTCAAAATATATAAGACAATACTTCATTCTTTGAGCATTTACAATTCAGTTGTAGGAGATTTTTTTAATTAGTTCATCACTTCCACATTGCTTTATCAATATTTTTAAAGGTTTTAAAGTGGCTCCGAAAAACAAAAAAGAACCAAACAAACAGGATTGACTAACAAAATGATTTCCTACATTATTCAACAGAAATGGTAAAGGTAGCCAAAGAAATTAGGACAAAAATAATCGTAGAAAAATGAAACCAGAAATAGTCTAGTCCAGCAAATGTTTTTAGAGTTTCTTATAAGCGTTCTACTGATTGTCAACAAATTTTGTTCTGACCTCACTAGTGGGCCCTTCAGAGAGGGGAATATGCCATGCTGCAATTTCATGGTTTCCACAACTTAAAAATAAAAACCGCCAGTTATTTTACCACAAAAGATGGGTTTATTTGGGAGTAAAAGAAAATCGCAATCTGGGACAAACAAATTGTGGCAAAACTACAGACAAGCCCAGAGAACAAAGGGGAGGTACCTGTTTTTAGGGAGAAAAGGAGGAAGTTGGAGGGTGTTATAAACTAAAAGTCCTTGGAGTAAACTGGGAGTTCTGACTAGAGTGGCTTCTCCTTGGCTGAGCTGTTTATGGGTGGAGGGGGGAGGAGATAAGGAAAGCAGGAAGGAAAGTTTTCCGGCAGCTGGGATAGTAAGAGTAGTGTCTGTGTTCAAGGTCAAGTCCATGTAAGGTCAAGTTCGGCTCTTCCAGCTGGGTCTGCAGTTGACTACAAGTGGTAGTGAGGGTTCCCGTGACTAATTTTCATACCATTTTATCATGGAAAACAGTAGCTCAGCAGAAAACAATTATTACCAAGACACTATCACTTCATAAACAGAAGACTGCAATGCAATGGAAAATACTGACAATTATGTTGGGAAGAGGAATTTTTTTTTAATTAAAATTCTTCAGGAAGGTATATGAAATAGCACAAATGCATAAGGCATGAATACTAATCCCAAAACATGTTAGTTATGACTCACATCAATTGCAAATATCAATAGAAGGATACTTCTTTTGTCCATTTCTGGAGGAAGAGACACACTACAGAACTTTTTTTTTTTTTTAAAGATTTTATTCACTTATCTGACAGAGACACAGCGAGAGAGGGAACACAAGCAGGGGGAGTGGGAGAGGGAGAAGCAGCCTTCCCTCTGAGCAGGGAGCCCAATGCGGGGCTCGATCCCAGGACTCTGGGATCGTGACCTGAGCCGAAGGCAGACACTTAATGACTGAGCCACCCAGGCGCCCCAGAACTTTTTATTTTTTTAAACCATCTGAAAAATAGTGGCATTGATGACCATTGGACATTATATGTCAGAATTGGTGGCAGACAGGAAGAAATGTCTCTCTTTGCAAACTTGGGATTTTTAAAATTCCACCAAGACAGAAGATGGCTTTAAGACAGTTATAACAAAGTTTAAACTGAGAGAGATGTGAAGATTTTTGCTTCTGGTTATGGAGAACTAGATTGTATCAGATTAATATTCCCAAGGAGAACAATTTGATGAACCAGATACAAAATTTTAAAAAGCATATTATCTTTGAAGCCAACACAGGGCCACCAAATTTGCAGGACTTGAAGGGGGAAAGTCCTAAAAAATATATATATATGGAAATATGGAAAGATAATCCAATATGCATGCTAATTTTCCACCAAGGGAATTTACTAATTCATTAGCACTGGCTATATTGAGAAGTAGAGTAGAATTTAGGTAAAAAGCTGAAAAGCTAAGATAATCCAATATTCTAATAGGTCTGGGAAGATAACATGTTGAATGACAGGATCTACCAGGAAGAGAGTCCCTAACAGATACACAGCCTTCCAAAGGGCTACATATGAGAGGAAGGGATGAAAGGAACAAGCTTTAATAAAGATTGATCCCCATTTTCAAATCAGATCAATCTTAGACTGGATTTAGGTGATTTGCTCCTATCCTATTTCAGAGAAGGGAAAATAAATTCTAAATGTGGGAATATAAGACTATCCAGAACCTTAAATAATTTCTAAAATATTTCATGGCATTCAGTAAAAAATTAGCATGCATACCAGAGACAAAAATAAAATGATTTAGATTGAAATTTAAAAAAATAGACATTAGAAAAGTTCTCAGGAGATCTATGTATTAAAATTGCAAGACACAGAAAGTAAAATAAATGTGATATTATGTTCATTAGAATGGATGATTTGATGGACACCGTCAACAGAAAATAAGCGTCAGTAAAGATAGAATTACATTGAAATTCTAGGAGATAAAATTAAATAATTGAAATTAAGAGCTCAATACATAATATTAACAGAGAGTAATATGATTGAGGAGAGGATTATTGAAGCAAAGAAATAGGTCAGTAGAATAGATAAGACTAAGATACAGAGAAGGGAAAAAAGGATGAAAATACAGAAGAATTTTTTATTGAAATAAATAAATTTAATAATAAATAAATAAATAAATAAATTTAAATAAAACCTACAAAAATGGAGAGATATGTTTCTTTCATGAATTAAAAGGCTTGGTATTTGAAAGACTTGACTCTCTCTAATCTGGTCTGTTAAGTCATGAAGTTCCATTCAAACTCTCAGCTAGGAAATCAGAGGGCCAAGCAAGTAAATACAATTTAGAAGAATAAAGCCATTTGTCTGTCATAGACTAGCAGATATCAGGTGTATATAGCTTCAGTGATTCAGACAACTTGTTACTGACATTAGAGCAGATACCTAGATTAACGAAAGGAGAGCTGAGAAACAGATTGACCCTTACGCAGCATTTGGTATTTATAGAGTTAAAATGTACACAAACAGGGAATGATTCTCATCTGATGAAGGATTCTGAATCAATTAATATTTGTACAAAGAAAGATAGAATCTGGCTTCTATCTGGCTTCTATCTCATAGGTTAAACACTGAACGCAATACAATGCCTGCGAACAGTAGAATAGATAAATAAATGTTAATACAGTGGAATATTATGCAGTGATATAAAGAAATAGACTACTGCCATATGCAACAATATCAGTGAATATCACATTATTTAGAAATCACAGAAACACAAAAAAGCACAAACATGATTTATTTTTATTTTGCTATATATCATTATGATATATATATATATATATATGCTATATCAGACAAAACTGATCTATGTCTATGATGTTAAAAGTTCAGGTAATAGTTAGCTTTCAGAAAGTGATGGCATAGTGGCAGAATAGTGATAGAGATATTTCTGAACTGCTGCTAATATCCTAAATATCCTGTTTCTTTATCTGGTGGGTGGGTGGTTACACAGGTGCATTTACTTTGGAAAATGTATCATCTTTACATTTAAGATTTGTGTGCACCTCTCTCTTTCTGTCTGTGGGGCATGTATGATTAGCTCCTTTGAATCACATGGAACCAGACAGAGCAGGGTTACACACCAAAGAAAAGCTCAAAAATATTCTTGTCACTAAGCATGAAAAGACGTTATGTGCATTCATTGACACAGAATGAAATGGGTGACTCACATCCAGAGGAAATACTCAGAGGCTGTGGGGCTGTGGTAAGGTACAGAGGAAGACCATGGAAGGAAAGAGAAATGTTAAATTAGAGAAGGAAAAATAAAAACCTGGGTATCTTGTAATGGGTATGTTCTTCCAAGTCTTGCCATTGCCCATCTTATCCTAAAATTGTGCAATCGGGTAACTGAAAATTAGAGAAACATGATCTTATTTTCAACACTCACAACAAATCAAGGCCATGATCTTTTTTTTTTTTAACCAGTATTAAATGGTGTACATTTTATTTTATTTTACCTTATTATTTTTTTAAAGATTCATTGATTTATTTGAGAGAGAGAGAGCATGAGCAAGAGGGGCAGAGTGAGAGGGAGAGAGAGTCCCAGGCGACTACACGCTGAGTGCTGAGCCCAACGAAGGGCTCAATCCCGTTACCCTGAGAGCATGACCTGAGCTGAAACCAAGAGTCAGACCCTTAACCGACTGCTCCCCCCAGGTGCCCTGGTGTACACTTTATTATACCCTTTAAATACGAGAAAGTTTGCATTTCCTTGAATTTTTTAAAAAAGGACTTCAAGAATACACTTTGAATACATCAATAACAACCTGCGGGCAAGACTTCTCTTTCTTGGAAGTTGGAGGAGATACACTGTCCTCTAATCCCCTTGCTAAGTACAGCTAAAAACCCTGGACATTATATATAAAACAAACACTGAAAACTCTGAAGGGTGGGAAAAAGAAAGCAGAGTGGCTTATGGAAATCAAGCCCAAAAGAATGAAACAGTAAAGAGTTCCCTGAGCTTGCTACCTTGCATATCCCAGACTTGGAGCACAAGAAGCTACCAACCTGGAAACACAGATAAGGAAGGAAGGAAGGAGAGAGGGAGGGAGAGAGGGAGGAAGGAAGATGCCTAGTTTTTCTAGCTACAGGATCAGGACAGGGCAGCCTTGCAAGGCAGAAAACATTTCCCCAGTACCCCCTCTACTTTAGCCAAACACTACTGAAAAAACTGTGTCCCCTCATTCACTCATGCAGCAAAGGCCCAAGGCGGACTGGACTTCTCCACTTACCAGGCAACCCAAAGATTAAAACCTGTGCAATAATTAATAAAACATGGTTCCTTGAGTTAAATTTGAAACATGAAACTAAACTTTTAGAAAAACTCAGGAGAAAATTCTCAAGATGTAGAATAAGACAAAAAGTTCTTAGATTCGACACCAAAGTCATGACCCTTTCTGAGATCCTCCTAGCTAGCTAGATCCTAGGGAAAGCGGGCAGAAGGAGAAAGAGAAAAAGACAGGGGGTGGGGAGGGACAGAGAAAGGAAAGAGAATTCTAAAAGGCTAAAATCTGAAGAAAAAAAACTAAATATAGTCAGTTCATTGAGCATGCAAACATTCATTCATTTATTCAACCACATAGTGTTAAATTAGGGGTCCTGCCAAGGTAATGTCAAAGTTTCTGCAAAATCTGACGTATGTACTCTTTTAAATTCACGGTTTTCTTAATCAAAAAGAGACAGTTATTTTGAGGAGCAACTTAGGCAAGTTTTAAGAAGATAAAGGAACAACCATTGACTTGTTCGGGGAGCGCTGGTACCAAGGCTGTAGATTTGAACATATAAACCAGCAGGTTGGGACAAAACAGAATATAAATGGATGTAGGTGGGTCAAGGTTATGTTTGCTAAATTACAGTGTCAACTCAGCTAGGAGGCTATCTACATGGGAAGCTGATTTGGGCTGCATGTGACAGAAAAATAAACTATCAATAAATTAAGGATGATGGTACCCTCTACTCAGCCCAAAACACAACCCATACTCACATCAAACTTACTGAAAAAACTCAAACTCCAGGATCTCTGGGTGTCATGGGAACTTCTCTAGAGTCCGAATCTGAGTCCTTTCCAGGTAATGAGCTTCCAGAGAAGATGCACTTTAGCACAAGCTTCTGCCAGACAGACCTGAGTTTGACTTTTATTTGGAAATGCCGATTCCTCAAAATCTTAGTGGACTGCCAGTGTGTTTGTCTATTTTATGTGCAAATTACCCCAGCCAAAGATGTCACAATATGCATTTCAAACATGGTAATTTTTGCCTCTTATCCACGAACCTCCCTGTTTGGTCCGTTCTTCTCTTATTTTAATGGCTTAAAGTCACTTGAGACAATAGGCTCAGGTAGGAAACACACTGACTCAATGCTGTTCCTCCCAGAATGTAGAAGGAATAGTTAAAGAATGGTGGGATTTTTGAAAAAGATTTGGGGTCACATTCTTGACTTCTGCTATGGTTGCCATTTTACAGTGACTCTACGATTGCTTGAAGTTTCTATAGAAAAGCAATTTTTTTTCCAACCCTGCAATGCTATAAATAATGAGACTCTTGGTGAGTTTAGAACACAAACCACACACATACAGCATGTCCCTTAGCACTGTGATATTTCTTTTCATTCATTCCGCAGAGCATCGTGGAATGAATTTATCCTGGTTTATACTCCTTGTCCAGACAAATTTATTAATAGCTCCCCCTTCCACTGTGAAAGAGTCTGAGTTTGGAAAATAAATTATGTTTATCTTTCTCTTGTCAGACTTCATAGAATGGATCAAGAAGGAGCTATACACACCACAATTTTTAAATGTTTTCTATCATTTTGCTTAAGACTCCACCTTGGTCACTGCATTGTCTGAGTCTGGAGATTAAGCAAACAATAGTTAAGCAAAAGGGCTTGGCTCTGCTTCACAGTTACAAGCTTTCCAGACCACAATGGGTAGACCCTCCTGCTTGTTGCTAAACCCTTTCCACTCAGCTAATGCCACAATTTGGATTCTCTTAGCAATAACATTTAAATTCTATATCAACTAGTGATTGAGTTTGGCTATGTTTAATTGAATACCTAATGAATGGTGGCATAAACATGTTACATTTTCAACATGGGGAAAATAGCTGATATTGTCATTCCATTCTGGGACTGCATTTTTTTTAAGTAGGCCCCATGCCCAACATGGGGCTTGAACTTATGATCCTGAGATCAAAAGTCACATGCTCTACCAACTGAGCCAGCCAGGCACAACTAGGACTGCACTTTTCGGAATGTGTCTATGGACACAGAGATTTCCTCAGAACCCCTCCAAGGGGTTTATGGAGTCTACACCATTTTCAGAATAATACCAGATTACTTGCTTGTTTTCATTGTGTGGATACTTGCATTAATGATATAAAAAAAAAAAGTAGTGGTTGAAACTGTTGGCATCTTAGTACAAATCAGAGTAGTGGAATCATTTATACTAGTAAATATTTGTTTCTTTATTGTCATATGCTTAAAGAAAGAAGAAAAAAGCCCATTTCACTTTAAAACGTTCTTGATGAAACAATAAAAATATTGATTTTACCAAATGTTGAGCTTGAATACTTATTCTAGATGACAAAATGAAAAATAAATATAAATCACTTCTGATGCATATGTAAGCACAATGGTTGCCTCCAAAAATAACTGTATGTGTTTGAATTGCAAGGTGAACTATGCTTTTTTCCATAGGACATGATTTTTACTTAGAAACAATGACTAAGAGACAAACTATCTGTATTCAAACTTGGTTGTGTAGCATACATTTCCTCAGGAACAAACTAAATGTGTCTCTTTAAATAAAATGGCATCATTGCCAATGATAATATTTGAGTTTACGAGTGAAAATCAAATTTTGGAAAAATTGTTATCTCCCACCATGAAGTTGGCTGTTTCTCAAAGCTTCAAGACTTTTCTTATGAAAATACCGGCCATATCAACAAATTATTTCTTCATGTTTTACAATGAAATATGCTCATAGTTGGAAGAGTTACAGAAATCAGTGAGCTGATATTTTTAAATGACTAGTGCATGATGTTACAAGGTTAACACCATGGGTAAAAGACCCACTCAAAGTACAAGACAGACCAGTGAGACATAACATAGCACAGAGCGCATGACATTCATTTTAGATTCTGCAATGCAATTCATCTCTAAGGAACTTCACACTAATCAAGTTTGGTTTATACTGAAGTATCCACAATGATTAAAAAAAGGTTATTAAAGTACACTTTTTTTTCTCAACTGCTCATCTATGTGAGACCAGATATTCTTTACAACACTTAAAAAGTAAAATAAAACTCACAAAAGATTGAATGCAACAGCAGAGATGATGTGAATCAAACTGTCTGTTATTAAGCTAGGCATTACAATTCCTTCCAAAAATCTAAAGTAATGCTACTATTCTTTCTAACACTTTGTTTTTGAAAAATATGTGAAGCACATTTCGAAAAACAAAAGCACAAAAAAACATGCCATTTATGTTAACGTGTAATGTGATTAATGTAGTTATTTTAAAATGAATAGTGAATTAAATAAATAAATAATGGATAATGGATAAATAATAACTTAGTTTTATTAAAAGTAATAAATATTTAATTATTTCTTAATTTAAACTTTCTGTGCTAATTATCAATAGATAAAACAGATTTAAACATAAAGTCTCTTGAGCATTCATTAGATAAATCTTGAGACCAGTATTTGCGGAACACTATTCTATAAGGCAAATAATTACAACTTGTAAAAATACAAACTTTCCTACTTTTCTTATGAATATATAGTAATTGTGGATTGTTAAAACCAAGAAGATTCAAACAGGAAGTAATATTATGGTATTGCTACTTTTTAATCTAATATGTTAAAAGACTAAGAACAAAAAAGTTTTTGTTATTTTGTCCAAAGTTAAAGTGCTAAGGGATTCAAGCAAAGGATCATCAGATTGGCCCATTTTTGCAGAAGTGTATTCTTCTAAATTAGAGAAAGTAATAATTGTGGCAAAATTCTGTATCTCATCTGATGATGATAAAATTGTTATAATAACTTTGCAGAAATTCAAGGTATTAAAAGAGCTTTAAAAAATTCCTACCTTTGACTCAATAGTCTCAATTTTAAGATCCCAGAATGATCAAATGATCCAATATGACTTGGAAATACATCAAAATTAAGCAAATTTAAAGAATTGTAATTGCAACTATATTTATCATAATATCATCTACAACAGTAAAATGCTGGAAACAATATGTATACCTGAGAGTAATGACTGGAATATTCTGCAGCCAGAAAAATAACATTTAATTAAAGTGTATGTTAATACAGGGAGACTTACAGTCAGTAGAAAAGCACACATAGTTAAGGCAATACTTACAGAGATGTGTTTAGCTTGATACACATGTATCAGGAAGCAAAAAAGGATGAAATAAATTACACATTAAACTCAAAATGTTGGAAATGAATCAAGTATGAAAACCAAAGGAAAGAAGACAAAAGTAATAAGGGTAAGAGCATGATGAATGAAGTAGAGAACACAGCAACAAACACAATAGCATATCTTTACAAAATTAAGAGGTGTTACTTTGAAAAGAAAAGTAAG
>NW_027397067.1:76954003-76966138 GCF_003265705.2 Callorhinus ursinus | reverse complement strand
TATATATATATATATATATATATATATATATATATATATAAAATGTCAAATTTGCCCATAAAATAAATGGAAAACCCATAAATTAAAAGGTATTAAATACATTAAAATAATGATCAAAGACCTCTCCCAACCCAAACTGGGTAATACCATCAATAAATGTTCACAAAATGCCATGCTTGCTAGGAAGAGTTAAATTGCTCAAGAAAGTGGAAGGAAGAACATTGGGCCTATAATTTAATGAAGTTATTTTACTCAATTCAAAACCAAATGAAGATAATGCATGATTATAGGCTCAGTTCACATTATTGATACATAATTAGAGATAGTAAATAAATATTTAACTGTTCAAATTATACATTATGGTAAAAGCACATACTGACTACTCTCAGACTACAGTGGCATTAAACTAGAAATAACAGGAAGATCACTGAAAAAAATCCCAAAATACATGCAGAGTAAAGAACACACTTCTAAATAACACATATGTCAAAGATGAAACCTCAAGTGAAGTTAATATTTTGAACTAAATGGAAATGAAACTTACTGAAATTTGTGGGATTCAGTGAAATCAGTGCTTGGGGGAAATTTTTGGCATCAAAAATTTATAACACTGAGTATAGTAGAAAAGAAAAAAATATCTAAGGAAAAAGTCAAATACTAGCAATCTAAGTTTCCATCTTAGGACACTTGAAAAAGAGCAACTTTGGTTCAAAATAAGCAAAATGAAAAAAATAAGAATTAGAGCAGAAACCAATGAAGTTTAAAACAGGAAATGAATAGAGAAAGTCAATGGAAACAAAAGCTGATTCTTTGAAAAGTTCAATAAAATCAATAAGACTAGTTAGACTAAGAATACAAAGAGAACAAACAAATTACTAATATCAGAAATGAAGCACAGCATATCACTACAAATCCCATGGAAATGAAAAGGATGTTGAAGGGATCCTACGAACAGCTCTGTGCCCACAAAAGTGATCACCTAGATGAAAAGAGCCAGTTACTTGAAAGACACAGTCTGTCCAAATTCACACAAGAAAGAACGGACTAACTGAATAGGCCTTTATCTAGTAAAGAAATTAAACCAATAATTAATAATTTTCCAAAACAGAAAGCAACAGATCCTGATGGGTTCCCTGGTGAATTCTAATAAACATTTAATGAAGAAGTTATACCAATTCTCTATAATCCCTTTTAGAGTATAGAAATGCTTCCCAACTCACTCAATGAGGCCAGTATTACCCTAATTCCACAATGAGAAACAGATGTTATAAGAGAACTACAGATCAGTATCTCTCATGAGCATAGATGCAAGAATCCTCAACAATAGATTAGCAAATTGAATTTAACAATGTGTGAGTAGAATTATACACCACAACCAAGTGGGATTTATCCCAGGTATGCGAAGCTGGTTTAACATTCAAAAGTCAACAAGCTCAAACACATCAATAGGCTAAAACTAAAAATTGCAAGTTCATATCAGTAGATGCAGAGAAAGAATTTGATAAAATCCAACACTGATTAATGATAAAAATTCTCGTTCAATTAGGAATAGAAAGGGAAGTGCCTATTCTTGGTAAAGACTGTCTACAAAAAGAAAACCCTACACCCAACATCAGATTTAATGGTGAGAAACTTGAAGCTTCCCCACTAAGATCAGGAACAAGGCAAGGAAATCCCCCGTCCGCTCTATCTACTCAAGGTGAATCCTACCTCATGTCTCACCTATTCCTGATTCAGATCATAAATAGATAAGACTTTGGGCTTTAGACTTTAGAACTGATGCTGGAATGAGTTAAGACTTTGGAGGCTGTCAGGATGGATTTAATGCACTTTGTAGGTGAGAAGGATATGAATTTTGGAAGGCCAGAGGCAGAATGTTACGGATTGTATGTGTGTATCGCCTCAAAATGCATATGTGAAGTCCTACCCCCCGGGGTGATGGTCCCTGGAGATGGAGCTTTGAGAGTGATTAGGGTTTGGGGAAGTCATGAGGGTGGGGCCTTACAGGAAGAGACGCCAAAGAGCTTGCTCCCGTGATCTCCCTGCACACACACAAAGATCTCATGTGAGCACACAGCTAGATGTGGCCACCTGTAACCCAGAGAAGAGGCCTCAGAATGAAATCTGCTTTCCCTCAATATTGGTCTCACATGTCCAGCCTCCAGAGCCATGAGGGAAAAAAAAAAATTCTGTTAAAGCCACCCAGTCTTTGGTATTTTGTTATAGCAGCCAAGCTGGTTAATACATGCGGTGACCATGAGAGACATGTGTGAACCTGAGTCTTGTTTCCTCCTCCGAAACAGGAGTGAGCACCAAGCAAAATTTGCCTGATTGTTGTGTGGTGTAGTTAAGGACTTAGGTAGGGCATAAGCTATGGAACGAGATTCTCCAGAATCGATTCTCTATTTCATAATTTCATAACTAGAAATATTAAGCAAGTTAAGAAAATTACTTCTCTCATTTGTTCCCTCATCAGAAAACTGGGCATGATGATGAAATCTGCCCCATAAGGTTGTTGTGGGAATTACAGGAATTAGTAGTCATTGTAGTGTTGTGCTGCATAGTATGTGCTCAATAAATGTTACCTGAGAGGGAATAGTGTCCTTTCAAATAACACGCATTTTCTCCACTTCTCTATATCTTTCCATGTTCAGCTTTTGTGATTTATACCTCCGACTTTGACCCACCTTCTTTCACCTCTAGCCTGCAGGGTCCTCAAACCCAGCCCCCGTCCTCAAGTCCTGGAGCACCTGTAGGTCCCTGCAGGAGGTGTGTGGCAGCAGCAGGGTGCAATTAAGATGCAAGAAAGAAAAGTGGAAAATATATTTGAAAAAGGAAAAAAATGGAGCTACCTCTAATTTTAGTTTGCCTCCTAATTAGCAAAGTAATTAAAAATACATGGGCAAAGTGGGTAGCTCTATGCAATGTTGGCATTCTGAACGGCATCTTCCTGTGGGAAGGAGGGATGACTGATGTGCTCTTCCTTCCCTTTTGTTTTGAAAGCTCTGAGTTCCTTTGGGCTTTGGCAAAGGCATTGTTTTTTTCCCATAGCAAATAAACAAATCTCGATGTCTGGCCCAAGAATTTTAGGCACAGCAGCAATGCTTCCTGCTAGTTGAGTAATTTGCAACCCACAAAGACATTCAAATATATAAATTCAGCTCCCACAACAGCCCAGTAAGATTGGCAGGGTATATCTTCCCCATTTTACAGATGAGGAAATCACATTCTGTTCTAAACACACTGTGACTTATTTGAAAGAGGAGGTTACATTATATTTATGTAATATGAATTCCCAAACAGAGGGACACATCTGGGGAACACATGAATGAACTTGTGGGCGCGAGCAGGGGGGCACACCGAGGTTTCAGGGCTGGTACAGGTCAGATCTGTAAGTCCAGCGGCAGGCTGTATGGTCAGCCTTACCACTCAACCAGCTTTGCTGCCTTCAGCTCTTCCTGGCTCTGTGGCTGTTGAGACCTTTGCAGAGATTTAATATAAAATGATTACAAAGTGCCTGGGACATAGTAAGTGCTCATTAATGCCAACACCTCCTTACTCTAACTGCCTTCAGCACTCATGGCTTTAAACCAGCCACCGTGGGCATTTGCTTGGTGTGGAGCATGACTGAATGTGACAGTTTAATATGAAAATGTCTTGTCAGTAAAGAGAGGAAGTTTGATTTACGAACTCATTGTGGCCCAACACAATGGTAGAATATGCATATCGTCCATAATATGTAAACTACCTCATCCAAATTCGAATTAAATATTTTGGATATTGGCCTCATTTGGCATTTCACATATGAAGCACCTATTAAGAGCTGGCAAGTACAATAATTCTTTCCACATATATGCTGTCAGTAAAACTATACCAGTCTGGAAAGTAGTCATCGCTGACTCTAATTTGACAAATATGGATATCAGGGCTCAGAGAGGATAGATGTCTTTCCCCAAAGCAAATACTCAGGAGATGGGGTTGACTTTTAATCAAAAGTATCTTTGCTTCTCCAGCTGATGTGCACATATACGCAAACATGTAATACGTATGTGCATGCACCTACTATGTAACAGTGCTGATTTTTAGCTCTTTGTCATCTTTAATTATTTCCGTTGTTGTCACAAAAATAATCTTAGATACTTTATTAATTTTGGTCACTGGGTTTCATGCACCATTTCTCCTAAGGATATATTCCTGGAACAAGTATGTAAGAATATTTCAGTGAAGTTACATTCTGTAAAGGATGTGTGGTGGCTTAGCCAGGGAGGGCCCACCCGGATCTCTCTCTACCCAGATTCTACTGAACTTTCTTCCTATCTTCCACTAAGTCCTTGTCTATATAACATGATTGTATTAATGTAGGATCAGGCTGAGAAGAAGTTGAAGGGATTATGTAGCTAGAAGGTAACAAATGATCCCAGAAACTGGTCAGGGACAGGGATATATAATTCAAGCAAAGGAATGGAAGAGAGTTGCTGGTCAAAAACAGGTACTGGAGGTGTCCCCTTAACTATGAGGATGCTGAATGCTATGAACATGATTTCAGCTCTGCCACTTGCTGGCTATATACTCTTAGGAAGGATATGTAATTTTTTGAGCCACAATTTTCTTATCCAAGAGGGGGGTATATGTACAATGATATGCATATCACAGTGTTGTTTTGAGGATTGTATATGCCTGATGTACAAAATCAGGGCTCAATAAATGTTATCTGTTTTCACTGTTTTTGCATGTTATTGCTGAGGAAAATCAGAGAGATGGGGAATGACCTGCTTGAATTCACAAAGCTAGAAAATGGTAGAGATTTCATCACCTGGGCGTTTAGCACCTGCCTTCACAATACCACTTTCATCTTGGCCACTTCTAGGTGCCTAGACTTAATTTTCACATTTTCTTGGTCTTGATATCAGCAACCATTGTCCTTCCCTGTTTTATTTTTTTTCTGCATTCACTTGGCACCACCCAACATACTACATATGCTAGTTATTATTATTTTAATTTTCTTGAAAACAAGAGAATATTAAGTTTCATGAGGACAGGAATTTCTATCTCTTTTTAAATTGTTTTTCCCTAAGTGGCTGGAAAAATGTTAGGCAAGTAGATGTCCAATAAATAAATATCTGTTGATTGAATAGTAGATGTACAATTTATTTATGGTAAAAAAAAAAAGACGAGTTCTTCTTATTGCTTAGGGTAGCCAAGGTGAAATTTCATAGAAAAAATGTAGGGTGAGGAGCAAAAAGGCATTTCTGTCAAAGACTAGAGTAGGTACAAAGTATGAGCCCATGCATGTTTTTGGGCATGGACAAAATGTAGTTTCCACTGGAGAAAACTGGAAAGAACAAACATCAGTGAACAAAGTCACATTCTCTAAATTTTGACTTTCAAAGTGTGTATTTTTTGCAAGCAATCATAACTCATCACCTGACAAACCTGAAACTAAAAAATTTCCAAAGACTTTTTCTCCAAAGTTGAATGCGTAATGTGTTGTTGTTGGGTTTTTTTTTTCCTATTAGTTAAGGCTAAACGATGGACTGTCAATCCATAATGTTTTATGAAACAGGGGATGGTGCAGCATTTCTAGGTCCAATATTTAGTGAGAAAAGCCATTTACTTAGTCAAAGAGCTGGAGCAGAGTTGCCCTCCTCACCACACCAGCTTTCCACCTGCACCTGGTGCCCTTTCTTCCCCTGTAGGAGACTTGATCTGCTCATTAGACATGCAACAAAGAGCCAGCCTGTGGAGCACACATTCATATTCATAACTCAAGTCTGCCGGAATTTTTTACATTTTTTCTTTCTGGGAACTCATAGTAACAAGGACCAAATATCCAAGCAGCACAAACGGGACTGATGTGTGGGTCCTTGATTCAACCTTCTCCAGTGCTGCCTCCGCACTGCTGTCTGGTGGTCTTTTTAGCAAGGCTATAGAACGATGTTATGGCCCTGTTTAAAAAAACTTTCAAAGGCCCACATCCTCTCTAGAATAAGGTATACGTTCTTTTTAATCTTATTGTGGGAGGATCTGAATTCTCTAACTCTCAGATTCAGGTCTTTATTTTCTTTGTATTCCCATAAGTACAGTTTTAACAGACTTATTGTGGCATAATTTGTATAAAACAAACTGCACACATATATAAGATACACATTCTGATAAGTTATCAGCTATATACATATACTCCTGGAAGCATTAGAACAGTCAAAATAAAAGTTGACTCATGCCCCTTTGTCGTCACTCCCTCTTCTGTCCTCATCAAACTACTGAGCAGCTTTCTTTCCCTGACATTTAGTGTATATTTTCTAGAGAGTTCTATGTCTTTACTATTTTTCCCTTTTCCCTGGCTCTTTCTTCCTCTTTTTTAGTTGATAAATGGAACTGGAAAACATATATGATTAAAAAAGTTGAGTGGATGTGCACCAATGTCACTTCAGTAGGAAGTGACAAAACCAGCAAAATCATCTAAAAAGAAGTAGTCATGTGAACTAATCAATAATAAACCCCAATATTTATTATTATTTAATAATTTCCAGAGCATTTTATGTTTGTTATCTCATTAAACTCTCATACCCACTGGTGAGATTGTTGATACTATTTTTTTGGAAATAATAAATAAGGTCATCTATGATTGGACTAATTTTTAGTACATTACTCAAAAAAATATTTGTTGAGACTCTATTATGTTCCAAGAACTAAGCTACGTATTTTCAACTTGTTCTTTTTCACTAAATGTTCATGGAGAATTAATGCAGTCATGTTAGGTTTGTCATTTATTCTATAAGTGAGAACTTCTAGATTCTCACAGTTTACTGAAATCAGTCATGGCATAGTCAAGATTTGCAACCTCAGAGTTCTTAGTTTACAATTGTATGGAGTTACCATTTCTCATCTTATAATTCTCTCAAGTATGGAGATTCAGGACACAATAAGGATTGGAGAATTTGAAAGATGCCAACATATGAGAGTAGAGCTGGCACCCAAATGGTCGAGTGGGCATATACAAGCAGCAAGTCCCTGGAGAGGCTCATAGACAGATGGAGTTTAGAGCCACAGAGACTATGTGCAGCCCAGGGATAACTGATAACTAGAGAAGATGCAGTTCAAGGACCAAGAAAGTGTGAGAGATGGTACCAGTCCTGGGATATCACTTGGACTTGTAAAAACGGATCTGCATTAGAACCTGGGAAAGATGGAAGAAATTACTGATATTATTGTTGGCTACTCCCTGATACCTTCCCATGAGGCATCAGCAATGGTGTGTCTTGTGTATATGTCTTCTTTGCTGAGGTCTGTCCTAGAGCTTTTCTTATGGCTCACTCTCTTCTAATTTTAAATCAGGTACCCTCTTTCACTGCTGCTGACCTCATATCAAAATAACTCCAAGATCCCCACTCTGGTCAAATAACCAGTCCCAGAGTCCTGTCTTTGAATACCCACTGCTGGAATACATGAATCCACATTTCAGGCCTATCTGCCCGTGGTACTGTTGCTGCTGGTCCCGCCACATGCCTGCTAAGCTCACAGGGATGTGAGTGCTCTTGAAACCACTACCAGTAAGGCTGGGGTTGATGCCAGAGTTACTGCAACAGCCAAGAGTTGCTTTATGTTGTTGTTGGGACTGATGCCAAAGGCACAACCAGAAGCTGGAGGGGGAAAAAAATCCCCCTCTCTGCCTTCTATCTTCCTTCCAGTTCCTCCCATGGGCAGAACCTGGGAAGCATATTTAAAGTATTCTAGCTCCTTGGAATTCAGAAAACACAGAAAGATGCAAACAGAGCTAATGATCACAGACTAATCATCACAATCATTAAACAAGGCTAAATTCCTTGCACCATTGGTAACTTTTGGTATTGTTACTGTTTAAAAAAATAATACCAAGATCCTCAGTCTCCTATCATAGGTGTCCACAGAAAAATACAGGATGCTGCCTTCAATTTCAATTTCAGATAAACAATGCATAGTGTTTTAGCATAAGTAGTTTCCATGAAATACGTCCCATGAAGTATAGCACTATACACACATACATACATACATACATACATACATACATACATACAGGGTCTAAATATTGCATGAATCATTTATACTAACAAGTGTTGATTATTTATCTGAAATTCACATTTAACTTGGTGTCTTACATTTTAATTACTAAATCTAGCAATCCTATCCCCAACAGATTTGTGAGGATTACATGAGATAGTGTCCCCCTCATTCATTCACTGCAACTTTTATTATCTAACTTTCTGTCACTTGCAACACTCTCTCCCTCCTTCTGTCTTTCAACAGGGATATTTGGTGGCAGACACTGTTTCCTCACCATTATTTTTTAAGTACTTATGTATGCTAGGGATCCTGATAAATCCTGGAGACATAAAATGGTGTGTGTCGTGGATTCTGTAACACTACTCGGACACTCTCCCTCTGTTTCAGAATTGAGATGTTCATTCCCCCTACCTGCTTGGAACATTGGAAGACACTGAATCTCAGCTGAATCCCTCCTGAAAAACTGCCTTGAGCCAAAGAGATCCACCTGGCCCAGGTCATAGCCCCTTTGAGGGGCTAAGGGTCTGCCCACGCGTAATGGCTGGGAAATGCAGGGATACAAAGCCCGTTTTTTGTTGTTGTTTACCTAAAAGCAAGATAAGACTTCTCTAAAGGGGCATCCCAACTCCAAAGCTCCCTGTGGGATCAGCTGAGGCCATTGTTGCAACTGTTTTCTTGGTCAACCTCTCTGTCTATGGAATCATGCTTTCCTGTAACATCTCCCCTTACACCTTATGCATAGGCTCTCAGAGTCAACTTTCCGAGTGGTTCAATATACAAAAGTGCTACCCTTAGGGAACATAAGCAGTCCATCTTGGTTGCAAAACAACACTAACAACAGCAACAACAAGAACAACATCATTCTTTAATTTAAAATCTAGTTTGTTCTTATTTCTGACTGCTCCTCAGGTCCTAGCAGGAGCATAGTGCATGATTATTGAGTGATTGAATAAATGATCACATGACTAAATGAATTATGTCTGTTATTTCTCCAATCTCTCTCCTTTAATCTTCATATACAGTTATATATGAAGTGTATGTCTTAGCATATCCTGCATCTTATTTTTTTAAATTTACTTTGAGAAATACTGAATTTTAATTGAAGTGTCTAACCATTTACATTTAACGTGGGTATCTACATGCTTGCATTCATGTCTACTATTTGACCATTTGCTTTCTCTCTGTTCCCTCTGATTTTAATTCCTCAGTGTCCCTTCTTCTACTTTCTGTTGGATGCTTATTAATATTCTATTTTAATCTATATATTGATTTTTTTTACTATATCTTTTTATGGAAGTTTTAGTAGGATTTCTAGGGTTGATATTATGTATTTAATTTTTTACAGTCTACTTATATTAATATTGTACTACCTCAAATAGAATAGAACATTTATTACCATATGGGTACCTTTATCCTCTCCTATTATAAGTTATCATATTCATTTCATCTACGTACTTTAAAAACCCTATCAGAAAAGGTCATAATTTTTTTTCTTTCTAGAGCAAAAGTTTAGATGTTTGATATTGTCTCATAGGACTATGATACTCTGCTCACTTTTTTTCCTTTAATCCTTTCCCCCACTTTTTTCCTGATCAGACAGTCTCAACTGATCTATTTTCAATGAGTAGTTAGAAATATTTTGAAACTGTTTTCTAAGACAAAGTTCAATGGTGGAATGATTAGATGAAAATCATGTGCAGAGTTTGGGATATATATGTGTAATTGGTGATGACTATGAGACCTCTAAATTTAGACATAGTCATAAGTATGGAAGAGAGCTTGGGCTGGAGATCTAGCTGTGGGCATGGGCATATATGATGACATTATAAGCCATAGTAGGGTAATTTTTTTATTATTTTTTAATTTTTTTAAAAAAATTACTTTTTTTATTGAAGTAGGCTCCACACCCAGCATGGAGCCCAGTTTGGGGCTTGAACTCAAAACCTGGAGATCAAGACCTGAGCTGGTTTAAGAGTCGGATGCTTAACTGACTGAGCCACCCAGGTGCCCCCTCCCCCTTTTTTATGGAAGGATGGAATTTTAAGAAGAGAACATGAAGTATAATGAAAATAACCATGGGCTTAATTATCAGGGAAGTCCAACATTCAAGTTAAAGTTGAAACCAGAGCTTCAGGAGAAATACCAGCAGAGATCAGTGGCATGGGAGAAAATAAAGTAGAGTGTCCCAAAAATGAGGGAAGGATTCACATTTGACACATGACTTGCCCTTTAGACTAGATAATCTCCCACCATTCTGGCTTCCTGGCTCAAATTAAAGTCCCCAATATCATTACAGTTTCTATTATGCTTATAGATCTACTGCCCCAGGCCCCCTGAATGAATACCACCTTTTAATTTAAGCCAGTTTCCAGGATCCCTCACCTTAATAGAGACCCCTTGAATTATGTCTTTTTTTCAGCTCATACAGAACTTGGAAATGCGATTCAGTTTAAAATGATGCTTTTATAACAATGGACTATCAGAGAATACAATTTGCTTCGAGGGCAAAAAAGATTGAATATCAGTGACATGTTTTTGGCGCCAGCTCACACTGATTCAGAAGAGTCAGATGCACAGATCTTTCCGACTCTGTTTAATCATGTCATGTTGGTGGTTTAAAATCGGTCATAGAGGCATTTACCCCCAAAGAAATCAGAAAATGCAACAAATCATAGCTTCTTTTTTCTTAAATAGGAAAAGCTATGGCTGAGTTGTGTCCTCCTAAAATTTATTGGTTGAAGTCTCAACCCAGAATGTCACTGTATGTGGAGGTAAGACTTTAAAGAGGTAATTACATTAAAATGAGGTCCCTAGGACGGGCCCTAATCCAATATGACTGGTGTCCTTATAAAATGAGGTGATTAAGGCACAGAAACATGCAAAGGAAAAATGATGTGAGAACACAGCAAAAAGATAGCCATCTACAAGCTAAGGAGTGAGATCTCAGAAGGAACTGACCCTACTGACATCCTGAACTCGGAATTCTAGCCTCCAAAATTGTGAAACAATAAGTTTCTGTTGCTTAATCCTCCCAGTCTGTGGTACTTTTTTCTATGGCAGCACCAGCTAACAAATACAGAGAGCAAGTTGTCAAAGATATGTCAGCATATCATTGCTAAAACCCTTCAAAAGTATCCAAATGGCTCTGATAATAAAAAATAGCACCTAAAACTTGAAAACCTGTAATATTTAACCTATATTGATAGATACTTCGTTATATGCTGGCTGCTGTGCCTGAGGTACGCTATCCCATTAGTGACCCTATAAGGACAGAGGTGGCAGTGGGGCATGAGGTGGGATGAGGGTGGGAGTGCAGGGAAGGATCCCAGCCAGACATAAAAGACAGCAAAATGGGTTCTCACCCTTTATTTTTCGGTCACTTGCTGCAGCCTGAGAATATTCACTACAATTGAGTCTTCATTTTCCTTATTGACAAAATGACATAGTGATTCCATGAGGCTGGGACCTCCTGCACCTGAGTCCATTCAGCTTTGTCATTCTTCATGTTTCCATGATTTTGAACAAGGGCAAGCTCTCGCCAATACAGGCAAAAGGCATGGACGCTGCTCTCATGGGGCTGACAGAAAATTAACAAATAAATGCACAAAAATCTTCATGACCACACCTTGGGAAGTAATATGAAACAGACACATTATCCACTGAACCAGCTTTCCTCCTCCTTCATTAACTAAAGCTAGTGCCAATAGTACCAATCACAAAAAGTACAAGGTCGTTTCTTCTGTTCTCTTGAGAGAGATTACTGTCACCTTCTGCCTCGTCTCTTAGACCGCATTTCTGCACACCATCTCCCAGAGAAACGAGCTCTTGGCTGCTCACCTGGACTGTAAGAACATAGTGTATCTTTGCTTCATTACAACCATGACCCCAGCCTCGGGGATCACAGCAGTTCTGCCAGAAACAAATCTGTTTCTTTTTCAACTATCCATCATTTTGCTGAATGATGCCTGCTTCAATTCACAATCTTATTCTATGTTAATCTAATGCAATTGCCTGCTTGGATACATTCTACAGATATATATATGTATGCGTGTATATATATATATATATATATATACACACACACACACACACATA
>NW_027397067.1:76688841-76953603 GCF_003265705.2 Callorhinus ursinus | reverse complement strand
TATAATTCATATTAATTTCATAAATATTTTTATAATAATTTTTATAACATTCTGAATAAGAATATATGTATATATTTTATTTTTCTTTAACTTCAGATTTTATATTGGTTGAATCTGGCTCTGAAACTAGGTTCCTCTTGCTAAGCCTTTAGGACTTCATCCAGAGCTTATTTTGTCAGTTTAGACTATGAAATTCAACTCCAGTCTTATGAGGAATGTCATCCCCAACAGAACTTCTGGTATTTTTATTTTGGGTCAGATGCAAAAGAATTCTGAGGCAGTTTGTTAGTTTGTGTCAATTCTGGTTTAATACTGAGGAAAAACCACAAATACTTTTTCTTTATATTCTTCTGTATTTTTATTTATTTATTTTAGGGTATTACTTTATTTTTATTTTTGTTTTTCTTTCACACATACTTTTTTTAAATAATCTGTAATCACTCTATCATCTCTCTATGTATCTATCTATCCTTTATTTCCTACCATGTGCCAGGTACTGTTCTATGTCTTCATTATTAATGTGCCACCATCACTCTTGCAAATAAATAAAACCCTATTAGAAGTATTATGTAAAAGTAATCACATGCCCATGCCATTTATGCATAAAGAATATGCCCTCTGATATAATAATGAAGGCATTCCTCATCTATACTACTTGGACGAGTCATGTAAGACTTCACGGGTATATGCCAGGCTTGTTATTAGGTTAATACCAAAATATAGACACAGAGAATAGGATCAATACCCTATTTTAAGACAGATACCAAGCAAATCATGATGTAAAGGCACGAAAATACCACTGGTGTCAAGAAGAACTGGGTTCAAATCCCAACTGCCATTTACTGATATTATATCTCTTAAATTATATTACATTATTTTAAGGCAACTTCTCTTTCCAATATACAGTAAAGTGTCATATCTCCAAAGGATGAGAAAGTGGGGTCCAAAACATAACGTGATACAGTTTTTCAGGATGTTACCTCATCCTGATGGTAGCATCTCAAAGGCGACTTCAGGTCTTTCTGGTACTGCAGATGCTGCAATGCAAGGAGCTGCCTTTCACTTCTCTGTTCATGCAGAGTGCTTTCCATCTTTTCCCTGGGTCCAACTCACTCCTACAGGCCTCCTCTCCATAGCACGACCCCCCCGCCACCCATTTTCCTGGAAAATTTCCTTGGCAGATAAAGTTTCTTTCTCACATCTATTAGGAATATGGTAGCATTCTGAGATCCACTTGTGCAACACTGGAGGCAAAAAGGTTGAGGGGCTAAATTCTGGTTCCTTTTCTCTATAACACCATATGCATTGTGGCAGATTACAGTTTTGGCAATACAACACTATTATTATAACTTGGCTGTACAGTAAAACTTCAAACCTTCAAAGTCCTCTAACTTCCCTTCCTTTTCAAAATTATTTTATTAATCTACGTTCTTTGCATTTCCAGATAAATTTTGAAATCGGCATCCTAAATTTTACAAAACATTTTGATAATCTTGATTGGTATTGCACTGAATCCATATATAAAATTGAAGAGAATTGACATTTTAACAATTTTGAGCCTTCTAGTCAAAGAACATGATATATTTTCCATGTGTTTGGAATGTATTTACTTTCAGCAATGTTATGTAGGTTTTGGCTTGATGTTTTATGTATTTAGATCAATGGAATAGAATAGAAATTTCAGAAACAGGCCAACTCATACATGGTCCATTGATTTTTGACAAAAGTGCTATGTTAATTCAATAGAGGAAATAAAAGTTTTTAAATAAATGTTTCTTCAGCAATGGTATATCCACAGGAGAAAAAAAAGTTTCAACTCCTTAACTCATGACCTATAGGAAAAAATTGCCTTAAATGGATCATATACCTAAAGATAAAATATATAATTATAAAACTTCTAGATGCAAACAGAAGGGCATCTGCAGTATTATGGCAAACAATACTTTTTGGATAGACTGACAAAAACATAAACCTTATAAAAATGGTTGAATTGGATTTCATCACAATTGAAAACTTCAGCCATTCTTTAGCCATGGTAAGGGGATGAAAGACAATCTTCAGAATGCAAGAATGTAATCTCAGTCCTCATATCTAACAAAGGATTTGTGTCCAAAAATAAGAAGTATTTCAACCCAGTTAGAAAACAAATCATCCAATTAAAAAATGGACACTTTACCAAAACATGCCCTATTGGCCATTAACCACTGCTTATTTATGAAAAAGAATGCATAGCGTTACTGGTCATGAGGGAAATACACATTGAAACCACGATGAAAAACCACTATGAATTTTTCAGAATGACTAAACTTTTTATTTATTTATTTATTTTTTAAATGAATGACATTGTTTCTTTTCTTTTTTTTTTTTTTTTAGATTTTATTTATTTATTTGACAGAGAGAGACACAGCGAGAGAGGGAACACAAGCAGGGGGAAAACAGAGGGAGGGGGAGAAGCAGGCTTCCCGCGGAGCAGGGGGCCCGATGCGGGACTCGATCCCAGGACCCCGGGATCACGACCTGAGCCGAAGGCAGACGCTTAATGACTGAGTCACCCAGGCGCCTCTAAACTTTTTAAAGTTTCAAGGTTATGCTGAAGATTTGGAACAATTACAACTTGCCCACACTTCTTTGCGTTAAGTAGAGTAATACAACTGCTCTGAAAAACTGGCAGTTTTCTATGAAGTTAAGCATACACCGAGCAGAGCACCCTGGGATCCCACTCCTCTGTATTACTGAATACCTTCTCTAGATCTGTGCTGGGTATCCTTCACATTTCCTTGTCTCCTTAGAACTTCAGGCAACACAATGTTAATGTCAGAAAGACCATTTTTACTTTCTTTCTCCACTCCTTTTTTGCTGCGTGTCCTAAAAACAGAAAACAGCTGCTAATGGACAAATTAACATTAACAATTAAAAAAAAAAGCCAGTGAAAATGCAAATATTTTAGCAAGCTTGAGAAAACGGATTAAAACTGGGCTTATGCCAACAAAAGCGCTATACATTTCTTAATCTCCTGGTTTTCTTTGGAACAGGATGTTAAGCATTTGTCTTGAGTTTTTCTTTTCTGAGAGAAACATATTTTCTGCTGAGATGACTCCTTCTCTTCTTCCTCCTCCTCCTCCACCACCGTCTCCTCCCTTCCTTACTTGGTACTCTCTCACTTAACCAGCTTTGACAGGTAATTGGTATGTTTGTGGCCTTGATGTTGATGACAGTCTCAGGGGTGTATACTTACACCAAACTCATTGAGTTATATATATTAAATATGTATGGCTTTTTATATGTCTATCATAATTCAATAGAATGGTCTAATAAACAAACTCATTATCTTTTAGAAATACCTATTAAAATATTTAAAGATAAAATGATATATCTCCAATTTGCTTCAAAGTGATTTGAGATGGGAAATGGGTGGAGATTAATGTAAAACATGGTTGGTCACTAGTCGATAATTATTGAATCTGGGTGAAGTACATGGTAATTTTCTCTACTTTGTGTATGTTTAAAATTTTCTATAATTGCTGAATTTTCAGAAAGAATCTGTATAACAAGTAGTTTTTAGTATGAAAAAAGAAGTCTTCATAAAGGAGAAGAAGCTTGAGAAGTGGCCCTGAAGGATGTGACCAAGGAGACAAAGAGAGAAGACTGAGGACCTCTTCAAAGACATGGATTTGCAGAACCAGGATTTGGCAGCAAATTCAAAGTTTCCTTTTTTTCTCACTTGATGAGAACTTTAAGAGCAGGAGATGTGGGGAGAAAAAGCAAAGAGAAAATAAATGTGGCTAATTAAAAAGTGATGGGAGCCTTGTAAAAATAGCTGTGTCAGAAATTGGATTAAGCAACATGTCCTTGAAAAATGAGAACGTTTTCAGATGAGGACAGCCAGATGACAAGCCCTCAGTAGAGCAATTAAAGGAACAGGTTAATGAAGTTAGAGTCATTTAAAGCTACTCGGGAAGTATGTGGTATAGCTAGACACTTCCCAAAAAAGAAAAAATGAGAGCAAGAGTGAGTATACTACACACATGCATGGCTGTGTATGTGTGTGTGCGTGCACACGTGCACTCACTTGTGGACATACACACACACACGGGAGTACACACACCTCCTTCTCTGGTTCTCTATAAGACAGTGGATGCCCACACATCATATACATACCTTGTGTAGTCTTAGGTGATGATTAAGTTCAGAAACAGTAGCCACCATTTTTCCTTTATTGTACATATTCTCTTATATTTTTGCTTTTTTGGTGAAAATTGGAAATCAATATATTGACTATCATGTGGAAGATTATGAATCTTTCAAAAAAATTTTGCTAAATGAATTTTTAAATTCACCTTTTTTATTTTTTAAAGCAGAATTCACTGACCTCAATATTGAATTTCCTTTCTCTGCATTTATAAAGTGTCATGTTTTACTTGAATCCCAGCATCTGTTTAAAAAGTCGCTTACTAGAGTGGGACAGGATTTTCGGAGGTTTTGTTTTCTTTTTATAATCTCAATACTTATGTGTAATGACCTTTGCTAGTGTGTGAAAAGCTGGCAAAGGGAGGGAATGAGAAACATCAGAGGAAGTGAATGAGGGCAAAAGACAGAGGAGGGGCAAGACCCCCTAAGGCTGTGATCCTGGCAACAACACAAAGCTAGCAATAGTCTGGTAACCTTCCCAACACCACCTCTCAGCCTGTGCCTCTGGACTAAATCTTACATACTAGTATTGTTGAAAGAATATGGTGTTGTGTTTATTGTCATTATCATTGTTGGCAATTCTATTATTGTTCGTTACAGTAATGTGATGACCCATATGGTCTGGGAGAAATGTCTCTTGCACAAATTGTGCACTGCTTATGGTAACAATTTGCCTTCTCTCTTGGTTATTTTCCAAAAGCTCCCTGCAAGGCTTCATTTTTATACCTGGACCATTTAAGTGAGTCTCCTTTTGCTAACTAATGAGATTTGGGGGGCCCAAATATATATCTCCCCCCCACAAGCTTGAAACCAACCAAGGAAGAAGCTGGAGATGGGATATTAGCTTTATTATTATCTAATATAACTTTTCTTAGATAATTGGGGGCAGATCACTCACTGCATGGCAAAGGTGAGCATCGCTACCCTGAGCAATGTCCGGTGGAAAAGGAGAGAGAAACCCAGCACGGATTGGGCTGCAATGTCTAGCTCTTTATCCCAGTCTCACTTGGCAGATGAATCCCACTTTTCTTTCCAGAAAGTAGAGTTTCCTGTTCTTAATGAAAATGGGAGCAAGGTGTACAAATTATTCCTGCAACACCAATATTTGCCTGAATTCCCCTACCTCCTACTTCATATTTGAGCAATTTTAGACAGTTTCCAATTGCCCCACCACCTTTCTTTATGTTGCTTTTCAAATTGCCCACGGCATCAGTTTTTCCTGATTCACCTAGCTCAGTGGTTCTCAACCTGGTCAGAGGAAAGGGGGTTTTGAACCTGTCCCCACTAACGTGGCTCACATTTATTTCTGGTCATCCTGCATGCTCTAAGTGCTACAGTGAATTGGCAGGGTTGAGGAGTGGGCTGGGCCCAAGTGCTTTTACCATCATTGCAGCAAGGGAAATCATTCTGCCCACTGGCTCTTAAAGCTTCTGCTTAGAAGTGACAAGCTCCACTTCTGTTCAAATGTCATTGTCCAAAATAAGCCATATGGCTATACCCAACATTAAAGAGATGACAAATACATTGTCTCATCAGCCCAGAATGAGCAGCGACCTGGACAAGTTTGATACACATATCAATGAATGGCAAGGACATGTGGCAAAGGGGAAAGCATGTTCTAATAACTGTTACCCCTCAGCCAAATGGCTTGAGGAGATCATAGGAGCCAATAGAGGAAAGACTAAAATCGGGTCCATACCAGGTCCCCTTTCTGTTCAGAACCTATCTAGTAGCAAGTGAATGAATTGATGGCTTCTCTAGTGAGTTTCATTTGAGATGATAGGGTGATGACTGATAGAAGAAACTTTGAGCTTAGGCTCAGAAGAAAATCTACCTACCTGCCTTTGATTTCTGCTCATTGGTTATAAAGGCTTATGCTATGGATTGAATTGTGCCCCTCCCCAAATTCATATGTTGAAGCCCCACCCCAGTGGGATGGTATTTAGAGATGTTATCTTTGAGAGATAATTAGGTTTAGCTGTGGTCATGAGGCTGGGGTCCTCATCATGGGATTCGTGCCCTTACAAGAAGAGAAAGAGACACCAGAGGGATTGGTCTCTCCCTCTCTCTCTCTCTCTCTCTCAGCCTTTGGAGGACACAGTGTGAAGACTGCCATCCCTGAGCTAGGAAGAGAGCTTTCACCAGAAAAATGAATCTGTCAGCTTGGACTTCCTCAATATTGGACTTCCCAGCCACCACTGACAACCGTGAGAAATAAATTCTTGTTGTTTAAACCACCCGGTCTGTGTTATTTTGCTATGGCAGCCTAAGTTGATGAATACGGCTAGTATGCGTCCCTCCCCTTCTCTGAGTCTCAATCTCATCTTCTATAAGATGGACTTCAGACTCTCCATCCCACCTGCCCTGTGAGGTTATAAGGAGGAACTAAGAAATAAATAAGATAAAGTCCTAAAAATTGCTTTGCAATCTATGCAAAAGCTATGTAAATAAAAAGACTGACTGTTAATATTGTTTCAGGGTGTCTTGTTTTTCCTCTATGAAATTTCCATCATCCCAGTATTGGCCATCTGCTCAGTCCATGATCCCTGCTTATTAAGGAGTGCTAGTGACATTAAGGTAACATGATCAGTGATTATGACATAGATTAAAGAGCTGCAGTGGCACCACTTGGAAGTAGTCTTGCCAAGCTATGATGTTCAAACTGAATTAGCATCCCACGGGCAGTAGAGACAGAGCAGAGACTCCACAAACTACTGGCAGACTTGGGTCAGAAGCAGCCCTGCACTGACAAGCTTTTGTGACCTTGGCTAAATCACTAGCCTTTCTGAATTTGGGTGCTAAAAAGCTGTTAAATTGTATTTAAAAAACTCTTATCTTACAAGTCTGATGTAAAAAAAAAGTTCTTCCAATTTCCTAGCAATTCATTTATTTCATGGTGAGGCTCAGGAACAATGTTCTATTGGGAGGAAGGGCAGGTGCCAGCAGTAGCCCATGCCCTGGGGAGAGCTATGAAGCCAATCCATGTCAGTAGACTCGAATCCAAGGTAGGATTTTGCTACTTACTGCAGCATTATTCAGTCACTTCATTTATCAAATGTTATTAACTATTTTGGGTGCTGGAGATACAATATACAAAGTAGACAAAGTTCTTGTTCTCATAAGAGGAAATCAGAAACCAAAGGAATATATCAAATATTCTGTACGATCAGATGTAATATGTACTATGGAGGAAAATAAAGCCAGGTAAAATGATGATCGAAGAGTCTGTCAGGGATGTGTGAGAAAGAAGCTCTCTGAATCTGAAGTGAAAGCATTCCAAGGAAGTAAAAGCCTGTGCAAAAGCCACGGCAGAAAAGAATGTGGTGCTAATAAAGAAAAGCAAGAAAACTCATGTGGTTGAAGCACAATGTGTGTGTGGGGGAGGGGTGTGCCAGGAAAAAGACAGCGAAGACAATCAATTTCAAGTTCATCAGCCTTGGACAGGTTATTATACATTGTAAACATATTTCTGCTGAATCTCGTGTGACTAGGGTTTTGTCAGGATATCGTAAAACACTCTATATGAAAGCACACTCCAACCTGAAATTATAAGAAATCTTTTAAGAGGTAAGAAATGAGCTGAACATACCCCCTGGCTCCAGTTCCATTCTTTTTTAATGAAATAACCCACCAGCTACTCTTCTGTTACCACCACTTAAAGTCTCTGAAACGCATGGTCAGAGTCATGTACATCATGTGCCCATGTACAAACTTCTGCCCTTAATTGCTAAATGAGATAATAGACAAAAAATTCTAGAAGGGTACCAAGGACATCGATGTTAGCCACTGTTATTATTTTCCCATTTCCATTGTGAGTTGGTCAAAACAGAAATGAATGGAATCTGCGAAATACCTGCTTTGGATATCTCTCCCTGAAGAGGGAAGTAGAGAGTGGACTAAATGTCTGTGTAACTCTCCTCGGTGATGCATGACCATACAAAAGGAAAGAGGCATTCATAAATCACTTATGATTATACTTCTAACAAGGAATGTGAACTCCAGAAAAGTAGTCTTTATGAAGCCCAATGTGTTTCAATGTATTTGAGCAAATCTGGTTCTCAAGTTGAGAGTGAAAAGTGAATGAGGTTGATGGTGGAGGTAGGGGTGCTGGTTAATAGATAAGAGATCTGATATGGATGTGGATATAGATGCAACTATCATAATTATTAGTATACTTTTTTATATAAGTATAAACTTATGTTTCTCTTCTAGCAACATCATGCTCTAAAAAAATATCATTCTACTAATGCCTGAATTTTCACCATCAGTATGTGTTTTTGATGTATTTGAAAGTGGGTTTTATGCACAGGAAGAAGATTGAAAGGTTATTTTGACCTTAGAAAATTAATTTCAATGCATTAACATTATAAAATTGAAATCCTGTTCTTGTGCTTTTAATTTACAAATCATCTTATTTTCTATTTGTAAATCTAGAAAATATTAATAAAACTTTTAAGTCAACCTTGGCAATTTAAATTAAAGTCCATTTCATGTTTTCAACTTTTTTATAAATCTAATGTGTTTATTTTTATTTTTAAGTACTTCCATTCTCCAATAAGCTAAGCTTCCCAACCACTTAAGCAACTTCCATAAATCTAATAAATCAAAATTATGAGATCTTCTAACAATTTTCACAGATGTTTAAAATTTTCTCAGACTAGTCAACTTAGAATGACAAGCAAAATCAAATTTTCAATTCCACATTTTAAACCGGAATCAATTTGATATGTTAGATACTCTTCGATGTCAAATTATACTTTAATATGCCAAATTCTCCCAAGTTATAAGTGATTAAAATGTCAAATAAGCTCAGATTATTTCCAAACTTAACAAGAAAATATGAACACCATGAGTTATAATTTGCTTCCTCATGTTCAGAGCTAAGTCTGTCATTTCCTGTGGTGAAAGTACTCACTCATGCATCAATTCATTGATTCGTGCAACCTACAACACCTACTATGTGCCAGGCACCATTTAAGATGCTGTGTCTAAAAGAGTGGAAAAAAATAAAAAAATCAATGTCCTCAACTCATGAAACATAAATTCTAGGGGAATGCCAGGGCAGTGAGAATATAAGACACACATAATTAAATCCCAAGATGTTTTACATGATTGCTATGCAGAAAAGGTCATTGGACAGGGAAATCCTGAGTTACTAGTTGGACACCTGAACAGCACAGTCAGGAAAAGACTCCTGGAAAGGTAGTCTTTTCTAGGAAACTGGGAAACACCGGGAGGAAATGAAGAGTTTTGCCTTGTGGAATCTGCAGGAGCATTCCAGGCAGAGGGAAGAGCAAATACAAAGACCCTGAGAAGGGGATGTGGCTGGCATGTGAGAGGAGGAGCCAAAGGTCAGTGTGCCTGGAGGAGGTGAGGCAAGAGAAAAGAGGGAGGGCATAGCTCAGACAGGAAAAGGGGTCCAGGCTGTGGGAACCCTCCTGGTCACTTACTCCGAATGAGGAGGAACCTCAGGGCAGTGCACTGTGCACAGGAGTGTCATGATGCAACATGATAAAATGGAACACTGAGTAGGCTGAGTCCAGCTGCTATACCTAGATGAGATGTGTGTGGGGGGTAGGAGATGCAAGGGCAAACAAAAGGAGACAGTGGAGGGCCATGACAATGACCCAGGTGAATGGCAATGGTGGTTGTGATAAGGGTGGAAAGGAGAGGGGGTGAGAGGTAATCAGATTCTAGCTATTAGGAAGGAGACCCAAAGAATTTGCTGATAGATGAGAGGTGAAAGTGAAGCATGACCTTAAGATATTTGGCCTGAGCTACTGGCGGGATGAAATGGGGAAGACCACAGAAGAAGGAAAAGGTGGCTGTTCATGTTTGGAGTGTGTTACGTTCGGGAACTCTATTAAACATCATGTGGGGACACCAAGTTATTTCTGTAAGCCTGGAAAAAATGCTTCTGTACTAAGCAGATCTGGGATTGCCTGTTTACCAAGTGAATCGAAATGGCATATTAACCAACAAGTCTTGTTTAACACGAGACATAGAGCTTCAGATAATAGGAGTGATTTTTTTCTTACACTCTTCTTGTGGAGGAATATCGAAAAGGTCTCTAAGGCCTGCCCTTCGAATGGAGTCTTACAGTCCACATCCCATGGATTCAACTTATGCCTTAATTAATTATTGTCAGTGTTTTATGTGTTTTTAAAAACCATTTCATGGGACATGACTTACCTCCTTATTGTCTGATGCTGTTCTGAAATCTTCACATTCTTCCCCTCTGACAGCATCACCTTTCTCATGGATATTAAATGGATTTGGTTGGGCTTATTTCTACCTCATTGAACTTTCTGGAGTTAAGATCCCACCTCTAAAAGTAGTCCAGCCAAAATCACCTCCCTAGACTTTCCTTTTGTTTTGTTTGGGGGGGGGCGGTTTTTTGTTTTGTTTTGTTTTGTTTTGATTTTGGAGATAAGCTCTGTCCACTACAAGCTTTGAAGATGACTATTGTGGGCAGGCGCTAATGCGTTAAAATCAATCACACTTTATCTTTTCTTGATCTGAGAGAGCTCAGTGGAGAGAAAAATCTTTTGGCTTTTCAAAAACTTAACAAAAGAATTCCATATGAATAAGCAGAGTGTTTAAAGACCAACTTTGCCCCCCAATTGTGGGGCTGTTGACCCTATTAGAAGAGAACAAATATTTCCATACATAGAACAATAAGAACACACGTGCATCATCTCTCAGAGCTCAGTTACCAGTCACCCAACCACCTCCACCAGGATCCACATTTCTGAAAAGGAGAAAAGTGCTCTCCCTTCAGAGTCCAAGTGGTGTTATGTAAATCCACATGTGACAACTTGTGCATTTCATTTGCAACAACCGCCCCCCAAAACCAAGTCCCCCATAAGGCCATTCCCTCTACAAGGTTAATAAGTGCTTAGTTATTTAGAGAGGATGGACTAGTTAACTGTTACAGAGGGCTACTGGAAGCTGGAGATGAAATCTGAGCAAAGGGGGAAAGAGGAAATTTTAAGCACAAGACTGCCATCTAGAATCACAATTGGACAGCATGAATTCCTCAAAGAAACTCAAATTCATTAAGGAGAGTGAACTGGCATTTAGTACCATTTACATAAGAAAGTAGAAACAGGTTCAACCAATGTGCCTGCTAAACACAAATCTAGTAAAAAATGGCTGAATGATGAATTTTAGCACTGAAATAAGTACATTTTCAACCACTTAGAAAACTGTTTTCTGAGGGTTCCAAATAATGAAAGTTTTCTGTAGAATAATACATTATTATACCTATAAGGAAATGTCAAATCCATTTTCCTTTAGTGGAAACAGGTCCGGGAAGTTTAGGTGACTTTTACAACATCACACAGCAGGTTAATGTCAGATCTTGATTAAAACTAAAACCAAAATATCCAGGATGGAGTTTTATTCAATTCACATTTTGAATGAAGATTTAATTTTTCTATTTCTTTTTTTAATTTTTATCACATACTAATTGTACTGCGATTCCTTAAAAGTAATTGAAAATGAGATTTACCGTTTCCCTTAATTACTCCATAAAGTGCCTTATTTCCATTTGTTCGTGATCATCTGGATGTAGTTTTATGTTTCAAAGATCACATGACCTTATGCCAGTTTTGGACTTGGCTATTTTTGCCACATTTTAGTGTTCTCCAATTAACCAGATTGCTTTATTTTCATTTTTCTTAAGGCCTAATTTTAAAAAGCTTGGTGATTTCCCCATTCAGTAAGTCTGTCTTCTTATTGTGTGGCTTTACTATATTTGTTTTAATTTCTCTTTTCTCAAGTGAAAAGCCTTATCCCCTGACCACAATATTTCATCTTCAAAGCTTGGAGCAGACAGAGCTTATCTCCAAAATCAAAACCAAAACAAACAAACAAATAAAACCCCATCATTATTTCTTTTAATGACGTGTCTTAATGGATATGTATTGTTTCATTTACATTCTCACTTCTTAGTGTAAATATTTCCAACCTACAGATAAATTTAGGTATTCAACAAATCAGAAAAAAAACAAAGAATTTAGTAGTATACAAAATTCTTCTGTTCTAATTTCTCCATCAGAAATTTCTTTTCATGTAGATATCTTGTTTTGCTAGTAGAATATTTAATATCTATAAATCTAACATTGTCCCAAATATTTTATTTCATTTTATTTTGGGAGGCATCTTTCTAGAACATTTTCCTATTCAATCTTACCATAACCTAATGTAATAGACATCATTTTTATAACCAGGAAGTTCAAGCACCACACACTAAGCGGTAGCACTAAATGCTCGACGTATTCCTCATTTCTTCTTCCTCCAAAATGTTCCATAGTTCTGTATGTGGAATGGTGGTCATATCCATCTTAAGTGTTTTCAGAAGGCTGTAATGATCAAGAATCAACAGAGAATGCATTTTTAGTGTACATCGTCTAACTACTAAAAGACAATTACTTGATAAGACATTTTTTTCTCATTTCAAACATTTGTGATGTAAGTATTCCAGAAATATATTAAGCAGTTCTGAGTATTTTTTAAAATATTTTATTTATTTATTTGAGAGAGAGAATGGGAGAGCATAAGTGGGGTGGGGTGTGGGGCGGAGGGAGAAACAGGCTTCCCGCTGAACAGGAAGCCCAATGTGGGGCTCAATCCCAGGACCCTGTGATCATGACCTTAGCCGAAGGCAGACCCTTAACCAACTGAGCCACCCAGGCACCGCAGTTCTGAGTATTTTTAATAAACTGACTGCACATCTTATAATCTTCTCATGATACCTCAGTATCATCATCATGCAGGGGAATTATCAGATCATCTGTCTCACCCATGTATCACCTGTGCTTCCTGTCATTTAAGCTCTCCAGAGATCAGCTGAATTTCCATTCTGTACCTTGTGTGAGTTTTAATGTTCTACCTGAAATTTATGCAAATGTGGAGTTTCCTCCTTCTTTTGGATTGTCATTCCATGTGACTGTCTTCTCTCCATGTTATTCCTCTTCATTTTTCCTATAACCAATTGAAAAATAGTGCCCAGTGTTGTGGACAGTAACAGTGCAGGAGCTGTAAAGGGCTGGGTTCTCAGCATAATAAAGTTGGTGCTTTTGCATTGGCTTATGTGTAGCAGAGGAATACTGGTCTCTGAGTCATTTCCACCACATTGATACATACTAGAGCAGAGGAAAGTTCTTTTATTTTTTACCTTTCCTGTGGTAGCATGTGGTAACATTCATTGATTCTAGCATCTTCCAGTTCAACAAAGAAATCTTTATAATCATCGGCTTATTTTCTTCCCTTTTCTTTTCTTGTAGAAGGAGCAAGTTTCTATGCTAAACTGATTTCCAGATTTTGTGATACAGAATTTGATTTGTGGCAAACCAGACATTTTGTTTTAATTATGTTATTTGCACACTTGTATGTTTTGTCTTTCTTTCCCATGACTACAGACACCTACCTGTTCAGTTCATTTTTCTATTCCCTGTTCCTAGAACAGTGCCCAGCATATAGTAAGCATTTAATAATGAATATTTTCAACTTTATTGATATAAGCTATTACATTTATCTTGTTTCCTAACCATGAACATGTAGAAAAACGATTTGCCCAGAGAAGGAAAACAAAAGAGCAAAAAGACCTATTATTTATTTTGTGCCCTTATATTTCAGGCATGGTGTTAAACATATTATATTTATCTATAATGTGTAATTTATTTCCCATAACTGCACAATAGAAAAATCATATTTTGAAATAAGAAAACATTAATTTAGTTATGTTAGGTAAGTGCTCCAAAGTTTTATAGATTGTAAATGGCAGAAAAGAGTCAGAATACAAAATCATTTTTCCTGATGTGTAAAGATTTTTCATACTGAGCTTCTAGTTTGATCAATATAACAACCCTACAACAGCATATATCAGTTTGCTGAAAAAGAAACTGAGAGCAGGAGAGGAGAAATAACCTCCCCAGAGTTATATAGTCGGTATGTAATTGAACACTGACTCCTAATAAAGACCTTTAATGGTAGGCTAGAGTCCTTTCCTCAGAATGGGCCAAACCATCAGCATAAGCAACATCTGGTAGCTTATTGGATATATCATATTTGAGCCCCGACTCCAGGAAGACTAGGATTTTCCTATTAATTTGTCTTTCAAGAATCAAGTGAAATATCTGGATGGTGGTGGATCTAATGGAAGATGACAAGCAACTGTAGGGGCCAAAGCCAGGCCACCCCAATGTGTGCCACTTTGGTATATTGATTATTCTGAATTAAAAGTTACTTGAGAAATGAAACAGCCAGTGTAAAAAGAACACTGATCCTACTTTGTCTCCAGAAAGCAGGAAATAAATCTACCATCTGAAAGGTACCCTCTCTGTACCTGGAGGTAAAGAAACATCCTTATCACCAGAGACAGAGAATCCAGAGCCAAAAAGGCTATGTAAACAATTCTTGTGCTTTTATTTATTTAATACCCCAGGCCAAATTCTGTATAGAATTCCCTACTACTTGAAGCTCCTAAACTACTGAATTGTCCTGCCAATTCCTCACAGGTTTGTTGTTTCTTTGTCTAAAAAGTGTAAAAACTTCCTGCCTTGGTCATTTCTTTGGGTCTCAATTTCATTACTGGGCCTCTGTGTGTATGTAATTTTAAAATTAAATTTTCTTCTTCCCTCTCTCTCTCTTTGTCTTTTGTTGTTGTTGTTGTTTGTTGTTTTCTGTTTTTAATGGCACTCTCCTTTTAGATGTGACTTAGTGAATAAAAAAGTATGTAACATCTGGAACTGCTTAAAATCAATTTCTTTTCTCCTTTATTTTTCTGTTCTATAACTAAAAATGGACTATCCAACTCTGGGTCTTTTTCTCCTGTTAATCTGCCTCATGTAAATTTAATTTTTAGACTAGCTAGAAGAAACTTAAAGGATAGAGTAAAATTTCCCCTCCCCAATCTCTGCAACATAGATCATATATAAAAAGAATCCCCACTTAACAGACCTGTCCTAAACCTATTCTCTACAATCAGTTGTGATAATTCCTTAGAACATTGCTAATTTAAATTTAAGAGGCCCAATGAAAGGATTCAACACATTAAAATTTCAGGTGAAAATTTTGGCATACATTTTCAGGACAAGACACAATTTATTACAGGAATTGTTATTTCTTTGATTTCTTCTCCAATCAAAGTGAGATAAAAAGCTGATGGAAGGTGCTGTTGGCATTCTATTAATGGATGCTGATAAAAGTCTTGCTTTGGACAAAAGAAGCTGCTGAAGAAGGTATAACACAATAGCACCCCACAGATGGCTCTTAGAACAAAGCAAGGTGGGATGGAGAGGGCTTGGTTATTAAGACACAACACTGTGGAACTTTTAGCAGCTGAATCTGTTCTGTTTCTCATGTGGACACAGTATGAAAGTAATTATTCATATGTAAATTGTGTGATTTTCCTCCTATTCTTAAAAACCAGTCTTATTCATTATAAATAAAAACTTTAACAAATAAATCCAACTGAATATTATTCTGTAGATTCTCTTTTAAATTTTCTTCTTCCCTTTCTCTCTGTCTTTTGTTGTTGTTGTTTGTTGTTTTCTGTTTTTAATGGCACTCTCCTTTTAGATGTGACTTGGTGAATAAAAAAGTATGTAACATCTGGAACTGCTTAAAATCAATTTCTTTTCTCCTTTATTTTTCTGTTCTATAACTAAAAATGGACTTTCCAATTTGCTTCATGCTTTTTTCCCTTCCTTTCCTTTATAAAATAAATAAATAAATGCCATCTGGTCTAACAGCTCAGTTGCCAATTATCAGCCTGAGGCAATCCAAAACTGCCAGATAGTCAACGCAGAAAATATGGTTTCAAGAAGAAATGCTAACAGAGCCTTAGCTGTAGAATGGCTTGGCACATTGCCAAATTACCACCCCATGCAAATACTGTCTTATTTCCTAGGGACTTGCAAAAAATCCTTGCAATCTGCATTATGGTGTCTTAGCACCTTGACTTATCTTAATGAAGATGTCTTAAAGACTCAACTGTTTCATAGTTAATGAAATATATTGACATCTCAGAAAATCAGATCAGCACTCTTCCATTGGAGCTGTAGAGTTTGGAAGTAACTGACTTTTCAACTTGTTCGTTTTCATGGGATCACAGTACCTTTTTGGCTATGGCCAGTGAAGAACAGCAGCCCTTTCCTGTTGTACTTGGCTCAACTAACTTTTACTGGGTCCATATATAGTATTATTCATGTATAGTCAGTCTCAGCAGGAAATAATCACTCGGTCTACTTGAATTCAATACTAATTTGGTTGTTTATTTAAATTGCAACATTAGAAGGTTTAGAGTCACCTTGTTTCCCTTTAACCTGTACATCCAAATCCTAATAAGTCCTAGAAATTTTACTCCCAATACTGGTCCCATTCTTTTCCATATTCACTGCCACTAAACAAATCCAAGCTACTAATATTCCTTATCTGATTTCCATTCAAAACCTTCTTTGTGCTCTTTTGTAACCTGTTCTACCTCCATAGCCAGTGTGGGCTTCTGAAAATATAAATCATACCATGTTACTCTCCTACTTAAAATGAGGCAATATCTTTCTACTGTACTTAAGAATAAAGTTCAAAATCCTTAAAAATAGGCTTAAGTTTTTCTATGAACTGACCTTAAAGTCTCTTAGACCATCTTGGTCCTTTCACTATTTCTCTGCACAAACTAATCTGTTGGATCTATCAGAGCAAACACCATGTCTGCTTTGTTAACATTCTTGACTCGACACCTAGCAGTGGATGGCATGTAGTAGTCACTCAACCAATATTCTTCAAGTTAATTCAGATTGAATCTTAGTTCTTATTATCTTTGTAATGTTAGACAGAAATTCTAACAATTCTTAGCCTAAATTTCCTTAAAATGAGAGAGCTAATTACTTCTGAGTTTTGTTGAGATGAGTAAAGGAGAATATGCTTGTAAGTCTCATTTGGTTCCACAAAATAAAATGTGTTGCATAAGTTCATATTAGAGAAATATTTTAATGGTGGCTCTTTTACCTACCATTCTTATGACTTTAGACAAATTCCCTAAACTTTCAAGCCTCTTTTTCTGATCTGTAGAATGGGATAATAGTATATTCTGAAGAGACTTGCTTCAGAAGATTAGATGAGAAAAATATTAGTAAAGCACATAGACTAGTATACAGTAAGTGTTCCATAAATGGACTAACCATTGTCATACTATCATTGATTTATGACCATAAAAATAAATAAAAACTTCTGAGTTCCTTGTTTCACTAGTTTCAGAAAATTTCACCCTCACAAGGAATTTCCCCAGCAGTATTTTTTGTTGTGCCCTGATTTCATGATGTGTGTACAACTACATTAAGAAGCCTAGACTGGAAGGGTATAGAAAACTTCTTCAGGAGCCTAGATTTGTATTTATCCAAGAAATTTGTCTTTTGTTACTTGACACACACATTCCCATCATTTTCTGTTTCTCTATATTCCATCCCTCACCCATCACTTGCACAAACCTTGGCTTCCAATCTTCCTTTAATCTGTGATCTATTAGGGGTTTGTCATCTCAGTTTTACCTTTCCTTCAAGATGCCTCTTCAAATTATGTCTTCTAACTTCACTTATATAACCCCATTTTTCCCAGTCTACATTTGTTGTCCTCTGTGTGCTCTATCTTCACTCTATTCTAACAAGTGTCACATCACACATGTACACTATTTTCCTTTTGAGGACAGAGAAACCATCTACCTTATTCATCCAGCCCAGTACCTGCTGCATGATTCTTAAATAAATATATGTGAAAAAACAAAACCACAAGTTTGAGGTATTCCAATCTCATGTCCCAGAATACTTAGGTGGGATATTACAGTGCTGTCTGAGCCAATCTTTGTCACACATGATAAGAGATATATTTGAATGGCAACCAAACAAAACTTTTATGTGGAAAGGTTAGTATTTTGTTTGTTCTTCTTGCAACTTAAAAAAGGGGGGACATGGGACTTAGGTAACTTCCCAGGGTATCATTTCTTCATCTGAGTAATAGAGGTAATAGTAGCCACAACATAAAATTGTGTGGATTAAAACACTTTTACGGTACCTATCAGAGAAGTGTACATTAATTTTCTTCTTCCTATCTCTTCTTATATTAGAATGTGAAGAGAATATCCTACAAAAAGTTACAAAATATGCCTAAAACATTCTAGGTGGACGCATAGATATGCACATGTCCATTTTATTACAGAATGAGGTTGGAGTTCCCTTCTCCCTTGAAATGCTGAAGGGCTTCCCATGTTACACTGTGCATTCAGGTAGAGATGAAGGATGGTAGAAAGTCCTTCCTGCCACTCACAGAGAACTGCTTTGAGCCATCAGGCATAAGACCCAATTATCCTCACTATCTTACTTTGCATAGATAAAAATGTTGTGATTGCTCATGAAATTAAATAGCATCCTTTTCAATCTGTTGACATTGATTGGCTTGATGACTTAAAATAATTTAAAGGATAAAATGGAAATATGAGAGAACTGAAATACATTCCAGACAGTGGTTTTTATAGCCAGGAATGGTATTTTCACACTCCAGGTGTTTAGATGAGCATTTTGTACACAATAAAGCAGGAAATAGAGTGACAGTTATAGTTTAAGGACTTGTATTAGATTTGTTAAATTATTTCATTATCATAAATATTACGACTTTTTCCCCCATTTCACAACTAACCAAAACCTAAATTATTTGTTTCTACAGGCAATAATCTTGCTATCTATTATTTACTGGGACATTGTTGAGTTCCTGAATATAATTCCTTCCTTGAGACAACTACACAAAGCGCAGAATTATCTCATTCATTAAGATGTAACTGGAGAGAACATCTGCTAGAATTGTGGAAATTTTGAATGAAAAAAATAGGTAATGCATTATTTGTGTTCACAGTTTTCATGTCCATATTGCAACTTGAACTAACAAACTATTATTATTTGAGTCCATTTCATGGACCTTCTTAACTGAAAAGAAGAACATGAATTCAGTAATTCATTTATTCAAAACATTTTTATGTACCTACTATGTGCTAAACACACACTGAAGATATAGAGATGAATAAGTCATTTTTTTAGCAATAATCATGAACTTTACTCCAGTGCTAATATGTAAATTGATAATAGTAAAATGTGATAATTTCTGTGGTAGAAATATTATGCAAGAACAGTGAAATGTCATTAACATAAGAGAGGATCCCAGAGATCTTGGGTGAGTGGGGCTTTGAGGCAGAGGAGGTTTTAGAAAGAAGAAAGTATTTGTCTGAATCTAGATAAATAATTAGAAATATCAGGGCTGATCATGGGAAAATATTAGGGAAATCAAAGCATATTTTAAGCAAGATGAAGAATAATTTGGAAAGCTAGATGTACAAATATGCTCTTTTCAGGAAATTTTAAATCCCTTGTTCTGGTTGGAATTATACATATGAAGTAGAGAGTGGTTGAATGTGCTTCTTGATGTAATAAAGATCAACTCATATAAATTATGAAGGGCTTCCCATATTAAGATAGGGAGTTGGAATTTTTTTCTAGAAAGTTATAGGGAGTCATTGGAGGATTTTCAACAGAGATGAGATGGTATTGGATATTTGTTTGAAATTATTAATTTGACAAATGTGAGAAGGGAGAATTGGGGAGATCCAGGTGAGAGGCAGAAACCAGATGGAGATGACAATATAGGAACTCAAGTGAGAAATGGCAAGTCTTTCTATAGAGGGATCAATGTGTTAAGGAAATAGACTCTACATGGTCTGAACATTCATCAAATGTGGTGATATTTGGCAAGGCTTGGAATTGGACAGCTAGATGAATGATTCTGCCATTGTGAAATATAATAAGGGGTGGGTTTGGATCACTGAGATGAGATCACAGATTTTATCTGAAGAGTGCTGTATGGTATTAATTTTAGTTGCATATGAATTTCTTTAAAGAGAATCATGCTGTATCTTATCTACTTATGAAATCATTGGGTTCTAAATTATGGGTGTTTTGCCTTTGTTCTATAAAGGAATTACAGATTTAAAGGGAAATTAGCCATCATATTCCATCAGTGTCATCTTACAGATAAGCAAAGCAAGACTCAAGGAGAAAAAAATATGTCCAGTTTCCAAAACTCTTAAGAGTCACCAAATTGACTACTTGACCAGATTATTTACAAATCCAGGGTCAATTAAGGATCAAGGACTTCTATTCCTGATTCTTTACCTCTTTCTTCACCTCTGTCCTGACACTCGGAAACTCAAACTACTCATGTAGTTTTCTCCAGATGTTACCTCAGGCCTTGAATCAAATTTGAAGAAAAATCCCAAACATATGTTATGTGATTTTCAGTTGAAAATCCATTAATGGATAGAAGACAACATTTCTAAGTGGGCCCCAAAGCACCACTGGGATTTGTCTTTTGCTGTCACCTACAGTATTGCTCTTCAGAGACAACCCTTGCTTCTTTGGACTTCAGCCACAGGGAGTTGCTTACAGAGTGTTCAAGATGTAGGTTGTGAGGTTGAATAAGTTCAACTCCCCAGGAGTGACCTTGGGCAAGGTACTCTACTTCTCTAAGCCTCAGTCTCCTTTCCCATAGAACAGGAGTCATCGAGGCACACATCAATCAGGAAGTGCAATTAAGGCAATGTATGTGAAATGGCATGGGCTTTAGAACATGTAAATCCCCTATTGTCTCACCTTAACACTTACCAATTATTTAATAACCTGTCATAAGATTTGCTTGTTGTTATTAAACCCCCAAGTTTGAGTTAATCCCTCTTTCTGTGTGCCCCTGTGTTACCCTCTACATACCTGGGATATTGTGATTTATAATAAGAAATATATATTTGGTCTTCATTCTCATTTCTGGCACAGAGTTCCGAAAACCCTTGGAATTTCCTAAATTATGAAAGCCATTAAGGTGTCTTTTGTTATGTTAATGAGGTGACTTTTGGACCATACCCATGGACGAGGGCTAGTTGCTAGAGCAACCTATCTTGGGATTAGAGGGTTGGAACTTTCATTCTCATCCCCTGACCTCCCAGGGAGGGGAGAGAGGCTTGAGGTTGAAACATTTACCAATGGCCAAAGATTTAATCTATCATGCCTATGTAATGAAGTTTCCATAAAAGCCAAAAAGATAGAGTTTGAAGAGCTTCCAGGTTGGTGAACATGTGGAGATTTGGGCAGAAAGGCACATTCTGAGAGGTCATGGAAACTCAGCCCCTTCCCACATACCTTGCTCTATGCATCTTTTCTATCTGGCTGCTCCTGAATTATATCCTTTTGAAATAAACTGGTGATGTAGTAAATAAAATGTTTCTCTGAGTTTTGTGAGTTGCTCTAGCAAATTAATCAAACCTAAGGAGGAAGTCTTGGATATCTCTGATTTATAGCCTGTTGGTCAGAAGGACAGGTAACAACCTAGACTTGCAACTGGTGTCTGAAGTCCAAGGAGGGGTCATTGGAACCCCCAATCTATAGTTTGTCAGTCAAAAGCACAGGTAGTAACAGATTGGTATCTGAAGTGGAGGGGGGCAGTCTTGTAAGACTCAAGCTTTGACCTGTGGAATATGATGCTATCTCCAAGTAGGTAGTGTCTGAATTAGATAGAAATATAGGACAGTCCTGAATTATAGAATTGCTTGGTGGTATGAGGGTAAGTTCTCCCACTTTAAAATTGAGTCTACAAACCCCAAAAAACACCCCATACCATGGTACCTATAAGACTTCATTGCAGATATTGGTTGGTGGTGGTTTCAGACCTGGAGTCTAGCGGTTGAACTGCAATGAGTTCCCTAATGACCACTGGAACCCTTTATCTTATGTTCTAAAAATGATCTCTAAGCTCTTTCACCTTGGTTATAGTCTGTGAGATCATCTTCTCTGTTCAGACACCACTTCCCAGTTTCTGCCAGGTTGGATGTCTGGATCTTCATGTATGTGTCCAGACCGTGGAATCGCACTTGTGTCTGCCATCATGGAGGTCATTCCAGTTCTCAGTAAGCCCAAACACAGGAAGGCACTATACCAGGCCAGTCTGCATCATCATCATCATCATCATCATCATCATCATCATCATGACCATAGCCCACCTACAGTCACCACCACACAACTGTTCTTCCCCCATCAGGGATTTCCTGAGCTTTGTTTAAGTTTTCTATACTCTCTGCTCACTGCTCATATCCCCAGTTTCCACTTTCACTGTTGTCATCAGCCACAGCAACCTCAGAATCTTCTGAACCCCTGGGAGATGTTTGTCTTCCCTCAGAAATGTCTGAATGTCAAAGGCATGGTTTTTGAAACCAGGCACATGATGTAGGTTCAAATCCTTACTCAGCTCATATAATAGATATTGACTGGGAATTTTCCCTGGTTAAAATGCTAAGTCACTCTGAGCCTCAGTTCCCTCCTAGCTAATATGGGAAAAATCATGCTATCTTTTAAAATAGTGAGTGCAAGATGTGAAGTTCTAAATATCATGCATGTATTTATCTCCATTTGAACTGCTACAACCCTGGTTCAAATCACCATTATTGTAACCCTGGGCCTTTGCAATGGAGTCCTAACCAGTATCTCTGGCCAGATCAATTTAAAACTATAAATCAGTTTCCCCCTCTTTAAACCCTCCACTGTCTTTCAATTCCACTTAGGATAAAAACCAAACAGTCACTGAGACAGGACTTCTTCCTCTTGCTTCGACTCCAACCTTATTTCTGAGACTCCCTAACTTGCTCACTGTGCTTGAGACACACAGACTTTCTTCCTTGTCCTCAAAATAGTCATATTCCCAAGACCCTCAGAGATACACGGCATGCTATTTCCTCCAGCAGGCAAGGAGTCTACCCTGTTTTTCTTTTCACCTCCATTGGGGCCTTTGTGCTCCAACTTTCACTTCCTATTACTCTGTTACAACTCCTTGCATTGTTCTCTGCAAATGACTTGTCATTTACTTATTTACATTATCTATTTATTTTTCCTTTGCATGTATGTCAGCTTCATGTGAAAAGAGACTTTGGCCTGTTCCAGGATGGCAGAGATGTTTAGAACACAGATGCCAGAGTTGAAATTCCCAGAACTGATTCCTGATTTCACTTCTTAATAGTTGTATGGCTCTGGGTAATTTGTTTAACCTGTATCTCTTCTCTAAAAAAAAAAAAAATCAATTAATTATCAAGTGCCTAATTTATAACATACCTAGTATATAGTATTCTCCATTAATGGTATTATTATAATTGCTACTATCATCCTCTCACTTATAAGAGCAATATGCACACAGAAGGTACTCAACACATACGTACTAGCATAGGGCTTAGACCACAAGCAGTGTTCAGGAGTGTGTGCTTGTTGCTGTCAGTACTACTACTCAAAAGATAATAATAAGACCATTATTTATCATCAGCAACATTAACAATTCTGAATGTCAGCACTTTGAAAAGATGCCCAGAAATCAAGAACTCTACTATCGCCTGTTTTTCTTATTTACTTTTTCTCCATATATGGATATCCAATATCTACATGGTATTTTCAAGAAGCTGGAAATACAGAGGTTAATAAACCAGAGTCCTTGTCTACAAAGTTCACACTCCAATGCAGATATAGGCATTTAAAACAATCGCCCCGCTGTTACAGAGATGTGGAGAAAGTGCTTTGCAATTTTAAAGGCAGTTAATTCCCAATTCTTCCTAAGGGGGGCAGAATGCTTTCACAGAGTAGGCACCAAATGAATTGCAGTTGGAATAAAAATTAGGAATTCTTCAAGTAAAGGAGACAGAAAGTGAAGCCCAGGAAGATAGAAGGGATTGTGATGGGTAAAACAATCATTATTCAGGAAGCACAAAATATTAGGAGGGTCTGCAACAGTGGACAGGGAGGAGAAACCAGGCTGTGGGGATTCAACTGTGTATGGAGATCAGATCTGCATCCGTAGTGGTTTGGGGACTGAGTTTTATAATAAAGTCAAAGGGGGAACATCAGAGGTTTTTAGAATATGGATGTCAAATGATCATATTTGAGCTAATGTAATTATCTTAGGTTAAATTATTAATTTAATTAATTCATTATAATTAATCAAGTAAGATTAGTACTTTTTTTTTTAGATGAGCAGGGGGAGTAGAACTGAAAATATCACTTTGAAAGTTTTTTTATGATATTCATAATTGGAACTGGGCTGAGGTGGCACCAGTGAGGAAGGTAGAAAGGAAAGAGATTTTCAGAGTATTTAGGATAAAGGGTCAAACAAACTTGGCAGCCCTAGGGACGTGGTTATCGAGAGGGAAAAAACCAAAGATGCAGCGATATGTCTATTTTGGAAGATGGAATCTGTATGCCAGCTGTGTATATATGGAATAAAAGATTAGAAATAGGTCAGTGGCACACAAGTCGGAATTTGGAAATGCTACTTTTGATTTGTAAGGCACTGGTGTGTAAATTTTAAGTGTAATATATTAACTGTTCTCTGTGTAGCTATGTTTGTGCCAGGGTTTCTACGTAGGGCAGCCTTATTGGTTTTGTGAAGATGGTGCCGGATTTTGATTTATCACCCTGGAGTCATTAATAGTATCACCCTTTTTCTTCACTAAAATCCTAGTTTGCATCATTATTATGTGGTTCTGAAGGTATAAGGAAATCCAAAATTAAAGAATTGAGAACTTTCAATAAGAATTTATAATCTTGTGTAGGAGGCAGTCATATTTGAATACAATTTTTTAAAAAATGGTACCAGATTGAAGAAAAACAGGAATAAAACATGTCAGGATTCCAAAGTCAAGAGACCCTTTTAATTCCTATCCTAGTTTCATGGGCAATGCCACTGTGATGCTGAGTCAGTGGATGACCCTTTGTACAAGGGCTTCTTATTAAATGTCATTCTGGGAGGATGGCCTCCACTAGGCATAGCATGATGTACTAGGTAATTGGAGAATTTTCACAAATGTAACTTGAGGTAGGCAGACTTATCTCCGCTTAGAGAGGAGGACCCCAAGGCGCGGGCAGGTAAAGTCACTTGTCACATGGAGGCAGAACACAAATGCCTCAAGCCTGGTGTCAAAGTCTGCTTTCGTTCCACTCCACCAAAGATTGCTTTTTTTCTTCTTTAGAAGACTGCAGCCTTGTCTGGAGAGGCTGAGTGGAGAGATGCATGATGCCAGGCCTCTCCAGGGAGAGCCCAATCTTCTGTCAAGGTGGGGGAAGGAAAGAGGCCTCTCATTGGGGATGGTGATTGCTGTTGAGCAAACATGAGTGAAACACGCTCAAAGTCAAAACAGCTAAGCTGACATGATATTCAAAGTGAGCCAGGAGGATGCTATAATCAACAGTATCAAAAGTAACATTCAGAGTGAGCAAAATTAAAAACTGTCAGATGTGACTGCATTAATAAATCATTAAGAAGGAGATCTCAGGCAAGGGCTGCCCCTGCTGTGAAGTGAAAAAAAGCTGGATTCAGGTTTCTCAGAGAGACACTATGTCCCTTCCTTAAAGAGAACTTGTTCCTCTTGGCTGTGAGTGTTCTGATCCAAAGAAGCACATTTAGTGCCTGATCAAATGACTACACATAACACAGCTATTTATTTCCTGAGACTTAATTGTACCCTCAGAAAGAATGAAGAGCAAAATCCATTCACTGAACAACCATTTATTGATTTTCGACTCAGACAATCACAGTAACAAGTGCTGTGTATACACAAGTGAATAAAGCACAAGCCCTAGCCTCAAGGTGCTGTGACCAAGTAGACTCTAAGCCTTTGTGTTAAACCTAGTAAATAATACAGTAGTTCATATCAAAAGAGTAAGATATTTGAAAAAAAAAAAAAAAACAAGGGAGAATTGGATATGGCCTCTGATTTGGCCCTTACAACTCCCTTTGAGAAGAAAAGGAAACAACTCTGCCAAAATTTTAAAATATGATTTCAGGATCCTACTCGATGGGATAGCTCATCTGTCTTACTCAGCTTGGGCTGCTATAACAAAACTCCATAAACGGGGTGGGGGGGTGGGTATCAACAATAAAAATATATTTCCCACAGTTCTGGAGACTGGAACTCAGAGGTCATGATGCTGGCATGGTCGGATTTTGGGGAGGGTCCACTTCCTGGTTTGCAGATGGCGCCTTTTCATTGTGTCCTCACATGGTAAGCAGAGACAGGAGGGGAACTCTCTCCTGTCTCTTTATATAGTGCACTAATCCCATTTATGAGGTCTTCACTACAATTACCTCCCAAAGAACCCACCTCCTAATGCCATCACTTTGGGGGGTTCAGATTCCAACATATGAGTTTTGGGGTGGAGGACACAAACATTCAGTTCATAAATTATCCAAACTGGACTTCTAAGAAAGAAAAGAGACATTAATAACCATAGCAGGACAACAGACATACACTGGCACTATGCCAAATAGACATGCAGGACCGGCTGGGAGTCATTGGACTCAATATGAGGAACCGTCACTCTTTAGGGACCTGAAATGCTTTTCTTTGGGTTTGACAGGTACACAATGTAGGAGCCACATACCTTACTCATTTTTTTTTTGCCTTTTTCTCTGACCCTAGTGTTATAGTTAGATGAAGTTTGAGTACTTTCAACTACTCTCCTTTCAGGGTAATATCCTTACCTATCCACTTCTTACTGTGAGAAGATATAGGAAAGGATTGTGATGGCTGCTTACATTAAGGCCTCAGTCCAGATGTAACCCTCACTTAATCAGCTACTGGTCTTGCTCAGAGGATTTTGGACCCTCATTTAAAGAGATGACCATCAGGTTCTCTTGCTGGATTACAGCTGTACTAGGAAATTCACTGTACCTGTTTCGTACAACATCCCATCCAGGTATTTTACAATCTGGATTCCATGTTCCTAGGCTCCTTCTACATTGATGCTTACTATATTGTTCAACAATAATAAAAGTATGCTTGTATATTATGGTTGCATGTTATTTCTATTATCAATGTCGCAGTGAAATGATGAAATTATACCTTCCCTTTTCTGTTACGGCCATCAGGGAAATCTCTAGGCATGAGAAACTGGGGCTGAAATATAAAGGAAGTGTTCATGACGTGGGGGGTAGGTTCTATAGAACCACCTGTCCACAGGTTAAAATCACACGTGGTCCTACTTCACCAAAGCCAAGTTAACATTAGTATTTAACTCCTGAGCAACCTCTGGTGACACAGACATTTTAAAAAATGTTACTCTGAGGGAATCAGTCAAACCATGGTTGATGGGTAGCTAATTCAACAAAGAATTTGAGTTGTGTATCATTCATATACTCCATTCTTATTTTGGAGATGAAAAAGAAAACCCTTTCTTGAGATATAAATAAAGATTTAATAGCCCCTTTAAATATTAAATAACTCTCCCTGTACATTGTATTCCAAAATGCTTCCATGAAAAGAGCCTGAAAAATTTTGCATATCCTGTGAATCCTGTTTTCAACTAACACTGTTTCATATTTAGCTACGTGCTTTCTATAACTAAGAAATGTAGGGAAACACCTTCCATGGTGACATAATGAGACACATAATGTCCACATTTTGTCAACCTTACATTTCTCTTTCTGAAACATGGAGTGTCTCATCTGGAGCTCCCTGTGGTGGTTTTAAATATGACCCTAACATTCTTTGTTAGTCAGTACCTGAGGAGATTGATTTATAGGATGAAATCCTACCTTAAATTTAAGTCTGATACTACAATGAGATGGGATTTGGAGGTTCTTGGTGGGGAGAGAGTTTATACTACATTTGCGAGGAATGTTAACAGTGTGTGGCCAGTGGGATGCCTGTGGCAGTTTTAAATCATGGTCTCAAAATTCTTTGATGATTCCCTTTGAACCAGATGGGTTATGGTCCCCATCCCCTTGAATCTGGGCTCTATGACTTATTTACCAACAGAATACAGTAGAAGTTATACCCTTCCATTTTGGGACCCCAGGCCTCTGGGAATGCTTCATGCTAAGAACTTAACTTCCATGTTGTGAGGAAGCCCAAATTAGCCCATAAAGAGAGATTACACCACAGACAGAGCTTCCAGCCAACAGCCCTAGTTGATGTCTGAGTGGTTAAAACTCCCAAATCAATCACCAGGCATGTGAGTGAGGACCCATTCAGATAACTCAACTCCCAGCTTTTGCAGGAGTTTTTTCATCTCCCAGATGAAATTCTAGATATTATGGGGCAGATACAAGCCATATATACAATGCCTTGTCTGAGTTCCTGACCCAGTGAAAATATGAGAGATAATCAATTTATCATTTAAACCAGTAAGTTTTGAGGTGGTGGGTTGCATAGGAATGGATAACCAAAAAATTTACTAACACTCACCTATTTCAAAAGTCACTAATCTACCAGGGAAAAAAAGGGAATTCTATTATTTTCATAGTTTGGTTTTCAAGCTTCAAAAAGACTGTCTTCACTTTCTTGGCTCTGAATCTTAGCTCTCTTTATTTTCTGTTTAATAATGTGATGGGACAGATCTGACCATAAAAATAAAAACTATTAGAGCTGTATTATTTTATTTCCTCCTGTAGCTGATCATGACAATTTTTTACATAGTAAATAATGTCTGTATTGAATAAATAAATGAATGTGTGATCTGAACCACAGATTTGTGAAAATCCACTGTAAGAGTAAAGTGCAATATAAAATTTAGACATTCCCATCAATAATCTCATTATATTAAAACAGTATGTGAAATAAATAACCTTTATGATTTATGTGTATTTCACGGCATCTTATTTTAGAAGACCTCTACCTGAACATAGGTTTAACCTAACCCTTCGATGTGCTTTCATTTGAAACATGATATGAACTGTGTCTTTAAGGAAGTATACATTTCTCTTTCTACTTTCCTTGTTCTTTCCTTCCTTCCATCTATCCTTCCTTCCTACCTCCCTTCCTTCTTTCTCTCTTTCTTTCATTTAGAGATCACCTCAATCAGAAACTAACGGATATACATTTTTTATTAAACTTTTTTTTTTTATTTTGAGGTAATTTCAAATTCACATTCATCTGTAATAAATAATGCAGGGAAATCCCACACACCTTTTTGCCCAGTTTCACCCAATGGTAACTTTTTGTCAAACTGCAGCACAATGTCACAACAAGGTCATTGACATTGATACAATCAAATGTGCTGTAGAACATTTTGATCACCATGGTGATCCCTCGTGTTGCCCGGTTTTAGCCACACCTACTGGCCTTCCATCTTCCCTTCTCCTTAACATTTGGCAACAATTAATTTGTTTCTATAATTATTTCATTTGAATAATGTTCTATAAATACAATCACTTGATACAATCACCTTTTAAGATTGGCTTTTTTCACTCAGCATAATTCTCTGGATTTACACAGTTTGTTGCATTTATTAATACTTTATTCCTTCTTATTGCTGAATAATACTTTGTGGTATGGACATGCTTTGGTTTGTTTCACTATATAAGGACATCTAGGTCGTTCCCAGTTTGGGGCTATTACAAATTAAGTTGTTAAAAACATTTGTGTACAGGTTTTAACATGAATATAAGTTTTTATTTATCTGGGATAAGTGTCCATGAATGTAATTGATGGATTATATGGTGTTTACATTCTTAGTTTCTAGAAAAACTGCCAAAATGTGTTCTGGAGAAGCTGTCATCTGTTACACTCCTATCAGCCATGTGTGATGGTCCAATTTTTTTCACATTCTTCCCAGCATTTTTTTATGGTCACTATTTTTAATTTTAGCTTTTCTGATAGGTGTGTTGTGATATCTGATTGTGGTTTTAATTTGCACTTCCCTAATGGCTATGATACTGAAAATCATTTTGTGTGCTTATTTATCCTTGCTACGTCCATTTTGGTGAAATTTCTGTTCATGTTTTGTACATCTTTGTCTATTTGGATTAATGAATTTTTTTGATTAATCTTTTTTTTTTAACTGTTGAGATTTGAGAGTTCTTTATATATTCTAGATACTAGTCTTCCTCAGATATGTAGTTTGCAAATATTTTCTCCCACTCTGTAGCTCATTTTTCTCTGCTCATTACAGGGTCTTTGATAGGCAAATTTTTTTTATGATGATAAAGTCCAATTCATCTATTTCTGTCAAAGATTGTATCAAATTGGTGTTGTTTTCCTAAATGTTGGTAAAATTCCCCAAAGAAATCATTTGGGTCTGAAAGTTTCTTTTTGAAGACTGTTTAAATTATAAATATGATATCCTTAATAACTATAAGGCTATTCAAGGTTTCCATTTCATATTAGGTAAATTATGGTAGTTTCTGTTTTTCAATAAATTAATTCATTTCATCTAAGTTGTCAAAGTTTTGTATTTTCATTGCCATTCAGTTCAATGCATTTTTAAATTTTCCCTTGAGACGTCCTCTTCATTTTCTGAAATATTTAGACATGTGTTATTTAGTTTCCATGTTTGAGATTTTCCTTTTAACTTTCTGTGATTAAATTTATAGTTTGATTTCAGTATGTTCAGAGAATATATTCTGTATGATTTAATTTCTTTTAAATTTGTTAGGATTTGTTTTATGTCCCAGGATATGGCCTATCCCAATATATGTTCCCTGTGGACTTGAAGATAATGTTTTTTCTAATGTTGTGTGTACTATAAATGTAATGTGTATCTTGCTGATTGGTGGGGTTTATGAGTTTTTCTATATTCTTGTTGACTTTTTGTCTAGTTGTTCTATCAATCATTCAGAAACAAATGTTGAAATCTCCGAATATAATTGTAATTTGTCTATTTAGCCTTTCAATTTTATTTGCTTTTGCTTCACATAGTTTGCAGCTATGTGATTTGGTGCATCTACCTTAGGATTGTTATGTTTCTTGGGATTTTGACTGTTGTATCATTATAATATATTCCTCTCTGTCTCTGGTGATTTGCTTTATTCTATGTCTAGTTTATTTGATATTAATATGGCCAGTCCTGATCTCCTTCATGTAATATTTTAATAATATATCTATCTTCTTACTTTCAGCCTTTTTATGTTGTTATATTTAAAGTAAGTTTCTTATGGACAACATATTGTTAGGTCATGTGTTTTAATCCTTTCTGAAATTCTCTGTCTTTAAATATGAAAGAACAATAGCAGAATGGGAATCAAAGAAACACTTTTTTAACATCTTAACCAAATAAATCCCCAAACAGGGAGCTCTGATCTGAACTGGATGACTTTTCATTCTTCAGGCTAAACTTCAGAACTTTACATTTCTCCCCATTCTTTTCATCTTTTTCACTTCAGACTGTCTCTCCAGACAACCAGATTTTCCAAGAGAGTTCTAGATTTCATCATCTTTCTTCTCTATTTACCCCTTTCACACATGGCATCTCAGGGATTTCCTGAGAAGATTGGGTATCCATTGTGGCCTGAATTAAAAACCTTACACATGAACTCATTCTTGGCTAGATAACAGCATTCATGTGCCTGAGATAATCAGCAGGGACACTTTCCTCTCTTAAAAGGAGCTCTCTGGACACTGCAGCAACTCAGCAATGGTGCAGATTGAATTGGGTGATTTATCACTGCACTCCGGGGGATCCAAGCCCACAGTACATGTTGGCACAAGAGATCATGACCAGCAAAGTTACTCAGACACACTTTTGATGATTCTGCAAGAACCAATTAAGTCAAGAGCAGATTTATACCAAGAATCAGTTAAGTCAAGAGCGGATTTACACCAAGATATACATGATCACCTCCAGATACCTCCCAGGAAGTCCAAAGTAGAAATGTGCCCCTTGTGCTACCATAATAAATCAACAACTGATCAAAATAATCTTAATTCAGAAATGTGTTTTTCCAAAAGATATTCATTCCTCTTAGTAAGACCCCACAAAAAACCAGGTCATCATCCTCTCTCTGTAAACAGAAAAAGCATCACTACATGGCAAGAATATTCATACTTAAAGTTTTTAATTACTTTTTTTCAGAACACCAAATTTGAACCTGAGAATGGAATGAGATGGATGGAATGTGGAATATTGTTATAAAATACAGGAGCTTAAATAATTCACTCAAGGCAATGATATTTAGAAGTGATAGTGCCCGAATTTGAAACCATGTCTAATTTTAACATGTTTCTTAAATATGCATTAAAATGACAATGGAATCAGAAGGAGGTAGTCCCTTCCTCAAAGTCTGTGCAGTAAGAAGTGCATGGGGCTTCTGCTAGGCACCAGCTAACATATCAAATTAAATATCCCCAACAACAACAACAAAAAGAGCAGAAGGAGTTAAAAGAAAATGGAGGAGAAGTAGAAATAGTGACCCAAAGACAAAGTTAATAAGTGTAATGTGAGTAAAAATGACTTTGTTAAGGGGCTTCTGGGTGGCTCAGTCATTAAGTGTCTGCCTTCGGCTCAGGTCATGATCCCAGGGCCCTGGGATTGAGTCCCACATCGGGTTCCCTGCTCGGCGGGAAGTCTGCTTCTCCCTCTCCCACTCCCTCTGCTTGTGTTCCTGCTCTCGCTATCTCTTTCTGTGTCAAATAAAAAAAAGTCTTTAATAAAAAAATGATTTTGTTAAGCTTTTGTAATACTTAAAGTATTGTATAAACTTTGTGACCCTTTTTGGGGCCTTCAAGATAGGAACCATGGTGTATGTAGTAATAAGGGGACCAACTCACCCTGGTTTAACAGGAATTGTTCCAGGTTTAGCCCTGAAAGCCCATGTCCTCAGAAATTCCCAATCCTATGCAAACTGGAACCGCTGGCCAGCCTATGTAATACAGGAAGAATGAGAAATCAATAGGATGATCAGGACCAATTACCAGTTCTGGACTAAGACTTCCATGATATTTGTCAAGTTACCTCAGCTCTCTGGGTCTCAGTTTCTTTATCCATTAAATGTAGATCTCTTTACCCAACTCAGGTAAAAAAAAATGCAAGTTTCATGCGAGATTATCCTTGTGAAAAAGCTTTCATCTAGTAGGTTCTCAACATTTTTGTGTTTTTAAGGCTGAAAAGACATTGTAGGGCCAAAAAACACAGCTGCATGTCTAATCAGGGTGTATTTGGGAAGTGAGGGCTCATCAAGCAGGGAAGAGAGAACCTCACTGAGGATTCCCATCTAGGAGGGAGGGAGGTGGGATAATGGAAGGGAATGGCAGGTTAGAGATTTAGGAACTGTGGAGATCTTGCCCTGCTTGCCTGCTGCCTCTTGGTTACAGAAATGCTCCAGGATGTCAGTCATGACTTGACATGAAGACCTGAGGTCTCAGAGCTTTGCTGGGCTGCGAGCTGAGGGCTTAGTTATGGTGCACTGTGGAGGAAGGTACTAAGGCAAGGATGGTGCCCACCGCTGACTGAAGACCACATCCCTTCCTATTTCGGAGGTGTGGTCTTGGTTCCCAAGGAAGACAGGTGGACCCCATAATATAATAGATTGAATTAGTCGCTGCCTTGGTCAGTGGTGCTCAGGTTTAATTTGATTTAAAACAAATACAGTTAGTCTCCATGGATCTAAATATTGTAAGACAAATTGTTACAATCTACTCAAAGAAAATAAGATATTTTTCTGGATCATAAATATTCTTAGAGGATAGTTTAAAGAAAGACACATATACAGTCAATTACTACATAAGAAGGTGAAACTGCTTATACAGGGGATGGGGAGAGCTGAGTAAGGAACTATCTAACTGTAAATTTCCAGATAGAAATGCAGGCAGAGTAGCCCTGCAATTCTCTCCCATGGTAAACCCTGAGACAAAGAACCTCTCTGAGATCAGACAAAGAGGCTAGATGGAGAGATGAAGAGCATACTCAAAATGTCCTGTTTATGCCTAAGAGAAGGAAGGCAAATACACAGGAACAATATTCAACTCTCGATCTCTCTCCTTTTTCTACAGAAGTCTCTCCCAGGGTCAGGAGAGGAGGAACATCTCCCTTGCAGACTACTTTCACAGGTAAGTGACACTTTGGAATGTGCTAGTCCTCAGGACCTGAGGAATAAAAAACAACTAAAGACCCCATCAAATGTCAAAAAAGTCACTTTGTTCCAAAGGGGCTATTTTTAACCACACATTACAATCTAATGCTAAGTCCATGGAGAGTGTAAGAATTAGTTTTCCCTTAATTGGCACTGGCAAGAAGTCTCCCCAGGAAAGTTCTTTCTAAGGGAAGATTTAAAATTGCCTTAGTGACAACCATAGCTGAGAGGAGGTAGGGTGGGTCTGATCTTTTATCTAAAATATTTAGAGTAATTGATGAGAGAGAGAGAGAGAGAGAGAGAGAGAGAACAAGAGAGGATGACCGAGTGCCTGAGTTGAATGATTGATAATAGAACCGTTTCTAATCACATCAGCCCTTTCCAGAGAAGATAGGTCATGGAACTTATAGATCCACAGCTACAAGTTTAAGAGTTTTTGACAAATAGCTATAATTTAAAATACAATTATTAAAAGATAAGACAGATGTGAACAGCTTGTTTCTTTTTTCATGCGGGAGTCAAACTGGGACAGGGAGAGATTTCACTGCCACTGTGGGTCAGGGTTGGTAAAGCTAGCTCACAAAACACTAAACTGGCAAGATTAAGAGTGCCTTTAACTCCATGGGGAGAAAAATGTCCTTTTATTTTCTATCTTCTGGAGATGACTTATTTTAAAATAGTATTTTATTTTTTGACTGTAAATGGCATATGTTTTCCTTTTTGAAGTAAATAAAAGTAAAATATAAAATAAAATAAATTAAATATAAAATAAAATAAACTCTCATCCATATTCACATCTCAGAACTAATTGCTGCCATAACATTTCCTAAAGAATAGTGTTTTATAGTTGAGATTTTGCATAACCCATGCAGTCACCTGATTTTGTTTACATTTAATAATAAAATACAAACATTTTGCAATGCCATTTTTTAATGCTTTCCACATTTCATTTTAATATCTCCAAAATATCCTATTGTGACTTTTGAATTTTGTAAGTCTGTTTTTAAATTTAATAAAAGAAAAAATAGGCTAACAAAATATAGTTTCTAAGATTGCTGTGAGGAATTTACTTTGCTTACTACTATAAATAATTCTCTGAGAAATTAATTTTATTGGATAGCATTTGTTCTGTCAAATTGTTTTCCAAAACCTCTGCATTTGCTCTGTACCTTCCCCATAGCCCATAAAGCAAGAAATAATTCCATATTGGAAAAGTTAAGCTTTGAACCTTATAGTATTATATAATGTTTCCTCAACCCAAAATCCTGGATAATTTCACCACAGAGGTAAATTACTAACTAGCAAAGACATATTCAGGTTTCAAAAAAATGTCCCTCAATTCTGTTGAGTCTATCAGGGTTCCTATTTGAACCTTACCACTCTTAAAATTCCATTCCATTTTCCCTTAAAAGTTTGTTTTGGTAATTGTTGCTTGCTATTAGAAAAATGGAGGTTGCTGATTCATAGGAGAGAAATTTTCATTGATATCATTTTTCTTACTAATATTCATACTAATGATAGCTAGTTTGTACCGAGGGTTTATTACATGTGGGCACCATACTAAGGAATTTATACTTATATCCATACCTCTATCTATCCAGAAAATCTCCAAATTTCATTCTTGCCGGATTTCGGGTTTATGACTTAAGAAAATGTGGCTCAGGCAGGTGGAGTGCCTTCTTAAAGTCACACAGCCACAGTTCTAGATGAGATTTAAGCCAGGCATAATAACAATAGAATCCATGCTCTTATAGTGTATTGAGTTTGAAGCTCAAATTAAGCAATTCTATTTCAGTAAGTCTCTGGATGTGTAAAAGAACAATCACTGGTTTCTTAGACATTTATCTTTAAAATTGCCCTTGACCATGGCCAGGAGAAAAGGATGGGGATTAGCTTTTCTCTAGTACATCTCTTTTCTTTGAGACAAGAGTGTTTTAATGTTCCTTCTATCCGTCAGTACTAACTCAATGGAAAATCCTGTGAATCTGGTTATTTCCTTAGTAATCAACTAGAAGGTGAGATCTGATATATTTGTTTTAGGAAAAGAATCACAATTTATTGGTGGAGAGATGAGGTAGTATAAAGTGTTATATAAAGCTGGTTCTACCAGTGTTCTAGCTGAAGCTAGATAACTTTGTAGATAAATCTTTCTACCTCTCTGTAGCTCACTTTCATAGTCTGGAAAGTAGACACAATGCTAGCTTTCTCATGAATTATGAGGATTTTATGGGATGATGGAAATTAGCACCTTTTTTTGAGAGAGAGAGAGAGTGAGTGGTGGGGTGGGGCAGAGGAAGCAGGAGAGAGAATCTTAAGCAGGCTCCATGCCCAGTGCAGAGCCTAACATGGGGTTCATGAACCTGAGATCATGACCTGAGACAAAATCGAGTCGGACACTTAACCGACTAAGCCACCCAGGTACCCCGGAAATGAGCACATTTTATGAAGCACAGAAGCATGATAAATACTTGAAAAAAGAACCGAGATTGTCCAGTTCTCTCACTTTGTGGATAAAAAAGGAAGGTAAACCCTAATACTTGTTCTGACATATGCCAAGTGCAGTGCACACACTATGTCAGTTAAGATCACAACACTCTCTGAAACAGATCCTTCTGTAGATGGGGTAAGTGAGTCTCAGAGAGATTAAGTCATATGCCCCTGTTCATACATGCAGTATATAACCTAGTCAGTATTTGAAGCCGGTCCCTCTCTTTAGAAGACCTTGGCTTTACCTAAATGCAATGCTTCACTATTCTTTTTCTTCATCTAAAAGGCACTTTCTCCTGCATTTGACTTCCTTCCAATTTTGACCAAGACAGTTCCTTTGATTTATATTGGTTGACAATGTAACCACCACGTAAGAGATTCATTTTCTCCACAGTGTATACCGCCCTCCCTGGGGGTGGGGGCACCATTCCTATCCCAGCTGTAGAAAACATCCTTTTTACTCAACTCATCTCTCTCCTGCACAAAAACTCTGCATAATGGAAAATCACAGCAGTTAAAGCTTCCATGATGCATGGGATCCGTCTCCAACCACAAATCACCTGGAGTAATTAAAGCATAATGAAATACCAGAGTCAGTCAGGGCCTAAAGGAGGTCTTTCCTGCAATATTTACCTCCTACATTAATTCTCTAATTAGACAACTACACTTCATCTTCCCATAAACCCAATTCAATATGTTAAATGAAATTGATTATTTTTAACATATAGTTTATATTTGGAAATTAAATAGTTGCTGTGGATGAAGGGGCTCAAGAAAAGGCAACCAAGAGAAAATCCTTACTTTCTAAAATAATATTAAATTACTTCTTAGGAATGTCTAGTCCAGGCCCCTAGGTGATACATTCTTGCCAGTCGGTCTCTTCCACATTGTCAGATCCAGAGTCTAAAATAATCATCTTTGGACAACAGCAACTTTAACAACACATTGCCATCTATTCACTCATTTGTTTATCTAGTCAATAAATAAATCCTGACTACTTATTGTGCCAGGCACTGTTCTAAGTGCTCAGGATAAATCAGTGAGCCAAACAGACAGGATCCTTTCCTTTCAGAACTTAGATGCTAGTTGAGGAAGCAGACAATTCACTATGAATGAGCTCAATAATTCTGTGGTTTAGACAACATGTTGGAATGCATATGTGGATCAGGGTAAGAGACATCAAAGTGGGGGGTGGTGTGTGTAGCAGCCTACAGTTACAAGTAGAGTGGTCATGGGAGCCTGATTGGAAGGTGGGCTTGAGCAAAGACTTGAAGGGAACCGAGAAGGAATTTAGGCCCCCAGGGAGCAGGGAAGGGTGATTCTGGTGGAGGAAGACCACGGGCAAAGGCATAGAGTGCTGGAGAATGCACTAGGAGGCCACCAAGACCAGATGAAGGGCGCTGTAGGACAGATGGAGGACTCTGGCACTGGCTGTGAGTAAGAGGGAACCATTAAAGATTTCAGACTAGAGGACTGACGTGAACTGTCTGATATTTCATGTGAACTCATTGGTGCCACGCTGCTGTGGACTGCATGTGTATGTCCCCCAAAATTCGTATGTTGAAGATCTAATCCCCAGTGCAATGGCATTAGGAGGTGGGGTCTTTGGGAGGTAATTAGTTTCAGTGAGGTGATGAGGTTGGGGCCCATAACGGGATGTCTGCCCTTGTAGGAAGGTGAGGGACCAGAGCTCCCTTTCTCTGCCATGTGAGGAAACAGCAAGAAGGCAGCCGTCTGCAAACCAAGAAGCAGGCCTTTGCCAGGAAATGAATCAGCTAGCATGTTTATCTTGGACTTCCCAGCCTCCAGAACTAGGAGAAATACATTTCTGTTGTTTTAGCCATCCAGTCTATGGCACTCCATCATGGAAGCACAAATGCACTAAGCACAGATCCTAAATGAAGTAATTTGTATTTCTCAACCAGTCTGTGAATTAACAGCGGCAGCCCCATTTGACAGGTAAGCACACAAAAAGTTCTGGAAGATGAAGTGCCAAAGGAGTGATGTTCCAGAAGCAACAGAAGTAATATTCTGTCCGCAGAAATTCATTACAGGCACCCACACCACCCTGACTCTCACCTGTGTTGCTTTCCCATGTATGTCCCCAGATACCCCGACTCCTATCCTCCAGATTCTTCTGGCACCTTCTTATCTTTCAGCGTGGAACCTGAATGTTCTGGGTAAAGTCAATCCTGAGCACCCGTTTTAGTATCCCTTCTTGGTTGTTCAGTAGTTCTTACCACAATCTGTATCCATTTATTTATTTACTTGTTCATGCTCTATCTGCTACACTGAATATCAGCTAAACTACTCTAAGTGATTTGTGACTATCACACATCTAGCACAAGGCCTGGTATTTTGTGGGTGTTAAATAAATATTTATGGAAAGAGAGTTACGAACACTTACAACAATATAAAAATAAACAAAAACTCATTTTTTGTGACTTTCACAAATGAAACCAAAATGGCTCCTTCCTGCCTCCGGAACCAAAAGCTCAAGTCCTCACAGCTTGGCCAGAATTTGCCTTTATCGGCTCATCTACCACCAAATCCTTGTTCTTCCCACAAGAAGACACCTCCAGTAAATCTGGACTATTATTCATGATCAATTACCCAAGAAGCCATATAATTCCCGATGCACTACTTCTCCCACTAAGATTAAGCTTCTCAGGAGCAGGATCTGGTTTAATTCATAACCTCACATTTTACTAACTCAATGAACATTAAAAAGTACTCAATACATAAACCTATAAATCAAAATACTTAAAATCATAAAGACTCCATTGATATTGTTTATTCATATTGTTATTTTTCAAATATTTATTTATTTGAGAGAGAGAAAGAGAGTGAGCAGAGGGAGACAAGTAGACTCCCCACGGAGCCCGACGTGGGGCTCGATCCCAGGACCCGGGGAGATCATGACCTGAGCTGAAACCAAGAGTTGGATGCTTAACCAGCTGTGCCACCCAGACCTCCTATTCATATTATTCTTTAATGAACTTAGCATTTTGGTCATGCCATTAAGTATTATTTAAGTCACTACCCAGTTCATTCCAGAAGTCTTCTGTAGTGGGCACGATGATTGATATTTTGTTTCAGAAACAAGGAAGCTGCAGTTCAAAGAGGTAAAGTCAGTTGCCCAAGGAGACTTACCTAGTAACTGGTGGAGGGGAGCTTTGAGCTGAGGCTGGCTGTCATAAAAACCTGAGCATTTGAAGCCTCCTCTCTACACGTAGCAGCGGCATGACCATCCTTATTTTCTAGATGTGGAATCTAGTTGGAAATGGCAGACAGAACACTAAGGCTCACATTCTTTCTGCCAAATAAACTTCCTTGCCCAAGGCTTAACTTTGTTACTGTGTGTCTCTCTGAGCAGCTGAGGGTTCTAGACTTCCCAAGGATAGTTACACTGAAATTGTAGGAGGAGCAAGTATAATGAGCTCCATGTAGGCATGGATAAGAGCAAAATGTCAATGAAACTTACCCTCCTGGGAAATCCTGGTAAATTGAGTACTGTGGAGCTAAATGGGACCCTATTTTTAAAAAATGAGAACATGGAGGCCCAGAGAAAGTCAGACACTTGTTACACAACACGAAGAATGAACTTATCCCTGCTGATACCTGAAACCTCACTCTTCTTAATTAATCCTGAGGTACTTCTACCACTCCTTGAAAGATCCAGGTCTCTTTTCAACCAGCAGTTTGGTACCAGAACAGAGTGAGTCATCTTCTCTAAAGTGACGTTAAAGAGACAGACAACGTGCAAAATGTCAAGTGGCCCAGTTGAAACAGAGGCCTCACTTATTTGATTATTATGATAATGCTGCCAGTTGTAATAATCCTTGCCACAGAACAGACGCTGGCTATTCAATAAAAATTGAATAATGTAGCACGATTTTTTGACATTGCTGCCCCCGCTTAATGGAAACAGCACGTAGGAACACAAATATACACCATTATGTAGGTCTGTCAGAGAAATTACAGCAAATGTGGAAAATTGGACAGCGCATTAAGGTCAATGTTGGGCCTTAAAGGATCTGAGAGGTGTGAGGCAGCTGGGGGTCTGGAATGCTGCCTACCACTCCTAGTGTGAGGAAAGCTCAAGTGAGAAGATCAGTAATTCTGGTAAGACTATTCTGTAAGTTCTTCCAGCCCAGAGCTCTTGGCTACTGCATGACACATGCTGTAACAGATATTTTCAGGGCCTCAGTGAGGGCTGATGGAGGGGGAATCATGCCTCCAGGAAAGGATGAGTCTATGTGGGCAGAGCCCACTATCAACTTTCTATAAAGCCCTTTTTTAGGAGACAGATTGACATACGAAAAAACTAAGTTCCCCGTCTTTAAAGGTATTACTACATATAACTGGTAGGGACACATAGAAACCAATGGTTGTGATATGATCATAGTTTTTGCAATACAAAGATAGTGTGCTCTGTGGACTCAGAAAAGGAGCCGCTCATTCTGACTGAGGGAAGCAGAAAAGTTTGAACAGTGCAAAAAAGATACCATTTACCACTAAGTTGAATTTAAGATGAAGTCAGATAAAGAGGGATCATTTTGAGTGTGAACCAACATAGCCAATGGAGGTAGGAGGTCACAAAGGGTTGCATGGTGCAAGAGCATAAATTAGGGAGGCATGACTGGTAATTGGGCAAAAGAGAATCTTGGGAGAGAAGCAGGGCTGCATGTGGGCAATTTATGTGATCATAAAATGTGGCCTGCACTGCTCAGGAGTGATGGGCCAGCAGGTCCTAGAGAGACCGGGCTGGGTCCAAAGGGGAAGTGGAAGGACACAAAATACTTTTAATACATGCAATTTCATTTTATAGAATGTATATTTTAAATGGGTTAAAGTGTGAAAATAGAGACTTTTTACAGATGACACAATTTTCATTATTTTTGGCAACAAAATCACACCCTGATGGAAATATTTCAAAACATTGATAGTGATACCTATATAGATATATTTACCCATTCCCTACTTACATAGGTATCTATGTATCTGTAAGTGCATATAGATACATAGAGATACATAGAGACAGAAAGATACAGATGATAGATAGATGATAGATAGATAGATAGATAGATAGATAGATAGATAGATAGATAGATAGATCTCTACATAGATATAGATATATATTCTGTCAGTTAAGGTTGTCCAAAGAAACAAGACAAATAAGGGCTCTTTCCCTCTCTTTGACTTTGCATTTTGTAAAATTGTGCTGGTCATAAAGTGCATGCAGGGAGCTAGGGGGGGATATAGCAGGCAAAATAGGTGATAGAATCTAGAGGGAGGCTAAGGCAGGGTGGTCAAGTGACTGTTGGAAGTTTTATGTAATGAAGAAGTGTATTATGGCTGGTGTTGACCTGTGTTCGGTAAACCCTGTTGCTGCTTCAACTGACATGGTAACAGACCACTGCCTATGAGCTGTGCTGATGGTGGTACAGCAACAATTTCCAAAGCTTCTCACCACTTGGGAACTTTCTGCGTCCCCCCCACTCGGGGATACTAGAACCATGCCTACCAGGAGATTTGGGTGCTTGGTAACTTCCCCACCTGGAATGGCTACTGGAATGGTACAACCTTGGGCTCTGGGGTCTAATGGAACAGTCCCAAATTGAGTGAGACTTGACTGCTCTGAATCTGTTTCTTCTTCCAGTGTGCACTTCACAGTGCAGTAAGCCTTACATGCCCTTACATGGGCTGATGTATGTGGTATCACATTATCCAGCACAGAGGATGAGCTTCCCACACTTGGCTCTGTTTGCACTACTCTCCCTAAAAGCTGATAGAATATCAATCACTCACCCTATGTGATTAGAGGACAGAAATATCAGAGGGTTGCGCACTGCACATAGAACAAAAAATTGCTAGAGAGCCCCTAAGACTGCAAAATCTCCAACCATATTAAATGAAAATGTTCCTGTTTATGCAAACCTAGCAGTGGATTTAACCTGAACCCCATTGCCTCATCCCAGAGAGGTAAACTAAGCAGATACCTCTTGACAGTCTTTCTTATAATTGCAACAAAGCTTCAACACCAGCTTCTCAGGGTGACCTACACTCTGAATATTAAATATATAGTTGAACCATACAAAATTGCAAAATATCAAAATAGTTCAATATTGGCAATATCATATGGCTAAGGCTAATGCCATCTTTTTAGTGGATTATGATATTTTTGTCAAAACTGAAAAAAATTAAAATTAAAAATGTCTTTTCTTATTCCTGACATTCAGCTTAACTTGATAAATATCCAATATTGACTATGAGCCAGGCATTGGGTATTTACTACAAACAGAAAAAAAGATAAGAGATAATCCTTGCTCCCAAAGGATTTACAGTTCAGGGGTGGAAACAGAGTTAAACAGATGGTCTCCAGACACTGAGATCTCAAAACTCAAGTATCTGGGGCTAAGTGCAGGGTGACCATGAGGTGCAGTAGGGGTAGTTTACTGAGAATGGCACCAAGAAAGCCTTCCTTGAGAGGGCCAACACTTAACAGATTATTATGGCCGTGAATATCAACATCATTGTGTAGTGGACAATTGGTTTTATTTTTTGGTGGGTTGGCAAATGTATTTGAATTTTTTTGGTGGAATCCCTCATCATTTGAGTCTTGGTGGGAAAAAAAAAAAACAAAAAAAAAAAAAACTGTGACCTTCACTACAGAAGACAAATAGGAGAAAATTGCCCCTCCCTTCCTCAAAGCAAGAGCATGATGGTCCTAACTTGACAAACAGATGCATCACACTCAAGACTTACCACAGGCAGTTGGTACAGGACAAAGAGGCAAGTTTGAATTTCACACAGCAATGAGTGGTGGTGTCTGGAAGTGGCTGTGTTTTGGAGAAACAGTGATCATGGTGTCTCCCTCAGCTTCCTAAACGAATGTTTCTGGGATGTGATCTCTTGGGCTGTCCTTCATGATCCCAAATTCTTTTCCTTCTTGCTGTTTTTTTAAGTAGGCTGATTTTCAGTCTTCCCATAATTCTGTCAGCTACCAGAAATCTTTCTACTAAATTCCTTCATGATGCCAAACTCCTCTGGTTCCTATTTGTTTGAGTACCCTGCTTATCAGCTTTCCTATAATTCTGTCAGCTACCAGAAATCTTTCTTCTAAATTGCTTTTCTACTCAGCCCAAGTTGCTTTCTCTTGCTTGCAACCAAGAAGCTTAATGATACAAGCCATTTGTTAAATGTAATCACAATGTGGCAACCAGTGTGCCAGGGCCTTTATAGGTTTTTTGGGGGGCGGTTTTTGTTTTGTTTTGCTTTTTGGTTTTTGGTTTTTTTGTATTTAGTTCTCACAAATAATGCTGTAAAGTGGGCCTTGTCCCCACTACATGGGAAGAAATTTGAAATTGAGAAGCTATGTTACTTAGAAATTACAGGTACAGTTACAGTCTCTGAAGCTGGGCCACCTTATGTAACAGGGAGTAACCGTAACTTCTCTGCTTGTGCTTTCATTACCTAAAAATGGAAATAAAAATAGAATTTATCTGAAAGGGGGTTGGTGAACGTTAATTGTTCATACATATAAAACACTCAGATCAGTGTCTGGCAGTAACTTCCCGGTCAGGGTCAACTATCAGCACTTCTGGGTAATTTGGGCTCAGTTCTTAGAGCTGGTATGTGTCAGAACTGATGTCAAAATACGAATCTTTCCAAATCTACATGCTGGTCTCGTTCCGTGAAAATGCGTCAAGAATGAACAAGTCTCACACCCCAAAGAACACTTCCCTGAACAGATCCTTCTCCTCCTTGGAGTTAAAGTTTAGGTGAATGACTTATGCTTCTGTTTCCCTGATTTATCCACATGGATAAGAACAGGAATAATTTGATAAAATATCAAAAATTATAACAAAACACTAACAGTAGCAGCTCACATGTGTTCAGTTCTGTGTATCAGGATACAGCAGAGAGGCATCCGTTGAATATTTACAGTAACACTCTGAGGAAGGTATGCTTTCCTGGGAGGCTTGATGGGGCTGGTGACTAGCACTCTTCTGTTTTGCCAAAATTTTAAATAAAATGAATAAAGAAGACTGTGGAGATCAAAATATATCTTGATGCTAATAAATCTGATATTAAAAATATGCTTTTTTTCTGCAGGACAGTGGGCTTTCCTGCCTGAACTCCAGGATTAGACAGACTGGCACACCAAGCAGCAGACGTGGGAGAGGGCATGAACTTGACTCACATGCATGGCTCCCTCCTGCAGCCTCCTGAGTTTCCTGTGTTCACCCTGCACAGAGCCCCAAGAGCAAACTCTCGACTCAGCCAAAGATGCTTCTCCTGGGGCCTCATTTTCTGTTTTGGAATTTACCACTCTGGTGAGGGTTAAAGTGGGGATATCTTTCTGTTTCACACTCAACACATATTTATTGAGTACCCAGCTGTGAGTGCTGACAAAGACACACAATCGGAAGCCTTGGCAGGATTGGGAACCAGCCCCTTTGTGTAGGACGCACGGATGGTGTGGATCCATGCTGAGTAAACCATGTACCTGTGTTATAGCAGTAAGTCTCAAAATAGAGCCTGTGTCCAAGTTAGATTATTTTCCTTGTTAAAACTGATTCAAGAAGCGGATGGCCTGACACCAGATGTTGTATCTATACTTGAGAAGAACTTGGAAGGTGATGGTTGACAGATCTTTGCATTGTCTTTATGTGTTCTTTGCCATTAGCCCCCAATAAGAAAGAAGCAGGCTGGGTAGCCTCAAGAAGGTAACATGCATCTCATGGTGGGCAGAAAACCCTTCGACTCTTGATCTATGTATTTGTCAGCAGAGGCGACTGTTACCAGGAGAGAGGAAGAGGCAGGGGGAAGGGCAAGGCAGCAGATGCTTGCTGTTGCCATCTCAGCCTGCTTTCCAGGGATCAGATCAGCTCCTGTCCACACAGCAGCCCTCCTGTCTAGAGCTGACGCTCTCCCTGCCCCTCTTACCATCTACTTTAGTTCTTCTTTAATCCAGACCAAGCTGAATTGGTGAGGTTATAAGAATTAGATTCAGAGAAAGCTTGCAACTCTTCCTGGATTTTAAGCCCCAGATGCGAACCCAGCCTCCGGAAGTGTGCATGGGGGTCTTGGGCATTCACTCCTCTATGTTACCACAGTCCTTTGATTTCCATCTTGCAACCATTTCTTGCATCCATAACTCCCTCCAGAACCCTGAAAGAAGATAGGTAATCAGTAAAGTGTTGTCACAACAATATTCTAGAACACAATAGACCAAACTCAGAGGCCTAGAACAAAAATTATTTATTGTTAAACATGTATTTGCTGGTCAGGTTGGTGCCTGGCTTCAGATTCAGGCCAGATCTACTCCACCTGTTTGCTCTCCCCCTTCCAGCAGTTACTCTGGCATGTGTTCTCATGATGATAGTAGAAGTTCAAGAGAGCTGAGACACTAGATGCTGTTTCATGCCCACTCTCGGAACTTTTGACCAAAATCCCATGCAAACTCAGCATCCGTGAGGTGGCCTTTAGTCAGAAGAATTTCAAAGTCGCATGGCACAAAGCCAGGGTACTGGGGGGTATGAAGCATTGGAAATAGTAAGAATCTACCAGAGGAGGGACTCAGGTATTGCTAGTTGCCAAAGGTTGTACCACTTAATCATGCCTGAATCTTACTCCTTTCCTAAGACTAGACACCATATAAATTTAAGTGCTGTCATTCTCAACTTGATAGAAATGTGAGTGGATTAATAAACTATAGTAGAACCTCAATTACCTTTTAATTATAATTTCATTAAGGGTAGAAACTGGGCCTTACTCGTGATAGCAGCCTTAGTGTTTGACGTATATATTTGTTGGGAAAATGAATTAAAAACCAATTTACTAAAGAGTTCCAATCCTTTCCTAAGCAGCTTTCCTTTTAAAGTGGCTAATGAGCAACATTATTGGATAACATTGAACAATATAATTTTTTTCAGCTGATATAGGTGCTAATTGATAATAAAATGAAGAAAAACCTCCAATCAGTTTCACTAGTATAAGAAGGGATCTAAATAATATATTAGCTGGATAATCGGAAATATCAGAAGTAGATTGTACAATGTTACATGAAAACTTTATAAAGGAAAATTAAACCCCTTTTGATTTGTTGGCAAGGGACCTGGAACTATTAAAGGGAAATTAATGCCATCAAAAATCCAAGTTTCTATAGCACTCACAGTGCTTTGCAAAAATGTCTTTGCTTTTGCTGGTCACTTTTTAAACTTCCATGGAAGATGGGAGATGGAGAGCCCTTCTTAAGAAATGCACATATGGTGGCCAAGTAGGCTATGCCTATGAGAAACAGTAGAAAAGAGAATGGGCTGTCATGTCATTGAGAACAGCAATGGTGAGCAACGTCCTTAAGAGCACAGAGGAGGGAGCAGGACCTCCCCTAGATTTTACCAACTGTGGTTAGACTATGGAATAGGATATAACAGTAAAAATTTTCTGGGCAGGGAGACAAAAATGTACTATATGAAAATTCAAGTTCACCTTGTTGAAAATTGAAACTCTAAGTTCTCCACCTAAAACTTACTTCCCTTCCTGTGGTCTTTAACTCCTGGTGGGATACCAGATGTAGAAGTATTTAGTCCTCCAAATGGAAATCTGAGAATTCTACTTGGCATTTCCTCTCCCTTGTACCTCATGACCAAGAAGTCCCATGACCTTTTAAAAAATTCCCTTTACTGAATATTTTTACATATATTCTCTTTGTTTGATGATAAGCAGTTGCAACTTGGGGTTCGAGTTGGGGGCTGTGCCTGCATATGAGAATCAAAAGTGTCTATTGAGGGAAGCAGGAGGGAAGCTGTGGGAATTAGGGGTCTTCTGGGTGAGCAGAAAGGATGACAAAATAGTATATCATGAGGGGTGGCAATGTTCCACCAAACGAAAAGTGGAGTCTTTATGGCCATTTGGTCTTACCAGGTATATTTGCATTTTCAGTTCTATCCAATAGTGGTCCAGAACCTTATGCTGGTTCATACACTAGGGAAGGTGCAGGGCTGCCAGGTGTGCCTTGCAAGCTGTTCATGTGGGCAGTTACCATCATGAGATGAGAGGGTGTTAAGATTGTCTCACTGTTTCCCTCAGTTCAACTGAACTTTACCCAGCCTTCTTCCTGACTCAAGGCTCCTTACCCTCCTTTTCTAAGAGCATTTACTTTTGAAGACTTTCAGTTGTAAATGTGTTCTTGATCCTTGAGATGTAAGTCTGCTCTCTGCTGCCTGCCTGTTTACTACATTGAGTAAAGTCTTTCTCAAGAGCCTGGGAGCCACCCCTTTGAAATGCAGTCGTTGAAGGAGGTAGAGATCCTCTCTCAGTTTTCTGTGGGAGGATGAGAGCCTAACTTTGATGGGCACAATTAGCAAACACAGATGGCTTGATCACATAGATCAGTCTCTCCTGACATCTTTCAGTACCTTCCCACCAGCTCACACCAATACTTAAAACCCACCCCCTTTGGCTTCAGTGAGGCGGTGTTCAATCTCCCCCCCATCCAATAGTCTTGAATGAAGTGTCCTTTGTTTGACTTGTCTGGTGCCATTTTTCTTTGACACAGGATACTGTTGGTGAGAAAATTGGCTCTTGGATAATCCCCTGAGCAGAAGCTGTGACTGGCACACGAGATGATGGGTTGGAGTGAAGTAAAGAGAGTAAACTCAGGGATGAGACAAATACTACTTTAGTTACTGCCTTGGAGGACAAGTAGACGGTCATCTGAAAGAAGAAGGAAATGTGTAAGAGGGGCCCCAAGGCGGACACTTAGGTGTGGGCCCACCACATGGCAGCCAAGCAACTGCTTTTATAAACAAGGTGCATGAGCTGCTTTGCTGCAGTAAGGATTGGTCTCGGCAGTGGAGAAAATGCACCAGATAAAATTGACACTCCAACAAATGTGGATTATGCAGGGTGAGTGCTCAGCCTAACTGAAGCTCATCATCTCTCAGCAAACTCTGCTCCTCCCCCTGGGTCCTCAGTCAGCTGAGGGCATCAATACCTATGCTGCTTCCCAGGTAGAACCCTTAGGCATCCTAAACTGTTTCTCTTTCTCTTCTTCCCCATCAAAGGCTCCCTGTCGTTCCTCAATCCAGCCTCAGTGGGAGGCCAATCAAACTCCTTCTCTTCAGATTACGCTTCTCAAGCGAAGAGACACATGGATCAAAAAGAAACTTCAAGTTCATAATTCCAGCAGGTTTCAGTTCACTTATGTGTTAAGGTTTCCCTTCTTTTCCAAAGCAAGCTTAGAGGTAGAGGATGTGTCCCTCCCACTTCCTTCTAGCATCATTCCTGTCTCTGAAAATGGGGAAGGAATTTGACCTTTTTCAACTTTTCCCTTTTGGAACAGTGGACTGTTGTGTCTGGGCTCTGGGTATAGTACTTTGCATACATCACATAATTTATTCCTCCAGCCAGCCTGGGGAGAAAAATCTTCTCATGTTCTGAAAGGATGAAATTCAGACTCTGAGCAACACATCAGGGATCACAGAGATTATGAGCAGCTGAGTCAGGATTGAAAACCAGGCATTCCAGATTCCAAAGCCAGCACATTCACCAAGACCCTGTGCTGCAGGACTTTTTCTGGGGTAATTGCTTCTTAATATATGCAGCTTTTTCCTGGACCTCCTCCTCCTGCCTCCCCAGGGATAGCTGGGTTCATTAAGATGCTACACCTTTAGCTTCAGGTGACTGGTTACACATTTGAGTGCCACGCATTTGTCAGCAATTCAAGTTAACTTGCTCTTTCTAGTAAAATCCTTTCTAGCAAAATTCTTTCCCCTCGAAAAAATTCAATAAAAACTGAAAGACAGGGGAGCAAGATTAGAAAGGTTGAAAAAGAAAACTAGATAACCAAAGAACAGTCCCCCAAAGCCCACATTTCTCTCTCATCAGAGATTTTGTGAAAGGGCCAGATTGGCAGGAATGAAAAGGAAAATCCTTTTTTATTAAGCTCACCTGTATAGTATTATCTCTTCAGAGGTGTTTATGAAAACATTCACACACAGTAAAACTTGCCTTTTGTAGAATTTTTATTTTTATTGAATAAGCCTATTTTTATTGAATTTCTTCAGCTCTCCATCAAATTTTAAAATCCCTGCCTATTACTCTTTCTCTACATAAATCATACCTCATGTCCATCAGACTCCAGCATAGATGCAATTCCCTCCAGCTCCTCTTTATTTGATACAGAGCTGTGTGCCATGCTGGGAGGCACTGATATCCTCAGCCTCCAAATCACCCAGGGATGCCTGGCAATTGCCTCCTTTCATTTCCTGGTGGGGTGCGGGGGTCGGTGTTATAAAATGAACCAGGGTGCAGAGGAAGAAATAAAAGGCCATTGGAAGTTTTATTATTATTCAGGCAGCCATAATCCGTTCTAAACTTAAGCACCATCACGGTTCTGCTATGTCCAAGTTCAGAGTCTGCCCTGGGCTTGTGTGTCAATGATCAGTCCATACCCCACAGGGATGGGAGCCAGCTAATGCAAAATAAACATGTGGGGGGGGGCGAGAGTCAGATTTGACTGAGATGAGGCACCTCAGTGGGTCCAGGAGCTGAGAGTTGAGGACAGCCCTGAATTTCTCTCACAAGGACTAAATCAGATTTTGTTTGGAAGGGCTCTGATGATAGGCAATGGGCTCCTAGTCTTCAAAATTTTATAAATTTAAAAAATGGTAGAGTATTTCTCTCCCAGACCTACCATCCTCCTATGTCTATTAATTCATCCATTCCTTCATCACTCATTGATTCAGTAAACCAGTCTTGCAGTCGCTTGGTCCACAAAAATACAGTTAAGCATCACCGATATGCCAATGGAGTGTAGGTGTGGGATGTAATGGTGGACAAGAGACTCAGTTCTTGCTCTGGGGTATACTTATATTCCAGTGAAGAACACATTTAAGAAATGAATTTGACATAAAATCAGGACTTTCAGTACATGCATGCTATACAAAAAGTCATAGGTAGAACAAATATAAAAATTTCCCTTCTTTGGATATGCAAGTCCTGCATGGGTGAGACCACGTATGGCACATAGATTTGTTAGTTTCTGGTGCAGAGGTATGTCAGTGTCTGAATAGTGCACTGGCACAACTCATTGATACCATGTGTTGAACCATCAGAGAGAAGAGCTGGCCCTATGGCTAGAGCTGGATAAATCATTAAAATCAAGAACCTGTGTCCTCTATCACCTAAACGGTCTCTGAAGTTCTGTTCTCCAACCTTTTCTAAATATCCCAATGTATTGTCACCATGTCCAGGGGAGCAGGAACATATTTGTCAGTGGTGAGCCCCTTTAAAACAATAGCCCGTTGTCTGGGTGGCTCAGTCGGTTAAATGTCTGCCTTCGGCTCAGGTCCCGATCTCGGGGTCCTGGGATCGAGCCCCATGTTGGACTGCCTGCTCAGCGGGGAGCCTGCTTCTCCCTCTCCCTCTCCCCCTGCTTGTGCTCTCTCTCGTGCACTCTCTCTCTCTCAAATAAATAAATAAAATCTTTTTTTTAAAAAGACAATAGCCCCTCACACTCCATAACCCCTTCGATCTCCAGAAGTTCACATCCATAAGAATGAGTCTCTCCTTTGGATGCCATAACCTTACTTCTGCTTTCTTCTGATTTCCCCCAGCAATATGTTTTTTCCTGCCTGGACTGGCTCTTGTGGAGCTCTGGAGTTGACAAAGAGCTTGCCTACTTCTTTCCTTCTCCTCCGTTGCCCTCGATGATGGTCTTTCCTGCTGCTTTTCTTCTTTCTACTCACCAGGGAATCCCTTTACAGAAAGCTAAGGTTGCAAAGGATCCTGAAGCAAAGGATCTCTCACAGTGCCTCTCATAGTCCTCCCCACAAGGATGGCAGGATGACTATGGACTTCCAGGACAGGAAGTGATTTAGTGGCAGATTCTCACAGGAGAAAAAAGATGAGCCGCTAAAGCACCTCAGAAATGTATTCACTCAGAAAGGTGGTTTCTGAGCTTAGAAAGCAAGGTTTAGAGGCATATACTTCACCAGGTAGGACTGGGATTTGAACAAGACATTGAGTGTGGAGGCCATGAGCAACTTGGTTAATACAAAGGTATTTTCTGTGTTAAGACAGGAACCATTCTTAAAGACTTCCAAAGAACTTGGTAGAATATTCTCTCAAAATCAGTATGATTCAACAATTACCAAGGAAGGTAAAGGGTAGCACCATTTATTGAGTACCACTATTCCCTAGGAAATACCACATATGGCATCTCATGCGATACATACAACATCCCTTCACACTGAAATTATTATCCACATTTTACAAACAAACTTCACCTGAACTCAGGAGGGCCAAAGGAAATAAGCTATTCACTGAAGTGGCTAAATGAAAAAGCTGGAATTTGAAATCAAACTGTGTTTTATCCCAAAGCCCGTGCTGTTTACTTGCCATATGACCCTTGGTATCTTTACTTAGCACCTAGTATGTTGAAGGTAGTTCAGATAGGACATCCCATTTACTTTTTAATTTTAATTTCACTCTCAAAATAAAATATATGCTAGAAACATAAGAAGTCCACATTTTATAGATAGAGGAAGTAAATTTCAAAGAGGTTAACAAATGTGTCCAGGTCATAGCACTATCAGATGGCAGAACTAATATTGGAATTTCTCTCGAGTTACAGGGAAGAGTAACTGAGGTAGTGCATGGAAACATATTTTTTTTAAAGATTTTATTTATTTATTTGAGAGAGAGAATGAGATAGAGAGAGAGAGCATGAGACAGGGGAGGGTCAGAGGGAGAAGCAGACTCCTTGCCGAGCAGGGAGCCCGATGCGGGGACTCGATCCCGGGACTCCAGGATCATGACCTGAGCCGAAGGCAGTCGCTTAACCAACTGAGCCACCCAGGCGCCCCGCATGGAAACATATTTTGTTAACTAGATACATAGTAGGAAGTTTAGTGGCCAATTTCAATAATTGGCCACTCTTATTGTTGGGGTGTGTCCACTTAAGCTATGTTAGATTAATCTGGTCTTCTGAAATGACTACTTTATTCATCCTTCTTGGTTATTTCCTTCTTCTCTTTTCCTCTGCGCCCAACCTCATGGCACCTGCAACTGTAAGAACTGCGATTTATTAAAATGTAGTGTGGACATCTCTAAGTGCAGTGTGCAGCACTGAATGATGAGAAGGACGTGGGCTTGGAGGTCAGATGTATCTGAATGAGGCATCCTGATTCCATTCACCAGCTGTCTGGTCTTCGGAAAAGCCTTGGATTTCTCCGGGTCATGGCAAATGTAAAATGGGAACTCATACCTAACCCACAACACTGCTGAGAGTTTTAAGTCCCAAACTACTACCTAAAATTTGATGTCAAGGGGGCAGCTAATAAATGTTATTCTGCTCTCAGCCTCGTTCTTACACGGATAGCATGAGCACAGACATTAAGGTGGTGCAGTAGTCATTGGAGCCATTGGTGATCTGAACCTATTATTTCCAGTTCTCCTTCTGAGCTCATGGTAGAGCATTGTTCCTTCCTGTTTCTGGAAGTTAACCTTGCCCATATGACTGATGGTGGCCTATCAATTATAAGTGGAAGTTTTACACCCCATTCACCACATCCCCTTCCCTCTGTAGTGGAGTGTCTGATAGTGGACCCTTGAATAACTGCAGTGGGCAGGATCCCTCCATGAGTTGGGTTGATATGAAATATGAGCAAGAACAAGGCTATTGTTTGATAAGTCACTGAGATTTTATTTAACCATGGCATCACTTAAATATCATGACCAATACAGGTAAAGTCTACCTTGAACTTTCCTTCCATTTTATTTTTCCCCAAAAAGCCAGGTTTTAACTATTCTTTTCTGTTTTCTGAGAGGCCCAGAGGAGCTTGGAAGCAATCTGATCATGTAAGTGAATGATTTATCACTCCCGTTTGGCCCTAGCAAGGATTTGCCCTGTACCATTCATCTCTCAAGATATAATTGGACTTAAAATTAAAACTGCATTACCTTCCAATTCATTGAAAGGAAACTGGTGGTTTTGACTTAAACAGCAGTTTCAAGCAAGGTATCTATTTGGAGACTGTGAAAAATTGTTCTAGCCTGTTATCCTGGGAACCAGCATGGGAAAAGAATTGTTTTCTAAGTGGTACCCAATTGAGCCTGAGGTCCTAAGGACAAACCTCAGGACTGGACGTAGCAGGGGTTGAGCTCTGTGGCCCCCCCTCACTTTAGCCCAGGCTGCTCCATGTGAATTCATTGTGTTTCTGTATTTTATCATGAGGTTTGTTTGTAAAAAAGGCAAAAAACAAAAAACAAACTTTCGTTGCTAACGTGAACCCCCTGCAAAAGGCATGAAAAAGGGTTTGTGTTCCAAGAACGTGGCAACAGACCAAAGTCAAAGCAGGCCTCAGAGGGGCCCTGGCAGATAAGCATGGTGGTGGGTCAGGCCCCCTTCTGGTCTGTTTCAAGCTCATCTTGGTCCGTACCTGAGTCTAGAAGTAAGGTCAAAGCAGACTCCACTGTGAGTAGAACAACCACCATCAGCTGCTTCAGAGGTTGGAAGCCAAGATGTAGACATCTTGCTACTCAAAGTGTGAGCTGTAGATGTGCCTTTGGAGTTATCTGGAAAGCAACTACTGACATGGAGTTCAGCGTGTGAAAGATTAACACCTATGAGAGGAAAAGGCAGTGAATAGAAAACTTCCAGAGTGAAATGCCCATGGAGCAATGTTTCTGTCAACTCAGTGGGAGTCCAGGGCAAAGAGTAGTAGCAAAGGAGTCTCATTATGGGCAGAAGTGCCACACCCTTGGACTAACACCATGCTCGGTCATCCGCAAGAGGAGGGGTGCTCTATGAAGACCATCACTTCAGTTTGACAGTCGGGGTGGACCCTGAAGAGCTAACACAAGGTTGCCATTTCACTGCACACTTCACAGCTGGGCAGTGAGTCCTTTCTTGAAGGAGAATCTGTGTCACACACCTCTGATTCTGCCACAGGGGCCCAGCAGACTCAGCATCACCTGGGAGCTTCTCGGAAATGCTGCATCTTGAGCCCCACTGGAGACACCCTGCCCCAGGATCTGCAGTTGGACAAGATATCCAGGTGGTTTGCTTTCTACCTCAGGGTGTGAGAAATACAGAATTTGATTCAAAGAACCCAAGGAGGGAGATTAAGTCCTGTGGCTGGTCAGAGAACCAGAGTTCCTGAAAATCATGCCAGACTGAGACCTAATTAAGATTGCTTACAAATTTTAGACTGTGGAGAAGCACTGGGGGAGGTTGCTGAAAGTATAAGCTCTAGACGTCAATCCCATACCTACTGAGTTAGCACACTGCGAGTGGACCCAGAGCTCCGTTTGCATTTCAACAATGTCAAGTGATTCTTAAGAAATTAATCCACTATTCATTCCTTGACAAGTGACTTTATGATTGGAATTCTGCACCCAGCCTTGCTGCACACAGATAGCTGTGGGGCTTTCAGCAAATTAATGTTACTTGTGTGTGTGTGTGTGTGTGTGTGTGTGTGTGTGTGTGTGTTTCGTTCTTTTCAAGTGTAAAAATAGTCCCAAATGGTTGTGGTGAGGATCAAATGATATAGCATTCATTTTTACATTTTCTCCTGTTAAAGAAGAAAACAAAGATCTAAAAACAAAGTTGAGTTTATTTTTCTGCCAAGGGAGAAAGGGTCATTCAAGAAATGAGTTCATCAAGTCTCTGGGGTTGAAAGTAGAGCACCCAATACTGATGCAAATGAGGGAGTGAGTTCTATAGGGGGAAGGATTCCAGGCGTGGAGTTCTGACAGTTTAGGGGTGGAGGATTGTCAGGGATGGCCCTGGGACTGGCCATTGTTTTAAGTCACAAAAGTGGGGGCATGCTCCACAGGGTGTCCAGGGAGAACTGCAGGGCTCAGAGCTTTGTGGGGACACGTTAAGGTGCACATGTTTGGTCTTGTTATTGTTACTTTTTTCTATCAGTGGTCTTTGTGCAGCCTCCTGTGAGCACTTACCCAGTGCAGTCCTGTGCGAGGTATCAGCAGTGTGGAAGGAACAGCTGAGGTCCTGCTCTCAGGAGTGGCGAGAGAAGTGGTGGATAGAAGTAAGCGCGGACTGTTCTAGGCGAATGACAACAGGTCACTGAAGACATTGCAAGCAGAGGTGAAGCGAACACACTACAAGCCAGACTCTCTTCTCCATGGAAGATGACTCAGACTCTTTTTTAGCTGAGTGAGAACAGGCGAGTGACTTGACTTCTTTGTCAAAGTACCCTCACCTGCAAAATGGAAATAATAACAAGTCTATCTCATAGGTCTTTTATGATTATTAAAGGAGCAAATCTCGATAAATTGCTCAGAATAGAACCTGACATATGGTAAGCACTCTAAATAGTTGTTATGCTAACAACTGTCCATTCATTCAATGGAATATAATTCATCCACTCCAGACTCCACTTCAGGAAGATTACAGGTTAAGTGAGTACATAGATGTAATACCAGATGAGGCCTAGGACAAGTCTGGATACAAAATTGCAAATATTAAGTGTTCAGAAAGTGTTAACTATTATTACTACTTAAATCAGAATGGGGAGGTTGTTTCTGACAGGTAGTAATAGGAGCTCCTTAAATGCCAATTTCTCTTCCTTGGTTTTCAGCATTAATGTTCCTGGCTATCTATACCTTGCGTTTAACACTCCAGCAACACCAGATGACTTTCGTCCCCAGCATATACCCTCTGCTGCCTCTTCGTCCCACAGCTTTGCTCATGATCTTCTGTCGCCTCAGTGCTTCTCATGCTCCTTTGTCTGGAGGCTGCCCCCCTCCTGGCTGTTAAGGCTGGCTGAGAGTATCCTTCAGCAAACCTTTACGTAGCCCTCCTTGGAGGTCCCCATGGTAAGCGGTAACTTTCTCTTCCGTGACACTCACCACACAGTATTGCTGGATTCTCTTCAAGAGAATCTGCATCTACCTAGAGACTGTAATCTCTCCTAGGGCAGAAAAATAACTTTGCTACCTTTGCAGCTCCGGGGACGGATACCAGATGGGCATACCACAGTTTCTAGAAATGTTGAACAGGTGCGTGAATCTTAACCTCAGAGCAGCCTGACCTCTCGCTCCCACAAACACTCTTTGCAGCTTTTTTCCCAAGCTGATTTTTCGCCCTAGATTGCTATCCTTTCCCCAATCTTCCCTTCTCATTCAGAAACCCAACTGTTCCTTAGAAATTCAGTCCACAGTCTCTCTCCCCATGAAGAGAGGCCCGGGAGCCAAGCAGTTAGTAATTAAAATCCAGCATGGCATGTTCTTGCTAAGTACACTTAGACAAAGATTCTCCACCTTTTCTCTTTATAGTTTTCCTAAATGGGGTAAAATAAGAACCGGAAGAAAGAAAAGGGGAGGGAATAACAGGAAGAGAAAATATATACCTATATCATGCAAGGGGTAAAAATATTTAAAAGTGTAAAGGTACCAAGAGTACAATGGTCAGCACAGAGTAGGTGTTTAAGCAACGACTGGAATCCCCCGCTAAAAGGATTAATCTACTGCAAATTCCCGTGGCAATGACACAGCACTATTCTTTCCCCTAATCTCCATGTGCACATTTCTCTGCATAGCTCACAATTATCTCAAATTTAACATGTCCAAAACTGCTCTCATCATCATTATTCCAAACCAGCTTCCCCCAACTCGCTAATGCTCTAATCATTCTCTCTGCTGCTCAGACTTGACAACCGAGATTTGTTCATACCCTTGCTCTCTATTGACCAAAGTCCTTAGTTGCAGATAACAGTGACAGAACAGGGTAGGGGAAGTCTGTGGGAATGGTCTGCCCCAGGGAGGAGGAGTATTTTATCACTGAGATCATTTAAAATTCCTGGCGCATGGTGATAATAAAAGGCCAGCTAATGTTGTTAATTTTATTATTGATTTAAAATTCTCTGCAAAGAACGTGCCCCTTTATTGCCTAAACCCGGGGCAGACTGCTCCCACACCTCCACACATGGAAGGTGTGCTGCTATTAAGGGATATTTGATAGAACACAGAATATCCCTGATGACCACAGGGAGAGATTAAACCTGAGCTTCCAAGAGCAAAACCCACCATAATCTGGTCTGTAAACATACTATTATTACCAAAACCCTAGTATAGAGCTCCTCTGCTATAGTAGGAAAGTGAGCAATGCCACCCACAACCTCTAACTTGTCCAAAGAATCCATGCCCAATGCTTAGTCCCTATCTTCCTAGAGCTCACTTGCAGACCAAAGCCTCCGGGAGAAGATGAAACTAGGACAACCTAAGTCTCATGCCTGCACCCGAGTAGCTTATGAAGCTGAGGAATGTGATACACACACACACACACATACACACACACACAGAAGCAATTCCCACCTTGCGTGGGTTAACTCTGTGTTAACTGAAACTTGTACATATATAAGAACCGTGTCCTCACATTGCACAGTTCCCTGATCACCACATGGAAATGTGTAAATCGAGGGTATGGCTCTGAAATGCCTGAGTTTCCATTAACACAGCACCCTCCCTGCAAAAGTGTCTGTGTGTATGGATACACGGGGAGTGTAGGATTCTCAAGGCTGGCTACTGAAATGTGAAAGGGGGTTCGAAGATTTAAACATTTACAAATAGCAGATTTCTACCACATCCTCCCAACCCTCTTCCTCCAGTTATTTCTCACACTGTCAGTCCTACCTCCAACACATCCCTTGCTTTCTGTCCTCCCCCCAGGGCCAGGGCCAGGGCCAGGTCCCCGTGAGCCTGCAGTAACTTTGTGTCTTGTCTTCTTGCCTTCGGCACCTGCCCCCCTGCCCCCCACCGCTTCCAGAGTAAATTTCCTACCACATGATTGTGATTATGTCATGCTCTCCGTGAAGTGCCTCTTAATCTTCTGCATTATCTGGATAACAGATTGTTGGTGACATGTGGTATTAGTTTAAGCAGATCTCACTTGGTCCAAAACAGGAGGGGTGTTGTAAGGATTACTGAGTAACTCACTAAACAAAAAGAGTTGCTGAATAATTAAGCATCAAAAGATGGAAAATAGTGTAGCTTAAAGATCTCACGTTCTGGAAAAGGGAGCTGGACAGCCTTCTAGTCTACATATGTCTATGGACTGGATCTAGTGCCTTCTCCACCCATCCTCCAGTCTGCCCTGCTGAGAAAGACAGGCTTCCTCCCCAGGCCAAGTGCATCTGATCCCCAGAAGCACCTGAAACACAGCTCCAGAAGCAGAGAGAAGAGGCCTTTCACCTCATTTCTTTAATTGTAATTATAAACATTCCAGGAAATAATAATATCAACCTTATATAGCACTAATTAAATGCTTGTCACTGTTTTGAGTTCTTTTTCTTTTCTTTTTTTTACCTTAAGTTGTTAGCTTTCAGTTTTTTGTTTATTCATGTAATGCACATTACATTATTAAAGATAGATAATATTGGGGCGCCTGGGTGGCTCGGTCGTTAGGCATCTGCCTTCAGCTCAGGTCATGATCCCAGTAATCCTGGGATCGAGCCCCGCGTCCAGCTCCCTGCTCCGCAGAGAGCCTGCCTCTCCCTCTGCCTGCCGCTCTGCCTGCCGCTCTGCCTACCTGTGCTCTCTCTGTCAAATAAATAAATAAAATCTAAAAAAAATAAAAAAATAAAAAAAATAAAGATAAATAATATCATCCTTGTTTTACTGATGGGGAAACTGAGGTATAGTGAGGTTACCTGACTTGCTCAAATTGCTAACAATTGAGCTCTTGCATTCCTAACCACCATGACACATGTTCCTAACCACCTCACTGGACTCTTTTGCAAGGGCATTAATGGGCCGGATTTAGGTCACATGCGGTCCTACCTCCTAAACCAGTGGTGGGAGATATATTAAGATTTAGTGCACGAGGCACCTGGGTGGCTCAGTCGGTTCAGCATCCGTTTCTTGATTTCAGTTCAGGTCATGGTCTCAGGGTTGTGAGATCGAGCCCTGCGTCAGGCTCCATGCTCAGCGGGGATGCTGCTTGAGATTCTCTTCCTCTGCCTCTCCCACTCAAGCGCTCTCTCTCTCTTTCTCTCTCTCTCACTCTCTCAAATAATAAATGAATAAATCTTAAAAAAAAAAAAAGATTTAGAGCACATGTGGGGCAAGTAAGAAGAAACATTTCCTTAAGGAAGGGGGGGCGGGGCATTGTCCCTGAAAGAAAAGAAAGTTCCTGGGCCAAAACCCAGAGGTATCCATTATAAGTTCCGTATGTTTAATGCATCCGGCAAGGCCTGAAACTGTGTCTTACCTCCATTCTTCCCACTGCTCCCTCCAGCCCCCTTCGTCATGGCCTCCTTGCAGCCAAGCCGCTGGTCCTGGCCATGCACAAGGTCCTCCTTCCAGAATGCCATGCTTCCACCTTTCCACCTGTGAGACCCCTCTCTTCTTCTTCAATAACCCACAATTAAATGATGGCCTTTCGCTGTTAAGTTTCTTGTGGCTTCCTGGGTGCACCAAGCAAGTTTGGTACCATGGTCTTCTTGCACCTTACACACCCAAACCAATCGGGCAATTGCCTGCTTCTTCCACTGGAGTGTGTGCCCCTACTCAGAATGACTCACCTCTGCACCCCTACCAGGCAACCACGTCACATAGTTGAATACAGGGATGAAAAGAAGAATCAAATGAATAGCAGCTGCTCAGTCAAGTCCCTTTTTAATCATTGATGTATTCTTGACCTCTCAGGGTTGCTGAAAATATAGGCATTATAAATATACTAGATTCCATACCACTTTATTTAAATTAGGTAGTTTTATTGAATCCTCTCTATAATCAAAATTCATAGACGGGGAAAATGAAGCTCATAGAAACTAAGAAAGTTGTCCAAGGACATATACCCGGTAGGTCACAGATGTAGAACTGAATCCAGATCTAGACTCCAAAATATGATTTTTTCCATAATATTGCAATTTACATAAGAAGAACCATAAGGCTTCTCTAAAGAAAAGTGAAATTTAAGGATAAAAAATCAATCGCAAGCACTTTGAGCATATCCAACAGAAATATAATATGACCACCTACTTTAGAAAGTAATTGTATTGATTAACCGATTGATAATCAAGAAACCACACAGCAAACCCATTAACTGGGAGATGAAAACACAAAGGAGGGCCTGGTGTTTCCAGAAATGTTGCTATTGATTAGGTTATTGTCAGCCTGGATTCAGAAATGTATGAACTGTATGTGTGAATTGAGTCACCATGTTCCAAATGATAATGCTATCAAGCCACTCAAACCCTGGGGCGTGATTGTGACACTGCTAAACCTCAGCTGCGGCGTTGTTCTGTCTCTAAAAAAATCATCTGGCTCCCAGGGTCCATTCTTCTTGTTTTCACTTATTTGGGAGTTCTGTCTCCTTGTAGTTTCAAATGGGCTCTAATCTCATTTTTGTTTCTTCCACCATGTGTCTTCAGTAGAGGAATGCACCCCACAAGCAATGGCCGCTAATGACGCTGCTGTGAACAATACAAAGTCCAAGATGGGCACTGTTTTACATAGCTTTTGTTTATTTATTGCTAAGATACTGAAAACGCTTGCTGTGCTCTAAGGACTGGGAGTCCGGGTGTAAAAATAAGAAAGCCTGCTTCTAAAATTGCTGTGATAGAAAATTTTCAAAGTTTAATTGGCATGAAAGCATAACTAGTAAAATTCAGGGGAAAACCTCCATGAATTAACAGAAGCAAAAATATCTGGTTGCAACAGTTTCCACCCTTTAAGAGAAAATCTTACCAAGCCTCAATCAACAAGATTTAAGATGCACACTAAGGAGGGACATTCCATGCTCAGAGGTGAGATGTAATGCATCTATGCATCTCCACCCAGTCAATGCTGCGAGTTGTTTATGGGAATCAGTAGGTGCAAGGATATTATCTACTCGATTTGGCATAGGGGCAACCTGGACAAGTGTGTGTTCTGACAGCATGCAGAGAGTACTTCAATTTAGTGAGACTGGAGGACAGGGATCGCACAGGATGTGGTATTGGCCAGTGTGAGCTGAAAACAACATAACTCTCTGGCCCATTTAAGCAGGAAAGGTACACATTGGAGGAAACTAAAGTATCTCACACATTTCTGAAAGGTTCAGAGACCTAGGTTTGAACAAAGTCTCCCTTCTGTGTCCCCAGACTCTCGTCTTGATTTGCCCACAACTGTCCTAGTTGCAAAGGTGAGAGTCAAAATCTCTAGGAACTCCGTCAAATCCAAGCAAAGCCAAAGAATGGGCCACCCTACTGTCACAGAAGAATTGTGAAGAAACTTATGAAGTGACCACTGCATAGGTCCATGAAAACAGAAATTATGGTCTGCACCATCTCTAATGCTGGGCATAAGATCTACTATAGTTAATCATTCTAGGAAGTGGATGAGGTCACAGCCACTGCTGTCATCACTGGAATTAGGGCGGCAGGGTCCCTATTTCCTCGTGTTCTTAGCTCCTGGCCAATTGGGAACACCATTGGGAAGGGAAGATGCAAAAGAGCATTCTGGATCTTTCAGTTTAAGAATAAGAGAATTTCCTAAAAACAAAAGGAGGATCAAATGTAGTGTTTCCCCAAAACAATGACAACTCTTAACTCCAGTGGTTCTGGAAATGGCTCAGAGAGAGATGGTGAAAAGCTGAACTATGGCTCAGAGAGAATATAAATTGTTTGAGAAATTTTTAGAAATAAATTTGTAAGGTCAGCGGGATACACAGAGCCAACAATGAAGAACCAATTGTCACCCTAAGGTTTCTCGTTTTGGTAACTGGTTGGATTTTGTTGCAATTTACTAAAATACTTTAGGAGAAACAGAGTATATACAGAGAAAGGCAATGAGGTTAGTTCCCATTGAGTTTGAGGTGCCTCTGGGGCATTCAGATGGAAAAGTCCATTTGGCTGAAGCAGAAGTGCTAAATTATCCCCAGTTCATAGGTGGGGAAACTGTAAGGGCAAAGTGTAATGAAGCCAAGATAATAAGGTAGAAACAGTAAATCTGATTCTAAGTCCTTGCTTTTCCCAGTACTTCATACTGCTTAGCATATTTTTAAAGACTTTTTTCATCTGTGGGGCACCTGGATGGCACAGTTGGTTAAGCATCTGATTCTTGGTTTTGGCTCAAGGTCATGATCTCAGGGTGATGAGATCGAGCCTTACTTTGGCCTCCATGCTCTGTGTGGAGTCTGCTTAAGACTCTCTCTCTCCCTCTCCCTTTGCCCCTCCCCTGTTTTCGAGCATGTGTACTCTCTCTCTCTAAAATAAATAAATCTTAAAAAAAATTTTTTTTCATCTGTGTTTTGTGGCACAAATGTGTCTTTTCTGCTTCCATAGGAGAGGGGAAGATATTTAACAATTGTCTTGGAAGTGACAACACTTTATAGTAATCATCTAGAACAAATTCAAAGTGAAATTTATTTTTATTTTATAGATTTTATTTTATAGATGATAAAAAAATTTATCCAATAGCAAGATAAAAAAAATGAACAAAGTACGCTGGCACTAGATGGTAAAAATTCCTTCCAGCACTGGCATTATTCCACAAAAGAAAAATTTCCCAAATAATAATATCATCTCAGATGATAAAAATCTGAGAGATTAATTTGCTTAACATTATGGAGCTGGTAAGTGGAATTAGATGAGCTTTTCTTCTCTTTTTTAGAGTGTTTAGAGCTCATGGCTTATGGTGGTAGTTCTGAGAGTGTGAACCGAGGACCAGCAGCATCAGCATCATCTTGGGACTTGTTAGAAATTCAAATTCTCTGGCCCTGCCCATATCCTACTAAGTCAGAAACTCTAGCGTTGGGGTCCCAAAATCTGTGTGTGAACAATCCTCCAGGTGATACCAATACACGCTCAAGTTTGAGAATGACTCGTTATATCTTTCCAGGTATGAGAAGGACAGATTAAAAAATGTGCTTCTTCCACTCTGGAATGAGATAAATAATTTAAATGAGATGCCATTTATAAAGTCCCTGGCAGAGTGCTAGGTATATATTAGATTCTCAATGATTCTAATTGAAATATGATGAACCTAATAATTCAAATTGCAAACCGAACTCCACCAAAGACATTTTAATATACTAAAATGAAAAAAAAAAGCTTTACTTTACATTTATAATGAATTTATAGATTTTGATTCTCAAAATCATTTGTTTTCTTAATAAAATTTTCCAGGGCTTCAACTAATTTAGAAATATTGCATCCTTAAGCCTGTTTGTTTTTAGGCTTTCTTACCAAATCTGCATATAGCAACAGTTAGGAAATTAGAACCTGGACATCGGAAGTGGATTCTGAAGAGACCAGAACGTTTTCCTGTCCCAGTTAATATTCGGTCCCCAGTACACCCTCACTTCTCTTCAAACTGGAAGTCTAGCTCTTGGAGCATGTTTCTGGTCACTGAAGACAGTTAAGAAGAGGCTTAACAGTCACTGTTTTTGGTACTCCAGAGGGGATTCATGAGTTGAAGTGAAGGAAGCACCAGATACTTTCTTGTATCCCCTCCAAATTTAAGATTCCAATTTTCAGTGAAGCATGTGATACAATGGGAGGGGCGTCCCTCAAAGTCACACCTCCCACACTCTGAGCTCTCCGAGTGCTGCCACCTTCTGCGTGAGAAACCATGGGGTGATGGTGGTCTCTCCACTTCTCGTCCTTCTTTTATGGAACAAAGTACGCTGGCACTAGATGGTAAAAATTCCTTCCAGCACTGGCATTATTCCACAAAAGAAAAATTTCCCAAATAATAAAGAAATATTAGTTAAGGAAAGGGAGAGAATCCAATCACTAGCATGTTGTGCTTTTCAGAAGAGTATAAATTGTTCCCCTGGAGATGCAGATGTTATTCATTATGCTGTAGATAAATTCAGAAATGTAGTTTACCCTGATTTAGCTTTATGCTTAATTGTTTTGAAGACTAATGCAATGCAGTCATCCCTGCATGCTGCTTTGTTGTTATATTTAAAAGTGAATGCTCCACTGATTTGCCTTGTGAAGTTGCTCTACGGGAAGAACTTCTAGGTTTGTAGCCTCAAGACTCAGAAATGAAGGTATCATCACCACACTAGGAGATCTAATTATAAGAGCTACATTTTTTTTTTTTTAGCACATACTTTGGGTCAGCCCAGTGCTAAAACTCAGAATGATAATGCATTGTTTCTAATCCTCAGGAAAACTGTAGAGAATTTAACACCCCATCCTACAAATGAAGACACTATCTCAAAGCAGAAGCATGATTGCTGAGTGTGTCGTGGGAAGTCAAAGGTAGAGTTTGGATCCAAATTATTTCTACTCAACTCTTTCCTCAAAACAAACACACAAACAAATGAACATGCTCTATCTGCTCTGTATCAAGTCTTTTATATATATTTTTTGTTACCTCATTAGCTGTAACATCCCTCAGTAGGTCTTATTATTAGCCCTATTCTACTGAGTAGCAAATAATTTGCCCAAGGTCACAGGAATAGATATGAGAGAGACATGGCTCTAAACCTGTGTTGGAGTCCTGACCCACGCTCCAAATACAGTGCAGATCAAATACAGAAAGTAAAGAAAGATTACCGCTAAAAATACAACAAAAACCAAGCACAGACACCTAGCTAAGCATGGTAGCTAAGCATGGATAAAAATGGTTTTGTAATTCCTTCTCACACACCAGGATATTTTGCAATGTTAAGTAATAATAAAGTTTAGGAAAATATCTCATTTTATCAAGACAAAAATTCTTCAGAAGCACTCTTAAGATTATCTGCTTGCGTTTTAGCGAGTATCAGGTATTCCCTACCCCTTGGGAGCACAGAATATGTTTTGGATAGTAAATGCATTTGAAGAGAGATGTCCTGACTCAATGCTGGTTTTTTTTTTTTTTTTTTTTTTCTGATCAAACTGTTGAGGGAAACACTGAACAACGGTTTCACATTGTTTTGAACAATGATGTTGAAATATCATTAGGAGAAACCAGAGAAGACTGACATTTTTTATGGGAATAAATAAACTATTTAAAAGTTGGATTTGCATTCATGAATGTTGTAAAAATAAATCTTTCAAGGTTATCGTTGAGACTATGGAGATAATCCTAGTTTTGAGCTTAAAAACTTTGGGACCAGTTCCTTTTTCATTTAACAGATGAGAAAAATGACCAGATTGAAATGTTTCAAGGTCACAGAACTAGTTAGGCTGAGAAAGGAATGCACATCTCCTCTGTGTGAGTTACTTGCTCTATTAGACTTAATCATACCAGAAGTCAGATTATTACACTGCTATGCCATATAAAAAAAAACTAGGTTCAAATTCCAGCTTCACTTATGTACTGGCTGAGCATTTTACATAAGATATTTCACTTCTATTAAACTAAACATTAGTTTGTTTCATCTTAAAGAGGTATGAATAATAAGACCTCATAAAGTTTTTGTGAGAATTAAATAGATCATGCGTTAATATTTCCAGTATCATAAAAGAGCTCCAAAACCTTAAATTCCCTTTTCTTCCTCCCACTTTGTTTCCCTCTGAATCATGAATAGTTACAAAGGTTAATACGTTGCCTAAATAGCACTCTGAGTCAACCAAGGGTTTCTTGAGCATAGCCATGCAGCATGCCTGTTTTTTTAAAATAAGGATGTCTCCTTGTATTTCAGAAACTTGTAGTAAACCTCTCCTGACAGATAAACTCTCCTGGCAATGTATTTATTTCAGGGAAGCTAGTCCCTGGTCTGCACAGTTGAGTTGCAAAAGTAACTCAGGACCATTTGATATGCTAAGCACAGATGACAAGCACTGACAAGGTTAAGAAAATGATTTGAAAAAATTTAGGTAATTTCTTTCTTTTTTTTTTAAGATTTTATTTATTTGACAGAGAGAGACACAGCGAGAGAGTGAACACAAGCAGGGGGAGTGCGAGAGGGAGAAGCAGGCTTCCCTCTGAGCAGGGAGCCCAATGTGGGGTTTGATCCCAGGACCCTGGGACCATGACCTGAGCTGAAGGCAGACGCTTAACGACTGAGCCACCCAGGCACCCCTGAAATTTAGGTAATTTCTATTGAAAATGAGAAAATCCTTGGGGTCGTCTCTCCACAGAAGGATTATATTTATAAAATCCATGAATAAAAAGCTCAGCAGAAAAGAAGCAAGGCAGTAGTGAGTTAGAAAAAACCGTGAGTTCTGGTGCCATAGTACTAGAATACGAGTCCCAGATGTATCATGTGTACACATGGCGGAACTACATGTGAGTATATCAGCTTTTGCTGTGTAACAAAACACCTCAGAATTTAGTGGCTTAAAATAATGGCCATTTTTAAAATTATTATTTCTCAGGAATCTATGGGTCAGCATTACGGTTCTACAGATCTAAGATGAGCTTGGCAAAGGTCACTCATCCATCTTTGGAGAGCTATAGGTTAACTAAGATTTTCTAATCTCGGTTTAGCTTTCTCAAATGTCTTAAGTCTCAACAAGGATAACTGGGCTGTCTCAGGTCTGGTCCACATGTCTCATCTCCCCTGAAGGCTAACTTGTGCTTGTTCTTACAGAGAAGACAGAGGAACAAGAGAGAAAAGAAGTCCACAGGGTCTGCTTAGGCCTAGAACTGAGAGACAATGATGTTCCATGTTCAAGTCAGTCTGCACGAATAAGGCCCAGACATGTATTTTATTATTATTATTTTTTTCTTTTCTAGCTACCTACAACATGTAGGTAGGTTTGAAGACAATGTTCTCACTGTTTGAATCATGTATGGATCACAATACTTTTTATGAAAATGTTATTGCCGGGAATGGGCCGCAATCCCTGTACCGATGGATGAAAAATTACTCCAAGCTTTGCTGTGAAAGAGGAGAAAGCAAGAGGGTCAGTGCTCAGAGACTAAGACCCTTTGCTCTTCTTTGCTCTCGCTTTTATTGATCCTTCAGGAAATTCACAAATCCTTAGTCACTGTTTCTTAAGCACATGATGTGTGACATGGGATCTTACTGAAACTAGGAGGATCTGTTTAGAGGAAAGATACAATATGCTAATCTGCGTGTTCTAGGAATGCTGCTAAACATAGCCCAAGGGACAAGGCATACATCTCTTAGATCACAGGGCGGATGTTTGGGCTAAGAAAGCTTCGGGGAAGGCAGCTCCCAGCAGCATTCCAATGTCAGAGTCCTCTCACAGGCCTGGCATTCCAAAGGCCTCCACCCTTCTCCGAAAACTTCCCTGCCCTCAGTGGCCTCTGTGTTACTACATTTTGAGCAAGTTGTGTTTCTACATTTTAGTAGGTATTATGGCTGATTTCATGCTCTACATTAACCCTAAGAGTTATAAATAAGCCAGACAGAAGGTGTAGAAAACAAAGCAAAACAAAAACACACCAAAACATTTCCTTATTGGCTCTCACAACTGAAAATTTCAGGGATAAATGTAACTTCTGTCATGGTTGGATCCAAGGGTTCCAAAGACGTGGTGTCTGTCTCTCTCTCTCCAACTATTTCCTCAGTTTTCTATGGTGGAAGCCACGTTGTGAATGTAGGTTCTTTCTATATGGGAGGAAACTGGCCACCAGAAATTTCCATAGTCCTTGGAACTTTATTAACTGAGAGAGGGGGAGAGAGATGACAGAACGAGGGAGAGACAGGGCTTCTCTTTCTATAACTCAGACAAATCCTATTATGAGTTCCCATTGGCACAACTTGGATCACATGTCCACCCAGGAGCTTGGATGAGTGCATTCAACACATATGGATGAAGAATGGAGGAAGTGTAAATTCCCAAAAGGAAATCAGAGTGCTAAAACCAAAAGAAGAGGAAACAAGAGACCGGACAGGCAAAAAAAAAAAAAAAAAAAAACAGATGTCTTTAACAAATGATGTATTCTACAGCTGCATTTCTGCAACATGCTATTATATTCCTTTTCATGCTATTGTAATCATGTATTTTATTCTGACTTATACACTGTTTTATAATTTTCTTGAGTACAGGGAAAATGAATTATATGTGGTCATTTTCAGTGTCCTTAGAACTGCATGTGACATTTACATAGATCTTTGTTATAACTATTTTTTGAAAAGATTTTGTTAGGAGTTTCAAGCTCTGATTCCTTCCTAGGTTGTTAAATTCAAAAGGTACCTATGCACGATTCCTCTTTTTCTTGAATTTTATTACCTTTGGATACAGCCCTATATTTCTATTTGTTCTGTAGCCCCAGAAATTTGGGTGAAATAGAAGGCCTCTTTTGCCCTGACAAGAATCATGCCAAGTAGCCTGATCCTTGGGTTTATTCTACTAGACTCACACCCCAGGCTTGAACAGACTGACTCAGAATTATACCTTCTTAAGGTGGCAGCAGATTAAAGAAGACAAAATATTTAAAGCAAAGAACAATCTTTCCCATGCATCCCACTTCCATCTGTGTATACTTTGGTTCACTATCTAAATTTTGGGTGATCTTCCAAATAGGGGTCAGGAGAAAAACTGCATAACTGATATCATAGTACCATCTGCAATGGAATGAAGAAAGCAGAACAAGACAGACTAGCAGATCAGATATTGTAAGAGAGTAGAACACTGGGAGAAAATAATATTATTTATACTTTTTCCTGAAAGTTTAGATACACTGAATATGTGTGGCATAACTTGTGCCTTTCATCCAAATCAGAATATATCTTCTTGTCCTCTCCCGTCCAAGGTCCCTTTTGGACTCTTGTTTAGTCTCTGTCACCACCGTGGTGACCAACCCTGCAAGGACTCCGTCCAATCAATATGAGGCTACAAACTATAGGTGGACTTATCCCAGCTGATCCAGGGCACCGCTCTGCCTCCCAAGATAACCCCTGAGATTCTAATTCTTCCCATCACTACTAGACCTGAATAATGTAGCTCACGCAAAGGCTCCTGCTGGGCATAGGGGATACCTCAGAGAGCTATACTTTGAACATTGAGAACTTTGACCAGTGGAAAATAATAGACAAAAGGAGACTCATAGATAAATCCCCCCTCTGTTCTTCACATGGCCACCTCCTCCTGTATCTGTCAGAATTTATTCAGGAGACTGGAACCCCAGGTGCAATTTTAACAGAAAAAACAACAACAATAACAACATAAAGATTTCTTTCTTTTTTTCTTGACCCAGATTTCCTAATTAGATAACAGGTAGTTGTATTTGTCTGCTTGGGCTACCATAACAAAATATCATACACTGAGTGGCTTAAGCAACAGAAATTTATTTTCTCACAGTTCTGGAAGTCAGAAGCCCATGATCAGGGTTCTGGCTAATTTGGATTTCAGTGAGGACTCTTCCCCTGGTTTCACAGACAGTCTCCTTTTACCTGTGTCCTCACCTGTGCATATTGGGGTAGAGAGGCACACTCTCCCACATCTCTCTTTCTAAAGACAATAATCCAGGTGATCAGGGCCCCATCCTTATGACCTCATTTAACCTCCATTACTTCTCTATCCCATATAACAGCCACATGTCAGGTTAGGGCTTCAGCATATGAATTTTGGCAGGACAACTTCATAACAGGAGCTAACTATTAAAAAGGGTAAAAGAATTCTAAGGTACAAAAAATTAACAACTACAGAGAGTAACCACTACCCCCTAGGGTTGAGAGGGAAGTAGAGAAGAAAGAAGACCTGAAGTTCAGAGAATAGGGCCAAGCAAGGCTGATAGGCAGCACATGACAAGAGGTCATGGTCAGCATAGGAACACACCGCCCATGGCTGGGGTGACAAAGAAGCTGGATATAGAGCCTTCACCACTGGAGGACCCCATTTGCTGACCCTCCAGACCAGCCCACCACTGTGGCAAAGGCTGTCGGGTCCTCGCACATAGTTGCCCTTGCCACTGCAGAGATAAACAGAACACCACCTTCTTCTCCTAGCCTGACAATGCCTCTCTATAACCTGCCATTGGCGGACCCTACCATGGAGATACATGGTGTCGACAGTCATTGTATGCATTGCTGGCTATGGTATTTACTGCTCCTAATTATAGTACCATTAAATAATCTGGTACTAAATAATAACATGGCATTTAACCTGCAATATATCTGTATAAAATTGCAAGGGGAAGGAGAGAAAAAAGTAGTTAATATGTAGACACAAATATATACACAAAACAAGCAAGGAGAAATATGCAAATTGCCTGTAGTTGTTTCTGTAGTTGCCTGTGGAGTCATACTTGATAACTGTGGCTTCCTTCTTTCCATGACCTATTCCATATTTCCACTTAAACAGCAACTCACCTGATCAAAATCCTTCACTGGGAGAATGCCCCAAAACTTGGATTCTGAGGGGGTCTGATTATTTTATAGCCTTATCTTATTTTGGTCATTGCCATTCTCCATTAACTTCTACTACTGGCAATGGAATATTAATCACCCAAGAATGTCCCCTGGGTTCCAGACAAAGCTCTCGTTCTCTTCCTTGTGTTACACAGCTACCCTGTTTCTTGTTGATAATCAGGATCAGTCACTCCAGTCATTATAATAACACCCTCCCCCTCTTTTTGACCACTCCATTCAGTGGCATAAAGTTCCCCAAATGATCAGAGGTCAGTTGCAACCTTCCATTCATTGGGATCATTGTTGTGTCTTTTAATGGAAGCACATCCCTTTTGGGAACGAATGCCTCTAAGCCAGCAGGCTTCAAGTTGCCAGAATGGGAATAAAAAATTCTCTGAGTATGTTATTACACATAACAATGAGAGGAGCCACTCCAAATACACCTTTTATGGTCACACCTATTTTAGCTATAAGAATAAAGCACCATAAAGCACTGATTGAATTTGTTTTAAAGCATATACTGTACCCTGTAATATAGAACTCAACCCTTTTAGAATACTATCTCTAAGCTGACACCATAACTTAGTCTTCAGTAAGCCAGCCCATCTTCCCACAGACTCAAGAGGCATCACTTAAACAAGAATAAGTCATGGTTCAAAGCTGATTAATCAAATCTAATTAGGTGGCTCACTAATTGATCCCAGAAGCTACCACCATTTGACCTCTGGTAAAAGGGCTCAATACATTCAAACTCCTCTGGAGACAAATGAATAGAAATTCCCACTGGTTTAAACCACATAATTAAATTAATCCACTTAGTGAATTCAAGGGTTAGTCAAATCATTCAAGTGTATTTTGGTTTTCAGGAAGAAATTGAACTAGAATTTATCTTTTCCTTGTCTTTTGATAAATACTGCCTAGATAGCAAAATCTTACATGCAAACTTCAAGAAATGATAACATAGAATAAGGTTGGTCACCATCTGCTTTAGAATATATTCCTTATTAGGCTTTTCTTCCTTCCCTTCTCCCTCCCTCCCTGCCTCCCTTCCTTCCTTCCTTCCTTCCTTGTTTAATTTTCCAAAATCCCACCAAACCAGATTCTTTGGTAACAGGATATGTCAAATGAATCCATCGATGTAGGTAGAGATTGGAATCTATAATTGTCTAACTTTATAAAATAAAAAGGTAAATGACAAATTGGCATAATACATAACAGACACTGGACTAATATATAAAAAGCATCTTGCCAATAAATGAGGAATCATAAACGTATAGTAGCAATATAAGTAAAAGGCACAAATATTCCATTTAAGAAATAATACTGGGAAATAGCCAACAAAAATATGGAAAATATATTCTTTTAAATCCTCTTCAAAGCAATACAAATTAAAGCATTAGTAAGACCACTGACACCAAAAGGATAATTCACTTTCATCTGTTGATATATTAACAAATTACCATTTATAGGGTCACCAATATATTATACACCGATTCTGATGTCCCACACAAATTACGTGTGTGCATGTAAAGATATTTTTTTTTGCATTATGAAGTACAAACAAGTAGGTTACAAGTGACACTACAGAATATGATAATGTTTTATGAATTAACCTGAAAATTTATATATATAGGCTAAAAAGACTACAGAAAGCTAGTAATGTTTCTTTTTGAATGTTAGGGTTATGGGTAATTTTAAATTTATTCTATTTATTCACCTCAATTTGTTACAATATTTTAAATTGGCATAACTTTTGGACTAAGGAAAGTTATCCTTTTTATTAGAGGATTTAAAGAAAAAAAATGTCAGTAATAACACTGACACACACCTCTGGAATTCTACCCACCCTTCTCCCATCGGAGGGGTTGCACCTGCTGTTTCTCACCTTTTTCTTCCTTGACTCTCCAATCTCCACTCAGCCCTCTACAAGGCCTTTGATGTTCTCCACAGGTGTTTCTGTATTTTCAAAAGTGCAGCTTCAATATAACAACTATTCTATGACAAATCTCAACTGTTCCTGCTCTCCTTTTGTCCTCCATTCTGATCCAGTAAAATTGACTTGGTCTCCCCACCACGCAGTGGAACATCAAACTAAACAATCAGAAGAAAAATCAAACTGAGCGCCAAGGAGAAAACAAGATACATTCAATTTACTCTTCTGACTCTAGAGAGAGATATTGTGCTCTGGTTCTAAGAATAGAATTTGTATTAACAAGTAAATGTTACCTGCTTAAGTTTGGATTCAGTATAAATATTTTCTTCCATAAATCAGTTTCATTAAACTGGAATAAACTGCCTCAAGATATTCAGATGCAATACATACTAGAATATAAATATAGTAAGTCTCTACTGGGCATTTAGGTTTGTTTTATATTTATTCCTTACAACTATCTAGTAGGTTAGACACCGTCTGCATGTGCTAGCCCAGACTGGCATTCAAAATCGTGAAGGCATTCATTTAGGATCACAGAGTAAGTGGAATAATCAGAATTTAATGGGGTCCTGAGACCTAGCTTCTTTCTTCCTACTCCACAAACAATTTTACAACACAGTTAAGTACCAACATGGTGAACATGGAGCTTATAAGGCAGAAAACAGCAGTGTAACCCCACACAAAATAAAAATAAGAAAAAAAATAAAAGAAGTTCAAGACTTAGAGCAAGAGTGATGAAGGTGGGAGTGACAGGGGAATGCCTCACGGAAGAGGAGCCAAATTCCTAAGTCCCTCCTGGTATCAGTCTGCTTGGGCTGCCAGAACAAAGTACTACCGACTGGGTGGCTTGAGCAGCAGAAATGTATTTTCTTACAATTCTTGAGGTTGAGAGTCAGAGATCAAGGGGTTAGTGGAATTGGTTTCTTCTGAGGCCTCTCTCCTTGGCTTATAAATGTCCATTTTTTTCACTGTGTCTTCCCATGGTCTTCTCTCTATATGTGCCCATGTCCAAATGTCCTCTTCTTATAAGACACCAGTCACATTTAATTAGGATCCACCCAGATGTCCGCATTTTTACTTGATCACCCACTTCAAAGACCCTGGCTCCAATACAGTCACATTCTGAGGTCCTGAGGGTTAGGACTTCAACATATGAATTTGGAGGAACACAGTTCAGCCAATAACACAGTCTATGTGGAAAAGTGTGTACTACTTCTTATATTTCTCTTTTCTATAGACATTTTCTGAGACTTCATTTGCAGTACCTGGTACTCAATGAGTCAATATCTCCTCTGAATAAACATTTAATTATGTGCTGCCTTTTGTATAGATCATTTCACTCTGTATCAGTAGTATTTGTTTTCAGTCTTTCCCTTCAGAATTTCAATTCCTCGAGGATATATTCAGTGTGTTATCTTTATTACCTCGAAGAGTGCAAGTGTACACAAGAGTATGTAATGAATAGCTGTGGACTAAAGCAGTAAATAATAAATGAATTCATAGAGAAACAAATGAAAGTATGTTGAAAGAGTCCCCAAGAGACCATGAACCCCTCTCCAAATGCTCATCTTCCCACGTGGAGACAAGCCTTGGGAAGCTGAGTGGACATCAAAATAAAGGATTAGCATTAGTAGAGACTGAAAATTGAAGAGATAGGCCCTATGTGCTATGCACAACTCAAGGACAATGATCTTGTTTGCTTTATTTAAAAATAAATACTCAGAACCTAGTACTGGAAAATGACACAGAAAAAAAAAATTTTTTTAATTAATAGATGAACAAGACAATCAAATATTTAACAAACAAAGCAAAAGGAGAAACAGAGAAAGAGAAGGAACCATCAGAGAGGTAGGAACATTTTCGGGAAGGTAGCACCAAATCGCATCCTTCAATGATCTGCATAAAACTTCTTCATTGTTACCAAGTTTTCTCAATAATTCTTATGTAAACCAAAGTCTGGGAGACCCTGGCTAACCTAGATCTCCTTTGCAAATGTTTATGAGGTGGATTGCTTAATTATCTGAAAGCTTGCCTTCCTCATCCACTTTATTTTCTTCTTAGAAACCTGTTCTGGCCTCCAGATTTCTGCAATGAGCACCTCGGAGGAGTCCCATGGCAACCTCCCTGGAGACGGCATGAGGATTATTAATACACCTTTGGAATTAACAGCTCTCAGACACTGTAACTCACATTACTGTGCAATATCCCTACTGCTCACTCTGCTGATGGGAATGCAATGTACTCGCTCTGGTTTATTATAACAGCATTAAAATGTGTTCTGTTGCTTAATCATGATGACACTTTCATCTGTTTGGAGGGTTTTGAGTTGTTTTTTGTGGAATTTAATCATACACTTTTTGAACTTTACCTTCTAAAAATGAGCCTGAGACATTTGGGGCTGGATTGAAGCAACACATATCATATAGCATATGTTTTTTGGCAAGTTAGAACCTCAATCAAAACTCCTTTCAGAATCAAGAAATGGATGTCCCTGGGTAGCTCAGTCAGTTAAGTGTTTGCCTTTGGCTCAGGTCATGATCCCAGGGTTCTGGGATCAAGCCCCACGTCAGGCTCCCTGCTAGGCAGGGAGAGCCTGCTTCCCCCTCTCCTCCCCGCTCTTGCTCTCTCTATCTCTGTCTCTCTCTCTCAAATAAATAAATAAAATCTTAAAAAACAAAAGAAAAAAAAACCAGAATTTCATCATGGTGCACCTACTCTGTGCTAGATCACCAGGCAATGTGTAGACCACGGTGGTGCAATCTCGCCCCTAAGCCTCAAAACAACATTGTGAAGGAAAGGAAAATTTTGACCTATCAGTTAAAACAGGTGAGAAAACGGAGCCTCAGGAAGTTTTATCCCTCAGCTCAAATATATTAAACAAGCTTCCATTGTTTTTCTACTTCACGGTCTTGACTGAAGACAGCCCCCTAGGGGACCAGGGCCTGTTGTTCCATGAGTACTTGGGCTTTTTCCTCTGTTTTAGTTTGTTAATCATGATGAAATAAATAATAACTGTGAAGTCAGAGGCCAGAGAGAAATTTAGTTGTGAGACTTAATTCCTTGGCCATTTTCACTGAACCATAAAGATATTTGGAAACGGGTAACACCTTGTATGTTCTCTACTAGCGCACCTGATTTCCTCTCCCCCAACTCCCAATCACCATGTGAATTTAGAAGTTAGTCAGATTCTGAAGCACTTTTAGATTTCATTTGACCCTCAGGGCTTCTTGAGATTAAGAATGTGGCCCGAGCTCTTCCCATACTATGTAGTCGGAGACGTTAAGTGATTATTTATGCACACAGGGAGACAGACACTTTAGTCACGATACCTCCTTTTTATGCCTACATTTAACAGGTGATGCTCTGATCCAGGGGTTGGCAAATGTTTTCTGTAAAGAGATGGATAGTAAGTACACCATCCATGTCACAATCTTGCCACCACTGCAGCACAGAAGTAGCCATTGGTGACCTGTGAAAGAACGAGCAATGCTTTGCAAATGACAAACGAACAAACAAAAATGAAAGCTTTATTCACGGACACTGAAATTTTGAATGTTATATCATTTTCACGTGCCACTAAGCATTGTTCTTTTGCATTAGTATTCCAACCACTTAAAATGTAAAAATAACTTTTGGTTCGCAGGTCACCCAAAAAACATGTGGTGGGCCAGATTGGGCTCAGAAGCTGCAGTTTGCTGATCCTTGCTCTAAGCCCTAGAGATTCAACGCCAAATAGATACAACAACTCCTTGCCCTTTTGGAGTTTACATTCTACTGGGAGTAAGGTAACTAGGGAAGAAGTAGGTCAAACATAGAGAATGCTCAGCAAAATTGGAAGAGGCTAGAACCCAAGCAGAGAATGGTGAGCAGGCAGATTCATCTCTGAGTGTATTTGTACATGACCCTGAGGGTGTGCTCACTTCCGGTGGTGGTGTGGGGTTAGTAGGCTGGTAGTGGGGTGAGATTACTGAAGGATTTAAGAATGAGGCCAGCTAACATGCAATTGCAAGTGTTCTCCATTCCTGTGCTTTGTTGTGCTTTGCTGTGCTTTAACAACCTTCCGTTACTATGAATTTTTGTAAAGTCTATTCTACACAATGGGCTGTGATGAGTAGTGTTTTGTGGAATTGAAGGCAAAGGGACTGGGTCCCACATTTAGGTCAAAACACAGCAGCCTAGAAATAGGAGGAGTCACCTGAAACCAGCTTCATGGGAAAATTTAGTAGAAGCTGAAAATTAGTGCCGGATGAATCCAGGAATGGTTTCCTCCCAACCCCCACCAAAGAAAGAATCCCTGTAGATATCGGGAGGGTAAAGGAGAGTCCTGTGAAATGTGAAAAGAAGTGAATTTCCTATAAATCTTAAATGACAACACGCGGCTGCTAATAGCTGGTTTGCATACTCTTATCTCATCTTTTGAAAATCCAGTGAGGTGTCTGGAACAGATGTCTCCTTCATACATTATAGATAATTCTTTCACGTTACTCTGGGATTCAAATAGGATAATGATGATGATTATTCTATACAGTATACATTATATACAATAATATATTATGCTATTATATTCCATCGGAATATAAGCTCCATGAAACAGCATTTTTGTTTTGTTTGTTGTCTGTTTTGTTCACTACTGGATCTCTAATGCCTGAAAGAGTGCCCAACACATCGAAAACACCTGTAAGTATTAATGAATAAGCAAATGAATAAATGAACACAAGAAACATTAATGGAATAATTGGGAATCCAGATAAAAATTCCTATAACTATTGACTGTTTGAGTTGAAATGAGGGAAACATTCAGGCTTGGGAAGCGTTTAATAAACTAGAAGACCTGAATGTATATTCTCCATGGGGCTTCTGGCTTCTTCTGTGCCCAACAAGATCAGCTTGTGGGTTTATAAAGAGATGATGCTCTCTGAAGAAGCTCTGTCTCTTCCTGCGTGAACATGCGGCCACAACACACCCCACCATTGAGTTAATCACTGCAGCCATTGACTTTCTAACAAGTCCCTGGTAAAAGTACATGTGTCTCACAAAATTGTTGGAAATCTCAGGATTTGGTTACGATTTCTGCACCCTCTTCTCAGCAAACCAATTGACTTCTCTGCCCTGCATCATAGTGATCCTTTAGATTGTGGGAAGTACGAGGAAATAAATAAGGCACCATTCTATTTTACCCCTTTGTTCACCTAGATAAAGACAGGGAATAACTTGGGTCCTTTCTCAAAGTTTGTATTTTTCCCTTATCCCACTATAGACTCATTGACGGTAGGAGCCACATTATTTCCTTTGTAGCTCAGGATTTCAGGCAAAGCCTGTCACAGGTCCACCATCCACAAACAAGTATTGATGACAATTTAATTAGTACCTTTCTCTTATACGCTAAAACTGTACCATTGACTTGATCATGAAATTCTAAATACACTATGCCCACTTTGAAGAACCTTCTGATTTCAAACTCTTAATTGACACACCACCAATATCTGGTATCAATAGTAAGGCTTCAAATTTTCTTTTTTTAAAGATTTTATTTATTTATTTGAGAGAGAGAGAGAGAGCACAAGCAGGGGCAGAAAGGGAGAAGCAGACTCCCCACTGAGCAGGCAGCCTGATGCGGGCCTTGATCCCAGGACCCTGGGATCTGAAGGCAGATGCTTCACTGACTGAGCCACCCAGGCGCCCCAAGTCTTCAAATTTTTATAGAACTGATCATTTAAAAACACTGCCTTTTTTTTTCCTAATAGAGCTGAAATACCTGTGCGGATATAATTATTTTTTGTATTCAACAGATAATAATAGCCTCTATGTGACAGATACTGAACTAGAGCCTGGGTCTAGTGGTGGACATCTGGTCTCTGCTCTTGAAGATGTTCTAGCCCAGGGATGCAGACGGAAAGTATGATATGGTTTATGAAAATAAGTATCTTAACACAGATTTTGGTAAGTGAAGAAAAAAACAGGCATCTCTCTGTAGAATATACAGAGTATAATATGTAGAAAGTGGACAATGGCTAGAGGAATCTCAGGAAGTCTCATTTAAGCTAAGACTGAAGACATCAGTAAGAATCGCTAAGTGATTTACTTCACTGTATCATGGGGGTAAGTCAGAGAAAGCACCCATGCTGAGAACTGAAGTGTGTGAATTCAGTTCTGCCTTTATTGTCTTCAGTGCATCCTTAGGTATGCTGATCTTCACTTGCTTGATTGCTAAAATAAAGCTCACGCATACTCTCTCTGTGCCTTGATTTGCTTGTCTTATGAAATGGGAGTAATTATACTAATTCTTTTATTTTTAATGAGGATTAAAGGAGTTAACACATGCCAAAGCCCTTAGAACTCTATCAAGATTCTAAGTACCAGATAAGTGTTAGACATTGTTGCTATTGTTATTTTTATTAGTGAGTATAAATCTTCCATATTTCTTTTATACCTTGATTAAATTTGCACTGAAAATGAGGACATAATATCTTTTTCAGATGGCTGAAAAAAAATCAATGAATTAACTTATGATGCTCAGTGGGATCTTTTATTTATTTTTTTTTTTATTTTTTTTTTTAAAGATTTTATTTATTTATTTGAGTGAGAGAGAGAGAATGAGAGATAGAGAGCACGAGAGGGAAGAGGGTCAGAGGGAGAAGCAGACTCCCCGCCGAGCAGGGAGCCCGATGCGGGACTCGATCCCGGGACTCCAGGATCATGACCTGAGCCGAAGGCAGTCGCCCAACCAACTGAGCCACCCAGGCGCCCATGGGATCTTTTATTTTTTGAAGGGGCTGTAAATACTCTTTATTTTATTTCTTTAAAGTTGTTATTTAAATTCTATTGAATTAACTACAATGTAACATCAATTTCATGTGTACAACATAGTGATTCAACATTTCTATGCAACACCCGATGTTCGTCACAACTGCTCTCCTTAATCCCCATCACCTATTTGCCCCATCCCCCCACACCTCCCCGCTGGTAACAACCAGTTTGTTCTCTAGAGTTAAGTCTGTTTCTTGGTTTGCCTCTCTCTCTCTCTCTCTCTTTTTTTTCCTTTGCTCATTTGTTTTGCTTCTTAAATTCCACATATGAGTGAAATCATGATATATGTCTTTCTCTATTTTGCTTAGCATTATACAGTCTAGCTGCATCCATGTCTTTGCAAATGGACCATTTCTCTTCGGATGGTGCTGATTTCTCTATTCCATGCTAAGAGTTGAAGCAAGGGCTAGGGAGGTGGTGAAGAGAGGTGCTTGCTCGGTCATTTCCACAGAATCAGAGTGCTTCAAGGTGAATAACAATAGAATTATGTTCAGGGAATTATGGTATATTGAGCAGAGCAGTCTGTCCTTAGTTGGTTACAATATCACACATACGTTGGGAGAAGATCTCCAGTCAAGATACGGAGCCACATGGAAATCGGAGAGGTGTGAACAGAACAAAAATTAAAAATGAGAATAGCTCGAAAGTGATCCCCAGCATGAGTCACTGACAGCCGCTTGCTGTGTACCCACTGAAATGTAGAAAGCTCCAGAAGAAGTTGGGTGATGATCTTGGGGAATAAATAGAAATTAGGTAGACAAAGTAGAAAAAAAGGTTGGAAGAAACATCTCAGAGCTATGCTACAGCACAAAGCAGAACCCCGAAGAGGAACAAAACAGGGCAACTTCAGAGAACCAAAGATAGGGTGGAACGTCTGTAGCATGTGGTACAAAAAAAAAGGAATAGACAGATGAGGGTAGAGAGGCAGCCGAGGTTAGATCATGAGGGTCCTTGTGTGTTGTGTAAGGATCCTATTAGGTCAAACACTATGAAAATACCCTGTTGAGAATTCTATTGTCAGTTTTTTGTCAAAGTGACTAGCGGCTCCTCATTCAAATGGACAGGAAGTGTTAAAGACAGTAGAATTGTATTTTTGCCTGTCTCCTAGGAGATAGCTATGGGGCAGCTAACAGAAATAGTGACATTGCTGAAACATCACAATGTGAACACACACACACAGGCACGCATGTGCACACACGGTCACAACAGGCTGGTTACCCATAAAATGATATCTCTAACAGTGGCCACGAAACACAGAAATTAGTTAATTAGAATACATTTCCCTGGATGTTCAGGGTTTCAGCTTTCACATTTGCATCTTTCGAAGGTGTAATTATGCCAGATAATGCACCCTGTGCTGGAGTTTTTACATAAACACTGTGCTCTGGTTCAGAGTTATCTCTATTGCATGGAGCAGCTGTTGGGAGAAAAATATACGCTATTAAAAGCAGTTTGAATTAGATGTAGTCTACTTGCTTAAAATATACAATGCCTAGTCACTTATCAAGCAGAGGAGGGAGTTACTGTTTATTTATTATGCAAAATGTGTGCCTGGATTAGGTATACAAATTAAGTGGCCTGGAGAGGAGCATGTTACCAATTCTGCAAAAAGCCTAATAGCAAACTCCCTTTAAATATACATTGCAATTTCAGGTCAAGTCTTTATTCATAGGTGCACCAACGAGAAATACATATCAAAGGCCTGGACCAGGAAATGAAGCAATAGGAATCTCTTCCCTGTTTTCACAAGGCTCTTTTAATTTCACCATGTGATCACAGACTTAATTGCCCTGCTTTCACTGAGGGGTCTTTAGAATAGGAAATAGAGCATATTTTTAAACCTGTTCAGTTAAGGTTCAATCAGGGAAAGAGAAGCAGGATATGTATTATGGAATAAGGGCTTTATAGCAGGAATTCGATCTTACATAATTATAGAAGTTGGGGAGGTAATGTTCTGGAAAGGGTCAGAAAAGAGTCATGGGTAGTCCTGGCAGGGCCTTCCCGGGTAGCCACACCTCCCAGAAAGCTGGGCCCCCACAGCTGGTGGGGTGTAGCCCTGAAGGGCAGGGAGAAGTCAATGGATGGTTGTTGGTCTTCTGGGCACCTACCTTCTGTGAACTTCAGCTCAGCATCTGATAGTGGGCCTGGTGCTGCTATTGACCAGCAGGGTAGAAGAAAGGAGGGGTTGCTGGATGGGAGGAGGGGAGAAGCAAGGATATTTGCCTCTTGCTTTTTGCCATAACCTTCAGGTATTTTTTTTATTAATAGTGTTCATTTATTAGATCAGTTTTAGGTTTACAGAAAAATAGAGTTGAAAGCACAGAGTTTGCACATATTCCGCCTTCCCCCCAGTTTCCTCTAACATTGATACTTTGCTTGGTGGGGTACATTTGCTGTGATTGGTGAACCAGTACTGAGAATTATTAACTAATGTCCGTGTTTACATCGGGGCTCACTCCTTGTGCTATATCATTCTATGGATTTTGACAGATGCACAATGAAATGTATCCACTGTTACAAGACCACACAGAGTGGTTTTACCACTCTGAAAATCCCCTGTGCTCCCTGTACTTATCTCTCCTTCCCCCTTCTCCCACAGCCCCTCTTCCCCACAACCACTGATCTTTTTACTATCTCTAGAGTTGTGCTTTTTCCAGAATTATACAGTCTTTTTAAACCAGATTCTTTTACTTAGCCATACACATGAAAGCTTCCTCCATGCCTTTCCCTGGCTTCATAGCTCAGTTCTTTTCATTGCTGGATAATATTCCACTGTATGGATGTGGCAGTTTGTCCATTCAATTAAGGAGAAGCATCCTGGTTGCTTCTAAGTTTTGGCAATCAACCTTCCGATTTTAAAGGTTGGTGCTTTACTTCTGTCACCCAGATACCACACAATTTTTCTTGTGGCCAATACTAATGCTGATCAATTCAGGAAAGGGAATTCTGGGAAAGTTAGTTATAGCTTAGCCAGTTTAACACAGTGCAAAAAATCACCACAATCCACTCTGGACAACTTGCCATATATATATATATATATATATATATATATATACACACACATCTCTGTTAACCTAGTTTAACTCCCAAGTAAAATCATGTAAAATCATGCTTCCTTGTAATGAGATGTAATTATCCCAGCTATAAACGAAAACATGCTAATCCCCTCCCTGAAAAAGAATATCTAGTCTGATATGCCACTTTATTCATCTCTGGATAATACTCTTTCCTTTTTGAACTGTGCCACATTACCCATTAGATCTCCTTGACTAAAAATACTGAGACAAAATGTTAACCACTATTAACATATCACAATTAACAGGTGGAAAGGGGGAGATTTGTTAATATATCACAAAAGTAAGAAGAAATACTCATAACTATTATAGTGTTTATTTATATAACTGGTCACATGTCTGTAGCTGGTAGTTATAAGTTCCTTCTATGTCTCTTACTCCATATTTCCTTTGCCCCCAGCAAACACCTTAACTGCTCATGGTTCTTTAACTAGAGTTCAAAATCTTCATTCCTGAAGAGTCTGGGTTATTAGCAGTCCTATGTGTATTGGACACTTTAGAGTTCCATTGACTTTTATTCATAGGGCAAGGGAATATTAAGGGGCATCCAGAGAAATTTCCCACATTCCAGACATAATCTTCCCTTATTCTTATTGTGTATAGCAACCCAACTCTTTCTTGATAGTCAAGATCAATCACCCTAACCAAGACAGTAATTGCACTTCTTGCCTATTTGGTTCACTGACCTGAGGGACACATGGTGATCAAATGACCCCCCTCACTTTCCAGTTTAGTAGACCATGGCTGTGTTTCCTGATGAGGACCTTCCATAACCGGATATTGAGGTCGTGACTGAAACATGTGAGCTAAGCATTTTCTTATCTCAGGTTCTCTGGCATACTAAGAAGCAACCCTTAACTCTGTATCACTGCTTATTCCGCCCTAAGTGTGGGAGGGTAGAAATTCTTGATCAACCAAAAGCTTGTCTTCTATGAGTGCTTACAATTTCAGAGGAGATAATTTATACAACAATGTTGTCCCAGTATGCTGTGGACTGTCAAAGTCCCTTTTATAACTGATAAAATGAACATTGGAGGCTTTAAATATAATAGTATCAGAGAATCAATTTCAGATTCTTATCTTTAAATTTATGTTTCCCTGGAAACACTTTGAGGACTAATAATTGAATCAATAGAGTTAACTCAGAGAAGTGAAGTACTGGATATTATATTACAAGTAATTTTACATGAAAATTAAACATTACACAATTGGGAGAGAAGCTGAGGAAATAAAAGTCAGAAAAGAATAAGACAAATATTGGGGCACCTGGGTGGCTCAGTTGGTTGAGCGTCTGCCTTCATCTCAGGTCATGATCTCAGGGTCCTGGGATGGAGCCCCGCATCAGGCTCTCTGCTCAGCGGCGAGCCTGCTTCACTCTCTCTCCCTCTACCCCACGCCACATTATGGCGTCTTTTGTCTCTGAGCCCCACAATGTTAGTGCTGCCTGCCTCTCGAGAGCAGACTCTCTCAAGAGATTCTGAACACTTCCTTGAATAGCTCTGGACCCAAAATACTTCTATAACAGTTGGCTCTTCTGAAACTAGTCCCAGTGGGAAAGGAAAGGCCGGAAGCAAATAAAGTGTCTGTGAGAATTCCGTGAACCTTAAAATACGTTTGTTTGGAAATAACTTTTCCTAGTGTGTATGGCAACATGGGCAATTCTCTGGCCATGTCAGTAAGAATGCTCATTAGAGCCTGAGCAAACACTGATGGTCACCCCATTTTTTTGCTGGCAGAAATGATCCCTTAAAATACAGTCTAATATTGACAACAATCTTTGTTATATTCACAGTTGGTTGTTTCAATCAAGAGGCAAATAATGTTCGTACACTTGTTAGCTGTCATAGGTATATTAGTAGATTCCTCTACTCATCTCTTTAATTTTAAATTTTGCAATTTATTTGTTGAAGAAACTGATTATTTTTCTGGTAGATTTTTCCACTGTGTGGATTTTACTGATTGCATTCCTGTTGTGTAGTTTATCATTTTCCAAGGGTTCTTTGTATCTTCTGAACATTGATAGTTGAATGTAGAGGTCAGCTTTGATCTTTTTGGCATAACTCCTTCTGTAAGATTGTCTTACAATCTGTTGAGACATTGCCAATAGGTTAAAGGAATAAATTTTTTAAAAATCAGAAAAGACAAAGTTTTATGACATGCTTGAGCTGTGAACCAAATCTCTGAACTTACTGTCATCTAATAAAATAAAATAATCCATGTTATTTTAAGCCACATCTATTAAGTTATTGTCTGACTTGTGGCCAGAAGCAAGCTAAATAACACAGTCCCAGATTTGGATTGGTTATATTCTTTGGTGTGCTGGTGCACTGGTACACAGACATCCATCCCTCACCTACTACCTGGTTATCCACATGGCAGTATCGCTATTATGGACACAAGTTACATTAAACAGAGCCAGTAATTTTAACTGACCCCATCTAAATCAGATCTCACCATCACCGTAAATGCCTTTGACACTTTGATCTCTGCAATTGTAAGCACAGCATCTTAGGGAATTCTTTACTTAGACCTGAAAGGTATCAATAAACGTGACCCTCTCATCGTATAGGGGAGGACCAAAGGAATAAAGGGGTTGTGTGCTCAAGCATGGAATCAATAAGATGACAGTATGTCCATCCAGTGCTTCACGCGGTGATAGGAAATATCCCAACACGGTATTGTTGATATTTACTTCGCACTTCCTTTTAGATTGATTCTTTGCCAGGACGCCTGTCTGTATTGGATTTGGTTCCATTTATTCCTATGTACTGTTTTTTGATGCTTCCCGTTCATTTACCTAGGGCCCAGATATTAACCATCCCCTCACCCAGCAGAGGTTCTCAGCATCCCTTCTGTGTCTGAGACCTCGGAGTTATCTAGGAAAGGAACACAGATTTCTTTCAACTAAAAATAAAGAATCTTAACTCAGGGGAATTTGTAAACTCTTTGGGTGCACAGACTGTTTTCTCCCAAGTTATGCTAAGAAAAGAAGAATTTCTTGCCTCTTTCCTGCCTAGGCCTGTCTCTGCCCAGTTCCTGATAGGTCACCATCAGGGGAGAGGGCATTTCTAATTGGGTCCAAATCTGAAACACTCATTGGATTGCATTTAGTAACAGGCAGGGCTACTGGGTCTTAAAGAGGAAGACCAGAAACCCTGCCTCTGCGTCTGCATCTGCCATTTTGCTCGACCTTCCTCACTCGGGGCAGCCAGAAAGCTAGCTGGTCTCCTTAAAGCATAGCCATTTCATGTTCACTCCCACTTTTGCTTCCTTCCTTCATCTGATAGTCAACAGGATGGTAAAATCCACAAGTCAGACTAATAGGAGAAATAGGCGCCAAAAACCTACTATATTGTCAAAAACCTAATATTTCACTCAAACCAGACTTTACAAGAACTCTGTATCATGATATAAGCATTTGTGCATCACTCGATGAAGAGATACTGTGGTTCTTCCTCTCAAGGCTTTGCATGTTTACCTTCTACTGGAATGCCATGGAGAGGAAGATAATATTTCAACCTTCCTTGTTCTCTGGACATAATTATATCACAATTACAGTAAAACTTACCCATGATTCATACCGTATTTGTTCAAAAATGGAGGCAGAGACAGAGCTTGTGAAAGCATGGGAAGTTGGTTTTCCCATTTGGGCAGGTCAGAGCAGAGATTTCGTTCTTCCCTTACCATCAACAGAGTCCCATGCAAAGCTCCCTTCCAAAGAGGTAGCATGTCATTAGGGTGGCTTTTACTTATCCTAAAAATCCCTTTTGGGATGGAAGATTTTCTATGATTAGGTCTTCCTTGACTGTCTACTCTGGTTAATTTTTTAAAATAAACTTCATTTTAAGCGTAGTTTTCAGAAAATCATGAGGATAATACAGAGACTCCCCATATACCTCACACCCGGCTGTCCCTGATTTATAGCACATTTAGTACAATTACTGATATTGTTACATTTACCAATATTGATACATTATTATTACATAATGTCTATACTTTATTCAGGTTTCCTCAGGTTTTTACCTAGTTCTTTTTCTGTATCAGGATCTTCTCTAAGATGCCATATCACATTTAGCCACCATATCTTCTCAAGCTCCTCTGAACTACGACCGCTTCTCAGATTTTCCCTGCTTTAGATAACCTTGGCAGTTTTAAGGAATACTGATTGGGTATTTCATAGAATGCTCCTCTACAGGGACATGTCTGATGTTTTCCTCATGATTAAAGTGGAGTTGGGAGTTTGGGGAAGGAAGAGAACAGAGGCAAAGTGCGATTCTCTTTGAATCATGTCAAGAGCACATACTACCAGCATGGCTTAGCACTGCTGATGTGAGCTTGAGCACTGGCTATGGGGCATTTTATAGGCTTCTCTGCTTCGAAGTTGCTCTTTACATGCAATGCAGGTAAGGCAAGGAGGGTGGGAGGTGGTTATGCTCCATTTCCTTGAGAGCCTAGTGTCTACGTGAATTATTTTGGAACTCAGCGTAGAAGGTTTTGATAGATTGATTGATTGATTGAGTCATATATTTATACCAGTGTGGCCTCATGGATATTTATCTTATTCTTTGGTTTATGATATGAAACTACTTCATCTCTTTTGCTCCCCAGGTTGCTCCAGATTTGGCTATTGGAAGCTCCTTTTTTGTTCCCAATGGCCCCTTGACGGACAAACTCACTGAAGTTTTCTTTGTGTTTGTTTTTGTTTTGTGCATTTTGTTTTAGCACTTCTTTCTTTCTGGCCCTCGGAGATGCTTCAGGCTCATCTTGCATCTTGTGTGTTTCCTGCCCTCATCCTAGATTTGGCCACTCCTCCAAGGAACCCTTGTTCCTTTTCTGAGAGAATGGTTTTAGAAGCCGAGATCTGGACGCCTGATGTGCTTCCTAGTTCAATTTTTCTCTTGTTTTCATCATTTCCTCTCTTTGTTTTTGTGTCTTGCACTTAATTTCAATTTTTAGAAATTAAATTAGAATTTTAAATTTAAATCACTTTGCTATTTTTCTCCTCTGTCCTTTCTCATTTAGAGTTTGAGTTGTGAGATTTAGCACAAAAACAGTCTATTTAAATAAAAACAGTCTGCCCAGCTAAATTTGAATATCAAATAGACAAGTTTTAGAATAAGTATGTCCCATTTAGTTTTTGGATCATACTTATACTAAATTAATTGTTTATCTAGAATTCAAATTTGGATGTGTTTCTTATATTTTATTTGGCAACACTGCAGATTCTACTGTAAAAGGGAAAAAGAAAAGTGGTAGATTTTCTTACTGCCACCAAAACAGTGAAGTTTACCAAGTCCGAGAAACTTAAGTTCTGAGTCACACTGAGGTTAGAGGGAGAAGAATGTGCTGTGAATGCTTTTGCTGATAGGCAGTGCAGGGCGGTGGTTAGGGGTGCAAACTCGGCATCCAGACCCCATGGCATCTTAATTGGACTCTGATTTCACAAACGTAGGAGGCTAGGCAGCAATAGTCAAAGACTAAGGATGCCTTCTCTCCTTGCAAGTATTCAGGGTAGTACCAGGGTAGTACCCCCTGGTGGGAGCACCCTGCACTGCCATTAAATCCAAAGAACATGGGTTAGGGGCCACTTAGGATCTGGGAAAAGCTGAAAGCAAGGAAAGCTTCCCTTTTATTTATTCTCTTTATTTTGAGTATCATCCGTTGCCCAAATAACATTGCTGTCTTCCCTTTGACCTTTGCCTGATAAGGGTCATTTCTGTTGGACTGTGGATTTTTCTTTGAAAATGCTTTTGCTTCAGAGTCATATCTGGTTGAAAACAATGGGTGGTGTGTGTGTGTGTGTGTAAGTCTGTACATTTGTGGTTTCATGGATTCATGGATATTTGCATACGTGTCAGTGTTTATTTGAGGGTTCCTGGGCCCAGTTGCAACATGGGGGTGTTCCCCTACCAACAAGGAACAATTCCCTGCAATGCGAGTTGGGTGCCCTGTGATTCAACTCCACTCCAACACTGTCTACCTGGCCATCATCAGACCCCACTGGTTGAGGGCTCCATCCCAGAAGACTTCACATGCCAGCTGCAAGTCCAAGTTGCTACCTGTATTTCTGACTGTCTGGCTAGAAATCAGGTTCTTATGGCCCCTCCCACCCCCCCACACCCATCTCCCCCCCCACCCCCCGTTAGGTTCATTTAATTTTCTAGAGTGGTCATAGAATTCAAGGGAAATATTTTACTTACCAGATTACCAGTTTATTATAAAAGGATAAATATAACTTGAGAGCAGCAAGTTCCCAAGTTAAAGCATCTCTTCTAGATGCATAGTGCCAGGCATAGAGCAAGAGCACAGAGATCCATGCACTCTCTAGGCAGGCCACTCTCTCCACATCTTCATGGGTTCAGCAACCTTGAAATTTTCCAAACACTATCCTTTAGGTTTCTATGGAGGCTTCATTACACAGGCGTGATGAATGAAATCATTGACCACAGATGCCTGATTCAACCTCCAACCTCTCTCCCCCATCCTCAGAAATCAGGGGGTAGGACTGAAAGTTCCAACACTTTAATCACAAGATTGGTGGCCCTGACAACCAGCTCCCACTCAAGGGTGTGGTCCAAAAATCTCCTTAGGAACATAATAAGAGACACCTTTGTTGCTCTCATCATTTAAAAATTCCCAAGGATTTTAGGAGCTCTGTGCCAGAAATGAGGCTGAAGAGCAAATATATATTTCTTATTATAAATCACAATATCACAGTGATGGGTAAGAGGGAATGTGCGTCTGTGGGGTCTTTGTGGCATTTAGGTGTGTGTGTGTGTCAGTGGGAGCTGGTGTCTGTGTATGCGCGTGTGGCTATATGATGCTCAGTGGTGATATGAGGGTCTGTGTGGTGGTAGAGGTGGCTGTGTAGCAAGCAGGGTGGTAATATTATCCTTCTATTTGATCTTTTGAAACTGTTAAAAAATTGGCTAAAAGGTCACAAATGATTTTCCCTGGATTCTGACTAATTAGAATGTTGTTGCAAAAATATGAGGCATGCTCCCTCTCTCCTTCCTGAGAGGAACTTCAGTCCCTATCTTCTTCCTTTATTTCCCCTATCCTATAAACTAAGCATTAAATGTATAAAACCAAGCAAAATAAGCCACTATGGACAGATTACCTATTTGATCTGCTTGAGAAAAGATGTGGTTCAGCCAGGATCCTCATCTAGAAAATATTGTTCATTCTTTCTGAAGTTTTGTGACTAAAGCAAGAGGATCCAGAAAGAAAACTTGATATTAAATTGTGGAGCTCATGAGACAGGGTTCACAACATGCCGAGAAGTTGCAGGAACCCAGCAGCCAGCTCCTCACACAGCTCCAACAGGGCACTGATGTTCTGGGAAACACACATCTCTTATCACCCTTTCTCTCTTGTTCTCCTCTCCTTTGAAACCTTCCCAGATTCAAGGAGGGAAAAAAGACATGACTTGATCTGAAGAACAGCCGTAAGTTGAAAGTTTATATAACTCAGAGCACATGGGACAGCAACATCAATTATTTATAGTAGAAACTACAAAGCATTCATATTTTATTTCATGTCAAGAACCACATGGTATGGAAAAGGCAGGTGCTACAATGGGTTTCAGAGGGATTTCAAGATGCTCAGTAAGATACTCAATGTAAATACATATTTCCCTTGAAACACAAAATATACATAACCCACAAGAGCTTGCATCAAATTTACAAAATAAATATAAAAAGTAATATAAAGTTCTATTAATAGCTGCTCAATTCATGAGTCTTCTTAGCCCTGGATGGATCAGTGCAGTGTGCAAAGCAAAGGCATGGGGGTAGAGGCACCCTGGGCAGGATATTGGTGAGGACGAGAGATGGGCCCATGTCTCTCCATTCCAGACAAAATAGAAATATCAAGTCAGAGGCAGTCTTGAAAACCTATCTGCACTCTGGCTAACTCTGCCTCGTGGAGGCTAGAGAGAGCATTAGTGAAGAATTAAATTGATTTAAAATATAAGTCACTGAAGAAATAAAAATATCAGACTTGGAAGTTACAAAGTAAATTAAAAGGTATTCAACACAGTAATCACATAATTTAATCCATATTATTTTGTAATTTTATATATTTTAAATTGAGGTGTTTTTTTGGGAAATGATTTAGATATAATGACTGTCCCTCTGCTCTTGTATGCTTTCAATTACTAAAGCAAAGATGGAGATTGCGTGTGTGTGTGATATTACATATTATATGTACATGAGTGTCTGTAAATATATACATGTTTCATGAATTTATGTATTTTAATTGTATAATATAAAATAATTTTCTGAATTTTGCTTTCAATACATTAAGATTTGAAAATCTTTCTGGTTAGTGCACAGTTATAATTCACTTTCTACAATTTTTTGTGATATGGATTAATGATAGTTTATTTGAACCTTCCACTTTTAATGGAAATATAAAGTTAAACTATCAAATTTCAATCTCAGTAGCATTTTAGGAGAGCATATATACTGATTCCATCAACTCGCTAACAGATATGATTCAATATTTTAAAAACTGCCAATCCATTCTGTAAAAAATTCACCACAGAGTTTTAATTTTCTTTATATGTAGTTAGGTTACCTTTTTATTTTATTTATAATTTATATTTATTCTTCTCTAAAAGAACATTTAAGTTGTGGAATTTTTAAAAGTTATATGGTTTTCAAATTTATTTGGAGATGTTCTATACATATTTTTGACAATACAATATATTCTAGCATATATTTTTCCTCAGTATTTTATTTGTCTTTTAATATGTGTTTATGAGGTTGTTCATCATATAAATGAAGTTAAGGTTGATTCAGTTGAATTTTTCAATCTTTCCCTGCGTTGATTTTGCTTTTTGTGTCTTTTTAAAGAAAACTCTTACACTAACATTACAGTCATGTCCTCATATAATTTCTTATAACACTTTTTGAAGTTTTTTTTAAAGACGGTGTTCTTTAACCATGTATTTACTTGTGTAAATATATGAAGTGTTGATCAGTTTCATTTGTTCTCCAAATCCATGACTAAATGATCCCAAACAACCATTAATTGATGTGCTCCTTTCTTAAGGATCTGAAAGGCAGAACTTCCTTGCAGAACCTGCATGTAATGCACGGTCCACCTCGCTAGGGGGCACCAACCACACGGACGTCTGAGGGTTGTAGAGCAGGTGGCTCCCTCTTAAACGCCAGCTCTTAACTGAATTTCCAAATGCATGAGCATTTATTTATGGACTCCCTTTTCTGTTCTAATGACCAGGCTGTATGCAGTTTGCATTTATATCATTTTCCTTTAGTTACTTAATATATATATATATATATATATATAGACATAATTTCTGATCAAACTAATCTCATTTGTTGACTTTTTAAAAATTTTTTTATTGTTATGTTAATCACCATACATTAAAACTAATCTCATTTGTAAATGAAATATTAGCTAGCCTTTTGGATTCTTATACATTTTCTCTTCCATATCAATTTTAGAAACACTTTGTCAAAGTCCATGAAAAATCCTATTGGGATTTGAGTAGGATTGCTTTAGATGTATAGATCAATTCGGGGAGGAAGATGGTCTTTACAATATTGATTCTTGTCATCCTTGAACTAAGTAGATTTCTTCATTTACTCAGGTATATGCCTTAACTGTCTGGTTAGATGAGCCTATTTTGTTTTTCTCCCATAATATTTTAAGGATATGAAATACATTGATATATTTTCTTTTATTGAAGCTTCCTTGCATTTTTAGAATTAAAATATTTCGTTTAAGCTTAGTCTTCTGTTTTTTTAACATATTGCTGAGTAGTGTTATTAAAGCAGGGATGCTCATTATCTAAGTATTCCTAATGTGAGTCAGCATTTGAGATTGCCTCTAAAGAACCAAAAGGAAAAGAAAATATTCTAGTGGTCTGATGAATTATATCAATCCCCTTTCAAACATTCCCGTCTGTTTGGTACGGACTGTCAATCATTGCCCATGTAGTTAACCTTGGTCTATCTGCAGCTGATTGTCAGCTACTTTAGTCATCTGATAAGTACAATATAAACAGACTGTAAAATAAAATGACAACTATCACAGAAGATGTAGAAATTTAGAAGTTAGTAAAAGCATTGGAAGAATGTTCGAATCATTAATTCATCCAATAAATACTAATAAGTCAACGGTTACATGTCAGGAATTATTTTGTCTGTTGGGATATAACAGTGAAGCCAAATGAGTAAAATCCTGGCACCACATACAGATTATATTCTATTGGGAGACACAGTTAATGAACAAATTATAATATTAAAATAAAATAAAGTGATGAATGTTATAAAGATCTGCAAGAGCAAATAAAAAGCCGAGTAAAGGCATAGAGTTTGAAGGTGGGAAGAGTGGTTATCTTAGAAACACTAACCAGGGCTATCAAACCAAAACAATTGAAAAATTTTCATCATTTCAACGAGATTAGAAAAATTAAAGAGAAATAATGAATGCAAGATATACATTTTAACATCAAAAGATTAAAAGGTTGTTGGAGAAAATGTTGAAGCTCTCAAAAGTGTTTTGCAAAAATATCCTTCCTTCAGTGATAAGAGGCAGGAAGCAAATACAGAGTGAACAGAAATGGGAATCCCAGCATGTGGTGACTTCAAGAAAATGACAATAAAAAGAGCAATAACTAATACACTTTGAGCGCTAATATTTAATATTTCTAACAAGTGCATCACAACAATAACAACACAAATTTTAACTAATAGTGATAACTTTAAACAAAACTATATTTTTAAATTTAGTTGCACTTTGTCGAAGTAAAACCTAAGTAATCTAAACCTTTCTTTATGCTTTTCTCTGAAGTGCTGATCTGTGTTTTAATTTATTGCAATTTAGTAGCATTTCTGAGTCCCCATAGATTCAGATCATAAAGGCTTTTTTTTTTTTTTTTTTTTTTTTTTTAGAGAAAGAGAGCGAGCGAGAGAGAGCATGCACAAGCAGTGTGGAGGGGCAGAGGGAGATTGTAAGCAGGCTCCATCCCCAGCTTGGAGCCAGGCTCAATCACAGGACCCCAAGATCATGGCCTGAGCTGAAGGTAGATGCTTACCGACTGAGCCACCCAGGCGCCCCTAGGCCCTTTGATTTTTAATTGGAGTTAATGAGTTTGAATTTGTAAATTACTTTGGCTTATATTTCTCTCTCCTTCTGCCATTTTGTTCCAGTGTGGGCACTGAAGTTTTGCTGGCCTTGTAAAATGTGTACTAAAAATTTTCTTTTTTTTTTTAAGATTTTATTTATTTATTTGACAGAGAGAGAAAGAGAGAGAGCACAAGCAGGGGGAGCGGCAGGCAGAGGGAAAAGCAGACTCTTCATGGAGCAGGGACCCTGACGTGGGGCTTGATCCCAGGACCCTGGGATCATGACCGGAGCTGAAGGCAGACACTTAACCAACAGGAGCCCCTGTACTGGAACTTTTCATCTTTTTCTCTGTTCTAGAAAAATTTATGTAATAAATTTATGTGAGATACAATTATTTTTAACACTTGATCCCATAAACTTTCTTGGGCTTGTGCCATTTTAGGGATTAATGATTGACTAACATTTAAAAGTCTTTTTCCCTTATATTCAAGTATTCTAACTTGAGCTGGGTAATTATGATAATATTTTCTTAGCATGGTATTGAAATATAGTGCTATATTATTATGCATATTACTATCTTATGCAATTTTTGAAATAAACTTTTTATACAATGAAAAGCACAAACTTTAAGCATGTAATTTTTTTTTTTAGTGTTCAACGATTCATTAGTTGCATATAAATATAAACAAGTGCATACACTTGATATATAACCTATCTCCATCTCAAGATATAAACAATTTCTATGATGTCTCTTCCCAGGCAGTTTCCACTCCTGCAGAGAGCCAACCACCTTTCCCATTTTTGTTCACTATAGGTAAGTTTTGCCTGTTCTGAAATGTCCCATTAATGGAACCATAAGGAAAGTACTTTTCTGTGCATTTTGTTTTAGGCTTATTTCACTCCACAAAATTCCTGTACATTTCATCTGCCCTGTTGTCAGCTCACTAGTGTTTGTCCCTGAACATCTGCTGGAAGCTTTTCTGAGTTCTCTCCGATTCCAGCTTCTGCCTCTTCACTGAATCCCTCGATGTCTCCCAAGGTCTCTGATGTACAGTTTGGGGCCAGAGCGTACATTAGGGTTCCTTGTGTTCATCCCTTTCTGTAGATCTTTTCCCATAACTCATCTGTCCTTCCTGCCTCTAACTCTACTTTGACGCCACAAAGATAGTGACTTTCTACCACTCAAACAGTCCGTGGATACTGAGGAATAACGTAAAAAAAAAAAAAAAAAAAGGAAGGAAAGAAGAAAGAAAAGAAAAAAGAGAGGGGAAAAAAAAGACCCATATAATTTTAAATCTCTCCTGGTACAGTTGATATGGTTTTCATTTCTTTCCCCCTTGGGACACTTTCAAAAGAGTTTGCTATTGTTATTTCAATCTTTTGTACCACTTCTATAAGTGTTATTTGTGAGCAAGGTAGTTCCACCAAACCACTTACTCATTACTAGAAGCTGTACATGTATTACCTGATTTTAAAAATCCTTCCAGGTAATCTGTAAATGTTTCCTCTCCAAATATCCATCTCTTTGACCGTTTGTTTTACTTCCTGGGGGCTTTCTTTGAATTTGTCTTTAAACTGGTGAATCAAATTGATATTTATTTTTATTTCAGATGCTATTGTTCTCATTTTATAGAGGTAATGTGTGCTCAAATCTTTCTGAGGACAAATTATTTTTTAGAAGTTTTATTCTGCATTATACATAAATATTTCACATGAGAGGCAGCATGGAATGGGAGGCTTGGGAATTCAATCTGGGCCTATATTTTATCTTTATCTCTAAAAATCTGTGGAAATTTGGGAAAGCTGCTGTATGAATCAGAGTCCAAGCAAAGAAAATAAAATATTAGCCATAAATAATGTAGATGGGTTTTGTACCGGGAATTGGACTCACAGGTGATGAAAGGGACATGGAGGGGAAGGCAGCTGAGAAGTTAACAGGGAGGGGGCCTCTATTATCTCTTGGTGGCACAGGGGAAGGGGGTATTGTTACCAGAGTCTGCACAATAAGGAAGCAAGGTGGACCTGTCTGCTGAGAGATGACGCTTCACATCAGACACACAGCAGCTCTGAGACACAGCCTGAAGCAGAAAGAGAAAGAGAGAGATGTCCTTGCTTTTCTTTTCTCCTGCCTTTTGGTGTATTTCTGGTGTTTCTGTTGGCCAAACCTGGAAGACCGTTGGCGCGGCTGCTTGGGACACATGGCCTGAATCAGGATCAGAACAGGGAAGCTCCAGGAGGAAAGAGTGCTAGCAACAGCACATCCATTGAACCCTTGACTTATTTGGCTTTGAAGTGACAGTCTAAATGCCCAACACTAGGTGTTTGAAGGAAGATTATGTGAAATAATATGTGCCACTTCCCGGCTTGTACGTAAGAAATGATAAATGTCAGGTAAATTTTCTGTATATAAACTCCATATAGCTGTTATACTATAAGAAGAGATAGACTGTTGTTAAAAACATGTAGTGTTGTAGACTGCAAAAAAAAAAGCTATAGATCCCTCCCATTCCTTTATTAAGATACGATTTCTTCCCAGTTTGATCTATAGATTAATACTGGTCCCAAATAAACATATGAAAAGATGCTCAACATCATATGCTATCAGGGAATGACAAGTTAAAATAACAATGAAATACCACTACAGACCTAGTAAAATGGCTGAAATCTAAAACACCGACAACACCCAAGGCTGGTGAGGATTTGGGAGCAACAGGAACTCTCACTTGTCAGTGGGAGCTCAAATGATACTTTGGAAGACAGTTTGGCAATTTCTTACAAAGTAAACATACTCTTACTATACAATCCAACAATCATGCTTCCAGGTATTTACCCACATGAGCTGGAGAGATATGTCCACATAAAAATCTGTACGTGAATGTTTTCCACAGCATTATTCATAATTGTCATCAGTTGGATACAATCACTATGTACTTCTGTAAGTGAATGGGTAAATAAGCAGCAGTACAACAGACTATTATTCAGCAATAAAAAGAAATGAGCTAAATTCACTCATGACAAGTCAGGGAGGGGGGCGCCTGGGTGGCTCAGTTGTTAAGCATCTGCCTTTGGCTCAGGTCATGATTCCAGGTCCTGGGATCGAGCCCTGCATCGGGCTCCCTGCTCGGCGGGAAGCCTGCTTCTCCCTCTCCCACTCGTACTGTTTGTGTTCCCTCTCTCGCTGTGTCTTTCTCTGTCAAATAAATAAATAAAATCTTAAAAAAAAAAAAAAAGAAAAGTCAGGGAGGAACCTTAAAATCTTTTTGTTAAATGAAAGAAGTCAGCCTGAAAAGATTATATGTGGTGTGACCAACCAACTCTGCGACACCTGGGAAAAGGCAAACAGTAAGAAGGTCAGCAGTCGCTGGGGCTGGGAGTGAGCGTCAGAAAAGGGAGAAGAGGGGCAGAGGGGGTTTGAAGGGCAGTAAATGTATTCAGTATGATAGTTCAGTGGTAGATCCATGACATTACACAGGTAGTAGAACCTAAAACTGCAACACAGCTAGTAAGCCTTGATGGAAACCATGGACTTTATTAATAACAACGTATCAATATCGGTACATTAACTGTAACGAATGCACCACACAGATACACAATATTAACAATAGGAGAAACTGTGGGCAGAGGGTGGGGACAGAGGGTATGTGAGAAATCCTGTACTTCCTGTTTAATTTCTCTATAAACCTAAAACTGCTCTCAACAATATGGTCAATTAAACCAGTAAGTTTGCAACGTGAAAAAACAATTATCATTTTACTGTTTCTTTCCTCAGGAGTCAAAGTCCATCCTTCCATCCATTAAATCTGGCCTTGACCATGTGATGTGATTTGGCCCATAGTACACCTAACAAATGTGAAGCGGCGGAGGTTTGAAATGTGCTTGCAGATGAGAGATTATCTTCTCTACCACGGGAATCTCTTTTGCCACCAAGACAAGCCCAAACACGTCTAATAAAGGACAAGACCACAAAGAACAGAGGCCAGCAATCCAGCTTACTACCACTAGACCAAACACCCCATTAGCTAATTGAGACCATGAAAGTTACTCCAAGTGAGTCCAGTCCAAGGTCAGAAACATTTTGTTGAGCCCAGCCTACATTGAAAACCTATAGAATTATGAGGAAATAAGATAAGCATTTAAAGTATGAGTAAATAAATAAGGTTCAAAGTCACTGAAGTTTGGGGTGGTTTGTCACAGAGCAATGGATAACTGAACTCTATGCATACTGAGTTCTGGTCGCCGCTCTTCCATCAGGATATTGGAGCCCCGAGGAAGTCACTTTGCAGTAGGATTCCCACTTTTCTTGACTATAAAATAAAGTAGCAGAGCAGAGAACTAAGAGAGGATACACCTAATTTTCTTCCAACTAAATTATATGATTATGCAAAATGAAGTTGGACTTTCTTCTCATCTTTTTTTCCTGTAAAGTTATTCAAAGATCTTTTTTTTCTTATCCAAAGAATCTAGCTTGGAGGACTGTTTATAAATATCTCGTTATGGAGAGCGCAGATCTCCTTTTAGTGAAATGAGCAAGAAGTTCAAAGAATTCTCAGAGCCGACAGCCATCTCAGTACTAGAGGCGGCTGGCTGTTCCATTGTGGCACACTGCCAGGAAGGGCTAGGTTTTAAAACCTGAATGATTTTGCCCTGAATACCAGCCCTGTGGCTCTGTGATTCTGAGAAACTTACTCAATATACGTTATTGGCCGGAAGATACACCTAAACATATGAGGATATCTTCCTCTGAATTGGTATTCAGGGAAAGGCAAATAAAGATCATAAGACATCATTCCTCAGTCATTCAAATAGTAAAAGTTGAGAAGTAAAAAAAAAAAAAAAAAAAAAAAAATCTACTGGTTAGAAGGTTGTGTATCAATAGGGTGTTTAAAAAATATAAAAAGCCTAGATATATCTCAAATTCTCATTGACACAAGAATGCATACATGATTTAATATATAGTCAATATAGAGTTAAAACTTGAAACTAACAAGCTGCAGCTCCATCAATAGTGTGAACAAAATTTAGTTGCATAGTTTTCAATAAAAATGTAGGTCCCAAAATATACAGCATATGATCTTTTTAAAATAACATCAGAAAAACAACCAAATACCCAAATGTACTTTTGCGTAATACATATAGATGCAAAAAAAAAATTTTTTTAATGCAAAGCAAGGGAATGAACACGTAATTTGGAATAGTGGTTACACTGGATGGGCACAGGAGGCACAGAGGGTGGAGAAGGATCACAAAGAGAGATCAACATTTTTATGTTGGTATTAAGCTGGTATAAAACTTTTAATAGTGTTTGTTATTCACAGAGAATGAAAAAAGGCCTTGAATGGACGAATAAAGTGAGTGTCACGTATCAAAGATTGTAACTAATTCATTTTTGTGCAGTTGACCTTGAACCCATGAGAAAAAAAATAGTTAATGACATGAAATATGTAGTCTCCTAATGTTATGAGGAAAAAAATGCATCAAACTGTATTTTCAGTAGGACTCCAAAGCCCTGTGATGGTAAACAATGGTGGGGGTAGGAGAGGAAATGTGAGGCTCTGGATCATTTCTCCATTTGCCCTCAGACACGTTCTGAAATCTGGTGATATATGGAATGGCTTTTGGATGAATGAGGATGTTGCTTTCCGCTGCCTTGCATTTTACTGTCAATCTTCATATGCCTAATTCTTTTTTGTTTTTTCCTCCACCCTTCGGGAACTGGCTCCATGATTAGTAAATAGTAACAGCTAACCTTTATGGAAGTCTCATAAGCATTTACTAGGCATTAATACATTGCATTCTAATATTCTCACAAATATTCTTATTTTTATCCTTATTTTACAGAGGAGGAAAATAAGGCTCAGTGTGGGTAAGGAAATTGCTGAAGTTTATATTGCCAAGAAGTGACACTTCTTTTTTTTTTTTTTAATATCTTATTTATTTGACAGAGAGAGACACAGCGAGAGAGAGAACACAAGCAGGGGGAGTGGGAGAGGGAGAAGCAGGTTTCCTGCCGAGCAGAGAGCCCAGTGTGGGGCTCGATCCCAGGACCCTGGGACCATGACCTGAGCCGAAGGCAGACGCTTAACGACTGAGCCACCCAGGCACCCCAAGAAGGGACACTTCTGTTGGGACAGTTAGTGCTTAATGTTGAAAGGACAGATAAAGAAATCCAGAGATCATCATGCTCTGATGAACGTGCAGGGTTGCTCCTGCAGAAAAGCTCTATTAGCAGTCCCCCAAATTCTCCAAATAAAATCCATCTCCTCTACCTGGTCTTTATTGCTGAGATCCTAACATGCTTCATGCCCATAGTTACATGCCGTATCCCTGACACACACAAAATATAATAATGCCTCTTAACACTTTTCAAGTGAGTGAATAACTATGAATATCTGTTCCCTGGGGCCAGTGTCTGGGGTTGCTGTGACTTAGTGAGAAGGAGACATTCACCAGGTCTGTTGTGTAAATGAGCTATTCCCTCAAGGATGTCAATAGACACTGCCCTTGGGGCTCAGATGACCTGAAGCCATTAGCACTCAATATCTGTGCCAGAATCTTTCCATCAACAGAAACATCTCTAGCAAGCCATGTTTGTACTTAAAAGAAAAACATCCAAGAGGAAATGACCCACAGGATACAGCAGTAGATAAAATTTAAGCACATATGGTACCATTACAAGAAGTGCACTTTTCCCTCCTCAACTTCACCTGCTCAAGCAGTGGGTACTAGGGTGCTGGGTGCTCTTCTTAGGTGCAGCAACAAGAAGATGTCGTAGCTGAGACCCCGCGTGGCAAAAGGCAAGGGTGCATAAAGGGAGCCAGAAAGGCTGTGAGTAGCCCCTCTACTTACATGGGCAGCACATACTCAGACAAGGTTTATTTGGTTTTTTTTTTTTAAAGATTTTGTTTATTTATTTGACAGAGAGAGACACAGAGAGAGAGGGAACACAAGCAGGGGGAGTGGGAGAGGGAGAAGCAGGCTTCCCCCAAAGCAGGGAGCCTGATGCGGGGCTTGATCCCGGGATCCTGGGACCATGACCTGAGCCGAAGGCAGCTGCTTAACGACTGAGCCACCCAGGTGCCCCAACTCAGACAAGTTAACTGAGCTTCTTGCAACCTCCAGTGCCTAATTTTAAAATGAGAATCTACCAAACACAGGGTTTTGCAAAAACGACGTAAATAAAATAGTTAATTCCTACGCTCTTCAAAGTAGTTCTAATGCAGTGACCCGCTTATTTATGCCTACACCTAACAAATGTGTGCGGAGGGCCCACTTCTCAATGCCCAGACGCCACAGAAAGGAAAACAAGGTCTCTGTGGAACTCACATCCTGGATGGAAGACCAACAACAAAAGAACTGGGTGCTTGGAGGAATAGTGAAAGTAAAGGCTGGCATGATGTATGTAGTACTTTCTAAATTTTATTACCTATATATCTATACATACATACCTATTTTTTTTTTGCTAGATGCACAAAGATGACTGGACCTTTAAGGATTAGCTGAATTTACTGCTTTTGATGCTTGATTCTGCTCAAAGCACCCCAGATAAGATGTCATTTTCTGCTCAAAATCTCCCGTGATGTGCTGTTCATTTCCCTAGACGATGCTTAACCTCCTTTTGAAGTATGTTCTGCAGGAAAGTTCTTCCTTATGTCAGCATGGATTTAGGTTACTCAGAACCTCTTGCCTTTGACCCAAACTCTACTTCTATGTAGGAGATCTAACTCATCTGGCACATGACCACCCTCAGGCCTTTGGAGGGAGCCTTCACATCCACCTTGAGACAAAGAACCACCATCCACTCCAGACCCAGAATGTTCTTTTCCACATGTTTTGGGTGTGACTTAAGTGCCAGACTTTATAATGTGGATTAGGAACATGGGTGAAAATTGAAAAATGTCACACTTGGAAAGGTTCACACTCTGGATGAGGATCGAGACACAAACAGGTGAATTATATAATACTACAGTTTGTGCAGAAGAGGTAAACACAATGTGCCATGCGTGAATAGAAGTGAGTATCTCTTCTCCAGACACTGGATTCTTTATGAAGGGTCCACATGGAAATGCTCCAGAGGAAGGCCTGCCTTGAAGATTATACCTTCAGATTCAGGTTCAGTGGGAAAGAATAGAAACAAGACCCAAGTTAGTGCCACATTAGCTGTGCATGAATTATAAAATTATAAAAATGCTGCTTATGGATCCCTCTTCCATGGACAAGCAAATTTGCTCATGGTGTGTGTGTGCACGTGTGTGTGTGTGTGAAAGAGAGATTGAGAGGAAGAGACAGAGTGTGTGTTAGGGGCACAGAAGGTTGTAAAAGGGAAAATGGGAAAGAAAGCCGTGCTTTTCAGCACTTGAGTTTTCTCCACAATTGGTCAAAGTGCTATATTTGTGAGTGACAAAGGTGCCCACTCCCATCTGTTAGCTCAAATATGTGTTCACCAATACACATTCTCGTGGCTGGTTTAAAATAAGCTCAGGCTGCAAAGACATATTGTGCATAAGAAATATGTTAGTTGCTTATATAACATTTCTTTCCCAAAGTGCCCCAGGCATTGCCAGTTCAGAGGCGAGCACACAGGAAGCAGGGGCTGCCCCTCGCGATGTGGTAGAAAGGGGCAGTGTGGGTCAGCCATTTACATTCAGGCAGATCTGAGTTCAAACACTCTCTCTGCCATTTATTAGCCCTCTGACCTTGGTCAAATCACTTTGCTTCTCTGAGCTCTACATTTATAAAAAGCCTTGGATGTGCCGTGAAACTCTCTGGGTGTTATTTTCACAAACAATATTGAGACGATGCCTTTGGAAATGCAGTATGATGGAGGATGTGTTGTAGAAAGGTCATTCCGGCAGTAGTCTGTCGTGGGGCTGGGGCAGGTGCTGGTGATTAAGAGAGATTGTAGGCAAGTTTAAAAATTTGTTCCAGTTTTCTAGGTGAAAATCTGAAAAGAAAGTTTGAGTTTTCGGAAACCACCAGGCCAGGCTACCTCTACCTGGCTTGTAACAGGAACACAGAAGCCACTGGAACCAATTTTGCCTGGAAAAGGCACGGATGGCTTTACAGTGGAGGTTGCATTTAGCCGACACTTGGATCATAAGAAGGAGTTTTACAAGCAAGAAAGAGAAGCTGCAGTATCCCATGAAGAGAGGAAAGAGAATACAAAGGAGCAAAGCACAGAAATGTATATGCTTCATGAGGATAAGATGCAGTGATCTGGGGAGGAGGGGTTGCAGTGCGGGGGGGTTGGGAAGGATGATGCACACAGTGACAGGACCTGGAGATGAACAAGATTAGGGACAGATTATAATGGTTCTGGTTTGGCTTCCATACTTATCCATTTTTTTTTTCTAAGTAGGCCAATTCACTTGTGGACACCTAAGTTGTTGACTTATAAAAATAATTCCAACTTGCATATTCAACACTTGGTCACCATACCACCCTCACCACCCACCACCATGATTACATTGTGCTTCTCTTTTTATATCTTTCCCAGCTTGCAAAAATTTTGTCTCTTGCCTGTCAGAACCACTTCTCTCCATTTCCCCTACATTCTGATTTTTTTTTTTTTTACCTCTAAGACTTCCTTCCTGGCCTCTTTCTGCTCAGGATGGCTCAATGCTATAAGGTTCTGCAATTCAACATATCACAGATAAGTGTGCACCTCAATAGGGCACCAGGCCTATGGAATCCGACCTCTTTGTTCCACCAAAGAAGAGTCCTCTTCCACCCCAGCTGCCCCCCACTGGATCAAGAGCCACAGTGTCAATCCTTCCCCATCCTTCTGCTCTGACCATCAGTTGAGGGAAGAGGTGGCCTGCTGGTAAACCTCAGGAGAAGTGATGGATGAGGAGGAGACACACTGGCCCCATCCTACCCACAATCAGCTCTATGAATTTCAGTTTCAAAAATTCTGTTCATTTTTATTTTTGGATGGAGCCTGAGAGTATTTTTTAAGTTTTTATTTAAATAAAAGGTAGTTAACATACAGTGCAATATTAGTGTCAGGTGCCCAATACAGTGATTCAAAACATCCGTATAGCACCCGGTGCTCATCAGGTCTGTTCATTTTTCATGTAGAGCACTGTTTTCAACACCTCGGATGGCATACACATGACTGACTAGAAGACTCCTGTTAGATGATCAGTTGACTCACATTTCTCTTACACAGCTAGATGATGAGAAGACAAATGTGATTCAATTCCTCATCCCTTCCAGGTTTCTTAAGCTTTTCTTGGATCAAGTCAACCTTTATCTATAATTGTCTGAATGATTCCAATATTAATAAAAATGATGGTCCATAGACATTAAATCCAGTGCCAAGTCATTTCATTTGGAGATGATGAAGGACCAATTTATCCCACGTTGGTGAAAATATAATTATTTCTGGTTTTCATGCTGTGTGTGCACGTGAAGTGATGTATCTTTTAGAAACATTCACCTGCACACACACTTACTTGGATGCTCACAATCTGTTCAGAGCATTTTTCATTCTTCAGGTAAAGAAATAAAGTAGGAAAGTGTGTATGTTTTCCCAGTGTTACTGCACTAATTAGTGCATGGAGTACATGTGGGGAGAGGGGAGTGTGGGTTCGATTTTTCCCAGAAGCTCCTTAGGTGCTCTCTCCACCAGACCACACTCTTCCATCATGTTTTTATCTCTTACACTCACATAATTCATCATAGATCCTGGAACCTAGGATGTCAGTAGTTTCTGTAGACTTGATATTAAGATAAGGAATCAGCTCATTTTCTTAGAGCCTGGTGTTTTTCATTTTCCATGTGAAAGAGAGATGAGTGAGATAATCAGGCTCTAGACCTTGGGAATGGGGCATGATGAGGTTTTTGTTTTGAGTGGGAAATACTCATTTGAGACAATGATCATTGGAGAAACATAACAATTGTCTCAACCATTCTGGTTATGACAAGAAGTAGAGGTTGAAGTCAGGGCATTGATCCAGGGAGATAACATCAAAAAAGATAAGTTTGGACATAAGGCAAGACTATTTATAGTATACTCTTGGACCACAGCAGAATAATAGTAGAAGTGGTAGAAAACAAGAGAAATAGTGGGGCTCAGTGTGTGAGGGATTCTCAGAAGTGCTATGTTTATATCATAGAACCGTGTTAATTTGGTTCATGGAGAATGAAGGTCCAATGTTTAAGTAAAAATAATTTCACATCAGTGACTGAGAAATTCAGGTTTTTAATTCATTCGGGAGAAAAAAATATGAACTGTTTGGTAAGTGCCAGTGATGGTATACACAAATAAGTATGCATTCACTGTTGGAGAAATTGTAGATTTATAGGCCACACTGGAAGTAATTTTGAAAATTATATTACAATATAAAATTCACAGACTACATGACCTAAAATATTAATATCTGCTGGCTACCCTAAAGAAAAAAAAGGAGGCAGGCACAGGGGTGCCCATTAAAGCACTGTATATAATACTGAACATTACAAATTGATCTTAATGTCTAACAATAGAGGAATGGCTAAGTAAATATGTGTATTCATCTCTCTCTTTTTTTTAAAGATTTTATTTATTTATTTGAGAGAGAGAATGAGAGAGAGAGAGTGAGCACATGAGAGGGGGGAGGGTCAGAGGGAGAAGCAGACTCCCCACTGAGCAGGGAGCCTGATGCGGGACTTGATCCCAGGACTCCAGGATCATGACCTGAGCCGAAGGCAGTCGCTTAACCAACTGAGCCACCCAGGCGTCCCTGTATTCATCTCTTATAATACCATGAAACAGTTAAAAGTAATGATTTATAAGTATATGTACTGATAGAGGAAATAATCCAAGTTATATTATTGAGTGATGAGTATAAGGGAAGCAATATATACAATGTGAATATACAATATATATACATATATATATATTCATACAATAAATACTGCATATTTTCACAAAACATATATAATTGAAGGTCTGGAAGGTTATGCACAAAATCTAGAATACAAAGGAGTCTTCATGGGGATTTTGACTTATGATAGATTGCACTATCAGCCCTACTTCTTCATTCCTCGCTGTACCCATGCCCTTGGCATGAGATTTTTAAGTTACTCTCATTAATGGGCAGAATATCTGTACCTGTGATTTCACCCTGGTGTTAGCTGGTCTTGCTTTGGTTTATATAACAAGGTAGAGATAATGGCACCAGGTCTGAGTGTAGGTCTTGGGAAATCTTACATGTTTCTTCTTCTCCCTCTTTCCATAAGAGGAACATTCCTGGGATACCCCACTAGTCACAGAAGAAGGATGAGAGTTATGTGGACCCAAGCTGCCCCATGCAACCTCCAGACTTGCAGTGAGAAGCAGAACTGCATAGCTCCGAGCAGACCAATTGTACCCACCAGTCCACACATGCAGGGTGAAAATAGGGCAGGTGTTTTAAGCCACTGAGCTTTGGGCTGGATTGTTATGCAGCATTATTGTGGTGGTAATGGACTAGTACATACCTTATTTCTGATATTTATTTTTTAAATAAACAAGGTGAATAAAACAAGGGACACAAATACATTACAAAAATATTTAAAAACAAAGTCAGCTAATGTTTGTCTATGTGCTTTTTTTTAGGAGATTATTGTTTTATTGAATATGGGAATGGAAGGCTGCCTTTTAAAAGCTGAGGGTGGAGAGGATGTGTTGCAGAATAAAATGTGTGTGTACTGCCATTGGTACATGGCAGTAGGCATGTTTGTACTTTTATCTGTGACTACAAGTGAACTGTTTGACCCTGGACAAGTCATTTTCCACTTCTGGAGCTTTTTTTTTTTTGGCAGGTAAAATGGAGGCTATGGATTAAGCTCACTGATGTAAAGTCTCTTAGATGGTGTACTTTCTAAGATACTGCAACCTGCCCCACATGCTTCACTGTGTCACATACAATTGCTCCAATCTCTGATGCTTGGCTGTTTGGCCTCTGTGTTCTGCACAAAGGGGGAGTGAGGGAGACAATTCATTCTGACATATTTTTTTAGAATCTCATGATTTCCTATCTTTCACCCCTCAGAATATCAATCTCCTGCTAAATCAAAAAAACTTTGAAATATAATTTCCTTGCTGTTTTACCTTCCACAAGGCTACTGTCATGTCATTTTTTTTATGGAAGATAATAAAAATACATTTATTTTTCTTTATAATTTTAGAAAGAGAAACTAAGACATTTATATTTACTTAATTCAAAGTATTTACCAGGGTATGGGCAAGAGCATTGTACAGAGATTAGAAGCAGTGTGACATAGTTGAAATAACCAAATTTTAGGGTCTAAAGAATCTGGGTTTGATATTAAATTGTGTCTCTAAGCAGTTATGAGCTTTTGAAAATGGACTCACCTTTTCTGAGGCCATGTGGCTAACTTGTAAAATGAACTTAGTACTAACATACACTTCCATGGGTACTTAAGAACATTAAAGGAAATAAATGCAAGTTTATTTAGAAGAAGGCTAGTATGTAATAGGGAATCAGTAGCTCAACTGTCCACACTCCTTATGATACTCCTGGAAGGTGAATTGTTTCAAAAACATATAGATAAACATTCTAGAACTTAAAAAAATGTCAAATAAGGAGAAAGAACATGATAACAAACACAAATATGGGGATTAATGAATAGAAAGCAGACAAATAATAAAGAAAACCAAAATCTGGCTCTTTTGAAAGATCAATAAATGGATCCAGGTCTAGTTAGACTGATAAAGCAAAAATAGGGAAGTCAAATATTACTAGTATCAGGAACAAAAGAGCACATATATCCATAGCCATACCTACAGGAAGAAAACAAGAAGGAAATTAGTGAAATAGTACAATTTGTAATGAGAAAGATAGGAAGTCAATTTTTTTCAAGAAAATAGAGATGGTAATGATGCCCCTTGTTGTCAAAAAGAGCTGGTTTAGAGGAAGTCTAATCCTGGAACATATCTGGAGATAACAAAAATCTTTCATTTATATGTTCAGCTATCCATTTGCCTATTCATTCATTCATTCATTCATTCATTCATTCATTCATTTTATTCAACTCTTAATGTGTGAGACATTATGCTAGAAAGAAGGTAGAGACTTAATGACAAGAAATGCTTTCTACCTTATTCTTAGAGCTCACGTTCTAGAAAGGAAGGTCAGCATGTGATCATACTACAATGAAGTCACAATAAAGTAGCAAGTGTGGTGAGGTCCGTGATAAAAATGGGGTGTCATACTCCTATGGATAAACATAGAAGACAAGAGATCTACCTGTGCCAGGAGAGGAGAGGGGAACCGGGGCAGGGACATCTTTACACAAGATTTGAATCCTTTACTTGGCTTAATATGCAAAGATAGAGATCCACAAATAATAATAATGCTGATAAAGAAAATGAAACTAAGTATTTGGGTCAGATTCCACAATACTGATATGAAATGTCCTCCAAATCACCTCACTCTTTCATTGGTGGTGTTTGCTGGGCTGGGATGGATATCTTCCACCAGCAGTGAAATGGAACAGCACGGGATTCATGCTCTGGAAGGAAATGCTACTGCAGAGCCTAAGGAGGAAAGGGCCTTTCCACCTGAGCCATCTTGATGATGAAATGCTAGATAATGTGCTGTTACTTTCTTTGAAGTTTCTTGCTATGCATATACATACGCACATGTTTTACTCAGGAGAATCTCATTACAAGTGAGCAAGTTCCAACAAGTCCTCGGTCTAATGGTTTGTAGTAACCCTAACCAGCTCAGAGCACCATCACAAACATGCAAAAAGCACTGGGAGATTCATGCTCATTTGAGTTGTGCCATGTATTTCCTTTAAAATTGGTTTAAAATGTAAGTTTGATGAGAAGGAAGGTAGAGAAGGAAAGTAGTGGTGGTATGTCAGAACTCCGAGTATGCCAGTCAAGGGGTTCAAAATGCTGTCATGTCCCAACCACAGAAAGGCGGGATATTTATCTCTTGGCTAATTTAATCAAAGTGTTCCAAATAAATCTAGTACCATTTCTTTTTTTGTTTGTTTTAAGATAAATACTGAAAAGCACTACTCATGAATCCCTCTTTTCACTATTTACACCTTTAGTCATGGCACTGTGATGGTTTCATTTCCTTTAGTCATAGACGTAAGAGAGAAAAAACCCATTTGTTACAATTGTTAGGTCCTCAGATCTAGCAGAAGTATCATTATTTATCACTGATGTTATTTCTAATTATCTTAAGCAGCAACTTTACATTTTTACCATTGCCTGTCAGACGCTAAAGTGAAGTAGCAAAACCTTGACGGAACTAGTTTGGAGATTCTTAAAGGGGTGAGTGGCTATCGTAATTCATCTATATTTCTTGAAAAAATAATGGCCATCTTAAGCCTAGTTCCAAGATTTCTCTTTCACCAAGACCTAAAAAGACAAGAACTACACGCTTCAGAGTATTTCACAATTCAATGGATGTTTTCCCCACCTCCTCCCACCCCCTTAACATGATGAAAGTGATGTAAAGGAGGAGAGGGAAGACACATTTGAATAAATAAAGCTCACTAGGTCCACCTTCATGCCCAGTTCAGCCTCAGAGACCCACCTTCTCCCTCCCTTCCTTCTCCTTACTATTTCCACCATAAGGCATATAGGACCCTTCAATGACATGCATATTTCCCAGATAAACCTTACTTTTGCTTGATGTTTCTGACACTGAGAACATTTAAGTTTGTACGGAATCCCAGCTCTAATAACTGGAATAATACATTTAATTTAGACATACCCCACCTTCAAACAAAAGAAAGGTGAAGACAACATATAATTAACTAAAGGTAATGTTAGTTATTATTATGTGACCTTAATAAATACAAAAAGGAATGAGCAAATTCAGAAATATAGATTTTCATTACAGTGCCCAATAGGGAAAGGAAGAATGAATATCTAGTTTGGATCCCAAATGAAGCCCTCCTTATCAGTCAAGCCTATTAAAAACTAACCCTTCATTACATATTCATTTAATAATTAAAGCGTGTTAATAAATGTATTTAAATAAACTACAAGATAGATATAAATGTGTGTTTTTGACCAATGACAAATGATGAAACATATATATAATGTAACATTTTACTCTTAAACTATTAGATGTCTTCTCGACTTTGACATCTTTTAAGTGCCTAACGAGTTGCCATGTGGAGTGTCCTACCCTCTGGATTTATCTGATTGTTTACCTATGGCATTGTTTAAGTAGCTCGTCTGTTCTCTACATTTCCCATAAGCTAGAAGTTAAGATTAATGTCTGATTAGATATAGGATAAAAATTGGGGGGAGTGGGCGGGGAGAGGAGAAAAATCCTTCCAGGTGATACTATTTCGTATCACATTTCCCTAGGAGGAACATAGTATCAGCTGGTCCCAGCGGCAGTGATGATGTTTGATGCCTTTGCTAGATAATGACGACCAAGTAGATTCCTTGTGAAGATACATTTTTCATTTTGCAATTAGCAAGAAATCCACAGAGTGATCTTGCGATGGGTGAATATCTTTTTCCAAAACTGCCTTGCACCTAATGGTTTTATGCATCTACCAACGATCCTTGCCTGAACTATTTCTTTTTTTTTTTAAGATTTTATTATTTATTTATGTATTTGACACAGACAGAGCACACAAGCAGGCAGAGCGGCAGGCAGAGGGAGAGGGAGAAGCAGGCTCCCTGCAGAGCAGAGAGCCCAACGCTGGGCTCGATCCCAGGATCCTGGGATCATGACCTGAGCCAAGGCAGCTGCTTAACCAACTGAGCCACCTAGGCGCCCCCAAATTGCTCTTATTTCTGAAAGAGGCATGGCTAAATATGTAAGGCCAAAGTTTCTTGATGTTTGACACATTTTCAGATGGTTCAACAAAATATGTGTGTGGTGTATTTCGACATAAGCAACAATTCAATTCATAGCTAGCATGTATTGTATAGTTCTTTCCATTTTTTTGTATGTTTGAAAATTTTTGCAATAGTTGGAAAAAATCATGAAAACTGATTTTGCATAATCAAGTTAAATTGTCATGGAACACCTAAATGGACAGTATGCAAGTTAAATAAAATAATTTTAGGATCTGCAGGACTGATCATCTCTATCCAAGCCTAGGGAGCAAGAACGGATCTCAATCAGCACCTCATGCTTTATAATGTTATGTTTACTGTGTTGCTGGCTTCTTGCCCCTCTGACTTTAATCCTTCTTACGGATTCAAGGCTCAGATTAAGGGCCATCCAGGACCAACTACATACTTGGCAGGACCTAATGCAAAATGAAAATGGAGGTCCCTTGTTAACAAATTATTCCCAATTTCAAAACAGCAACAGAATATTAAACCAAGGGAGAGGCCCCTCTAAGCAGGGGCCCTGTGAGAAGGCACAGGTACAAGCCACCACGCTGGCCCTGGGGCTGCCTCCTCTTATTAGAAACACTCCCCATACTTGGGCTGATAAAATCCAAGCCTACTTAAATGCTTAGTTAAAATGCCACTAGAAGATAGCACAACCGTCCTTAGAGCAGGAGTTCTGAATTATTTTCTCTTTCTTCCATTATGCCTAGCATTATGCTTTGCATTTGTAAGCCCTTAAAGACAGGGAGAAGGGATGGTTAGTGAATTTACAAGGGGAGGATTTGGTCAAGGTCCACTACTTCACAGATTTGTTTCTACCCGAATGTCTTAAACTCCCATATATCCATATTCTTGACTTATGAAAATGCATAAAATCTCTATCTCACAGGGTCTTGCATGAAAAAATATTGTCTTAATTAGGTCTAAGACACAAATATTAGTGAATGAATGAATGAATGAATGAATGAATGAATGAATAAATGGTTTGAGTGATACAAAGATGGTCCCTGTCTATGCCCTACCAAGTAAGGAGGAAGGAGGGGGTCAGCAGACCATCTTTCAGGGGGCTGACACAGACAGCCAAATCCACCACACACATCCTTTGATTCCCTGTCATCAAGTCACCAGATAATCACAGGCAAATCCTACCTGAATTGTATTGTCCAGGCACAGACAGAGAAAGAGAGTATGATTCTTCTTGCAGTAATACATGACTAGGCAGCATGACTCAGAAACAATAATGCATTCTCTAGTTAGCTTGGATTCCTTTCAGTAGCTATGAGATCCTAAGCATGTAAGTCAACCTTCCTGAGCCTCTTATTCCTCATTCATAAAGTGAGCATAACAACACAGTGCGCTGCCGAGGCTAGACTACCGGGCTCCAGAGTAGCAGCATTAAGGTGATGCCCCATATGTGGTACTTTATACAGCAGCCACAACAACATCACATTTGTGACAAGGATGCTTTTCTTCACAATGAACTGCAAACAGTAGCCTATTAACCACTAGAGGCCCTGCTCATGATCTTTCACAGAACCCGAATTCTCCTCTTGTTTTCACTCTTTGAATTTCTCTTAAAACAATTTGACTCAACAGAATTAAAAGATATTTCTAGCTTTCCCTTCTCTTATTAGGACCTGTGTTATCCTGTTGGTGTTTTAGAAGCTGAAGTCCCTGGGTCTTATCCCTGATTTCACCAGGTAATGCCTTGTTAGAATTCTTGTTGATGTCAGACCTAATCTAGCTCAGTAGTCTCACAGTGCAGATGGTGATTATGGTGGCGTTTTTTTTATGTTGCAAAACTTAAGTACCTAATTTTGTTCTTTTCAAAGTATCATTTTAAAATTAGAGGTCACTTTACCCATTATGGTCTAACATATAAAAGATATACCAGTCTAGTACATTGGCGTATTTTCTCTGTTTAATTTATCAGGAAAGAATATCACATTTTTCAAATGCATGGACTAATTTTTATAGAGAGTCACATTCAAAGACAAGCACCCGTTCATTTATTCATTCAGTTTAGTCATTCACTTCTTCTTCATTCATTCAACAAAGACATATGGACTATGTCTCTGGCACTCTTTTAGGTGCTACTTAGACAAACCAGATGCAACTACGTGGCTTTTCCTATAAATGATTTCACAGTCTAGCACGATGTAATCTGAGCTTTAATTAAAATTTTCACAAGGGCGCAGAGATCAGACAAGGAGGAATGCCTAAGTCTCCTTGAAGGCATTGGAACCCAACACCTGAAGACAGAAATTTGGAGAAGGCAGAGAAGCAAGGAAAATCATTCTAGGCAGAAGGAACATAAGAAAATATATTTCTAACCTGTATCAACTATGTCTGCATAGTAGTGAAAAAATCTCCTCTATGTGGTTGGTAAACACAGGTAAAGCTCCCTGCATTTAGAGATGTTTGAACAAAGTCTGTCTGTCAATCTAACAGGTATACCGAAAAGGATAAGGGGTTGTGCTACAGACCTCTGCAATCATTTTAAATCTTGAGATTTTAGATAGAGCTGGATATGCATTCAATTTACTCCAAATAATTAATGGGAGCAAAACCAAGGAATGAATAGGAATCAGGGTTGAGCAAAAAAGCAACAGGCAACCTAAAGAAGTATGCCGAAGGGCTGAGAAGTGAGGTCGGACGGCGATCAGAAAAATGAGCCACAAAGCCAGAAACCAGCAAGTTCCAGGAAGTTCTTGCTATCAGGGTGAGAAGTTCAGGACAGAGACAGCAGTGAGGCAAAGACGTTGAGAGCCCCATTTCTATGTGGCCTGATGGCATTTTGTTTGCTTGGCGATGGGCCAGGCTGCTGAAAGGCACCCAGAAGGATCATGTACTTCCAACTCGCTCTCCAGACCTTACAGAGGTGGGTGATGTGGGGCCACGGGACTATGGACTGGGTTTGGGTAAAACAAAGCAAATACCCAACATGGATCATCACTTCATCATCATCACACTTCACAGTACAACACCCACGTCCGGGAAGTCCCCTTAGCATAGCAGTCCTGTGCTCAACACTCTTCATCTTCAAAGCAGTCCTGAGAAATGGGAGCCCTTGTTTCTCCTGAGAAATGGGAGCCCTTGTTTCTCCTGAGAAATGGGAGCAGAGTGGCCCAGAGTGTGTTTATCTCATTCAAAGCCACGCATAAAATTATGATTTTAGTCAGCATTGCCCGGGCATTTTCTGTTACTGTCTTCGTGGAGTGTGTCAGTTAATTTATCTGTCAAATGGGGGTGATGATTCTAACTCCAGTTACCTCAAAGATTTACCTTGTGAAGATCTCCCTGTGAAGGGAGATAATGCATTCAAAATGTTGCATAGAATATAAAAGGTCAAACAGAAGTTGTTAATGGAGTAATAGGTGATGGCAAAGGTGGAAGAGGAGAAGAGAGATAGAAGAAAAGGAAAGGAGTCAGAATTTAGGATTCTTTTTCATCTTTTCATTCCACGATCAAAACCTCAAGTTTCTTGTATATTCTGTTCAGTTGTCACAGTGAATTCTGGGTGCTTTACTCACACACCCTCCTTTCAATGCCCTATTGGAAGGTCTGGTTTTTAGCCCATGTTTTTATTATTTTTTATGTATGTGTATATGCATGTATTTCAGTGATGGCAGGTTTCCACTTCTAGAAATTTATTTGGTTCTTTTTCTGAACCTTTTTGTTTATTTTTTAAGTTGTCCTGTACTCATCCTGTGGACTCAATTATAGGTTTTTGTTTTTTTTTTTTAAGATTTATTTATTTGAGAGAGAGAGAGAGAGTGAACAAACGCGCATGGGCAGGAGGGGCAAAGGGAGAGGAAGAGACAGAGAAGCAGACTCCCCAACTGAGCGTGGAGCCCTACTCAGGGATCGATCTCATGACCCTGAGATCATGACCTGAGCCCAAAGCCAAGAGTCTGATGCTTAACCAACTGCACCACCCGGGTGCCTGACAATTTTCTGTGTTTTTTTTTTTTTAATTTCTCTGCATATTTTAAACATAATTGTCATAGAGTTCAGATACTATCATCTGAATTTTATGGGGGACAATTTCACTCATTTTTGAATCTGCTAACTTACTGTCATGGGGGCTGGAGTTCAAAGGAAGGAAAGAGGCATGTGATTTGGGAAGTAGGAAAGACTTTGGGCTGGAATGGAAGGGGGCATGTGTGGAAAAGTGTGTGTGCGTGCATGTGTAATAAAAAGACAACCATTATTATTAGCTACACTTGCAGGAGCATTTAGTGTTGTTAGGACAGACCTGATGCTAAGCTTGTTAGTTGCAGCAACTCATTTGTTTCTCACACTCAGTGGGCAATAAACCCAACCCCGACTTAAATATAAAGAGGCAAAGGAGAGACAGGTGGAGTAACTTCCACAGGTTTGGACATTGGACAGTTTAGATCAGAACTCAGAGGCATTCTTCCAAATTGCAGTTTCTTCATTATTAAGCTATCTGCCAGTGGCTGTGACTTTAACCAGCAGAAATTCTCTGAGATGTTCTCTGCTGGCCTTCAGGAGTATGAGAAGAGAGAAGTTACCTATTTTAATGAATATTAGAGGATTTTATTTAAGCAAACTATTTTTATTTTGAGGACATACAGGCAGGTTTTGGAGAAACTGTTAATGGCTTCTTTGCTCTATAATCCACTGTCTTGTCAACTTTTAAGTTGTATGTGGAGAGGGAAGATCTGGGTAGGAGAACAGAAAGTATGACTCGGTGGTGGGATGTTGGTATGCTGAGAGAAACTCAGGGAAATTTCTCTGATCCCGGAACTGAAATTTCATATGATGAGACATACTTAGGGTTTTCACACGATAAGACTAAGAAGAATTCTATAGACCTATGTATATGTATTTAATATATGTATTTAAAAATATATATTCTGACAAAATCGTTGGCTTGAACTTTGGGATGATTGCACGTTCCACATGAAGTGGCCGGTGCATAGCGGGACACATCTGTGGAAATTGAAACAAACTCCAGTGGACTCATACAAAGAGACAGTGTGGCAGCTCCTTTCTGGGTGGGATGCCCTGAAGCATAGAATCTAGGACAGCAGAGCTGTTGCTGGTAAGTTGTTGAAATCACGATCAGAAGAGTGTTTCCAGGAAGAGAGAAAAAAAAAAAAAAGATTGCTTAGCAACTTAGTGACCGTCATGGATCTGAGTGGGCACTTTTATCCCTGACATTCTGATTCATCTGAAGTGTCAGTTTCTTGATGTATAAAATATATGCCATGAAATGGATTGGTGTATAATGCTCCTTCCAGCTCAAACAGACTATGAGTGCAGAATGTCACACGTGTGTGGAGAGGTAGTTCGGTGGCTCCCAAGCAAGATCACATGTGGTGGTCATGAAATTATTAAGAGGGATCCTGGAGTTATTTTCAATAATTTAAAAAAGCCAAATGGAAACCATATTTAATCTTGAGAAAATCCCTAAATGAAATGCCAATTATTTATATAATTATAATTATTAATGATTATTATTAATTATCTCAACTTCCTGTGGTAAATCCAATCCTCTTCTGCTGATCTAGGGATCTAGTAAATAGCAATTATGTTTGATTAATTAAAAAATATACAGAATTAAAACATCATTAACTATTAAAAAAGAGTATAGTTTTTGTATTGTATTTGTTTTCAGTAAGTGGAGAACTCACTGCTGGTAATTGTGGGATAACTATGCCGCTGTTACTGTACATTTCTTTTAGAAAATTATTTTTTACTTGAAAAACCATGCTAATGTTTGTTCCAGTAATCTTATTTCTGAGAGTCTATGTGAAGAAAATAATATAAAAGGAAAGACTGCTTACATGGGGAATAGTTACTTTCTCTAGAGCACTATACATGGTATCAAAAACCTAAGAGCAATAAAAACGACAAAGAGGGCACTGGTGAAATTGATTCCTCTGCTACCTTGTGTTGCAAATGTTAATTAGAAACAGTGGAGGGGTGCCTGGGTGGCTCAGTCGTTGGGCGTCTGCCTTCGGCTCAGGTCATGATCCCAGGGTCCTGGGATCGAGCCCCGCATCGGGCTCCCTGCTCCGCGGAAAGCCTGCTTCTCCCTCTCCTACTCGCCCTGCTTGTGTTCCCTCTCTCGCTGTGTCTCTCTGTCTAATAAATAAATAAAATCTTAAAAAAAAGAATGGAAATAATTCTGTTATAATGTTTAAAATTGAAAAGTAAATAAAGTTGAATGTACATTTTGTCTATAACTATGCAGAGTATACATAGAGAATGGACTGGAAGAGAAATCAAAACATAAATTTTTTTTCAATTAGTGTAGATATTAAAATATGCACATAGAATATGCATATAGAATGGGCTGGAAAAGAAAATTCAGATCTGGAGCTAGTGTTTTTTATTTCATTGGGTGTCAGTAGTGACACTGTTCCTTTTAATTAGTGTGAGGAAAGCTTTCCCAGCAAGTCCAGCGCTGTCCCTGGTTCACAGATAAGCGTTTGCTATTTTCTAACTGAATGCACGCAGCTACCACTACTGAAACCCTTTGCCAGAGGGGAGACCTGAATCACACGAGTGAAGGAGGTGCCTGGACCCACGGAGCCAGTCCCAGTGGTCATGATAGAAGGAAAGCAAATTTCCCTTCTGCAGCAATGTTACATGTACACTGACTAAACACCACCTCCACAAAGGTATTTTTCCCCATGGTGACATTATCATCGAGAAATTTTCAACCATTCAAGAAAAAGACCTTCATTAAATTTTAATATTCTCCTCTAGGTGAGAACACTTGGAGCTTCAAACCCCATGATGGTTTTTAATTACAAACGATGAACTGCCCTTTCAAATTATGCCAACAAAAATTGATTTTACAGGTATGAAAGTTTATTACCAACTCCTAGAGTTCTGCATTTTTTTGCATCCACCTCCAAGGCGGTTGGCAGGGTGGCAGTTGGTGTAGAAAGGTCAAGATGGAAAGAGATTAGAGGAATGAATAACAATTGAGCTGTGTTTTTTCTTCTCAAATGATTAAAATGAGAAAATCACCCAGAACTGTATCAGCTGCTGCCTGGATGTGTGTTTCTGCAGCCACCCTTCCCCTAGGGGAGTCCACAGCTTTACTTTCTCCTGACTTGGTGGAACATGCCCTCAAGAACCAACATGGTGGAGGTAGTCTTGAGCCTGAGGTCAGTACTGGGATCAAGTCCCTTGTCGATCTCCTTCAGTTAGTCTTGTTTTATCCAAAGATCTCCAAACTGGATTTGATTCATTAATTCCTTCCCTTGTTCAAAATTATGATGTCCCTAATGCATGCACCGTGAAAGCAAGCACATTAGCCCTTACTGACATAGCCTAAAAGAATTGAGTCTAGTGTACTGTTTCTCAGCATACTCAGATACTTTTCTTAGTATCACTGCCTTAAGGAGCCTTATATATGTGTTTGTATGTGTGTGTGTGTGTGTGTGTGTGTGTGTGTGTGTGTATTACATATAAAGTATATAAAAAGGTATATTATATAATATATAGATATACTATTATATATTATATATAAAGTACATAAATATATAAATTATTATATATAAATATATAATATAATACACAAATATAATAAAATGATAACATAAATAAATAATAAATAAAATAAATAATAAATTAATAAAATAATACATGATAAACATAATATATGATATATAAATATATAAATATTTATAAATATATATATCCCCCCCAATTTTACCACCATGCTTATGACTATGGACCTTTGGAGGGCCAGAAACCATTGTAATATCTAAGATCTTTTTTGGCCCAGAGAACTAATTTTTACCCCTTCATGATATCACCCCTGTTGAGAATGGATAATCTAGTTCCAAATTTGTTCAGGAAGTAGTTTTCTGACATGTGCTCTGGAGAAGGACCACAGGCTGCTAAGAAGCAATGAATGGGGGTCCATATCCTGGATTTGGGTACATCAGGTAAGAATTCCAGAGGAGGCTGGGGAAGGAGTCCTAGAGTGAGTCTGAGAGATGACAGAGAAGAGCCCAAGCCATGACCTGTGCCAGTGGTTGGTTTATCATGTACCAGCAGATGAGCTTCCCATGAGGGTGTCTCTCACTAAGATGTCTCCATCAGGTTCTTGCCTTTTAAGACACACCACTCTCATTATGCACCACCTGGCTTTAAATATGGTTAGGAAAAATAAAACAAAACAAACAAAAAAATCTCGAGATAACCAAGCAAATTTTCCTATATTATCTCCCTCCTATCTGTTCCAAATCCAATTGTGTGTCAACTTAAATCCACTTTCTCGTTTACTGTTTGTGGTCACTAATGTCCAAGCTATTTGTGGCTTCTGTGGAAGGGCTGTAGCCAACCTAAATGATGAGTTTTAAAATTTCTTCCTAGAAGTGGTACGTGTCACCTATACACATGTATCATTCATTGAGCCTAAACAAAACACACGGTCATTATGTGGTTCTGCCATTGTTTTTTCCCCCGTCTGCCATAGGAATGGCAAAACCCAAGTAGGAGCTACCCCTCACTGTATGCTTTAGAAGAGAAGGATGTGGCATAGTGTCAAGGGCAATTAGTTCACCTAAGATGAACCATAAAGTCTTCTTTTCTCACTATTCTGGGCATGGCATAGGTATGTGAGTCTTCAAAAATAGTGAAACCTAGGTGTTCTAATAAGTACTTTTAATCAGGTTATTCCTCTGGGCTTTGGTGTTCTGTGCTCCCATATCCAGATACTTAATATCCCAGATGCATACCTAAAAACCTTGCTCCTGATGACCACTGTTGATCAGACATTCTGCTAATCAGGTCCTCTCACTTAGAAGGGCATGGGAGAGCGTGGATATCATATCCTTTCTCCATAAACAGATTTTTTTTTCCATGTCATGAACTCAAAGGTCACAGTTCACTGTTCTTGTATCAGCTGTTAATTATCTTGAAATAAATCACATTGAAATGAACAATTTATGTAAATCAGGAGTTGCATACTTGAACTAAGACTGCATTTTAAAAAAATGTATCAATTAACTCTTTGTAATAATACTCATTGCATTTGTATAATGCATTGCCATTTACAGAATGTTTTCACATGCATGCTTTTATTAAATTCTTATAATAATCCTATGAAGTACACATTTTGAATATCACTATTCTATAAATAAAAAAAAACTTCAAGTCCCTGAGACATATTCAAGACAATTATTACCAAGTCAAAGAGAAGAAGGAATTAATTTTAACAACAATCCCTATAAAATTCTAAAATTTATTTCAGGTAAATAACCATGGTATTGTCCAAACAAGTGCCAGGCATTGCCCATTGGTGATTATAAATTCAATAAGACAGACATAGACCCAGGCTTCATATAATTTACAAGCCAACAGACATTTAAAAGAACACTAAAAGTTTCTAAATTGGGGGCACCTGGGTGGCTTAGTCGGTTAAGCAACAGACTCTTGGTTTTGGTTGGGGTCCTGACCTTGGAGCGATGGGAGCAAGGCCGTGTCGGGCTCTGCGCTCAGTGAGGAGCCTGTTTGAAAGATTCTCTCTCTCTCTCCCTCTACGTCCCCCTCTGCCTCCCCTCTGCTCCTGCTCTCTTTCTCTCTCTCAAATGAATAAACAAAAATCTTTAAGAAAAAGTTTCTAAATTTCACAATTTAATTAAACTATGATAAAGCAGAAACGTGGGATACCAGAGAAGTGAATTTTAAGGTTCTGACCTGGTCCGGAGTAAGCAAAAAAGATTCCCTTGAAGAATTACTGAGTTTCAAAGGTATCTGAGCATCTGCCACGTGAATATGCAGAGGTGGGTGGTGAGAATCTATCTTCAAGTGACGGAAACAGTACCTAGCAGGGTATTCAGGTAGAGACAGCATGGTGCATGGACAGAAGGAGAGGAACACCAGGGCAGCCTGGCATGGGCGGTGATCAGAAGAGAAGCAATCCTGGTCGTTGTTGGTGAGGCAGGCAGGACCTTGGTCCAGCCCTCTGTGTGGACCAAGTTAAATGTGTTGGCCTTTTCCTTAAAGCCATATGAGGTCATTTTAAGCAGGGGAATAACATGATGACGTTTGCATTTTTAAGAGCTCACGCAGAGAGGCACAAAACTAAATCCCCGAGGACAAGTTGGAGTCCAGGGTTAGAAGGACAGGGTCCTTCCTTGAAGAAAATGTGTTTGAGACTAGCAGTTGACTCCATCCTCATGAGCACTAACCCGACTGCCACAGTAATCGGAAGCAGAGCAACGATGTAGAGTGGTGTCGTCTCAAACTGAGGGATATGAGCTTTCGACAAGAGAGAAAGCAACTCTTCTAAGGTTCTTAGATTACTAGGGTGTGGGCCCACAGCAATGGCTGACTTCCTTGATTCCCCCCTTTATTTGGGGACACATCTGAGGAAAGACTTGTATTCATCATGCTTTTCTCTTTTCTGTATTTCTGATGCTTTGACAGCTGGGCCTTGCTGACCCTGGAGAGACTGCCCCTCCCATGGCTACTACTCCTAGGATAGTAAGTGGTTTCAGGTGAGTAAGACTTACATAGGCAAACTACCCAATCCAGAGCCCATACCCCAACTACCTCCTTTATTGGGCTTTTGTACTCTGGGCTACTATTCACCTGACCTAATCATCCGAGGGCTGGGTACCAGACAGCTAGAGGAAGCCCCAGTGGAGGCTACTTTGTCCCCTATTCCCTCTGCCTCCTGACCAGCCCCGGTGCTTCCCCGTGAGGCCCCCTGTGCTGTGCAAGCCCCTTCTTGTTGGAAACTATGAGTAACAAACTATAGTTTTAATTTTTAATTTTTTATTTAAATTTTACTTAATAAAGTCATGCCAATAAAAAAAAAATACATTTTACATAGTTAAAATTCAAGGCAATATTGGTTTCTGGGGTAGAATTCAGTGACTCATCACTTACCTACAATACCCACGTTGTAAAAGTGGTTGTCTCCTGATCTGCTGGCCTCACCGTACATGAATTATATTAAAACGTACTTTTTAAAACAAATCTACAGTAAAGCCTTTGAAGCAAAGCCCAACTTTTGGGGGAAATAGTGTCTAACATTTGTGGCGAGCTTGCTATATGCTGGGCACTGTTCTCAGTACTTTACCTGCATTAACTCAGTTAATCCTCATGACACTCTGTGATTTAGGAGGACTAGCCTCACCCCAATTTACAGATGGAAATATTGAGGCACAGGGGGGATAAGGTGATTCTCTCGGCATCACGTAACTCATAAGGGGTAGAGTTGGGACCCAAGCCCACACTCCTGCCTCCCTACTGATGGGACAACTAATTCTGGGAAACATGGAGGTCAAGAGGCAAGGCTCTTCTCCAGGGAATAAAGTGCCCGTAAGAGAGACAAGGCAGCTCTGAGTGATGCAATGCGATGTGGCCATGAGTGAGAAAATGGGAAAACAGGAGCCATAAGAGCACTTTCTATAAACTTAGTCAGGAAAATTGTGCCACAGCAATGGAGACAGAGTTGAATTTTTCTTAAATAGGTATCAAGGCCAATATGGTCGCTCTCAGAGGCCACATTTGCCTCTTGGCCAGTTCTAATTATCAGCATTGATGCTTTCTATGGGCAATTATCCGGGCTCAGGGAGCCGCCTCAGTCAATAATTGGAGTGCGGGGAGCCCTGGAAGGGTTATCCACACAGATGTACTTACGACACACCCCTGCTCCAACTGGCAGTGTGCACGGCCTGAGTGGGAGCAATAAGCCCTCTGCAAAGCTGGCCCAGGGCTGTGGAGCAAATTGCAAAGCTGATCTCTCTACATTAAGAGAAGTCCATTAGCACAACAGCACTATTGAAGCTGTCAGAATCGCTAGGTGCCCGGCCAGGGATCTGTGGTGCCTCTGAGATGGAGTAAAGGGAAATTGTGGTCCACTCCTTCTGACTTCCCGGGAAGGGAGGCCTGACCCAGCAAAGTTAAACACCAGTTTTCTTCTACTTGTACCAAATGTCTAGGCTGCTTTTCCTCACATCAAACAATTCTTTTTTTTTTTAATTTTTTTAAATTTTTTTTAAAAGATTTTATTTATTTATTTGACAGAGAGAGACACAGCAAGAGAGGGAACACAAGCGGGGGGAGTGGGAGAGGGAGAGGCAGGCTTCCTGCGGAGCAGGGAGCCCGACGCGGGGCTTGATCCCAGGACCCTGGGATCATGACCTGAGCCGAAGGCAGACGCTTAATGACTGAGCCACCCAGGCACCCCCACAATAAACAATTCTGACACGAACTGCCAGGAGTTAGCCCAGAGCCTGGAAGTCAGGGGCTCAGTCCCATGAGACAAGATGGCCCCTGACTTCAGACACCAGTCACGTGTCTCAGGGTGTCACCTGCATTTCTGACTGACGGGCTATGAACTGGGGGTTCCCACAACCCCTTCTTCAGTCTTGATAATTTGGAGAATGGCTTACAACCCCCAGGGAAACATTCTGTGCTTTCTCCAGGTGCATCCCTTTCCCAGAGTCTCAAGGTGTTCACCAACTCAAAAGCTCTCCGAACACCATTGGGAAGGGTTTATATGGAGGCTTCATTACTTGGCATGATTGATGAAATCATTAGTCATTGGAGATTAGCTCAACCCTACTCTGCCCCTTCCCCAAGTGGGGATGGGGCTGAAATTTACAACCTTCTCATCACCTCTAATCAAGTGGTTGGTTCCCCTGACAACCAACACCTCATCCTTAGAGCCTTTCCGAAAGTCCCCTCATTAACATAAGCTCGGGTATGGTTGAAAGAGCCTTGTCAGGGAGAACCAAAATAGGCTCCTCTCACCTTCTGTAACTCAGAGCTATTTCAGAAACGTGAAAGGAAGACCAAATACATATTCTTATTATTTCACAACATCACACAGGGTCAGGGGCACATAATGGGATTAATTCAATTGATTTTTAATACCTCTTTGGTGAGTCATTAGACTGTCCCAGAAAAACAGGAGAGATATCTAGAATAAAAATCAGTATGGCTTGGATACTGGCCAGTCATAACTCCTGGAGGCCATGAACAAGTGGGGCAGCTGCCCCTGCACTCAGGCCTGAGGGAAGCACGGGGAGGTACACGTGGGTAACACTCAGTCTGTCCTGGTGGAAAATGGCCAGTGGAATGATAAAGAATGGGACAGTCCAATCTGCTCCCTACTTTTTGGACTTGGGTCCATATTGAGTGTCTCAGTTGTGAGACCCTAAGCTTGTGTCTCTTTAGTACATCTTCCAGAATACACTTTAAATGCTCTCTTCTTCCCCCAACACCTTCCCACAAACAGCCCAACTTCCCACTCTAAAGTCAGAAAATAAGCCATCGCCACAGCACATGGCCTTCCCATCTGATCCTTCTTCTCCAACCTGGCCTCCGCTTTTCCCAGCTCCGTCTCTCTAGATATGGGAAACTTGCTTTGCCTCTTTCCCCTCGCGGAGAAACCCACCCAGGACATCAGCCATATGCCCTTTTGTCTCTTTTTCTCATTCTCTCTGCAGTTTCTGTTTTCATTGTGCCCTCCCACTTTGCTGTTGTAAAGCACTTCCCAAGGAGCCAGCTCCTTCTTCCCTCTGCCTGTTCCTCAGGTTCTTGCTCATCTGCTGGTCGGCTTCCATTCCCCGCACAAGCTGCGCCTTGGTGGTGTCAAATAAAGACGCGTAATTTTCAACAACACTGAAACAGACACTGTGTTCCTGAAGCTTTTGAAAAGAGAAGGTGGGTTGGCACCCAAACATTCCCAGGGCATCGTGACTGTGAAAGCTGCATCTTTTTGCTTAGGAAACCAAGCCAAATACCCTTTCTGCTTGCCTTTTAATTTGCATCCCTAAGAAAGATGAATTGTCGTACACAATTCCTGAAGAGTGGGTAAAGAATGACATTTTAATAAAGTAAGATTATGGGAGTGAAGCATGGCTGCTGAAGATTGACAGGCAGAATAAGATGATTCTCTGCTGGACAACTTAATTGTATGTTTGCTTGTTTCCAGCATTTTCCGCAATGGCATCCTAGGAACTTGTGCCTGGAACCCAAAACAAGTTCATACACCTTCTTATTCTTATCTGCCACCCCTATAACATGGGTCTGTCATATACACAGAGCGATGCTAGTATTTAATAAGCACACATTAACATTAATTTTGCCTCCTTCAAATTCCTTTCTGACAAAAAAAAAATCCACTCAAACCCCATGGGCTGTTCTCTCTTTAGGAACTGACTCTGCAGTTCAGTGTTTCCACCCCAGATTTAACTGCTTAACTGGAGCTCAGTAAATGAATTCAGAACCAATTCAAGCATCTCACAGGAAATGCGTTTTTGTCATTTTGCAGTTATATCATGTTTAATTCCAATGATGTTTTCAAGTATAATAAGATCATTTTATTCAAGATCTAACTCTATCAACTTTTTCTTAAGCACACATATTCCTTCTGAGATTGACAGATTGAAGGTATCCTACCACTGATGAAATTTAAAAGAAAATGATGTGCAATGTTGAAACACTTTGAGGATAACAATAGAGCTTTGAAGGGGACAATTCAAGTGAGATGTCCGGCTTTGAATTAGTAAGTCCTTGAATGTTTAATTTGAAAATGCCAAACATCATCCCATGCAGTTAGTGTAGATGTTGAAAATAGTCAGTCCTGGAGACACCTGGGTGGCTCAGTTGGTTAAGCATCTGCCTTTGGCTCAGGTCATGATCCCAGGATCCTTGGATAGAGTCCCACATCAGGCTCCCTGCTCAGTGCAGAGCCTGCTTCTCCCTCTGCCTGCCGTTCCCTCTGCTTGTGCTTCAACACTCTCTCTCTCCTTCAAATAAATAAAATCTTAAAAAAAAAGAAAAGAAAAGAAAATACTCTGTCCTGGATGATTATCTATGACCTTGAAAAATAGATGGATTAATTTATCTGAACCTTGGTTTTCTAAAGTATAAAGTGGGAATAATCACGTATAGACAGCAGTGTTCTCGTGAGAATTGGAGACATCACATCATGAAGCTGGATCAGAGTTCAGGCAGGAAAATAAGACCACACCGAATATTTCAAATGGAGGGATCAAGTACATGGGCCTGCTGACACAAGAGCTGGAAAGCTGATAGAAAAAAATTTAAAGTAGTCACTGCAGAAAGCAGTGGTTTCCCACAGAACTGAAGGAAAAGAAGAGAAGAGGGAATGCTCCCAGAAGCCAGTAGGAAGAAGGGTGGAGCCTTTGGGGACCATGCTGGAACAGCTAAGAAGTAAAAACAAACTAAGAATGTTCTCAGCTTCAAATGCCTGGTTCCATTTTCCTATTTACCAACTGGAGGAAGAGAGTGAATTGTTTTTGTAGTGGTTAAGACTTGGACACTGGGGCCAGACTGTCTGGATTCAAATCCAACTCAGATACCTACTTCCCCTGCGTCTTTGAACAAGTTCCTAACTTCTTGTCCTTCAGCTTCCACCCTGGGGAAATGGGGACAGTAATAGCACCCGTCCTAGGGTTGTTCAGAGGATTCAGTGGGCTGGGTTATGTATTAAGTGTAATGTATGTAAAGCCTGACACATAGTAAGTGCGGTGTAAGAGTCTGTTAATATTAGCTGTAACATTGTTATTACTGTCATTATTACTCCTATCCTTTAATCTTCGGGTACAGAAAGTTCCCTTCCCTCATGGAGAACTGGAAGAATGTGAAGTAAATGTCTTCTCCACTGAATGTTCCACTCTTTTCTGATTAGCTCTTTGACTATTAGATCATGAGGGCGAGGATGGTTTCTTTTCTGTTGCACAGGTTTCCCTGGTTTACAGCACTATGCTGGGCAAAGGGAAGGACATAATGAGAATTTAAGGGCTGAAGGAAATACATGGTAACTCTTAATTTCTGATTCGGGCAACTCAGTGGTTGGAGGTGTCAATCCTCTATCTAGGGCCACACTCAGCACATAGATGGGAACTGAAGTTATAAGATGTTGCCCCAGAAAAATGACTACAATGGGAAAATTTATTTATTTTTTACATTAACTCTAGGACAGGCACTGTTCTAGATATTGGGGAAATAGCTATCAATAGAAAGTAGACAAAAATGAGGTCCCTGGGTGGCTCAGTCAATTAAGCATCTGACTTCAGCTCAGGTTATGATCTCAGGGTCCTGGGGTGGAGCCCCATGTCCAGCTCCCTTCTCAGCAGGGAGTCTGCTTGTCCTTCTGCCCCTCCCCTGCTCATGCTCTCTCTCTCTCTCTCTCTTAAATAAACAAATAAAATCTTAAAAAGAAGAAAGTAGACAAAATCCTTGGCTCTCACAGATTTTACATCTCAGTTGGGCACTCTGATAGTAAACATGATAGAAGAGTAAGTTACATGGATATTTAGAACAAAGTGAGTGCTGTGGCTGAGGTGGAAGTTTGGAATATGGTGATGAGTGTGGGCCTCACTGAGGACATTTGCACAGACTTGGAAATAGTGAGGGAGTGAACCATATGGACATCTGAGAGAAGAATGTTCTGAGAAGATGAAGTAGCAAATGGGAATACCCTGGAATAGAAGCGTGTCTCACGTGTTCTGGGATGAACAGGGAAGCCTGTGTGGACATAGCAGGGTAAGCAAGACAGAAGTGGTGGAAGAGGAAGTCTGATAAGTAGAGAAGGCTCAGACTGGATGCATAATGTGAACCACTCCAAGAGCATGGCTTTCTTCTGGGTGAGGACTGCATAACCAGATTCACATTTGGAGGATTACTTTGCCTACAGTGTTCATGATAGTCCTGGGGGCAAGTGTGAATGCAGGGAGAGCAGGTAGGAAGGAAATGCAATCATTCAGGTAAGAGACCAAAGCTGGCTTGGACCACAGTGGTAGCAGAGGAGTTTGTGAGAAGCGGGTCAAATTTGGGCAAATACAAAAGCCAGGCCAAACCAGTAGGACTTACTAAGGGATCAGATGCAGGGAATTAAAAAGAAGAAAAGAAAGGAGTCAAGTATGTCTCAGAAGTTCTGATTCCAGCTGCTGAAAGAAGAGAGTTTCCTTTGGGTCACCTGGGTGGCTCAGTTGGTTAAGTGTCTGACTCTTGATTTTAGCTCAGGTTATGATATTGGGATCCTGCGATCAAGCCCCTCATCAGGCTCCATGTGGGGCATGGAGCCTGCTTAAGATTCTCTCTCTCCCTTTGCCCCTCCCCACCTAAAAAAATAAGAGAGAGAGTTTCCTTTCATCGTGTAAGAGAAAGATCTATGCAGAAAACTGGGGCTTTTCCAGTCAAGAACACACTGATTCTTAAGTGATGGACAAAAGAAGCCAAACCAACAAATGGACAAAAAGAGAGAAGCCTGAGAAGGGAAAAATAATGAATATTTCTACAGAAAACAAGAAGGTAAATGATAGTCCAGTTCTTAAGAGGGAAGATAGAATACTCTTAGCATTTCTTGTGATTATACCACTTATCCTGGGGTTTAGAGACTGAATTTATATCAACTCAGGCAGAATAATTTGTTTGTTTATAGAGAAGAACCAAGGGTTGGTGGGTGCATAAGTCAGCCTTGAAAGTGGTGGGCAGGGGGAAAAAATGGCAGTGAGGGGAGAAAGGAAACTTTTCATCACCCCTGCACTGAAGGATGGTAATGTGGTTAACCCTGGCACACACCTCACCTTCTCTGCGTGAGCGTCGGAAACATCAACATAAGCATGCAATGAAAATCTTTACAGGCAGCAAAAAGCTTGAGACACAGATGTACTGGTTTTCTATTGCTCCTATAATAAATTGCCATAAACAAATGACCAAAACAGCGTAACCTTATTATCACATAGTTCTGAAGGTCAGAAATCCCATTTGGGTTTCTGGGGCTAAAATCAAGGTATCAGAAGGGCTGTGTTCCTTCTGAAGGCTCTAGGGGAAAATTATTCTCTTTCCTTTTCCAACTTCCAAAGGCAACCACATTTCTTTGTTCCTGGCCCCTGGAGATAGAACCAGGTGTCTGATGATATCATGCTAAGCTCCAATTCTCTGACCTCACCCTGATTGAAGCCAGATGAATGCCTGGACTTCCCAAGCCAAGAGAACCCGTACCTGCCCTCTCCCTTCTTCCCTTCCTTTCTCTCTCCCTCCTTCCTCCCTTCCTTCTCTCTTTATTATTGTTTGAGTTGCTGTCTGACCCTCGAAATCCAAAAATTTCTAATTACACTAGTAGGAAACATGGAAAACAAAAATTACCTATGTTTGGAGTTATTTGATTACCAGCAGTGATGCAAGGGTATTGTAAGGGGTAGTTGGTATCTTCGGTGAAACAGTGAGGGGGCTGCAGTCTGCAGGGAGAAGAAAAACATTTGGCTTATACCCCTAAGAGTAGACTCAAGGCACTGCAGGCATGAAAACGGATGGGTCGCCACAGAGAAATACTATTAACTAGTTGCCAAGAACAATAGGTTGAAATATAGCCAGCAAGAGTCCTGGTCAAACCTCTGCTGGAGAAAAACCTCTTCCTGCCAGAGCAAAATTAAAACACAGTTAAGGGTAGTTCAATGTGCAGGAATCAGAATTCATCATGACGAGATTAGAACACACAAAAGCAAATTCCATCCAAATATCAGACAATTTAGAGGCAGGGTGTACAGACGCCACGTGCTTTTCCTTAGGCAATTTGCAATGAATGACAAAAAGAAACTCATTGCTCCAAGGACAACCATAAGAATACCCTATCTTTATCTCCTTTTCTACACTGTTCACCCACAAAAGCTGCTAAGAGCAAAGGTGGAAGGATGGAAGGTGGAAGGATGGAAGGTGGAAGGATAGAATGCTCTGAGTCAGCGACAAAACCCAGGTGATGAAGCTGATAGGCTGTTCTGGTTCCTCAGAAAGGTGAGCCTGCTCTTAGAGCATTGCTGAGATCTAGGGGTGTGCAAAGTGAGGGTGACTGAACTAACACAGGATGTGGAGCTATGAGAGTGGCCAGTGTTTGCTCAGACCTGCATGTTTCCCATGGCCCTGTAAACCCCATCACCACACAGCCACTCTGGGCTGAGAGCCCCATCACCAGGTGGGCAGGTGCTCTGGGTTGCATCTTCAGGTGATTACATGAAAGTCCCTCACGGTTCTCCAGATGCATGACCTAAAATACGTCACCTGTCCCTGTCCTTATTAAACTCCCTTCATCTCCATAGAAAATAAAATGAAAATAAAATCAGTAGCAAATAGCTCACCTTTTATCACCTCCCCATTCTCCACTCACAATCATCTCTGCCCTACTCCCTCAAACTCACTTCCCTGCACATGGATACAGTATACTCTGTTATGAGTAACAATGGCAATAGCTAACCAAATTAGTATTCAAAGATAATCTCCAAAGAACTGTAAATATATTAACTCACTTACTTTAATTCTGTCAATACACAATCTATGGAAGAAACTAGTTTTATTATTTGCATTGCAATTCATGCCTGTATTGGAGCTTGAACCCAAATCAGTATGAAAACTTTAAGACCTAATATCTAAGATCGGCATTTATCTTGCCATTGCCTGGTTCCATTTCTTACAAAACAGAACTAAACAAGAAATGGTTCCAAATGAGAAGGCATTATTTGGGGTTTGCATAATTGACATCGTTATCTGTCAGGTGGCTTAAATAAACCCAGCAGCCATTATAAGATCATTAGGAAAGAGGTAGCCGTAGGTCCAGAAGGCCAGTTGGCTGTGTTCTAATCATGGGAGAAGCAGCAATCCTAACAGGGGCCTCGGGGAAAATGTACTGAAGCAGCTGGAAGAGTTTAATGACCAAATCAAGGTAAAGAAATGACTACCTGTGCACCAGTGAATAGGATCATTTCAGCCGGTGCAGAGGAGCTTAGAGGTGCTCTCCTTGCCACCTCTAGCTTCCCCACTCCTAATGCAGAATCCCACATGTTCTCAGACAGATATTAGAGGGTGGAGACAAAGAAGGGAAAACATCTCTGACGTAAGTAAGTAGGCTTGGCTCAGCAGATCTTGCCTAGTCTGCATCCCCTCCCACTGAGGATTCAGTGGGTTTTAGGATAGGAGTCTTGTGCGTTTGTCTCCAGAACGCCAACTTTGCCGTGAAGGGGAATGTAGCTTGAGAAAGAGAGGTACACCGCCTGCTAATTGAAGCAGAATCTAATTTTAAAATCTCCTTTTCAGTAGGCATCTGGATGTTCTGTTTAATGCAACCGATTTACCTGGGGTCTATTTCCTGCCCAGCAGCCTAGGAAGAGAAGTACTGGAGGAGAAAATGATGAAATGAGAACCAGGTCTAGGAGGAGCCTGAGTGCCTTGAAGAAACGCATTCCACTCTGTAGCAAGGGGCTCCTGATTGCAGCATATCTCAGAGGATAACCTTGGGACTAGGTTGATCTGAAGTAGATGCTGACATCAGGGAAAGTTTCTTCTCCATGCATTTTTTTTTTCCCTCTTCAGAGTCATTGGATCTTGGGTGACAGAAGTAAAATGTTTTAGTTACTTTACATTTTGCAAAGAGTACCATTCAACCACCTTGGGCCAGGTAACCCGGGTTCACCCCTACTCTAATATCCCCCCAAACCATCTTTTACTAATGTGAAAACCTTCCTCTCCCAAATCATGAACATCTTCCAATGCCTGATCTCATTGATTTATCATTACAACAATATTTGAGGTATCATTATACCCAGTTTACTAAGAATAGCAAGGCACAGAGAGGTTAGGGAATTCACCCAAAAGCACACAGTTTGTAATCAAAATTTACATTTATTAAGGCACACCATGCCCGGACATGGGGAAAAGCACTCTGTAGAGACTATGCCAACTAAAATCCACCAGCAGCCTCTTGAGGTGGGAAGCATTGCCATTTTCAGTTTTGCTCCATAGATGAGGAACCAGAGTCTGGATGATGAGTAACTTACCTAAACACAATAGAAAGGAATTGGGATATAACACCGGCCTTGTGGCTCCAGCACTTTCTCCACAATCCCATGCTGCATTGTTAGTTCACAAAGACCCTGGGCTTGAATAAAGTTCTCTTACTCCAAGTGAGGACTCAGCAAATTGGACAGGAAATAACATCTATATAAAAATCCAATCTTGCTTCATATATAATTGGACAAAGTTAGAGATATAAAATTATTTATTGTGTGAATCTCAGTAACCCCAAAGACTTTCAGTTGCTTTGGTTTGGTTTGGTTTGGTTTTAGTTGGTGGTTTTGCAAGTTTGGAACTGCTGAGGTGTCATTAAACTCATCAGTATAATAAAACTTTAGATGATTCAGAGGTCTCATTGGAAATTTCTGGATCTCAGAGGATAGAAGCTAGACAGGGATGGATAAAAAGAGAAGCAGACACTCTGTTATTGGCATTACCGAGAGGGATTTTAGGAAGAACATAAATGTCTAATGGGAATTTGTGAATTTGCTTTCTGTGTGATGTGCAATGGAAATCTACTCCCACATTCCCCCATGGAAATGTCAGTGAAATTCAGAGTGATTATTATGTTTGATACAAGTATGCTTCTTTTTCTGGAAAATACAAAGAAGTAATGAGCTCTATATCAAGACTGTTGGGAGCCCATGGGGACAAGCAATTTCTCCTTTTATATCAAGAGCATAACTGACTCCCAGCCTGAAGAAAGTAAAAAAAAAAAAAAAAAAATGAGGCAGCTATACATAAATACTATACATGCATATAACTGGTGCTACCAAATTTATGGTGGCCCTTTCCAGTTATTTGACAAATATTTCTTGCTTGCATTCTAACTGCCTCCTAAGTATTATAGTTATTTTTTAGTCGTCGGGTATAGCATTAAACAAAACAGAGTCCTGATCCACATGGAACTTCCATTTCACTGGGGGAAGACGCTAAACAGAAATCATCTTGGATCCAGACATGTATTGTTGGGAGGGTAAAGAATGGCTGAAATTAGGGAGAAAAGCATTAGGATGCTAAAGAAGGCTTTTTGAGAGGAGTCCTGTGACAATAAGAGGAACAAGCATTCCAGGTGGAGGGAAGACCATGTCCAAGGGCATGTGGCTCCAAGTCTCAATGGAATTGGGTTTGGTGTAGTCAGGAAGACTGTGTGGTCTCAACATAGCAAACAAGTGTGCTCTCAACATAGAAAACAAGAGGGACAGCAAGAGGATTTGGGATGGGAACCCAGGGAAGGCCAGGTGTAGTAGTGTTTTGTAGATCATAATGGGCAGTTTGTACTTCACCCTTATAGTAATTGGCAAGTCATTGGAGGGGTATGATGGAATAGAGCTTGTGAACAATGGACCAGACACTGGTGTGAGTGGAAACAGAAATAAGTATTCCAGATGAGAGCTGGATTATAAGAGCATAACTTTTAGAGAAGCTGACTTCAGATAGCATTTAGAGACAGAGTCTAAAAGGGTTGCTGTGAAAGTGGATGTTGGATATGAAGGAAAGCATGCTATTAAGTATGATACTGGGGTTTCAGTTCAACAAACATGAAGTTGAAGCCTATGAAACCAATGCTTCTGCAGGTGAAAACTAAGGTCCCAGTAGCATGTCTTTGTGGAAGTAGGATCTATGAAGCTCCATGAAGGCACCCAGCCAGGAACTGCTGAATTGTGCTGGGACTATCTGAGAGTCCCAACTATTCACAGCTGGCAACTTGGCCCGAATTGTAGAGTGAGGTCTATGATTGGAGAAAGAGGCACACAACTCAAGAAATGATGTAACTAGCAACAGAGAACCCCAACTTCACAGGGCATTCTACATGAGTCAATGTAATATCTTGCTCAGTAGGAACAAGCATCCTTTGGTTACCACTCTAGGTGGACGAATAAGCTGAGAAATGGCTAAGTGAAGATTATCAATAAGTACACAATTCATTATCATGATAATCTTATGAAGTATCATTTTAGCCACCTTACGGAGGCACAGTAGACTGTATCATTTGGGGGAACATTGTTTTCCATAAAAAATGTCTGTAACAATTATATGACCCCTACATGTGGACAGAATAAATATGTGTGTGCTTTGTTGAATGTTAGGAGGTGTACATACATGCTTATATCTATCCAAGTATCTATCTACACTTTAATTTTTAAACTTAGACAGTCTCACTTCACCTAACTAGGACCCCTTTTCTCTGTTGTGCTTAATATAAATTATTATTATCATTCAAACTGAAACATATATATATATTTGGAAGGAGAAAATAAAACCTCACCTTAGAGTACAAAACCCAAGAGGAAAAGAAACAGTTATTATAATATCAAAAATGTCCAAAACCTAAATATAGGATCCAGTCTTTGCAAGGAATTGGGGGTCAGAATCATTATTATCCCAACTTCATAGACATGGAAACAGAGACTCTGATAGGTCAAGTAAAACGCCAAGGTCCAGACACCAAGAAGCAGTGATGCCAGGACTCAGATCCTCGCCTCCCAACCGTACATTCTTCATTCTGTCTCTCACCTTAGTACATCACCTGGAATGTACTAGATGTCTAAAAGATACCCATTAAATAAATGCAAAAAGAAATCATTTATGTTCTCTTACAAAATGTAGAACAGAACAAAGACATTTTGCTTAACTTAATGATTCTAAAACGTATACTTACTTATTAACAATCATCCAAGCATCTGTTTTCCTCTCCTTCATCTATCAACATATATTTTGGCTGGTTTGATTTAATTTTTTTCCTATCTGAAGAGCCATGCAACCTTCCCACAAATGCATCACTGTTGGCAGGATTCAATGTTTGTCCTTGAACCCCACATTGGGTTTTAATTTGAGGATGATGGGCTCCAGAATCATTCTTTCTTTAGGCAGAATCCATTTCCTGTAAAAGTAGATAAGTGAGCATTTTGCTTCACAAGAATAGACATGGAAGGAGGTCCTAGGAGAAACCTATATTACTCTACTCATTAAATTTTTCAGGCCATTTAGGATACTTGTGGAGGTTTCAGGCTGCAGGACATTTTCCCTCTGTCACATTTTGTTTTTCCGTTCAGTTCTATACAGACCATAAGTTGATTGAATGCACACATTGTGTAACATATTATACTAGGTTCAGGTTGGGCTAGAAAAGTAAATAAGATGGGATCACTGTCTGGGCAGAAGCAGGGAAGGTTCAGAGAGATACTCAGGAGACACATGACAAGACAGGTAAGTGAGAAGAGTTTGCAAGATGTAAACTGTGGTGGGAGAATAGAGGGGCCCCCAATCATTCTGTAGTCTGAAAGCAAGGCAGTTAAGTTAGTTAGGTTAGGTTAGTTACTACACGCCCAGGGACAGAGGTAAGAAAGACATTACAGGGCAGAGCAGAGTTAGCAAGACCACAGAGTCAACAAAGGTAGGTACAGTGAGGGACACTACGTGATGCCTTGTGGTTGTGGCATGAATGTGCACAGGGAACATACCAGGTGAGTTGGAAAGCCAGGTCAGGGCCATTCAAGAGCCATGAATGTCATGTTACTGTTTGCTTCCCATTTTCTCCCCATCACATCCACAGGGACTTGCACAAGTCCCTGCTTAAAAATGTGTGAAATAAACAATGAAATGCTAGAATTTAGGGATACAAAGACAAATAAGATATGCTCTGGGTTGTTATGATTCTCAAGGCCTGGTAGAGGTGAGTTTCAGAGGCAGATAATGTGGCCCAGGCAAGAAACTAATGGTCTGAACAATTATGCAAGCCCAGCGAAGAGATTTTGACATTCAGGTGACAAGAGCCACTTTATTTTTATTTATTTATTTATTTATTTATTTATTTATTTATTTATTTATTTATTATGTTATGTTAGTCACCATACAATACATCATTAGTCTTTCATGTAGTGTTCCACGATCCATTGTTTTCATATAACACCCAGTGCTCCATGCAGTACGTGCCCTCCTTAATACCCATCACCAGGCTAACCCATCCCCCCACCCCCCTCCCCTCTAGAACCCTCAGTTTGTTTCTCAGAGTCCATAGTCTCTCATGGTTCGTCTCCCCCTCCAATTCCAACCCCCCATTTTTCCCTTCCTTCTCCTAATGTCCTCCCTGCTGTTCCTTATGTTCCACAAATAAGTGAAACCATATGATCATTGACTTTCTCTGCTTGACTTAGTTCGCTTAACATCATCTCCTCTAGTCCCATCCATGTGGATGTAAAAGTTGGGTGTTCATCCTTTCTGATGGCTGAGTAATATTCCATTGTACGTATGGACCACATCTTCTTTATCCATTCATCTGTTTGAAGGGCATCTCGGCTCTTTCCACAGTTTGGCTCTTGCGGACAAGAGCCACTTTAAATAACTCTTGCTCTCTCTCTCTCTTTCAAATAAATAAATAAAACCTTTAAAATAATTAAATAAAAAAGTAAAATAAATATCTCTTTTCTTATCAAATAGAAGGGGCAACACTGAATATGGAAGATTCAGTTAAGCCTGGCAAATCTATCTTTCATTGATTGTCTCTTGGATGAGAAAGACCTAGTTGTAACCAAAGGAAGAACAGCATAATGGGATTGGGAAACTGACTTATGGTTCACTGATGTTTCAACACGGGGATGCAGATGAATATTTGAAGAACACCAGGATGTGAGCTTCCACATGACGCAGTGCTCTTGTTGGCTCCCTGCGTGTGCCCAATTTACACTCTCAAAAGTTCATCCTGCCATTTTTAGAAGAGGCAGCTTACAGAGATGCCTCTTCATCTCTTTGACCCTCGCTTCTCTATAATTAGATGTAAAATGTGCTCTGTACTACATCCCACTTATTCCTACCTTCCAGAATCTATCAAAGGAATTGCACAGATGATTGAGATAATAACACAGTGTTATGTAACATGACCAAAAGCTCTGGAACCATATTTGGCTTCTCCACACACGAGCTGTGTGATTGAAGGAAGGTCACTTCATACCTCAGTCTCTTCATCACTACCACTGAGATGTAAATTTTATATGAATTTTTTGAACTCATTTTGCAAAGTATAAAATAGGAATTTATTTATTTATTCATTTTATTATGTTATGTTAATCACCCTACATTACATCATTAGTTTTTGTTGTAGTGTTCCATGATTAAAATAGGAATTCTTAACCAGAGTTTATAAATTCCAAGTGAACTGAATATTCCATATGGACATACATGTTTTTGGAGTATATAAAGTTCTGAGATCAAATGATAAGCATGATGTGTGTTTAATTAAGTACATTTTTTGTCTGGTTTCTGTCTCCATGCAGGCTTAAAAGCCTTTGTTAGATTCTCAAAACATTCCTAACCCAAAGGAAACTAAGCCTCCCTGCTGCAAAATGGTATGTACAACAGTTGTAGTAGGATCATTTACTTTGGTTCCTAAAAAAGGAAAAGCTGTGTCATACAAAGTAGTCTCTAGAATTCCTTGATTTACTGATCGGTTTTCCCTTCTTGTTTTGTACTCAGAAGTCCTGGACAGAAAATTGTCTGGGGGAGTAGTTATTTAGAAATGTAGGATCTAATTTTGATAACTCAATAGACGATGAGTCCTGTTGCCAACTAAGGGAGTCACAGCAATACCTCAGGGCCTCCTTCCCTTCACTCATTTCTGTCTATCCTTGTATGCATTGGCAGTCATGATCTCTTAGATTCTTTGTAATCTTTTCAGTGAGTTATCTTAACTGTTATCTTAACTATCCAAGAGCTGTTAAGGTTAAACCTCTTATAAAGCTGAACTGGTCAATTCAACAAAAACAACTGGTTGGACTGTTTACTTATGTCCTTGAAATGAACTGATTATGAGTTCCCTGGATGGTTGCTAAGTTTCAGTGACTTCCAGGTTTTCCCATCTGTAAAATAAAGTGGATGAAATTCCTATTTCGATCCATTCTTGAGCAACAAACTAGCTTCTGCAACGTTTCCACACCTTCCGTCTGAGCTCATTCCTCATTCTTTCTGTCGTTGTCCATCATGTTTTCTCAGGCTGCATTACAGGTCTATCTTCTCCACCTATTGAACCACCAATCCTAAAAACTTTAGTGAGATCGTTCCCAGACTCTTCCACTCCCAATACTTTGTTCTTTTGTTGAATTCTACTTAGATGTCTTTAGCATAGTCTGCTATGTGGCAAGAGTTCAAAATGTCATTATGTGCATCTGCACCTTAGTGTTGAAAGGAAATCATCCTAGGCATCCCTCTATCACAAGGTGCAGAAACAGATCCAGCATGCTTCATAATCCACATGTGTGAATGAAAGAGCAAAGCCAGGACTTGTGCCTCCTAAAATTAGCATGCCATATCAGGAGAGAGTTGTACCATGACCTAGTCATTAAACATAGAGAAGAGAGTGCACAATTGCATTAAGGAATTGATGTTTGGGAAGCTAACCCAGTTGTGTGTATCAATGCCTCTGTCATGGGCTAACCTTGGGGTAAGGTCTCAGCGCAAATGCAGAGGTGAGTAGCTTAGAGGAGAAAAACCAGCGAGGTGATGAAGAACTGTTCAGGGAAGAAGAAACTCACTGTCATCAACCAGGTCAATAAGGTGAGGGGAAAAAAAAAAAAAAAGGCAGAACCAGAAAGTATTGGCAGAGAAAAGCATGGCTGGTGGTTTGAGTCCAAACTTCTCCCTTAATGATCATGAATGTTTTGCTTTATGTCTCTAAGTTTCAGTTGTTTCTGTAAGGCAATGATAGACATATATACCTCAGCATGTAACTTTGAGAATTGATATAATAAATGTAGTTGCATGGCCCAATGTCTTGCACTAAGGATGTGATCGATCAATTGTGGCTGCCATCTTGTTAGTTTCCTAATACTTGAACTAATGGATTCAAGGAATATTGCCAATAACATTTAGCTCCATTTAGTACCAGATGGTGAGGTTGAGTTCCTGGTAATTTCTCATCCAAGTTAAACTCCCCCATGAGCTGATATAAGCCTGGGTGGCATACAGGTGCCTGGGTTAGCCCATCAGTAGACAGAGTTGTCAGGACGGAGGCACTGGGATGGTCAAAGAAATGCACTGAGGCCCGTTCCTGTCTAAGGCTTGTTCCGCTATGTCAGGCAAAATGTGTTGCGAGCCCTTGATCTCCATGGTAACCTCCCCCTGCCACACACAAATACACTAACATCTGGGGTTCTTATTTTAGGCTATAGCTATTTTTTTCCCTCTTTTTGATTCACTTCTCCAGAGTTATAAACTTCTGTAATGCATGATAAGTTGCATCTACCTAATATCATCGACAGATTTTTCTGCCAGGAAAAGAAATGTCCAATGAAAGCAAATCAATGGGTCATGGAAGCAGCTCTACCCAGCAGTGACCTCATCTGCCTGTTTCAAAAGAAGGTGAAAAAACAGCAATTCAGCAGCAGACGAGGATTACTGGAAGTGATCATTTTTTATGCAGCACGGTCTTGCGTTCTTTTCACAGAGGTTACAATGATGTGAACTGCAAGATCGGAGAGATATCACAGTAAACTTGAATCCTGGCCCTTATGCTTTTACCTGCTCAGCCACATCTTGGAGCCTCCCTGTCCTCATGCGTGAAGCAGTAAGAGCAATAGTCACCTGACCTGCATCTTCAGGTTTTTGGATTGTTTGTTTTAAGATACCATATGTGAAATTTTTTGTACACTTTATACTGATATGCAAATATAAGTTCTCATTATCCATCATGCTTTGATTGTTCCTTAATTTTTAACAGGGGTCTAAAACTAAAGTTCTGCCTTCCCCTTTCCCCTTTCCTCAGTACAGAGAAGTACTAGGTAGGGGGGACCGTTAAGTATTTATCTAGCACATTGGAGGCAAGGGTTTTATTCTGCTTTGTTTACTGCCAGAGCTCAACCTCAGAACAGCAGTTAACTTGGTACACATTTAGTAAAGTTGCTGTGTAGATATATTTTTGTCTTGGTTTGGAGCCTGTAAGAACAGACCCCTGAGACAAAGATTGGAGTGTCAAGAGTGCACTTGGGAAGTGACCTTAGGAAACACCCATAGGAGGATGGGGAAGTGAGTCGGGGAAGGGAAGGAGCCAAGGAAAGGTATATTAACAAGGAAGTGATTACCATAGTTGTCAACAGAGCTTAATTCTGCTGGGGAGTGTGAGAGCCAATGTAGGACACACGCCTCAGATCGGTCCCATCCAAAGCACAGTGAAGCTGGGGTACTGGACCACCCGCTCCAGTCAGGGAATCAGTTAAGTGCTCCTCATCAGGAGGCATTAGTCCCCAGCACTTCCTTCCCACTCCCCACAAGGACAGAGGGAGGTTCTAGCAGGGAATGAAGGCAGGTGGAGAATCGTGGTGCTGGCAGTTGGACGTTGGGCCAGCATCACAAAAATATTAAGGGGTTATAGGCAGGGCACCAATGGCATCGGTTTCAATTATGTATCAGAAAGTCTGTGGAAAGCATCTTAATTTCTGTACCTCAGATGGTGTTTTCTGTTATTCAGGGATTCTAAAGAATATGATCTGTGATTTGATGTCACTAATGTTGGATGTGGAGAGAGAAAAAGCTGACGAGGCAACATGTAGATTGCTATGATTTGGACCATTCAGTATCTGCATCTCTACCTAGATCTCTCTCTCTCTGTGTATATATGTATACATACACATATGTTTATTTAAAATATAAGCTGTTGCATGTTGTGGCTAAGGATCATGTGTTCTGGTGAGAGAAGCAAAAGTAGAAAACAGGTTAAAAAAGGGGCACTAGATTTGCATTCACAGGCTTTCTTTGTCATCAACTGATAGGTAATCACAGACAGTTCATCTCTCCTCAATTGCAAAATTAGAGTCTTGAGCCAGAGCAGGGAAAAAACTACATTTCAAGGCATGTTCCACCTTCACTGAATGAAGGGTGGCTGCCAAGACACTTGGGTGAGAATTATGAGACCGAATTCAGGTTTGTGGTAGATGAGCCCTGGCTTCATCCCCTGAGGTCCACAGGGGGCCTGGAAGGGCCATGTTTATGCCCTCCTGGTTCTGAATGATTGCTATAGGCGCTGTGAACTCCTTTTACCCTATCCTGTCTGAGCTTTGTTTTATAATCATCAACTTAAAAAACATTCCATTAATGGGAGACAGAGATTTTTTTAAAGTCTCAAATTAAAAAAAAAATACACTTAGCACTCACTGAACCTTGTATCTCACTGTCCTCCCCTAAGGGTTCAGAACACCCATCTGAACGGGTAATGCTCAAGGTTACTAAGACGGGCGGAAAACATCACTGTTGGGCAATTGTGAAGAAGGATAGGTTAATACTGATTTCTTTCTCATGACAAGTAAATAAACTATGTTATCACATGTGGGTGCAAAGGCCAGAATTTAACAAGAGTATAGACAGGAAATAATGAAACAGAGGTCATGAATCTCCAGAGAACATGGTCCAATACCCTGAATAGTCATTTAATTATTACATTTATTTATAATTTTAAATAGACTTGCACATATATCTTTGTAAATGGCTCTCAAAATAAACACTGAGATAAATAATAAGATGCAAGCCTAGGGATGGAGCAGCGATGTTCCCTTTATTCAATATTATATGCCCATCATCTGGAAGAATTTCAGACCTAGTGTTCATCTTCAATAAATACTTGTGGAATTAATGTCTTGTTTTCCCTTTTCTAGACAAGATGATGTGTTTTTCTCAGCTCATGCGGTTTGTATACAGAAGAATCATTGCTTTAACACAGGTTTTCAAGGTATGTCCTAGACATTGTACCTGTATGCAATCACACCTAATGTTCAGACCCATCAGAAATCACATCAGTTTTTGTTTAGCTCCTCAATTAGACTGTAAGCTCTTATCTCTGTCTCTCACAGCGGAGCCTCAGGACGTAGCTCAGTGCCTTAGACATAGCAGCTGATCAAAACCTAATTGTTGTAAGAATTTCCATTTTAACAGTAAAAAAACTTAGGCAAAAAATTAAGGGACTAAATCAAAGTCATTTAGAGAATGAATGACAGAGGCTTGCCTAGAATCCAATGCTTTCCCCTAAGTCCTGGTAGAACTAACAAAGAGGAAAATTTTAGGAAAAATTAACTGCTAAACATTATGTCAACATGCCCAGTGTTTCAGTTCTGTCTGATGTGGATATTAAGAGAATAGTCCCCAAAGTCACCAGCTGCAAAGTAGTTGCGGGGGAAAAAACTTGAAACAAAGTGCCCAGACAGGCATCATGAGTCAAAACACTATCAATCTGGGGAGATCTATGTTGCCTTTTACAGTGATCTCTGGCCTTATTGAGCCTAATGGATAGTGATTCCAAATGTCAGATTTTCCCTTTTTTCATTTGACCCTTGGATTTCAGAGTGAATTACATTTATCACAGAAAGGTCAGCAAATTCCTTGAAGTGAAATGTGTGCTGAGAATAAGGGAAATTTAATGGTTAATGGGCATTGGCTTTTCAGCATCCTTACCAGTGAGAAGCATGTTGTCAAACTTCTAGCTTTATAAAAGGAAGATAGAGCTAAATTCCTACTAAATAACTATCTGAATCAATGGTGCATTTGTATCTAAGCCTAATCTATCCCATGAATAACCATAAATTCAGCTTCTTCTGGATTTAAACTATGCAACTTTACCCAAGGCACCAGTAGCAGATACTTCCAGTGCTCATACCCTCTTGGCCCCCTTTTGGTTTCAGTCCTGGTGGTTGTAGATGATTCAGGTTCACCTCCAACTGACAGGTCCTACCTCAAACTGGCTCTGCCTGTCTCTCTCTATCATGCCCTGAGGTCTTCTACTACAAGAGCCCACTTAGTCCTCTCAAATACAGCCTGGAAATGAGCAGGAGTGGGGACGTGCATGTCTTTAGTTTAATGAACAGATGTTACACCCTCCCCTCTTCCAGAGGGACCAATCTATGATATGCATGTGTGTGCATGTCATTCAGTTACCAGAATGGGGGTACAAAGCAAATTTCCAGGAACAGTTTTAAAGTCATTAAAGATTAAATCTCTGCAATAACTAGGTCCTGGGTTTACAAAGATGACTGAAGATGGCCCTTGAATTGTCAGAGTTCAGGAATCAACAGGTGAGAGATATCTGGAAATGTGTTTCTCCCTCTGTCATCTTGGCAGACTATTCCTCTATGAAAACTCAGGTCAGAAGTCACCTCTTTCAGAAAGCTTCTGACATTTTCCTTCAGAATTTTCCTCTACAAATGTCCTTACCAGTTGTTTTTGGATATATGTGCTGATATCTGTTCCTCTTGTTAATAGGTGAGCTCCCTTGAGGGCAAGACCCTGTTTTCTTCAGCTCTGTCTTCACAGAATGTCCAACAGTGTATACAGTGGGTCTTCAATAGAGGTTTAACTTAAGGAACCAAATTAAATTATCGATCCTTGGAAAATTTAGCCAAGTGTCTTGTACATAAGTTTGTGATTCTTTCCTTCCTCCCTCCCTTCCTTCCAGTGGATTATCCCTATTGCTATTCCTATGGACAAATTTTGTATCTCTATAATTCTATGAGTGAGCAAAATCTCTAGTCATTTAAAACCAAATGGATTTCCAATGGTCTTGGAGAAGAGTGGGTCAAATTTCTGACTACAGTATCTTGGGTACCTTAGAATTTAAAGCTCCTGTAAAACTGATTTCAGTGCCTGCCATTTTCAGGATAAACCAACTCTCAAAGAAAATATTAACTAGTGGCAGCTATAAAAGAAGAGGATAACAGGTTGATGACCAAATGCTTCTGAGAAGTAAGAGAGAAGAAAGAACAAATAGCTAGCCCCCAGGCTTGTTAGAAAGGTGGAGTGGTATGGTCTGATGGCATTCATTTTGTATTTTTTCTCTCATCTAGAAACATCAGTGCCCTCTTGTCCTAGGCCTGAATCTTCTGGCACCACTAATTTCCTCCTTAACAACCCCCCCCCCGCACCACATACACATACATACCAAATAAATGCATGTAATCAAACACAAACGCAAGCCACCTGGCTCACCAAACATTTGGTATGCACTTCAACTATATTTTTCCCCCATTTTAATGTTGTCACTCAAGCATGGCTGTAAAATGTAGGGGCAAAATCATATTTCCCTTCAGCAACTGGATGTATATGCCATGTTGTGGTGGGCTGGCTGTGGAGTATTTTCTTTTTGAATGAAGGAAGTCATCCTGAACATATACTCATTTCCAGTAATTGCTTTTTCCTCTATATCACAATATGCTGGAGGACATATTTTTTGTTGTTTCCTTTCTGTTGGTTCCATTGCTTATTAATGGGTTTTGAATTCTGTATCTTTAGGTTTATTTCCTGATTTTGGTCAAGGAACTTTATAAAGAGCTCTGCTATGAGAAAAACTATAAGAAGGCAAAGATGGACACCTGGTCAGGACAAAAAAAAAAAAAAAGAACCTAACTTTGCAAAATGCCTTCACAGACAAGATCTAGGTTGCTTCTTTCAAAGACTAGAAGACTGGAAGGTCAGGTTTTATTCTACTGTTTTACAGATTAAGTACTAACTCTGGGAGGTGAAAAAGACTTGGCCAAAGTCATTCATATGGAAGGTTGTGGAGCCTACTTGCAACAAAATCAAGTCTTGGCTCCTGTCAGTTCTTTTTAGTGGACCAATATAAAAGTTACTATAATAAGAATAAATCAGTTATCTAAAAATAATGATATATGAGCCATTAAATAATTAGTGCCACTCACTATATAGTCAATTTCTATTATTTCTGGTACTCATTTTAGTATGGTTTACAAAGGAAGAGAAGCACTTATAAGCAACTTGTTCATGACCCCATTGTTTTTAAATAGTTGTGCTTAAATCATACTTTAGTGCAACAACATTCAAAGCCCGTGTCCTCTCACTCCATCACCTGACTTATAGTCTGAGAGCTAATGGCCAAGTTCAGTGAGGGTATTTGTAGTAAATAGAAACTGGTAATCCTAAAGCCAAGAGGACACAGAAATTAACAAGGGTTGTTTGTTTTAGTTAGTAAATCCCATGGTCAAAACTCAAGCTAGAGGGGTGTCTGGGTGGCTCAGTTGGTTAAGCGGTTGCCTTCGGCTCAGGTCATGATCCCGGGGTCCTGGGATCGAGCCCCACATCTGGCTCCCTGCTCAGTGGAGAGCCTGCTTCTCCTTCTCCCTCTGCCTGCCACTCTGCCTACTTGTGCTATCTCTCTGTGAAATAAATAAAATCTTAAAAAAAAAACTCAAGCTAGAGAAATAGAAGACAGGGAGAAGATTAGTAGAGAGTTAGCAATTAGAAAATAATTTTAAATTGGGACACCACTGTCAACAGGATGTGAATAAGTAGATAGAGGATATTTTAGTAAGCTTGAGCTGCTTTGACAAATACCATAGACTGGGTGGCTTAAAGAACAGACATTTATTTCTCACAGTTCTGGAGGCTGGAAGGCCAAGATCAGGGTGCCAACATGGTTGGGTTCTGGTGAGAGCCCTCTTCCTGGCTTGCAGGTTGCTTCTGTGTGCTCACCTGACCTCCTCTTTGTGCACACATGTATAGCTAACTAGCTAGCTATCATCTATCTATCTATCTATCTATCTATCTATCTACCTACCTACCTACCTACATATATACATTCAGGGGCTCTAATCTCTTCAGGAGCACTTACCATGACCTAATTACCTCCCAAAGATTCATCTCCAAATAACATTACACTGGGAATTAGAGCTTTAACATATGAAGTCTGAGGGACACGATTCATTCCGCATTAAAGGAAATAATATAGAGACTTAGTGGAGATGCATTGTCTCTTAATGAAGAACTTGCTTCAGAAAGTACTGAATTCAGGCATTAAAGGCTGAGTGGAAAAAACTCACTCTCTTTCTCATCCTTCCTAAACTCCACCTCTTGGCTCTGCTTATCTTATTTGTGGCCTCATTGCCCCCAAGTACAACCAAGTTCTCACCTTATTCCAAAGAAAATGTACTTCCTCCTTTCATCTTTGTTACCTAAAGGGTAAATACTTCCTACCTCCAAACTGAAGAGCCCAAAGAAGAGCTCTCTTGGTTCACTTAGGCACTGCCCTGGACTATGTGCTAAGACAGGAGGACTGAGTGCCTCAGGTTCTGGGTTACACACCCTCTGGGGCCAGAGCATGGGGTCCTATGACTGGTCACCACACATAGGAGATGAGCAGTTGCCTAAGGAAATGGAGTAGTTGGCAGACAAAAATATCTAATGTGAAGTGCAGGAATGTCCTGGCATGGTAACTGGTGGGTGACGAGAAATGTAGTAAGTATGAAAATGTAACGGTATGGAAAAGGTTGGGTTGGGAATCAGGTAATCTGGACTCTGTTCTATTACTCTCTGCATGTGAACAATGAGTTTCACTTCTCTGGGCTTCAACTTAACTATCAGTAATATGAGGACTCCCCAAATTGGCTGTGTATAGGAACCATTTTAGAGAGTTTTGAACATATATTGCTAGAATGTCCTAACACGAGAAAACTATATATAAAGATAAAGGTTAGAAAAATAATTATCTCTTGGCCAGTGTTCAGGGACCACTGTACTGTGTGACCTCTCTGGACCTTTACTGTTCTAATATTGATGATTATAATTGAGAGGGAGAGACAGAGACAGAGAGAGACAGAGAGAGAGAGACAGAGAGAGAGAAATATCTTTGGATGAGGAATAAGAACATGCAGACTTTCATGGCTGACCCAAGATAGCTGTGTCATGTGTCACTCAATACTCCCATTACAGTATATGCTTGCTGATAAACAGTGAAAGCCTACCACATGCTTTCAAGCAAAGAAGATTCTCAAGACTTTCCAAATAAAGATCAACGGGCTCATTCTGCACGCAGACAATTTCATCAACGGAAACACACACCATAGAAATAGACTACTCCCCATGGTTTCCTGCCCTCCAGCTTTCGTAAAGTCGTAACAGATGTTCGACAGCTTTACAGAGCCCCAGACTGCTAGCAGCTGTGCATTGACTCCTGCTAATTAAGCCACCTATCACCTGACCAACAGTGCATTCCACATTGGGATTGCTCTAGGAGAGGCAACAGTCACACTAATCATTCACCTTGAGTGGAAAAGATTTCAGACACGAAACAAGCTTCTTCCAGCACTACCTGCTCCTACCGGGAAGACAATAAACTCCACACTGAAAGGGAGAACACAATTTACTGGGGATTAGCGTCACAGCTTCTTTTGAGTGTGAAAATAAATTGTTTAGGGATCATTTTGTTATGGAGTTCTTAACCAAGGTATAAATCTGGATCACTTCTGGGTCTTTTGGATTCCAGATCCCTGGACCCCAGCCTGGACATGTGTATCAGAATCTCAGATGGATGGAAATGCTGATGTCTAGCCCACCAAAGGGTTAATTTGAGACTAGAACTCAGGCTTTTTGAAAATTAAAAAAGAAAAATGAAGGATGAAGATTTAAGGGCTGAGGCTATCATCCTGCATTTATTTATTAATTAATTAATTTTTATTTAAATTCAGTCAGCCAACATATAGTACATCATTAGTTTCAGATGTAGTGTTCAGTAATTCATCAGTTGCGTATAACACCCAGTGTTCATCACATCATGTACCCTCCTTAATGCCCATATCACCCAATTACCCCATCCCCCACCCACCCTGCACCCCTCCCTCAACCCTCAGTTTGTTTCCTATAGTTAAGAGTCTCTCATGGTTTTTCTCCCTCTCTGATGACTTCCCATTCGGTTTTCCCTCCCTTCCCCTACGGTCCTCTGTGCTGTTTCTTATGTTCCATGTATGAGTAAAGCCATATGCTAATTGTCTTTCTCTGACTGACTTATTTCACTCAGCATAATACCCTCTAGTTCCATCTGCATCAATGTAAATGGTAAGTATTCATCCTTTCTGATGACTAATATTTCATTGTATATATATCACATCTTCTTTTTCCATTCATCTGTCAGTGGACATCTAGTCTCTTTCCACAGTTTGGTTCTTGTGCACATGGCTGCTATAAACACTGGGGTGCAGGTGACCCTTCAGATCACTATATTTGTATCTTTGGGGTAAATACCTAGTAGTGCAATTGCTGGGTCATTGGATAGCTCTATTTTTAACTTCTTGAGGAACCTCCATACTGTTTTCCAGAGTGGCTGCACCAGCTTGCATTCCCACCAACAGTGTAAGAGGGTTCCTCTTTCTCTGCATCCTTGCCACCATCTGTTGTTCCCTGTGTTAGTTTTAGCTATTGTGACTGGTGTAAAGTGGTATCTCATTGTGGTTTTGATTTGTATTTCCTTGATTCCGAGTAATGTTGAGCACTTCTTCATGTATCTGTTGGCCATTTGTATGTTTTCTTTGGAGAAATATCTGTTCATGTCTTCTGCCCATTTCATGACTGGATTATTTGTTTTGTGGGTGTTGAGTTTGATAAGTTCTTTATAGATCTTGGATATTAGCTCTTTATCTGATATGACATTTGCAAATATCTTTTCCAATTCTGTAGGCTGCCTTTTAGTTTGTTGACTGTTTCCCTTGTTGTGCAGAAGCTTTTTATCTTGATAAAAGTCCCAGTAGTTCATTTTTGCTTTTATTTCCCATGCCTTTGCAGACATGTGTAGCAAGAAGTTGCTGCGGCCTGGGTTGAAGAGGTTGCTCCCTATGTTCTCCTCTAGGATTTTGATGGATTCCTGGCTCACATTTAGGTCTTTCATCAATTTTGAGTTTATCTTTGTGTATGGTGTAAGAAAATGATCTGTACTCTAAAAACTACAGAACACTTATGAAAGAAATTGAGGAGGACACAAAGAAATTGGAACACATTCTATGCTCATGGATTGGAAGAATAAGTATTGTTAAAATGTCTATGCTACCCAGAGCAATCTATACATTCAAGCCTTATCAAAATACCATCAACATTTTTCACAGAGCTGGAACAATCCTAAAATTTGTATGGAACCAGAAAAGACCCTGAATAGCCAGAGAAATGTTGAAAAAGAAAACCAAAGCTGATGGCATCACAATACTGGACTTCAAGCTCTATTACAAAGCTGTAATCATTAAGACAGAATGGTACTGGCACAAAAACAGACACATACATCAATGGAACAGAATAGAGAACCCAGAAATAGACCCTCAACTCTATGGCCAACTAATCTTTGACAAAGCAGGAAAGAATATCCAGTGGAAAAAAGGCAGTCCCTACATTATTTTTTTAAAAGCTAATTTAAAAATATATATGTTTGTATACCTTCTTAGGGTAGGGATGCAGCAAAAGTAAAGAACATCAGTTTGGAGTCACATAAGTGATTTATATCCTGACCATGTCTACATATTTGGCACAATATTATGAAAACACAAACACACACACACACTTGATAGTTAAAAGTATTTGTCTGAGAAAACAATCTTGCTTTCTGGATTCAAATTTCAACCCCATGACTTTTTGTAAAACCTCATACGAGATAGTTAATGTCAGAGTCCTCAAATACGCATTGGGATAATAGTAGTGCCTACTTCATAGAATTGTTGGAAGATTTAATTTTTTAAAGATCATAAATGTAAAGCACTTTGTTCAATTTTTTGCATATAAATTCTTGGTAAGTATGAGTTATGATTATTATTCAAAGCCTGAGAAACCTGTTTCTACTTAGTGTGGATACCAAAGTCTGAGGTTAAATCTTGATCATAACATTTACTAACTGCCACGATCCACTTGCTGACTCTGGTCAAAGTGGGGAATGGACCAATGTGAGTCTGTAGGAGGTGAATAGAGTGGAAACAGGAAGCCAGGAGATAGCAGTTTTAATGCTTTCTACTCAATGTGGACCATGGAGTATCAGCAGCATTGACATCACCTGGGAGCTTGTTAAAAAACAAGAATCTCAAGCCCTACCCCAGACATACTGAATCTAAATATGCATTTTAACAAGATCTCTAGGTGATACATATTACATTAAATTTTAAGAAATACTGCTTTAGTGGGTCAGGTCCAGGCAAGGCAAATACTGGAACAAAAGCATAACTCAGCGCAAAACTACAAAACAAAAATAGAATTTCCCAACAGTGGGTAAAGACAGTTACAGAGTAAATCCATTGACAGGTAACTGACAGGTAATTTTACAGGGACAGAGCCAGTAAATGGAATTCTGGAATAGAAGGTTTTGCTATCTAGGACTGTTCTTTAGGGTCAGTTCACTTAAGGGGGTCTGTAATCCTGATGAGAGAGGTCAAAATACTGAGCAAATTTAGAAAACATAGCTGACTTCACACATCAGAGGCAAGATGAGAAGGTTGGGCAAGATTTTGGATCTGGAGGTGGGTCTGAGCAAGAGCAAAGCTGAGGGTTGAGAGGGGGAACAGTCAAGTGAGCTGGGGAAGGAGCGAGGAGCAAAAGTGAGGGGCTCCAGAGCAATGTGAGACCCCAGCTCTTCTGCAGACAGACTATGAAGCACTTATAATGTGAGAGCCAGCCCTTAAGATGGTAGCCACTCTGTGAGAAGCAGGAGTTGCGAAACAAACAAGAGAAATTCCATGCTTCTCAGCCCCAGAAGCAGGTCACCATTGTCAGAGGACATTTACAGAGGGAAAGTGTCTGCTCCCACGCTCTGAAATTGTGCTTAATGATCAATCGGGAGTGAGACGCTGGTATTTCTGCTTTCCTGAAGTTCCCCCAGATTTGCTGATGCCCAGCCAGAGCAAGAAAGCCACCACTGGGAGCAGGGGAAGCAAATTCCAAACAAATCCTGTGCAAACATGGATTGCAAACAAGCACCCCCCCCATGCCACAGTCATCCACAGAGATGGGTCAGAGAGAAGCCCATTAGAGAGACTAGTGGTGTGAAGAGCAAGCCTGTGGCAAAGGCTGGAGAAACTCCACGGGGTCATGTTCTCTTCTGAGGGGTTTCTTCTTTCCTGGACTTAAAAATAATAGTATGGGGGGGAGGGGTGAAAATTAAAATTGCCTCGAATTGTGCAAAATAAAAGTAAATACTCCACTCTTTCAGGCACCTCCTCAAAAATATTCACTGCTTACAGTTTCCTGTAATGGCCTTTAAAAAATATTTCAGTACTTTATTCCATGAGGAGATATATATATATATGTATATATATATATATGTGCATTTTGTATAGTGTCATCCACCTTGCTTTTTTTTCCCCATTTAATAACATACTGTGGTTATCTTTCCATATAAGCTCATACTTATTTATCTCAATCCTTCCAAATGTCACACAGTATTTCATCATTTGGATATGCCATAATTTATATAGCCAGCCCCGTCTTGAAGGACACTTTTTGCCAGGTCTTCTCTTTCCCTTATTACAAAGCTGAAATAAACATTATTATGTATCTTGCTTAACTTTTCCCAAAATATCTATACAGGGTGTCCATGTACCTGTAGCAAGATACCTCAATCACAGGATACGCATATCTTGATTTTTATAGACATTTTCTGTACACTTTCCACAAAAGTTGAGCATTCACACCTTTAATGACAGTGCTTATTTTCCCAACACCCTCCCTGGCAATGGGTATGATATTCTCAAAATTTAACATTTTTACCAATCTGCATGGTAAACTATGCCATCTCATTCTGGTTTGGATTTGCATTATTTAAAGATGAGTTGCCTTGGACTTTAAATCTATTAGGAAACTGTCCTGATACTTGGGTATGTGTCTGATTTCCCAGCTATATCATAAGTCATTCCTCATCTACCTTCTCCATTCTCACCCAGTCTCCCAGTGCCTAGCACAATGCTCTGGCACAAAGAGGTTATACATAGCTGCTGAACTGATTGATTGGAATGAATTACCAACTGTCCAGAAGTGGTTTCACTGCCATTGTTTTGTGTGTGTGATTGTTGGGGGTGGGTACTCAAACCCTAAGCCAATAGTAGCTAATATTTATTGAGCATATGGTGTATGCTGTTCCAAGTACCTCTCATATATTATCTCAATTAACCTTTATAATCACCTATAAGGTGAGTACTATGATTTTTTTCCATTTTATTCATCAAAATTGAGGCCAAGGGAGGTTAAATATCTTTTCTGGGTCCATGAGACTGCAGAGTTAAGATGCAACAAATCTAGGGTTCAGCTATCTTAGGCTTGTCATGTCTGTGCTACACAGCACCTCTCTATTAGTGAACAGCTCTTTTTCTTGTTTCCCAGGCAGGTAACACCAGAAACTCATACTGCTTTAGAATTCTAGGAAACACCCCTCAGAATCTCATGATAAGCTTGGTGTTGCATTACAGATGGGTGCACAGGAGCGAAGCCACAATATTTTGAAGCACCACAGATGCACTCCTCTGATCCCTATTGTGATCTGTTCACTCCTCTGACTTCTACTGTGAATCTGTTCACAGCAGGATATTAAATGTAACCCTTCCTGTAGACAGGATTCTACAAAAGTCACAAATGCAGAGAACAAAATAGTTGATTCTAAGTACACCACTGTACTGCAGATCTTGCGAATGAATGGCGCACAGGTGGTGGTTATATCAGAATTAGCCTATCATGTAGGCAGAGGAGGTCATAGGCTACAGGATGGAAGACCCACTTTGGTGAAGGTTGAAGATATGCAGTAAATTCTTTTTTGGGGGAAGATTTTACTTATTTATTTGAGAGAGAGAGAGTGAGAGAGATCACAGAGGGAGAGGGAGAGATATGCAGTAAATTCTTGCTTACCGGGGTGAGGAAGGCTTTCTGACCTTTCCTCTTTAAGCAAGTGAGGGGCTTCCAGGGAAATAATCAGAGATATGTGTTCCTTGCATGTCAGGAGACTTAAGGACTGATACCTGAGAAGCTTAAAACATCTGAAGGCAAAAGGTAGCTGCTGGGGTGAGCAGGGTAGCAACACAAAGAAGTGACAGGAGTAGACAGAGCAGCCAGGGGAGCACCCCCCATGCCCCAGGGAGGAACCAGAACTTCTTACCTGGGACATTCCCACTTGAAGAGGTTTCCACCTGTGGAGGCTCCAAGGAGCCCTCAAAGGCACTCCAAGGAGGAATAATTCAGCTCGTGAACATCTGCAGAGCACAACCCTATTGACCATGAAACATCATTTCCATGTCTCTGCCTGTTACCTCTCCTCTGTCCCTGCTCTGTCCCTAGAGGCTCAGGGACAGCACGGGGGAGAAGGATGAGGGTGAAGATGAAGAAAAATGTAATGAGCACACAGAGAGGCCCTTCTTGGCCTCTATCCAAATTCAGGTGTTCTGGTCTGAGGCAGAACAGGTTGGTGATAGAGAGAACCTTTAAATTGGAAGACAGATTGCACTGATGGCACTGGACATTTTCACACAGGAAGTTGACCAGAAACACTATGGGACCTAGCCCAGATTCCACCCACAAACTAGAAGAGGTTCAGCAGGATTTTACTAATGCGATGCTGTACAGTGGGTTTGCTTGTCTCCCTGTAAGTCCAGCTCACATTTGGCAATTTAAGAATTCGTCAGGACTCAGCTCAATTCCTGGCTCTGGGTTTTGTGAAGCCTCTATGAATCCCCAGCTCATTGAGGTGCCACCACGTGCTTGCCCGATCCTTTCAGATGGCACGCTGTGGCCACATGCCTCTGTTCTGTCCTTTCTCTTATTTTTCAGGTTATTGCAGAAAGAGATGAAAAAAAGAGTAGAAATAAGACAGCAACGTCCTGTTATTATATCCACAGCTCCATTTGAAGGCATGTAAACACGCACTAGTGTTCTGTATAATCACACATTTGTATGTATTATCATTTGCTATTAGTTTTATTTCTCCTATTTTAAACATTATTATCCAAACAGGCTGGGCACAAGCTTTCTGTACTTGTTCCACCATAAATAAACAAAAATGCCTAAACACAATTTGTAAAATGTCATCTCCAAACCACAGCTAGGATGCTGCATAAGTAGGAAACCAAAATTAAATCAAACTGGGCACAATGCCCAGACCACAGGCTTTGGGCAAACAGACGTGGAGGGAAAACACAAGAAAAGACACTAAATTGCAGAAAACTGGTAGAATAACAGGGAAACCACAGTAATTAACCCTAGGACCAGTTTGTCTGTTCCAGGACCCACCTTCTTGATAGCTTTGGAAAATGAATGTTGAAAATTAACCATCTTTATTTGAAGTGAATCTCCATTTTTGGCACTAATTTTCTTATAAGTCAAGCTAGGGGAAATGATAACAGTCTTTGTTATTCTTCAGGCATGGGTCATTTCCTTTATTCACTTAATTCTTGCTTAAGAAGTAAAATAGTGATGGGGTGCCTGGTGGCTCAGTCAGTTAAGCACCGACTTCATTTTGGCTCAGGTCATGATTTCAGGGTTGTGAGAGGGAGCCCTGCGTTGGGCTCCATACTGGGTGTGGAGCCCACTTAAGACTCTCTCTCTCCCCCTTTCCGTTTGTCCTCCCCTGATCCCTGTTCTCATGCTCTCTCTCACTCTTAAAAAAAAAAAAAAACAACTAAAATAGTGACAAAAGTAGTGCTAATAATTAAAAATCATGACAAAAACAGTTGTAGCAGTAACTACAGTAACAAGAGCTACTCTCTTTTCTTAGCCAATGTGACAGATGTCCCTCACCCATACCCCTCAGCACATCTGCATCTACCTAGAGCTTTGGTCCCTGTCAGGCTGTCACCTTCCAGCCTCAAGCATCTGCATCTTTCATCTCTCTTCTCTGCACAAGGTCTTTCTCCAAGCCCAATAAGAGCTGGCAGTTTCTCCACCACCACAAGTCACAAACCATGAAAGGGGTGGAGGTGACATCCCAGGGGACAGCCTTTAATTAGTGTGGAATGCTTCAATCTCATTGGTCTTTAAGTGGACAATTTGAAGTTTCTTAGCAGGTCTTGGTAGGTTTGAACCCTACTGGTCCAGAATGGAATCCCACTCACTGGTGTGCCTTGGCTTTTCTTCCTGTGTCATTTTCCCTACTTCTAAGATTACCTCCCCAAACTCTACTTGCATCAAAGTCCTCATTTCAGAGTCTTTGGACAATCCAAAATAACACAATCACCTATTATGAGTCAGTACTTTATTTTTTTTAATTTTTTAATTTTTTTGTTCTTTTTAATATATTTGTTTCTTTTTTTTATTATGTTAGTCACCATACAGCATATCATTAGTTTTTGATGTAGTGTTCCATGATTCATTGTTTGCATATAACACCCAGTGCTCCATGCCATACATGCCCTCCTTAATACCCATCACCAGGCTAACCCATTCCCCCACCCCTCTCCCCTCTAGAACCCTCAGTTTGTTTCTTGGAGTCCATAGTCTCTCATGGTTCATCTCCCCCCAACCCGATCGCTCCCCCTTCATTTTTCCCTTCCTTCTCCTAGTGTCCTCCATGTTATTCCTTATGTTCCACAAATAAGTGAAACCATATGATAATTGACTTTCTCTGCTTGACTTATTTCACTTAGCATCATCTCCTCCAGTCCCATCCATGTTGACGTAAAACCTGGGTATTCATCCTTTCTGATGGCTGAGTAATTTTCCATTGTATATATGGACCACATCTTCTTTATCCATTCATCTGTTGAAGGGCATCTCACCTCTTTCCACAGTTTGGCTATTGCGGACATTGCTGCTATGGACATTGGGGTGCATATGGCCCTTCTTTTCACTACATCTGTGTCTTTGGGGTAAATATCCACGAGGGCAATTGCTGGGTCATAGGGTAGCTCTATTTTTAACTTCTTGAGGAAACTCCACACTGTTTTCTAAAGTGGCTGTACCAACTTGCATTCCCACCAACAGTGTAAGAGGGTTACACTTTCTCCATAACCTCTCCAACATTTGTTGTTTCTTGCCTTTTCAATTTTTACCGTTCTAACTGGTATAAGGTGGTATCTCAATGTGGTTTTGATTTGAATTTCCTTGATGGCTAATGGTGATGAACATTTTTTCATGTGTCTGTTAGCCATTTGTGTGTCTTCTTTGGAGAAGTGTCTGTTCATGTCTTCTGCCCATGTTTTTGACTTGATTATTTGTTTTTTGGGTGTTGAGTTTGAGAAGTTTTTTATAGATCTTGGATATCAGTGCTTTGTCTATAGTGTTATTTGCAAAACTCTTCTCCCACTCTGTGGGTTGCCTCTTTGTTTTGTTGACTGTTTCCTTTGCTGTGCAGAGCTTTTATCTTGATTAAGTCCCAAAAGTTAATTTTTGCTTTTGTTTCCCTTGCCTTTGGGGACATGTCTTGAAAGAAGTTGCTCTTGCCGATGTCCAAGAGGTTACTGCCTATGTTCTCCTCCAGAATTTTGATGGATTCTTGTCTCACATTTAGATCTTTCATCCATTTTGAGTTTATCTTTGTGTATGGTGTTAGAGAATGGTTGAGTTTCATTCTTCCGTATATAGCTGTCCAATTTTCCCAGCACCATTTATTGAAGAGATCCTCTTTTTTCCATTGCATATTTTTTCCTGCTTTGTCGAAGATTATTTGACCATAGAGTTGAGGGTCCATATCTAGGCTTCCTATTCTATTCTTGTGGTCTATGTGTCTGTGTTTGTGTCAGTACCATGCTGTCTTGGTGATCACAGCTTTGTCATATAGCTTGAAATCAGGCAATGTGATGCCCCAGCTTTGTTTTTCTTTTTCAACATTTCCTTCGTGATTTGGGGTCTTTTCTGATGTCTGTCTGCCCAAAGCAATCTATAACTTCAACGCCATCCCGATCAAAATTCTAATGGCATTATTCAAAGTGCTGGAAGAAACAATCCTAAAATTTGTATGGAATCAGAAAAGTCAGTTACTTTAATTTGCTATCTGTAATGCTCAGAAAAGCTTCAGTATTTTATTTATAATATCTCTAATCCTCAGGATAAATATGCATATTAAAAATTATAATCCTTATTGAAGAAATGAAAAAAACTGAGAGTGAAGCTAAATAACTTCCCTGAAGTTTTGTAACTTGAAAATGGCAGACATGATATTACAATTGAGCTTCAAAACCAGTACCATAATTTTTAGGTCATCTTGTCATTCCTTCTTACCATAACTCCATTCTGATAAAAGCCATACTTAGCTTATCATTGCAATATTTACCACATCTAGTATTCTGCCTGACATAAATATTTTCTCCAGTAGATATTGGGGAATAAGTCTATGAATTTAATGTACTCAACAATCATGTATTGAGCAGCATCTAAACCAAACACTGTGGTTGGCTGGAAGATACAAAGGTGACTAAAATAAAAATTTTCCCTTCAAAAATATCATGGCATACCAAGAAAAACAAGATAGGTCAGCAGATGAAGCAGGGTGAGCATGACAACAAAGAATGAACAGAGTGCTTTTTGGTAGACATGAAGATGTGGAGATGTACCACTCAAACACTTCAAGAAGTGACTTGTTGCCCAACAGTGAAGAGTGACATCAGCAGAGATCTGGCTATCACCTCCTTGAGTGTGCCTCAGCTGCAGAGGGATGCCTTGTTCTTGCCCCCTCCAAGGCCAACCCATGTCCACCAACTAAATGGAGTGGGTAGTAAAGCCCAGCCCACCCTCACTTGTGGGATAACTTAGATGTAAAAATTCTCTTCAGAGTTCTGTTCTAGGCTAACTAAGGTTTTGTCAATCCTACACTGAAGCTGGACTTCTCCTCTGATTAATCTTGCTTCCTTTCTCCCTTTTCACAGGTACTGATCTCTAATAAACATTTTATACTCCAAACACCATCTCAGCATTTTCTTCCAGTGAACTCAACCTGTAACTGTTGGTACCAGTAGTGATCTAAGCAGGTGGTGAGGTAGAATTTTGAAGCAGGATCGTTCACTGTCTAAGGAGCAAAGAGAGCCCAACACTAGCAGAAGGTGAAGTACAAACAGTCCCTGACATAAGGTTGTGATCAAAGTGTTAACAATTTTACTGGTGAATCAAGTTGCATAAGAGAAAGAACTCAACTAAGGTGTATAATGTATTAGGCATTTGAGAAAGCCATATGGAAGAAGTAATACCTATCTCCTTTATTTAAAAATCAACCAATTATAGATATCAACCACATCTATAAGATATTTTCACAGCAGTACATAGATTAGTACCTGATTAAATAACTGGGTCCTATTGCCTAGTCAAACTGAAACATAAAACTATCACAATGGTCCCTTTGTTAGAGCAGGGTCACACAGGGGTCAGGTAATATCCTGAAGTACTGGCCAACACCAAGCTAACAGTGATTCAAGGTGTCCAGCAGACCTCCCAGTGGTCAACTCTCTGGTCCCAGAAATTGGGATAGACATATTTGGCAGTTGACACAATCTATAAACAGAGGACCTTGGTCTCTGAGGTAAAAGCTATAATCATAGGAAAAGCCAAGTGGAAATTTCTGAACCTACCAATGTCCTCTTTCTCCCATGCAAGATAGTTAATTAAAAACAGCATCATATCCTAGGAGGAAGGCAATACTATTACCACTCTTAAGAATTGAAAAGATGTGGGAGCAGGATGATTGCTATGATCTTTTCCTTTAATAAACCACAATGGGCAATATAGGAACTGGGAGAATCCTGGAGGATTACTGCAGACTACTGTAGCTCAACCAAGTTGTAGTCCCAAGTAGCACCACCATGAGAGATGTGGTATCTTTAACATGAAAACTCAATATCTCCTCAAGTACCTGGCATGCAGATTTTGATATTGTGTTCTTTCCTATCCTTATTAGAAAAGATATCAAAACAGCTTGCTTTTGCATAAAACAACAACAACAATACACACACACAACAGGGTTTTGCCTGGGACTATGTTAACTCTTCTACTTGCTGTCATAATAATAAAGTTCAAAGTGATCTGGACTTTCTGGATATTCTGACAAACATCACATTGATTGATTACATTGATGATGTCAGATTGATTGTGCTGGATGAACAAATGGTGGCTAACAAGCTGGAAGCCTGGGTAAGATGCTTGGGCTTCAGGGGGTGGGAACTAAACCCAGCAAATATTTGGAGGCTAGACATATTTGTACAATCTTAGGAGTCAAATCATCAGAAGGTCAGGAGGTCATATTCTAGGAACATGGTCTTCAAAGTAAAAGAATGTTACTGTGCTTCACATCTCTCACCATGAAAAAGAAATCTCCAAAGTGTAGTGGGCCTCTTTGGGTTCTGGAGATGACATGGTCCACAGGTAGGAATATTCCTTTGGTCCATCTTCTGGGTGACTCAGAAAACCCAGCTTTAAGATGGGACCTAGAGAAGGGAAGGGTGTGGCAGCAAGTCTAAGCTGCTAGATAAGTAATCCTGTTGCTTGGGTCCTATGAACTGGAATACCCTATGGCGTTGGAGATATCAGTGGTGGGAAAAAATGCCATGGAGTATTTTTGGGAAAAAATCCAATAAAAAAATACAACACAGCTATTGAAGTTCAGGAACAAATCCAAGCCACCTGCAGCAAATAATTATAAGCTTTTGGAAAACAACCCCATGTAGAGACAAAACATCTGACCATAGCACATTAAATGACAATGTGACCCAAACTGCCAATTATGAACTGGATTCTGTCAGATACACCAGAAAATTAAGTCAGGTAAGCTCAACAACCATTCATTATAGGATGCAAGTATCCTATTCAGGACTGAGCCTGAGTGAGTCACAGAGCACAACAAACTACATAAAAATTAGCCCAGACACCATGATATCCAACTCTCCTGAAAAGAGTGTCACTCCATAAGCTCACACTATGGCTGTATGGTGGAATCCTGTTCAGCCTCATAAAGGAGGAGTTAAAATCCAAAGCATGGTTTAGGGATTTGTTGGTGCAGAATGGAAACAGAACCTAAAATGAATGGAAATTTCACTGTAGTCTCATGCAAGGGTTTCAATGAAAACCCAGAGCAAGGAGTAATCCTCCCAATGAGCAAAGTTTTGAGCAGTGCACCCATCATTTACTGTGAGTAGAAGGACACATGGTTTGAAATTAGAATACATATAGTGAATTACCACAGTGGTAAATCTGATCAGAAATATATTAAAAGATCAGGGACAAGGAGGACTACAAAGTAAGCACAAAATTTGAAGACTTTTTATCACATGTTAACACCCACCAGAGAGCATCAACCACTAACAAAATACTAAATAAGCAAGGGCACAATAATTCCATCTTTGATAGAGTCTAGCCTCTGATGTCAGCACTTCATTGTTGTCACATTGGGTACATGAGTGAAGTGACCATAGTTAAAGAGATGAAGGCTATCCATGGGTTCAACATTATGGACTCCCACTTACCAAGGCTGAGCTAGCTGCTATCCCCATTGATTATCCAATGTGCCAGCAAGAGAGGCAAAATTTCAGCCAGTATAGGACAATTCCTTTAGGAGACCCCCTACTTGGTGAAAAATTGACTACATTGGACCCTTTCTCTCCTGGAAGGGCCAATAGTTTGTCCACATTAAGATATACACCTATTTTAGGTATTTTCAGGACCTTTCCTTTGCTTCCTGCAGGGCCTCCCACTACCTGAGAACTTGTGGTCCATCAGCATGAAATCCCACGTAACATTGCTAAGCAATTCATCTTACACAAAAGGAGTTAGGAAGTGGGAACATAACAGTAGAATCCACTGGTCACATCACATATTGTTCTACCCAGAAGATGCCAGCCTGGAAGAGGATTAAAATGTCCTGCTCAAGGCAAAGCTGAAGTGACAGCTTGAGGGCAATACACTGTGATGACTCGCATCCATCTTCTAGAAATCACTGCATCCACTGAATCAAAATTTTTATATGGTAGTGCATGTGTCTGGGAACCCAAGAGTGGAAGCAAGAGTGACTCCAGTTGCTATCATGCCAAATTATTCACTTGAGGATTTTTCTCACGTTCACAAGCTGGGGTATACAGAATAGGAAGTCTTGGTCTCCAGAAGGGGTACACTTTTGCCAGGAGACACCACAAAAATTTTGTTCAATTATGAGCTATAGCGGCTATCTGAGAAGTTTCAGTGGTTCCTTGTGTCCAGAGACCAGCAGGCAAGAGGTAATTGACCCTGATAATCAGGTGGATACTGGGTTTCTGTTACAGAATATGGACAAAGGAATATTCGTGGAACCCACATGATCTACTTGGATGCTTCTCGGCATTCCATTGCTAATTGTGATTCAAAATTGACGGGAATAGCAACTCTGGCCTCAGTGGGGCATTGTGACAGAAGTTCTGACCTTGGTGGTGAGATCTAGGTCATACCACCAGGTGGCCTTGATAATAGCGGAGGTGGAAAAGAATCTATAGTAGATCAAGGGCAAAGAAAGACACTACCATCTATCGTGAAATGGAAACTTATTGCAGTGTCAGGGGCTGTTATTTCATCTTATACAATTTTTCACAGAACTAGAACAAAAAAATCCTAAAATTTATATGGAAACACAAAAGACCCCAAACAGCCAAAGCAATTTTGAAAAAGAAAAGCAAAGCTGGAGGTATCATAATTCTAGGCTTTGAATTATATTACAAAGCTGTAGTAATCAAAACAGCATGGCAATACAGAGGGCACATACTACATGGAGCACTGGGTGTTATATGCAAACAATGAATCATGGAACACTACATCAAAAACTAATGATGTAATGTATGGTGATTAGCATAACATAATATAACGTAATAAAACAAAACAAAACGGCATGGTACTGGCACAAAAATAGGCACATAGATCAATGGAACAGAATAGAAAACCCAGAAATAAAACCACAATTATATGGCAAATTAACCTTAAACAAAGCAGAAAACAATATCCAATAGGGAAAAGACAGTCTTTTCAAAAAATGGTGTTGAGAAAACTGGTTAGCTACATGTAGAAGAATGAAACTGGACCACATTCTTACACCATACACAAAAATATAGTCAAAATGGATTAAAGACCTAAATGTGAGATATGAAACCATAAAAATTCTAGAAGAGAGCACAGGAGTGATTTCTCTGACATTGGCAGTAATAATATATATTTTTTTAAGTATGTTTCTTGAGGCAAGGGAAACAAAAGCAAAAATAAGCTTGGGACTACATCAAAATAAAAAGCTTCTGCACAGTGAAGTAAACAATCAACAAAACTAAACATCAGTCTACTGAGTGGGAGAAGGTATTTGCAAATGGCATATCCAATAAAGGGTTAGTATCCGAAATATATAAAGAACCTATACAACACACTCAGCAACCTTTTACATTTCCTGTTAGGAAGATTAGTCCACTGGAATTCGGGAGGAGTCATATCCTGATTATATTTGGACAAGTGAATTTGAACATCCCAATGGGTAGACTATGGGAGACCCAAAGATATGCTGTCAGCTCTCCCTTCAAGAAGACCTTCGTGCACAGCTTCAAGGAGCATGGGCAGCAGTCTCCAGCTGCAGACACCTTCAGAGCTACTTTGCCTGAGACCATGTCCTCTGGCAGCCCATGTCAGGGACTGAGTGAGGGAGGGATATAAAGATCTGACTATTTTGGTTCTACTTGAGATGATTCTGACTAGCATTTCACCATTTAGCCACCTCTGTCTGGCTGCATCACAGTTCAACTTCTTTCTCTGCACAGTCCTGCTTTCTCTCCCTTCCCTTTCAGGAAATTGAACCCTAATTAATATTTACCCCACCCAAATCCTATTTTAGCAACTGCTTCTAGAGAGTCTGGCCTGTGACATACTCCTAGAACTCAAATGTGTGAATGACTAACTTCACTTAAAGGAATTGGGAGAAGGCTTTGCAGAGGTTTTCCTGTGTCTGACATGCGGTAGTTATTCCATAAACACTAACTGGCTTGAACTGAACTGACACTGAAGTTGGGGGGTTTAAATAGGTGGGCATTTCCCAAGACTGAGGGTGTTCAGAGCTATAAGGGAAGCTGGCACATGTTGGGGGACAGGCACAGAAGGATGAACAGTCTGGATTTGTCACAGAAAACTTCTCCAAGTGGATGTCTTGACCTAAGCAATAGCAAAGGGCTGAGTGTGACTGTAAGGTGAAACAAGTATGCTGTCAGAGAAGTTCAATGTAAGAAGAGCAGCGATGATAAAAGTCAGTAAATGGTGTAGCCATTGAAGGCAAAGTCCAGTACAAAGCACTTGTCATATATTATCTTTTTATTTCTAATAACAATGCAATAAAAGAAGTACCATTATTTTAGTACTTTACATATGAGACTCTAACACTTGAAAAGAGTTAGCAACTTACTCTTTGTGAAACCACTTGAGAGGTGGAGCTATCAATCTAGAAAGTAGAGGAATGGACAGAAATAAAAATGTGAAATTTCCTTGACACCACTGTTAAATCACTGCTGGCAACTGACTCTCCCCAGACTTTTGTTCATATGGCTATTATAACCCCCATTTGTTCAAGGCATTTTAGTGAGCTTTTCGGTTACTTGCAACTGAAATCATTTATCACTGACTAATTAGGGGGTAATTGAAGCCTGGGTGGCTTAGTTGGTTAAGTGTCTGCCTTCAGCTTAGGTTATGATCTTACGGTCCTGGAATCAAGCCCCAAATTGGGCTCCCTCTCCCTCTGCCCCTTCTCCTGCTCGTGCTCTCTCTCTCTCTCACTCATTGTCTCTCTCAAATAAATAAAATCTTTTAAAAAATAATAATAATTAGGAGTAATTGCATATTTAATATAAATTGAAATCAAAGACGCTGTTAAAACCTCCTCTTTGAGCATAAGACTTTTGTAAACAAGATCATAAATTATTTCTAGAATTATCTTATGATTTGTATGTCTTTAGTGGAAAATAATAAAGTATGATTAACAAGTCTGCCTACTTTCTTGTCTTTGTCCCATAAAGCAGCATTTTATAGACAAAATGCCCCTTTAGAGTCATAGGTTCCACAAGTGAGAAAGTAAGATAGAAGCTGCCTTGGTACAACCACGTGCAGGATACAGGCACCCTTGTTACTTGAGGATGCATGTCTATCCCTTCCTTGAACATTTCACCAATCATTAACTAACCACTGTGTGGGATGGTCTGTTTGCTGCATGCAGAGTTGTGGTGCTTTATAAAGTTCTTTCTTTGGGGAGAATTAAATTCTATTACCTCTCTAGAACCTCATTCACCAAACCTGTTTCTGACCCTAGAGGGTAAGTATAAGTTTATTAATTCTCCTATATTTCACAAAGACAACTATTTGCCTTTTCCCCCTGTAGCAAATATATTTTTTTCATTCACACGGTAAATATTTGTCATCTCTTATGCACTGGGTATTGTGCAGATACTGAGGATATGATAGTGTATAAAATGGGCAATGTGCCTGCTCTCCTGGAATGAGATTCTGGCAGGGAAAGGCAGACCACAAATGAATAAACAGGATAGAAATGTGTGTTCTGAAGACCAAAACCAAAAAGAGAGAGTGTTATAATATGCACTGGTGTCCAGGGGGAGGGTCTTTAGATGAGGTGGGCAAGCAAGTCCGGTCCAAGGAGGTAATGTGTAAGCTGAGCTCTGAGAATGGTAAGAAGTAGCCAAACACATGGGGATCTTAAGGAAGAATTTTTCAGGGAGAGGAAAAATAAAGTGTTAATTTCTTGAGGCACTTTGGTCTCTGTAGAAACTGCAATAAAACTAATGTGTCCAGTGAGTAGGGAATGAGAAAGAAGTGAAAAGAGATGTTACTGAAAGAAACAGAAGAGCTTGATCAGGAAGTAGTTATGAGTCAAGGTGAGTTCTGATTTGATGAATACGGGCAATGGTATGATCTAACAACTAACACTAGATTATCAAATACCTGTGTCAAGACACTGGCTTTCCTAATTTCCTGGGCCTATCACTGTGCAGATGTCACCAAGCTCAAGTTTCAGTTTTCTCATTTGTAAAAATAGGAGACTTGATTAAATTATAAATTCTTTAGAAGGGTAAATGAGGAGATGGGGGTGTGTGATTTGTAAATTTCAGGGTGTTATTTACACGGGTACTATTTCTAGAATTACATTTTCCTTTTCCAAACTAAATGTTCTCAATTCCTCTACTGTCTCCATATTACATGTTACATGGTTTGCTGTTTCCTCTTCATCCTGGTGCCCTACTCTAAAACCTAAATTTTTTAGGGTAACTACCTAATAGTGTAATCCCAAGTAATCACTTTGTGTTGTTTCAAATTTCTCTCAGACTTCTACAAAGAGCATGGTGGGACAGCCTATGGTGCCAGAGACAAAAGTTAAAGTCACCTGGATCCCATATAGGGTAGCAACATCACCTGTTAGTGGGACCTGACACATTCTCCTGATCTTATAGGCTAGTTTATCTGCTTGTATAATGGAAAGAATAGCTATCTAGATTAATTGGATGAAATGCATGTGAGGAGAATTCCTGAGCTCCAGGTATACAAGGTAATGCCAATGTTATCCTTGACCCATCTTCCTGTAGAGTTACTAAATTGTCTCTTAATGGATTTGAAGCTACTATGATGCCATTCAGTGTACCCTTGGCAGTAATTTATTAAATGGAAGCTGGCATAGTGACCATGACATTTGAATGAGGCACCTGACCCACAGGAAAGCTTGCTCTCCTCTCTCACCAGTTAATCTCAGGAACATGGTATGAGGCAAATGAAATGGAAAACAAACTCCAAATGCACATATGCCTTATAAAAAAGAACTTCCCTTCTAATAAGGTAGGGTTCTTTTTTTCAGGGGCATAATTATGACAGCTTCAGAGGGCTCTTCTCAGCTGTGTCTTTTCCTGGTTCTCTCTGTTTGTCTTCAACTGATCAATAATTTCTTTGTTGCTATGAGATTTTGTAAACCAGTCTCTTCCCAATTGCTTATTACCAAGATCTCCATTGCTTTTGGCAATGCCCTTAGGTGTGATCTTCCCTACACTGTTTCAAAGAAAGTCCGCATCACTAGGCAGAGGTGTCTATCTTAGTTTCTATTGCCACTATAGCAAGTTACCACAAACTCAGTAGCTAAAAGCAACACAGATTTATTCTATTATAGTCTGGAGATAAGTCTAAAACCCAGGTGTTGGCAGGGCTGCATTCCTATGGAGGCTTCATGGGATAAATTGCTTGTTTTTCAGTTTCTAGAGGCTGCCTGCATTCCTTGGCTTGGAGGTCCTTCTAATCATTCCAACCTCTTGTTTCCCTCCTTACATCTGCTTCTGTCTCTCCCTCTGATCTTCATGCCTCCATCTTATGAAGACCATTAGGTTTTTTAATTTAAATTCAATTAGTCAACTTATACTACTACATCATTAGTTTCAGATATAGCGTCAATAATTTATCAGTTTCATAGAACACCCAGTGCTCCCATTTGATTTTTTTTTTTGGACCCACCCAGATAACCCAGGATAATGTTCCCATCTCAAAATCCTTCATCACATTTGCAAAACTCTTTTTTCTGTGTAACATAACATATTCACAGGTTCTAGGGATTAGGATGTGGACATCTTTGGAGAGCCACTATTCAGTCTACCACAGTGGTGGAACCCTTTACTCTTAAGGCATGCTTCTCCTCATGGGAAGAAGCTCCGTGCTATTCTATCAGACAGCAACCCACTTCTCCCAGAGTGGCAATGCTGCTCTGCGTAGGGATGACAGACCCTGATCTTCTATGCTTGCACCTGCTGGTATGGAAACTTAGCTTTATGGGTTAGTGGAGGCAGGTGCACTCAGAGCCTAATATATTCTTAGCATGTTTCACTTTGAGCAGAGCCTTCATCCTACAAGCAGATGCTGTATCAGGGAAGGGTCCAGGAGTATAGTTTCTGCAATACGGAGCTGAGGGGGTGAGATATGCTAGAAGCCCCCCCTCCCTGGTAAAGCCACAGTCCTAGATGGTGTTAGGTGGAAAGGAAAACCCATCCCCTTGCTATACATACCTGGAATAGAGCTTCCATCACATTAAGCTGGGGCAAAGGAGGAGTTATGAGTGGGTCATGGCTCAGTGCCACAAACTGCCACAGTTCTTACTGAGATTTAGCAGATTTTCTTCAATAAATGTGCCTCCATTTTCTATTTGTTCTTAGGATAATTTCTAGAGTCTAAATTGTGTGTGTGTGTATGTGTGTGTGTTTCTTCATAATTTTCATCAGGTTAATGGTTGTGTCAGTAGTAAGAGGGTCCACTGTGTTCCACAGACCACCAGTCCAGCCATTGTTCTACCCTTTTTTACTGTGACAAACTGCTATCCCTCTGACTTATGGCCCCCATTAACCCCAGTATAATGGAACCACCCCAAAGTATCAGGATTATACTGATTATTATATTGATTATAAATGCAATATAATCAATAGATTTTTGTTTGATTAAGACCTCCTTCCATTAGTTCATTGACAGATGGTAGCAAATCCATGTCCAAGATATCTAAGCCAAAACTACTAAAGAGAAACCCACTGATCCATCCCATATGCTGCCTACCCCAAATCACTGCTTCCTGATGCTTACCCTGGATGATCTCATTGCCCTATGCATATTTCTTCTCTGGGAATCCAGGCACATACTTTTCTTTGCTTCTTTTATTCACCTTAAGCCTGTCTTGGATTGTCTCCATTGTGTTTCTTCTTCCTTTACACTTCCTTTCTCTGCTCCCTTCTGTAAGATGAAACACCAATTCTTTCATTAATCCACCTCTTGCCTATTTCTCCTGTTCAAGGAATTCCACATTTTTATGTAGCTATTATTCTCGGGTAATCATAAATGTAGAAGCTCTGATGGCTGTGTAATACCAAGGGATTCTGAGGTCTCAGGAGGGACCAGAGCCTCTGAGACTTACTCCAGTTGTATCCATTGTTGCTGTCCCCTGGAAGACCCTTGACTTGTAATTTCCTGCATCACTTATTATTTTCTGCACCAATTCTTTCATGCCAACATTTAAGAGGGGTTTTAAAAAGCTGCACCCATCAGGGTGGATTCTGACTTGAGTGAGAACGAAAGAGGAAGTAGAGTGAGTGTATGAGCTTAAGCAACAGTTTTTCTAAGGGAGGTTAAATTGAAAAGCAAAATAAGAAAAGACTAGTAGACAGACCATGCTGAATTTAGAACCTGCAAATGGTTGCAACAAAGTGGATGAAATAGGAGAAAATTCAGGGAAGGTTAGTGCCTTGCATATTAGGTGATGAGATTCCAAATTTACACTGTCAACAATGACTTTTTATCACATTCCTCTCTTACTCTTCTCTCCCAAAACACACATTATGGAAAAAATAACAAAAGTGGATAAAAATTAAATGTTAAACCTAGTATCAGCATTTCCCTTATGGAGAAAACTATCTTTCATTTAGCAAGATGGCTGCAGGTGTCTGTCCAGTCCTTGTCTGGCTGACGCTGCAGACCTGGACCCAGTGGCAAGCTTTGCAGGGGAGACTCAGGGAATGGCAAAGAACACATATTGATGAGCAAATCAGAGTTGGTTGAGCAACCCTAAGTGTCTTTCTTTCTCATGTGTGTGTAAAAGCAATGCTGAAATGGAAGAGAGGGAGAGAAATAGTCATACCTACTCTAGACCACAACAACATGCATTATCCTTTCAACATCCCTGAAACCTCTCCTTCTGGAGAACAGGGTTCAGTCACTGTCCTAAAGTCTGACCAGCCTGGTTTGTGACTCATTCCCCCTAGAGATGGGAAAAAGAAGCATGGTGGGACACCTTGTTCTCTCCATGGTGGCCATAGGAATACATACAGAGAGCATTGGGCAGGAAGAACAAGAGAGGCCTATGACCCTTAACATAGTAGAGGGGAAAGTCACAAAGGGACAGAAGTAATGTTGAGGCTTGCAGAATGAGAAGAGGCTCCCTGGAAAGAGTCCCTTTCATAGTTGTCTTCTTGGGATCCTAAAGTTTATATAAACAAACAAACAAACAAACAACAACAACAAATCCTCAAGTTGCTTAAGCCAAAAGAAGGCAGTTTCTATTAATTTTAGCCCCAAATTTTAAACTAACATAAATGCTTGCCTTTTATAATCCAGTGCTAGTGGGTTGGGTGAAAAAAATGAATCAGCACACCACTGCCTCTAATGATAAATGAATGGGGGAAATGGGCATTTAATGTAGTAATTGTCATGTCAACCCACTGAGGGGCTACCTTTCAGATGAGGGAATTTAGAGGCAGAGTAGTACTTTGTCATGCCTCTGCATAAGAGACTCACAGCATTGACCTTCACACTCAGGACTTGCTAATCCTAAAGTGCAAGCTGATCCCAGAAGAACCAGAGGCAATTACAAAGGGAGGTGCCACTTTAGCACAACTGGGGAGTTTCTCTAGTCTTTGGACCATGGATTCCAACATCCTTCCTGGACTCAAATATCTTTATCTTGATGATGCATTTGATATTGGAGGATCAAAAAGAAGTTTCTCAGAGGCATAGTTAATGAACAAATTGGGTTGTCTAGTATCTTTTAGGGTGAAATAAGCACTACGGATACTATGGAAAGGGTTTCATGTCTGTCTTAGGAAATTGCTCTGGAAGCATTGTTATCAGAGAGTTCAATGTGTATAAATCTGTAATACCATTGGAATAATCTAGGGCAATTAGGCATCAACTAGATATAGGTGAAAATCTCCTAGATATGGAAATATGGAGACCTCAATATTGTCCCACACTAAGTTTATGGGAGGATGATGGCCACGCTGTTTATTCTTCCTAGAACTCAGTTTCTCATGTGAAAGTAGAAAGATCAGGCTGGATAAACAGTGGCTCCTGGTGGATATACTAATTTGTAAGGCTTTAGGTTTATAATCTGGTAAAAAATTGGGATGAATTCAATGTTGGTATCATGCATTTTTCCCTCTCTCGTCTCTAGAGAAAAGAACAGCAATCAGACAATCATCAGGATTGAGGAGGGAGTCAAAGATGCAGAGAGGGGCACAATGTGGCTTCCCTTGTGATGACCAAGAGACGATAACACTTCTTCCTGTTTGTGATTTTTCTTCTTCCCCACATAGCTGCAGGGGTAAATGAGGCCCATTAGGTCCTTCTATTGATTAAGTGTCCTTGCCCTTGGAAGGTCATTTGAGACTAAAATAAGTTTGTGGAGCCAGAAAACAGAGTGGGTGACTCAGGCTAGCTCTACACTATTATAGAATTTGGGGACCATTCTATATGCCACCTGAAGTTGCAAGTGACAAAGTAAGTGACATGGGAAGACAGGACTTACTGGAAATGATGGTAAAGAAATAAAGAGTCTGTGGTTGCTTTGCCTGTCCCCTGCCTTATGCCAAATGCACCCAGCATGAGGAGCCTGAACGAACATGGAATTATTTAGCAGGTCCTGGAAATTTAGCTTGTATGGAGGCTTGGGTTTAACTGGAATTATCTGCATTAAGCCTGCTGAGAATATAGACCCTTGGTTTCAAAATGGGTCCAAGAATAACCACATTCAAGCATTACAATTCTTTCCATTATGAATACAACACCCCAGAGTGGGTTTCTAAGGACACTGACAAGCTGAATTACTGTCTTTTCCTCCTCAGCTGCTTGCAACTGAGCTTACAATGAAATGGCTTTAAACAATGTCATGCCTCTTTACCCACAGACGCAGCTTACAGGACCTCGTTCACACCCCAGTGACAACATAAAGAAGGGAGTGTTGGATCCCGAGGCAAAGGGCTCCGGGTTCTTGCTGTAGTTCTGTGGCCGACGAGGCGTGTGACCTTGACAAAGTCACTTCCCAGCTCCTGTACTTGCTTCCCTATCAGAGCATAATGAGGGCATGGACTAAATCAGAGTCTTTATGAAACTTTCCAATTTCTAACTCAATTCAACAAACATTTACAGAGTTTATACTATGATGCCACCACTGTGCTAGACAGCACCCAGCTGTATAATTTATTTTTTATTCCATTGAAAACTAGAGTCAGGTAATTTTCATGCAGTTTTTAGCACAAAATCACTGGACTGGGAGCCACAAGCCTCAGGTTCTACTTACAGCTTCGTCATTAAATATTTGTGTGATCTTTACAAAGTTACATCAGCCATCTGGGTTTTAGTTTCTTCATCTGTAAAACGAGAAAGAAGAATGAGGGTAATGTTGAGAGCTCACGGTCAGCCTGAAAGTAATCTGTCCCCACAAATCTTATAATAACCATGTGCTGAGTGAATGCATATTCTGTGCCAGACAGCACATAAGACAATAGGATGAGAAGTTAAATTATTCCCTTTTGACATTGCCTTGTTCAGAAACTCTCCCCTGACATGTAGTCAGAATTTTTGATCCTCTCTCTGTTCCTTGGAATCCTGAGCATTTTCTTACTAGGAAGCCATTAACCAAGCATAGAAATGGTTGACTGTGTGTCCATCTTCCTTCCAGGTGGGGAGTCGTGAAGACGGAGCCCCTCTCTTTGCAGCTCCTATGCAGGTTCTGAAACCTAGCAGGAGCCCAGTAAAACTGTCTCACAGCTATCTTCCCTTGTGTATTCTTCTATTCCAGGTAAATTTGTCCCCAGCAGACCAGATAGAGAGCAATCCTCACCAGGGACGATCTCGGTGTGTTTTATTCTAGATCCTACAATTAATAAATGCTAAATCAATGCATTTCTATTTTTTTAGTTGGTCACTTTGGGACATTATAAAATAAATATTTACTCCCCTCTTCCTTCTCTTGTTGATAGGCACAATGTACATTCCAGCCCTCATTGGTCTTCAGTTTGGGGCCATGTAACTTGCTTTTGCCAGTGGGATGTTACCAAACACAATATGATCAAAGACTTGAACTATGATTTCTCTCTTGAGCTTCTGCAGTTATTGGGGAAAGAACATGGCATGGCATGTTCCCAAAAGAATGAGAGACACAAGGAACAGACTTGAAGTAATCTTGCAGTTTGGAGCCAGGCCCAGCCTAGATCAACCAACACCTAGATTCATGAACAAGAGTAAATTTTGTTATTTTGTTATTCAATCTTGTTACTTCAAACCATTGGGTTTTTTCTTTTTTTTTTTTTATTATGTTATGTTCGTCACCATACAGTACATCATTAGTTTTTGATGTAGTACAAACCATTGTTTTTTGAGATAGTTTGTTATGCAGCATCATAGTAGCAGAAGATGACTGACACACTTCAAAAGCCACAAGTGAATCATTTTTCACACACCTGTGGCTCCTGCCTCTTTTATGTCTCCAATTTCTAGAGATTGTATTTACTCAGGAAAAATTAATGGAGAAAGCACAGAAAAGTTCAGAGCTCTGGGTACAGAAATTAAGAACAATCACTGCTTTGAAGGAACTCATACAGTCTAGTAGGGGAGGCAGGTGAGTAAACAGATACATACAACAAAATGTGATATTGCTTTGAAAGACTGGGGCTACACACAGAGGCGCATCAAAATAGACCTAGGCTTTAAGTGGACTTGAGGAAAAGCCGTCAGGAGGCACTGGTATCTAAGCTGAGTTGTGGTAGAGTAAAAGTGAGACTTTTTAGAGACTAAAAGTGATTACATCAGAAGGAACCACATAAGTGGAGTCCTCGCATATGAAAAATGGCATGACTGTATACAGAAAATATCTCAGGCTTTGGGACCATAAAGGTAGTGAGTTCATATCCTGATTCTACCATTTACTAAGTACCACTAGTTGGCATGTACTTAACTTCTCTAAGACTCATTTTCTTTAACTATAAAATGGGGATGATATGCATTCCTTGCAAAGTTTTTGTGAAGATTAGATACAAAACAAAGAAAATAAACAGTTCAGAGGTAGCTAGTGATAGAAGAAAAAGAAGAGAAAGAAGAGGAAAATAATAGAGCGTGTTTTCCCAGTATGTTTCAAAGGAAAAAAGAGGACTTTACTGAAGCTTTGGCCACAAGCTTAACAGATTTTCCTGGTAAGATGAACAACCAGCAAGCCTCATTTCTGGGTCTGACTTCTCCAGGAATAAGCAGTCTTGCCTCCCAGAGTTGCCCCATGCCCATGCAGAAGCAACTTAACCACCATCTGCCTTGCTTCTTTGCAAGGGCAGCCCTAAGTCCCCTTTGATTGGGACCTCCAAAGCTTTGGAGCATTTTCATGTGAGAGGGAAATTCTATTGTTCAGTCTATTCAGGAGATCAGAGTGGCTGCAGTTTGCATTCCCACCAACAGTGTAAGAGGGTTCCCGATTCTCCACATCCTTGCCAACATCTATTGTTTCTTGAGTTGTTAATTTTAGCCATTCTGACTGTTGTGATGTGATATCTCCTTGTAGTTTTGATGTGCACTTCCCTGATGATAAGTCCCATTGAGCATCTTTTCATGTGTCTCTTAGCCATCTGTATGTCTTCTTTGGAAAAATGTCTATTCATGTCTTCTACCCATTTTTTAATTGGATTATTTGGGGTTTTGGGGGTGTTCAATTTTATAAGGAAAACAGTATAGAGGTTCCTCAAAGTTGAAAATAGAACTACCCTACAATGCAGCAATTGCTATACTAAGTATTTACCCAAAGGATGCAAAAATACTGATTTGAAGGGATACACACACCCAATGTTTATAGCAGCATTATCAACGATAGCCAAATCATAGAAAGAACCTAAATGTTCATTGACTGATGAATATATAAAGAAGATGTGGTACACACACACACACACACACACACACACACACACACACACACTGGAATATTACTCAGCCATAAAAAAGAGTGAAATCTTGCCATTTGCAATGGCAAGGATGGAGCTAGAGAGTATGATGCTAAGTGAAATAAGTCAGAGAAAGACAGATGCCATATGATTTCACTTAATATGTACAATTTAAGAAACAAAACAGATGAACATATGGGGAAAAAATGGCAACCCAGGAAGCAGATTCTTAACTATAGAGAACAAACTGAGGGTTACTGGAGGGGAGGTGGGTGGGGGTGGGCTAAATGGGTGATGGGGATTAGGGAGGGCACTTGTAAGTGACGAGCACTCCGTGTTGTGTGTAAGTGACGACTCACTAAATTCTACTCCTTAAGCTAATATTATGCTGTATGTTAACTAACTAGAATTTAAATTAAAACTGGGGAAAAAACCCATAATTCAGGAGATCAGAAGTTAAATCTCATTGCTCACACAGGTGGTAATGCCCCTGGCCCCCCTCTCTGAATGCTCCCATCCTCCTTCACTCCCTTCAGGCACAGTGACCTTCCTTGGTGTTTCCCAGACACTATGCTTTGTTCTGCCTTAGAGTAATCACCTTTGTGGTTCTCTCTACTTAGAATTCTTTCTACAGAAGTTGTTTTCTATTTTTTCTTTCTTTTTCTCCCTTCCTTCCTTCCTTCCTTCCCTTCCCCCAACTTTCTTAAGTGTGCTAAATCAGTAATCAACCCTTCCTTCCTTCCTTCCTTCCTTCCTTCCTTCCTTCCTTCCTTCCTTCCTTCCTTCCTTCCTTCCTTCCTTTTTAATGGCTGATCCTTGGCCAAAACTCAGGTTCTAACTCCCAACATTTCCTTCTCAGAGAAATGTTTTCCTGATAGCTCATGTGTAATGATATATTTCAAAGATAATTATATAAAATTATGCATTTCAAACGTGCATGTTGATTTTCTCTTCCCCATTCATATTTAACCTAATTGTAAGCTCCATGACATTCTGTAAACCTAAAGCCTAATACATGACTGGAAAATAAGTGTCCAATAATGATTTCTTACACACATACACACAGAGAACTAATAAAGTCTGAGGACAGAGTCAGTGCAATAAAAGTCAAATTTATCTAAACCAAATATTCCTCAAAATGGAATGGGGATATTCATGAAACTCTGAGTCAGAATGTGAAATGGAAGGTCAAGGGGTGGGCAGGGGTGAGAGACGAGGCAGGAGATGTCCCAGGGGCTAAATCATGGAGACGCTTGGCTGTCACATTAATATATCACATTTTATTGTGTAGATAATATAGAGCCTTTGAAGGGTATATTAATCAGGGTCCTTGTTTAAAAAACAAACTCAATCTAGCTATCTTAAGCAGGCAAAGAAATATTTATTATATTACAGCCCTCAGAATCTCTGAGGGGATCAGATTCCCCAGGAACGGAGCTACACAGCCATAAATACAGCAGCCAGTACATCACAAGACCCGTCTAGCAGAAGCACCATTGCCATCACTGCCCATCCTGGACAGCTATGACTCCGTAACTGGATGCTAGAAACATCACCACGGCTACCTCAGTGGGGGTGATCAAGTGACTCATGTCAGCCTCTAGGTCTCAGAAAAGCACATATGTTTTACAGGGTCTTGGACCTATCTGAAACTCCACCTGCAAGAGTGTCTCGGAAATGCAGCTTGCATCATCTTAACCTCTCCAGTGCAGACAGGTCAGGAGACTTTGAGTAGGTGCTAAATGACCAGCCCCTCTACCGGCCACCCAGAGTTGTACTTCAGGAACATGAGTCCATCTAGGGGAAAATGCCAGACAGTCTGGAGAGGATACCAGAGAAGGGGTTTCTCCCCTAGGTGGGACTAGCTACTTTCCAGAGTACCTTCCAGCACTGGTCTTCTTTGACTATTCTGGGAACAGCTTCTTTAAGAGAATATGAATTCAGAGAACAGAATTATTTTTTACTGAACAACCACCATGATCCCAACACTGTGCTGAGTGTCTTGCCTGTGTTGATTTATAAAACCCTCCTCTGTGACACTCCATGAGGTAAGGCATGAAGAGAATTCTCTTCTCCTTCACTCTCCCTCTGCCCTTCCCTCCACACATCTTTCCTGGGCTACCACTCTGTCCCAAAGGAGACGTTGATTTTGAAAGCTTGAAATAATTTTTAGGCCACACAATTGCTTCCAGGGAGGAGAATTATTGGCCTTTAAATGTCAGCATCTGTTCCTTTCTTATATTTTTTACTCTGCTAATGAATGCCTGCCTACAGGATGCTTCTGTATGTGTGCTCTGGACATTAAAGGGGTCAGCTATTTGAGACAGTGCATGCTTCCTGAGGGTAAATCCATCCACATGTCTAACACTTGTGTGCTGTACCACTTTGGTACATGCATGGGTATCAAAGAGAAGGAAGGGAAATGGAGTTTTACTTAGACCTCAAGCCTCAACAGTATTCTAATATCCAGTTTTTACCCAAGATCCCATCATTTGTCCAGATACTAATAGATAGATCCTGTGTCTCTATGTATGATTTCCTCAGATGGGAATTCTAGCAAGGAAAAGTGAATGGTAGAATATGGGCACTCAACTGTCACTCAAAATTCCTAATAGTTGATAATTTTTATTATTACACCAATGCCTTTTCCCTGGTTGTGATGTTGCCATCCATATATAAAATGCCATCATTTAAGGAAAGGAGATGAAAGGTATATAGAACCTCTCTGTAATTTTTTTACTTCTGGTAATTTCTGAGTCTACAATTAGTTCAAAATAAAAAAAATTAAGGATGGTATCAATATCATCAGGAACTAGGGTGTCATAATCACTGGCTTCCAGGGCATAGGGAGCTCAGACTTCAAAAAAACACAATGGCCTGTTTCTCACTTTTTTTAAAAAAGATTTTATTTATTTGAGAGAGAAAAAGAAACAAGCAGACTCTGTGCTGAGTGTCAAGTTGGACACGGGGCCCAACCCCAGGACCCTGAGATCTCTACCTGAGCAGAAACCAAGAGTTGGGCACTTAACTGACTGAGCCACCCAGGTGCCCCTGTTTCCCACTTCTTGAGGGAAGAGAAGATGTTCCCATTAGTTCCTGAGCACATGCACCAAAGACAAGATAAAAGAGTTATTTTTAAATTAAAACAGATTGAACTTAGAAAAAAAAAAGAAAAAGAAAAAAATAGGTATTCTATGTCTACTTTACATTTGTAGAAACAGAAGCTCAGAGAATTAAATAACTTGCTCAAAGTCATAGTTAGGAAGTAACTGTGCTTGGATTCAAACTTAGATATTTCTGTCTCTTACGCAAGCACTCTGACTTGGGAGGGTACAGAATGCAACGAGAGCTCTCCCCTATCCCTCCAAAAGGATGCTCTGATAATATTGTCCCTGACATTCAGGAAAGCATTATGTCCATCAAAACCAACTGCACAGCTTCCAAGGGGACTGCTCATCGCCAGGGAGTCTTTGATCCCTGAGAACATCTGGACCAAAGCATCATGAGCATTTTTCTCTGTCAGAGCTATTTCCTAAAAGTATTTATGAGCCACATCTTGCCAAGAATAAACCAGTGTGAATACCTGTAGATTGTAAATGTGAGCCCAACAACCACCGCCATGGTTGTGATAATGCCATCAACTTGCAGACACTGCTGTTCCACAGAGGGCTTTGACACAGTGTAGAAGAAGGTGGCCAATGGTAGGATGTGGTAGAGGAACTTGAAAAAAATCTTTGATCCATTAAAAACTAAAACATCCTATAATCAAGACACTTTTTAATAAAATTTGCCCTGAGGGTGTCTGTTCAAAGGGAAACACATTGCATGTCTGGAAGGGAGGGCTTACAACCATATGAAATCCAAGTTAACATCTAGTTTATGGGTACACTGTCTTTTGATAGTTTCAGGATTTAAACACAGGAGAGGGAAGACCTTGGATAGGAGATTTTGATTGAAAAATGTGAACAGAAGGCAAAGCGGGGAGTTTGGTTATTACATCAAGAATGAGCAGATGACTTAGGAAATGTGGTCTCACGTCCTTCCTCCATCACCTACTAGCTATGAGACCTGGAACAAACACTTTTTCAGTCTCTTACACAACAGCATCTTGGAATTAGTGTGAAGATCAGTAAAACAATATACATGAAGGTTATTTATGAGAGGTAAAAATTTTCCAAATATAAGCAATCTGCATTTTGGGCATATATTGAGTATCTCTTGTATGTTAGTTTGCTGTCACTTACATGTCCCTTAAGCTCACCAGCTAGTCTTCTTTCTTGCTCATTGTCTCCTGGCTACTCTTCCCTCTGTCTGGAATGTTCTTCCCCTTTTAACTTTTTTTTCTTGCTCTCTCCTTTTATTCATTCATTTATTCAAAAAACACCCCCTCAGTGAAGTCTTTTCTGACCATCATGTAGAAAAATGGAGCCTCTGAAACTCTCCCACTTTCCAGCTTTATTTTGTTTCATATTTATAATTATAATTATATTTTACCAATTTAATTTTACTGAGAAGGAAGCTGAAGCCTGGAGGCATTTCCCCTATACAATAATATAGCTAACATTTCCTGAGTATGGGTTGTGTGCCAGGCTCTGATACAGGTGCTTTGAATATCTTAACTCACTAACCTATGTCTGGTTAACTTGCAAGTATGTTGTCTTAATCTTTAAGGGGTTATACTAATAAAGTAGGAAGTGATCAAAGACAAATCACTTGTTTTGTAAATTTGGCTGAGGATAACTATAGTGGGTGGTGATGAGATAAGCCTGTTTACTTGTCTGAGTTCCCCACTTGACTGTGCCTTGTTCACAGTTGCACTCATGCACCAGCACATTGGTCAGCACATCGTAACAGGTTACCGCATGGCCATGAATGTAAGTGATCCTGTGCCGTGACTAGAAGTAGTAGCTAAATATCACCACGGGCATTTTTATTACGCGCCGCTCTGAACCTGGCGTTGCATTTTCCACTTGCCGATGTGTGATTTCATTACATCATCAGGAATGGTCATCCATGTTTCATTTCGAGAATACATCATCAGGAATGGTCATCCATGTTTCATTTCGAGAATACATCATCAGGAATGGTCATCCATGTTTCATTTCGAGAATTCTGATATTCTTTTTTTTTTTTTTAAAGAAAGAATTTTTTTTTTTTTAAAGATTTTATTTATTTATTTGAGAGAGAGAGAGAACGAGAGATAGAAAGCACGAGAGGGAAGAGGGTCAGAGGGAGAAGCAGACTCCCTGCTGAGCCAGGAGCCCGATGTGGGACTCGATCCCGGGACTCCAGGATCATGACCTGAGCCGAAGGCAGTCGCTTAACCAACTGAGCCACCCAGGCGCCCGAGAATTCTGATACTCTTAAGGGTTAAGTCCCAAGCTGGGGGGCATCAAAGTATTTTAAACCAGCACCATCCCCGTATTTAACTTTTTCCAATCTATATACATCCCTCCTCTGGGAAAACAGGTTCAGTAAGACTCTGAAACAGTGTGTTTCATGGATCTAAGAGTTTGTTTGTTTGTTTGTTTGTTTGTTTGTTTTCCCGAGGTGGAGGGTCAGAGGGGGAGAGAGAATCTTAAGCAGGCTCTATGCCCAGTGCTGATCCTCACAGCTCGGTCTCACAACGCTGAGATCACAACCTGAACCAAAGTGAGAGTCGGACACTTAAACAAATGAGCCACCCAGGCGCCCCGAAGGGGCTGTGTGTCTCTGAGTGGGATGTGCTCTGTCAGAGAAAACCCGTCTCACGTTTTCATTCTTGGCAATCACCTCAACATTCACTCAGCAGAAAGCACAGAGTGTGTCCTCTGTGCCAGATAGTGTGCTAGGTCCTGGGAAGGACGGACGACTGGAGGTCACCTTTAAGGGGGCTTCAATCTACTGAGAGATCATCACACAAAATAAAATTTTGATGCCATGTGGTTGCTGTGTTTTGTGAGAATGTCCCAGGCAGGAGTGTAGCACTGAAAAGGAGATGAAGTGGCTCCCTAAGCCCCTTCGGATCCGATATTCTGTGACTTCTCTTCCAGTCACCTAGCTCCCTCCCTCCATCTACTTTAGAAAAATTCATGACTTAATAGTGCATGAGGGAACATTACTTTAAGAGATAATTATGCTTTTCCACAAATGACCTATGCAATTACACCAGAGTGGTGGACAGCAATTGCAGAGGGAAGTTGGAACAAGTGCACAGGAATATAATGCTACAAAATGATCCCTGCTTCAATTTCCCTTCTCATAACTACATAAAAATTACATTTGCTTCTATCACAGAGATGTGAAGTAAAAAATGATAAAGGCCCATTAGATTATCTGCCCCCATCTCCTCCTGGGAAGTTTTGTGTTTGTTTTTGTTTGGCTGATTTTTGGGTTTTGTCTTGTTTTTCACTGTGATGAGCTTTCTAGGGAATTTGGGCTGCTCAGTTCCTTCAAGGTAATGAAGATAAAGATTAGGGAGGAAAGGGATCTCACTGCTCAGTGTTTATACTTTGTAAACCTATATATACATTGGCACCCAGGGGCCCACTATCTTGGCCAGAGCATGTTTGGACGGAGCTCAGGAGAAAGGTGGGAAATTGAGCCAGGAGAGCCAAGGCCAGGCCGGGAGTATAAAATTGGAGCCACTGTCAAAGTTAGGATAAATAATCATAGTTAGCTCAAAGAAGGGTGCTAGTTAGTAGTCTGATGGGCAGTTTCAGATTTGGGACACCGGAGGTTTGAGAGAGGCATGTGTGAAATAAACATAAGCATGGATATGATATTAATGTAGTTTATTATGTAGATATAAATATTTTATGGTTTCAGTCACACTGTGATGTTTACTGATTCTGTCCCCTTAATATTAAATCCGAATCCTGATCACAGTCTTTGAAAAGCATCTCAAAACAATTGCTTTAATGCCTTCATCATTATCTTATAGATGTATAATAATTAATAGTTACTTTATAAGTGGACATTAAAATTGATTCTAGTTTTAAAGCAAAGAGCTTTAAAAGTGTTTATCCATTTTAATCCAGTAAATTATCTCCTAGATGTATAATTTAAAGAGAAAATCAGAAATGAAGTCAAAGATGTATGTGTTGTTTGAATCCAAGTGTTTGTGTGTGTGTATGAGTTTTCAGAGTGTTTCCCAGTTTCAGAGCTAAAGCCACTTACCTGCCATGTCACTTTTCTGTATGCAGAAATATTTGTTTATAAATAAATAAATAAATAAATAAGAGATAAAAGATGCTGACATATGTGTATATTCTTTTTTTTTTAAGATTTTATTTCTTTATTTGAGAGGAGAGAGAGAGTGTGAGAAAGCATGAGAGGGGGGAGGGTCAGAGGGAGAAGCAGACTCCCCGCTGAGCAGGGAGCCCGATGCGGGACTCGATCCCGGGACTCCAGGATCATGACCTGAGCCTAAGGCAGTCGCTTGACCAACTGAGCCACCCAGGCGCCCCATATGTGTATATTCTTGCTTAAAGCAAAAAGCTAGTTTTGGATCAGTGATACTTTGAAAAGAGCATAGATTCAGGAGCAGATGAGCTGGGGCATACCAGGCCTGGTACGAAATGTTTCTCCTTTGTCTCTGAATATTTCTAGGCTGTTCTCATTCTCTTCACTTCTCATTGTTTCACTAAGACATGCCTAGGTGTGTTTTTCTTTTTATTTATCCTCATTGGGCTTCTCTGAGCTTCTTGGATCTGTGGGATATTCTTTCCAATTTCAGAAAACTCTTGGCCATTATATTTTGTATGTTTTCTATTGACCCATTCTCTTCTTCAACTCCATTTGGGACTGCAGCCCCCATATTTTGGAGAATTTAATATTTCCCCACAGAAATGGGGAATGTTCTGTCATATTTCTCTTTTCTTTTTCTTTTGTTTTTTTGTTTGTTTGTTCATATAATTTATTTTAACTGGTCTTCAAGTTAACAGATTATTTACATCACTTTATCCAGTATGCTAGGAAGTCCATCAAAATAATTCTGTATCACAGATATCAGGCACTTCATATCTAGCAATTCTATTGGGCTTTTTTTTTTAAATATGTTTTATGTCTTTCTGCTGAAATTCCCCATCTGTTCAAATACCTCTTCTACCTTATGATTTTTAATCACAGTCATTTTAAATTCTTTTACTAGAAACTCCAATTTCTGTGCTATTTTTGAGTCTGGTTCTTTTGAATTTTAAATCTCTTGGTGATGTTTCTTATTTTATTAACTTTTTTTGTTTAATTGAAAGAAATTAAACATTGTGTATAAAGAACAGTAAGACTTGGGAAATATTTCCTCACAGAAAAGAAAATGTCTGTTTTTGCTTCAGACATTAGCAAAAGGTATTGAGCCAACGGTACACAGATGAGCTGGATTTATTATTCGCAGGCTTCAGATGACCCCAGGGGTGAATCACCACTGCCTGGTAATCATTGTAAACTCTGCAGCCCAGGAGGGATTTTCTGTTTCCCTGCTTTACATTTTAACAGATCCTAAGGTCCCTGGGGAGGATTCCTTCTCAGGGCTCCCTCTTTCCTCTTAGTAGTAAGATTTCAGGTGCTGATACTCATGAAATTCATTATTAACTTATATTTACTTTTGTAATGACCTTTTTCAGTTCTTTTCATTTCTTCCTACAGTACCATGCTTCATTCGGGATTGTATACCTTCAGTCAGATCTTCTGTTAGCATTTCCAGTGTTAATGAGTTTTTTCAACTTTTCATTCTGTGAATATCTTTTTTTTTCCCCCTAACCTTTATTTTCTTTTAACCTTCATTTCTTTCTGTGGGTATAATTTACATAAAATGAAATTCACCCATTGAAAGTTTACATTTTGATGAGTTTCCACAATTGTATGCAATAGTATGCCCCCTCCACAATCAAGAATCAGGAAATTCTCCTCACCTCAAAATATCCTGTTCCCTCTCCTAAGCAATTCTGCACTGCCCACTCCAGCCCTAAGATGTCTACCACTATGGTCTTGCCATTTTAGGATTTCATGCACGGGGCATCATATAGCATGTAGTCTTTTGAGTCTGACTTCCTTCACTTAGCAAAATGTTTCAAAAATTATCCATGCTATTGTGAGGGCAAATAGCTTACTCCATTTTATGGATACACTGCATACAGTGTGTTTTATTAATTCACAATTCAGATATATGAGGATTGTTTTCAATTAAGGGCTACTATGAATAAAGCTACTATACACATATAGTATACAGGATTGTGTTGACTTTTGTTTACATTTCTCTAGGGTAGATATCTGATTGAGGGATTGTGGGTCTTATGGTAAAAATAAGTGTATGATTAATGTGACAGAAATTTCCACATGAGTTTCCAAAGTGGCTATAATATTTTATATCCTTATAAGTGAAATATGAGTCGGTACCTCCATATCTTTGACAACACTTGAAATTATCAGTCTTTTAAAGCCATAGCCATGGTAGTGTCCATATAGTGGTAATAACATTGTGATTTTAATTTGCATTTCTGTAATAAATATATAGATAATAAGTATCTTTGTTGTTTGTCATTAATATATCTTCTTCATTGATATGTTTTTTAAATATTTTACCTATTTGTGAAATTCATATAAATTTATGAGATATTTATAAATACAAGTTGCTTATGAATTTAAATATTTATAAATATTAGCCTTTATATTGTTAATTATAAGTTTATAATATATATTAAATATTAATACTCTATCAGATATAGCCATTGTGAATATTTTCTCCTAGTTTCTGTTTTCTCTTTTAATTTTCTGATCATGTATTTTATTTTATTTTATTTTATTTTACTAATTAATTTAATTTAATTTAATTTTATATGTTATGTTAAACACCATACATTATAGTGTTCCATGATTCATTGTTTGTGTATAACACCCAGTGCTCCATGCAGTACGTGCCTTTTTTAATACCCATCACCAGGCTAACCCACCCCCACCCCCCTTCCCTCTAGAACCCTCAGTTTGTTTCTCAGAATCCATAGTCTCTCATGGTTCATCTCCCCCTCTGATTTGCCCTCCTTCATTTTTCCCTTCCTGATATCTTCTTCTTTTTTTTTTAACATATACTGTATTATTTTTTCAGAGATACAAGTCTGTGATTCAACAGTCTTACACAATTCACAGTGCTCACCATAGCACATACCGTCCCCAATGTCTATCACCCAGCCACCCCATCCCTCCCACCCCCCACCACTCCAGCAACCCTCAGTTTGTTTCCTGAGATTAAGAATTCCTCATATCAGTGAGATCATATGATACATGTCTTTCTCTGATTGACTTATTTCACTCAGCATAACACCCTCCAGTTCCATCCACGTCGTTGCAAACGGCAAGCTTCCATTCCTTTTGATAGCTGCATAATATTCCATTGTATATATATATACCACTTCTTCTTTATCCATTCATCTGTCAATGGACATCTTGGCTCTTTCCATAGTTTGGCTATTGTGGACATTGCTGCTATAAACATCGGGGACCACGTACCCCTTCAGATCCCTACATTTGTATCTTTGGGGTAAATACCGAGTAGGGCGATGACTGGGTCATATGGTAGCTCTATTTTCAACTTTTTGAGGAACCTCCATAGTGTGTTCCAGAGTGGCTGCACCAGCTTGTATTCCCACCAACAGTGTAGGAGGGTTCTCCTTTCTCTGCATCCCTGCCAACATGTTTTTCCTGACTTGTTAATTTTAGCCATTCTGATTGGTGTGAGGAGGTATCTCATTGAGGTTTTGATTTGGATTTCCCTGATGCCGAGCGATGCTGAGAACTTTTTCATGCTGAGAACTGTTGGCCATTTGGATGTCTTCTTTGGGAAAATGTCTGTTCATGTCTTCTGCCCATTTCTTGATTGGATCATTTGTTCTTTGGGTGTTGAGTTTAAGAAGTGCTTTATAGATTTTGGATACTAGCCCTTCATCTGATATGTCATTTGCAAGTATCTTTTCCCATTCTGTCAGTTGTCTTTTGGTTTTGTGGACTGTTTCTTTTGCTGTGCAAAAGCTTTTTATCTTGATGAAGTCCAATAGTTCATTTTTGCCCTTGCTTCCCTTGCCTTTGGTGATGTTTCTAGGAAGAAGTTGCTGCGGCTGAGGTCGAAGAGGTTGCTGCCTGTGTTCTCCTTTAGGATTTTGATGGACTCTTGTCACACATGTAGGTCTTTCAATTATTTTGAGTCTACTCTTGTGTGTGGTGTAAGGAAATGGTCCAGTTTCATTCTTCTGCATGTGGCAGTCCAATTTTTCCAACACCATTTGTTGAAGAGACTGTCTTTTTTCCATTGGACATTCTTTCCTGCTTTGTTGAAGGTTAGTTGACCATAGAGTTGAGGGTCTGTTTCTGTGCTCTCTATTTTGTTCCATTGATCTATGTGTCGGTTTCTGTACCAGTACCATACTGTCTTGATGATGACAGCTTTGTAAAAGAGCTTGAAGTCTGGAATTGTGATGCCACCAGGTTTGCTTTTCTTTTTCAACATTCCTCTGGTTATTTGGGGTCTTTCTGGTTCCATACAAATTTTAGGATCATTTGTTCCATTTCTTTGCAAAAAGTAGATGGTATTTTGATAGGGATTGCATTAAATGTGTAGATTGCTCTAGGTAGCATTGACATTTTCCCAATATTTGTTCTTCCAATCCATGAGCATGGAAAATTTTTCCATTTCTTTGTGTCTTCCTCAATTTCTTTCATGAGTATTTTATAGTTTTCTGAGTACAGATCCTTTGCCTCTTTGGTTAGATTTATTCCTAGGTATCTTATGGTTTTGGGTGCAATTATTTCTCTTTCTTCTATCTTCTTGTTGGTGTATAGGAATGCCACTGCTTTCTGTGCATTGATTTTATATCCTGGCACTTTACTGAATTCCTGTATGAGTTCTAGCAGTTTTGGGGTGGAGTCTTTTGGGTTTTCCACATAAAGTATCATATCATCTGCAAACAGTGAGAGTTTGATTTCTTTTTTGCTGATTTGGATGCCTTTGATTTCTTTTTGTTATCTGATTGCTGTGGCTAGGAGTTCTAATACTATGTTGAATAGCAGTGGTGAGAGTGGACATCCCTGCCATGTTCCTGACCTTAGGGGGAAAGCTCTCAGCTTTTCCCCATTGAGAATGATATTCACTGTGGGTTTTTCATAGATGGCTTTTATGATATTGAGGTATATACCCTCTATCCCTATACTCTGAAGAGATTTGATCAAGAAAAGATGCTGTACTTTGTCAAATGTTTTTTCCACACCTATTGAGAGGATCATATGTTTCTTGTCCTTTCTTTTATTAATGTAGTGTATCACATTGATTCGTTTGCAGATGTTGAACCACCCTTGCTTGAGGTGAATAATCCTTTTAATGTACTGTTGGATCCTATTGGCTAATGTTTTGGTGAGAATTTTTGCATCCATGTTCATCAAGGATATTCATCTGTAATTCTCCCTTTTGATGGGGTCTTTGGTTTGGGGATCAAGGTAATGGTGGCCTCATAAAATGAGTTTGGAAGTTTTCCTTCCATTTTTATCTTTTGGAACAGTTTCAGAAGAATAGGTATTAATTCTTCTTTAAATGTTTGGAAGAACTCCCCTGGAAAGCCATCTGGCCCTGGGCTTTTGTTTGTTGGGAGATTTTTGATGACTGCTTCAATTTCCTTTAGTGGTTATAGGTCTGTTCAGGTTTTCTATATCTTCCTGGTTCAGTTTTGGTAGTTGATACATCTCTAGGAATGCATCCATTTCTTCCAGATTATCTCATTTGCTGGCATAGAGTTGCTCATAATATGTTCTTATAATTGTTTGTATTTCTTTGGTATTAGTTGTGATCTCTCCTCTTTCATTCATGATATTATTTACTTGGGTCCTTTCTCTTTTCTTTTGGATAAGTCTGGCCAGGGGTTTATCAATCTTGTTAATTCTTTCAAAGAACCAGCTCCTAGTTTTGTTGATCTGTTCTACTGTTCTTTTGGTTTCTATTACATTGATCTTTGCTCTGATCTTTATTATTTCTCTTCTCCTGCTGGGTTTAGGCTTTATTTGCTGTTCTTTCTCCAGCTTCTTTAGGTATATGGTTGTGTATTTGAGACCTTTCTTATTTCTTGAGAAAGGCTTGTATTGCTATATACTTTCCTCTTAGGACCGCCTTTGCTGCATCCCAAAGATTTTGAATAGTTGTGTTTTCATTTTCATTTGCTTCCAGGAATTTTTTTAATTTTTCTTTAATATCCTGGTTGACCCATTCATTCTTTAGTAGGATGCTCTTTAGCCTCCATGTATTGGAGTTCTTTCTGACTTTCCTCTTGTGATTGAGTTCTAGTTTCAAAGCCTTGTGGTCTGAAAATATGCAGGGAATGATCCCAAACTTTTGGTACCAGTTGAGACCTGATTTGTGACCCAGGATGTGATCTATTCTGGAGAATATTTCATGGGCACTAGAGAAGAATGTGTATTCCGTTGCTTTGGGATGGAATGTTTTGAATATATCTGCGAAGTCCATTTGGTCCAGTGTATCATTTAAAGTCTTTATTTCCTTGTTGATCTTTTGCTTAGATGATCTGTCCATTTCAGTGAGGGGGTGTTAAAGTCCCCCACTATTATTGTATTGTTGTCAATGTGTTTCTTTGCCTTTGTTGTTAATTGGCTTATATAATTGGTTGCTCGTATGTTAGGGGCATAGATATTTACATTTGTTAGATCTTCTTGTTGGATAGACACTTTAAGTATGATATGTGTCCTTCCTCATCTCTTAATATAGATTTTGATCTAAAATCTAATTTGTCTGATAGAAGGATTGCCACCCCAGCTTTCTTTTGGTGTCCATTAGCATGGTAAATCATTTTCCACCCCCCACTTTCAATCTGGGGGTGTCTTTGGGTCTAAAATGAGTCTCTTGCAGACAGCATATTGATGGGTCTTGTTTTTTGATCCAATCTGATAGTCTGTGTCTTTTGATTGGGGCATTTAGTCCATTTACATTCAGGGTAACTATTGAAAGATATGAATTTAGTGCCATTGTATTGCCTGTAAGGTGACTGTGACTGTATATTGTCTGTGTTCCTTTCTGGTCTATGCTGCTTTTAGGCTCTCTCTTTGCTTAGAGGACCCCTTTCAATATTTCTTGTGGGGCTGGTTTTGTATTTGCAAATTCCTTTAGTTTTTGTTTGTCCTGGAAGTTTTTATCTCTCCTTCTATTTTCAATGACAGCCTCGCTGGATATAGTATTCTTGGCTGCATATTTTTCTCATTTAGTCCTCTGAAGATATCATGCCAGTCCTTTCTGGCCTGCAAGGTCTCTATGAATAGGTCTGTTGCCAATCTAATATTTCTACCATTGTAGGTTGCAGATCTTTTCTCCTGAGCTGCTTTCAAGATTTTCTCTTTGTCTCTGAGACTCATAAGCTTTACTATTAGATGTCGGGGTGTTGACCTATTATTATTGATTTTGAGAGGGGTTCTCTGTGCCTTCCGGATTTTGACGCCTGTTTCCTTCCCCACATTAGGGAAGTTCTCTGCTATTATTTGCTCCAATATACCTTCTGCCCCTCTCTCTCTTTCTTCTTCTTCTGGGATCCCAATTATTCTAATATTGTTTCATCTGATGGTATCACTTATCTTTCGAATTCTGCCCTCTTGATCCAGTAGTTGTTTATCTCTCTCTTTCTCAGGTTCTTTATTTTCCATCATTTGGTCTTCTATATCACTAATTCTCTCTTCTGCCTCATTTATCCTATCCGTTAGAGCCTCCATTTTTGATTGCACCTCATTAATAATCTTTTTGATTTTGACTTGGTTAGATTTTAGTTCTTTTATTTCTCCAGAAAGGGTTTCTCTAATATCTTCCATGCTTTTTTCAAGCCCAGATAGTATCTTTAAAATAGTCACTCTGAACTCTAGTTCCAATATCTTACTAATGTCCATATTGATTAGTTCCCTGGCAGTCGGTACTCCCTCTTGTTCTTTTTTTTAATTGATTTTTTCCATGTTGTCATTTTGTCCAGAGGAGAATAGATAAATGAGAGAACAAAATGTTAACAGGGTAACAGGGACCCCAGAAAAATATGCACTAAACAATCTGAAGAGACCTGAAACAGGGGGAAAAGAATGGGAAAGAAAGAAAGAAGAAAAAAGAAAAAGAAAATGATAAAAACAAATAAATAAAAAAACAGAATATGATCAAATATGATATGCATATCAATATGCATAGATCAGCACCACAAACTAGATTTTGGGTGTATTTTGGTCTGTTAGAAGAAAATGCCTTCCAAAATTTTAAAGAAATTAAAACTTATATATGTGCAAAAATAAGGGTAAATACAATGAAGGATGGAATATGACTCTAAAGATGAAAATTATAAAAGATTTTATAAAAGGAATTCATAAGATAAGAAGTTGGTTGAAAAAAGAAAGAAGAGGATTTAAAAAAGAAAAAGGGAGAGAATGTGAATAGGCAGGAGACTATAACAAAGCCAGGGATTTAGGGTATATTTTGGTCTGTTAGAAGAAACTGTATCCCAAAATTTTAAAGAGAGAACAACTTTATATATATATATATCTATACCAAAAACAAAGTTAACTACTATGAAGGGATAGAATATGACTCTAAAAATGAAAAATAAAAAAGTTTTTTTAAAAAGGGATTGATAAGATGTTGGTTGAAAAAGGGAAAAAGAAAAATTAAAAAAAAAGAATGAAGAAGAAAAAAAAGAAAATTAAAAAAATTAACTTTGAAAGACTAAAGATTCATGGGAAAAAAGCCATGAATTCTATGTGCAGTATTCCCCTAATGCTGGAGTTCTGCTGTTCTCATTGATCAGTAAACTTGATCTTGGCTGGCTGTTCTTCCTGATCTTCTGGGGGAGGGGCCTGTTGCCATGGTTCCCAAATGTCTTTGCTGGAGGTGGAATTGCCCGGCCCTTGCCGGCTACATAACCTGCTCGGGTTTGCTCTTGGGAGCTTTCGTTCCCTGCAAGCTTTCTGAACAGCTTTGGAGGACGAGAGTGAAAATGGTGGCCTCCCAGTCTCTGCCCCGGAGGACCCAAGAACTCGGGGCCCTGCTCCTCACTGCACCCTCAGAGAAAAGCAGTCAGTCACTCCTGTCTCCCTGGTCTCCGGCCGCACTCCGTGCTCACCCGGCCTGTGACCGAACATTTCTATCTCTGGCACCCGACCCTGTGTGGAGTCTCCAAACCCAGCACATCCCTGCAGTGTGCTCCCAGGGGAAGAAGGGGAGTCTCCCCGGATCTGCTGCTTATTGGGTCCCTGCTGGAGGAGCAGTGGCCCGACTGTCCCGCGGATCACAGTTTATGGCAACCCTGAGCTGAGAGCCCACTCCTCACCTCCGTTTCTGCAGCCGGCTTCCCTGCTTTGATACCTGGGAGCTCTGCTGCACTCAGGCACCCCCGGTCTTTCTGTGACCCCGAGGGTCCTGAGACCACACTGTCCCAGTGAGGGTTCCACCCCCCGCTTAGCCACTGGAGCGACATCCCTCAGCAGAATCAACTTCTAAGCGGCCGACGGAGGCCCCCTTCCCCGCTGTCTATCTTCCCTAATATCACCTTGGATTCATTTCTCCGAATGTCCTACTTTCCAGAAAGTGGTTGCTTTTCTGTTCAGAGAGTTGCTGCTATTCTTTTCTTGATCTCTTGAGTTCGTAGGTGTTCAGAATGGTTTGATCCCTATCTAGCTGAATTCCTGATGCCAGACAAAATCCAAGTCTCCTAATCCTCTGCCATCTTGCCCCAGGGCTACCTGATCATGTAATTTAAATACCAGATGTTTTTAAGCTGTATGCAGTCAAATTTATAGTTTTTGTTTTATGGTATTTGCTTCTTGTGTCCTATTTAGAAATCTTTGCCAATCAGATGATCATAGTGATTCCTCCTGTGTTTTCCTCAAGAAGTTTTGTATTTTCAGCAAGTACATGTGGATCTATAATCTGTTTTAAGTTATTTTCTACACACAGTTTATGATAAGGGGTGGTTTTATATCTTCTTTATGAATATACAATAGTTCCATCACCATTTGATGAAGGGAGAAATGTAGGAAATCAAGTCCAGAATGACTGGGGAGACAAGCAGAAGTATGTATTACCCAAAGTTGTTAATATTATTATGCCAACTCTGCCGTGATTCATGCTTATTACAGCTCCAGAAGTTTTTAAAAGGAGAAACTAAGGACCTACAACAAGAAAGAAGGACAGAGAGTGCTGGAAGTATAAAATGTCACCACTTGAATTCATTGTTGTAGAAGTTAAGACGGCACATCGGGGTAAATAAAGCTCAGTTCACTGTAGTTTACTTGTGTCAAATTTAATATCTAAAGATGTTATTATTCAAATCTGATGACCTTCACCTCTGCAGTACTTTATTACTTCAAGTCTACTTTGTGTAACAGTAGCCTGGAGTAGCAGGATGATTTCTGTCATACTTTTTTCTTGGTTTCACAAGGACACATGATTGCTTCTCATTATCCACCCCCACTAATAACTAAATCATCATTGAAGACTGTAGTCCCCAGCAGACATATGGGAATGTCAGCAGACATAGGCGGAAGCATCTTGTGGGAGCTCCTGGGGACTGTTAATCAGAGCTGTTGGCTGCCATTGCCCTTCTCTGCCCTTGTGCTCCCCTGTTCCACGGTTGGATGTGTCAGCTGGAACGCCATCAGATGTCCTGATAACTAGGATTCTCACTAGAGGTTGAGAAAGGAAACAACGGAGGTATCCTTTTTTCCAGAGGAATTTTAAGCCACATAAAAGTTCTGAGAACCCAATGATGCATTAATTTATGTGAGATTGAAATAAAGTTTTATGTTACATAAACCACCTCAGATGAGATATCTGTTAGTTGCATATGAACACTGTTCTTACCTGCTGTATCTTTTTCAATCCATTTACTTTCAATCTGTTTCTGTTTTGCTCTCCTGTATCTGTTATAAGAGTATATAGCTGAAATCTATTTTTTCATCCAATCTGTCAATCTTTTAACTCTTCCTAATCTCTTTTAACTGAACAGACTATTTGCATTGATTGTGCTTACTATTTGAATCTACCTCTAACTATTTATTTATTGCTTTCTATTTGATTTTTATCATGATACTGTTTTTTAAGTTTTCCTTTCTTTTGCATCTTTGGTATTGTAATCTACTTTTAATCTCATTAAAATTTTAATTCTCCAACTAATTTTGAATATATAATATAATATGGTATAATATTTGTATTAATTTGTTGATTACTCTAAAGTTTTTACTTGTACATTTAACCTAAAAATCTAAATTTAAGCAATATTTTAACTATTGTTCTAGAAAATATGTGGTTTTTAAGACTGTAAATACTATTAACCTCCTTACAAAGCAAATGTTAATCTTATCACAGAACTTCAAATTTCTTTCATGATTTTTACAACACTACATATTAGGCATTATTGTGATTACCTTATAATGTCAATGCATGAGTAATTTTATTTATAGGCTTAACATTTTGTTTGTTCACCATTCATTCTTTTTTAAAATAGCTTTATTGAGATATAATTTGCACACCAGACACTTCATCCTTTTATTTTTATTTTATTTCTTATTTAAATTCAATTAGCCAACTTATAGCACATCATTAGTTTCAGATGTAGTGTCACTTCATCCATTTAAAGTGTACAATTCAATGGTGTTTAATATATTCATAGTAGTGTAGTCATTCCTGAAATTTAACTTTAAGACATAGCAATCCACTCTGCATGAAACCAGGGACCTAGTAGAAGTCACACCACATTTCCCACCATAAACTTGCCTGTTCTTGACATTACACATAAGTAGAATCATATAATATATCATCTTTTATGATTAGTTTCTTTCATTAATCCTAATGTTCAGTGTTTATTTCCCTTACATTATCAATTTTTTTCTCCACTCAATAATTTCCCATCAGTATACAAATATGCTATAGTGTCTCCCACCTAAAAAGTAAAGCTGTATTGACAACCATATCCTCAGACTCTTCTGCCATATTTTTCTGCTCCTCTTTAAAGCAAAATTTCTCAAATAAATGTTCTTCTCTTGCTCACCTCTCATTCTCTCTTACTGCTACACCATTTCTTGTCTCCCCAACTGCATTGAAAGGATTCTTGTCAATAGCATCAATAAATTCCATTTTTCTATATATACATGGGAAACTTCAACCTCCATGATCCTTATTGTTGTCAATCACTCCTTCATTCCTGAAATAACTTGCTTTTCACTTAGTTTCTGGAATTCATCTCCACACTTTGGGGCATTCTTCTATGGAAAATCCTTCTATAAACAACAACAGCCCTTCAGATCAAAATCCCACATGACAGGCACCCAGCACAGAACTAAATCTTAAGTTACTTGACTTAGCCATGGCAGAATTCTGTATCACAGAGCTTATTTTACTTCTCTAACTTCTACCTCTTGCCTTTTCCTCAATATTATTCATGCAACACACCAGACATTAGGATTTTAGAAGGCTAATAAATAATACACCTTCCCAGTCTGAGTTCTGAAGCAGTTTGAGTGAATATAAAAGATTAAGTGGATGAGACTCAGTGTATTTAGTGTCTCTACCAGTAAGTTTACAATACAGCTGAGACAAATTGAGAGCACATAATTTCTTTGGATAGGCAAGCTCACAGGGAAGGCTAACAGAAAGGATAAAAACATTCATGCCCTATCCCCAAATTGTTAATCATGCAATTGGCTTCATTCCCTCATATTCTACTCAGGAAGGAATTGGTACAGTGATGGGGAGAAAACAGGACCATTATGCTGTTGGGTGGTCCCTACCTGTTGGTAAGCATCATAAGTGATAAACCTTCCACTCTTCCCATATGAGCAGATCTTAGATTTGAACTTTAACTTGAATTTGAGCCTTTAAATATCTTTAGAAAAAAATACCTTCTACCTGGTATTAATTGGAAATAAGCTATGTACATTTTTTCAAGAAAACTAGAATATAAACCAGAAAGTGGCATTTTAAACATTTCTGGTAGTTTAGTAGCAGTCATTATAAAAGCCAAATGACCCCCTGCCTTTTCCTTAAACAAAAGTTCCTGAGCACTGAATAATACTTGCATAATGACATATAATCATGAGCACATCAGTCATTGCATGTTGTTATAATATGCTCTCAGGATGGACATTAGAACTAAACACCCTGTCACTAACTGATCCCAAATTATTTTACCTTTAACTTCCCACAGCACCATCAGGCTTTTCAATATTATTTATTACTATCATCTCTAAATTCACATTTGATATGCTTTTACTCAAAACACACACACATATACACACGCACACACACACACCTTACTTTAAGTGCCAAAGCGATGGGCACTCTGGTCATGATGGCTTTAGGTTTAAACCTGTAATAATAACAAATGGGTAGTGAATTTGAGACAGGAGGGTTCAGAATCAAGTTCGTGACATCCTTTATGCAATCTTTTAAGAAACCTCTCCCCTCATCTCCATTCTTGTGTCTTTCTTGTTCTTTTAGCTCTTCCAGATTTTGAAGATATTTATTTAATAGTAGCTATATCTCTTTAGCATTTACTGGTTAGTAAGTGCTGTTCTGAGAAGTGAATGTAGCTTGTCTTACATAATTCTCTCAAGAATTGATGGGGTAGCCACAATACTGTATCCATTTCACTAATGAGGAAACTAAGCTTCGAAAATAAACATGGCTCGCCCAGGGTCACACTGCGAGTAACCCACAGAGGCTGGGCCTGTACCCCTCTCTCTCCTGCCTCTCCCTCACACCATCTCCCTATGTCTAAAGGGCTTGCAAGCAAGTTCAGGGCTGCTCGGAGGGGAGAAGCCAAGGATATTGCAAAAGATATTCTCTATGACCCACCAAAATTCTCTTTAATTCAATAGATTATGGCATAAAATAATGAAATGGACCCAGCCTTTGAGTTAACAAGTTTGTGGGTATTCCTTACGCTTATCTGATTGATTCATTGCTATTCCTATAGGTCAGTGATAGAGCTTTTGGAAATGTCTTGGTTTAATTAACACAATGAGATTCAAATGTTCATTAGTTAGGACAAAAGTAGAAACTTCATTTTTTCCAAAGATGGTGTTTACTACATTGATATTTTAGTCCTGATAGTTCAGAAGCCAATATTGCTAATGGCTAGACATTGTGCTCCAGCATAGGTCCAAATATGGCTAGGTTAACATCTGTCAAGGCAATAAAAACACATATTTTCAGTGCAACTATGTGCTAAGCACTCTGTCAATTGCTTTACAGGGAATACCTTATTTAAGCCTCTTCATGGTTTATTGAGGCAGGTAGTATTACTAACCACATTTCATAGATAAATATAGTATGCCCTAGGGAAGTTATACAATTTGTCTACTCTAAGAGATGGCATTTGATGATGCTTGTATTAAAATTCAGGACGCTGGATTCCAGTTTTTGTGTACATAATCACCATATAAGACCACTTCTCAGTAAGCATGTGTGTATTCACATGTGCATATAAACAGTCTGGTGAAATAATAAGCATTTAGATTCAAACAATGTGCTTTTTGAATTTAAAAAAGGGCCAATCATTAAAATTGTGGAACCCATCTATATTTGCTAACTTCTATGTCTTTGTTTTCCTCTCTATAAATGAGAACAATTCTTATAATGATGCATGAATGCTTTTTTTTTTAAGTGCCATGTACAATTAAGAAGCCTAAAGGGTATAAATTCCAGTTTTGTAACCTCAATGCTACTGACATTTTGTACTGGAAAATTCTTTGTTGAGAGAATGGCCTGTGCATAATAGGATGTTAGCAACATCCCTGGTTTATACCCGTTGCATGGCAGTTGTACCTCCCCAGTGGTGACAACCAAAACTGTTTTTACACATTGTCAAAATGTCCCCTGAGGAGCAAAATCATATCAGGTTGAGAACTGGCTTAAGTAATAGAGAAATTCTTTTGAAATTCTTGATATATTATAGTCTCTTTGCTTATCCAGTGTTTATTTCTTTTTTTAAAAAACCATTGATGTCTTCCTCCTTTAAAACTATACCCTATGGTCTTTCATATCTCAGGAAAAGATTATGAGAAATCTATCCAGACAAATCCTTATCCAGAAGTCAATAAAACAGCGGTTACCCAGAAGTGTCACCTGCAGGTAGGTCTAAGATCTGACATACAGGTAAGTTCGTATCATAAGTTTTTTGCACATTTTAAAATTTCTGATTATACTTACACCATAGTTATTAGGAACAATACTTTCAAAGCAGTGATCTTCAAAGCACAGTCTTTAGAACAGAGACATCCAAAGCATCTGAGGACATTTCAAACACTCATATCCCAAGGCAACATGCCAGGATTCTGATTCATTAGGTCTTACTGTCTGTATATTTAGCATGAACTTTGGGCAATTTTCCCAATGTTTGGGTACTTCCAAGACCACTTTTTGAAAAATAGCCCTCTAGATAGACTGATCTAAAAATCCCAAACCATGGAAAGAGCACAAAAGTCTATTGACTGATGAATGGATAAAGAAGGTGTGGTGTATATATACAAAAAGAATGGCATCTTGCCATTTACAACGTGTATGGAGCTAGAGTATATTATGCTAAACAAAATAAGTCAGTCAGAGAAAGACAGATGCCATATGATTTCACTCATATTTGCAATTTAAGAAACAAAACAGAAACATATGGTAAGGGAACAAAAAGAGTGAGGGAAGCAAACCATAAGAGACTCTTAACTATAGAGAACAAACTGAAGATTGATGGAGGAGGGTTGGTGGGGATGGGCTAAATGGGTGATGGGTATTAAGAAAGGCACTTGTGATGAGCACTGGGTGTTGTATCTAAGTGATGAATCACTAAATTCTGTACCTGAAACCAATTTTACCATATGTGTTAACTAAAAAGAATTCAAATAAAAGCTTGAGTTAGGGTCGCTTAGGTGGCACAGTTGATTAAGTGACCAACTCTTGGTTTCAGCTCAGGTCATGATCTCAGGGTCATGAGATCCAGCCCTATGTCAGGTTCTATGCTCAGCATAAAGTCTGCTTGAGAATCTCTTTGCCCCTCCTGCTCATGATCTCTCTCTCTCTCTCTAAAATAAATAAATATATCTTAAAAAAACTTGAAATAAAAAAAATCCCAGTCTTACCGTCTTTACTCTTTAAGGACTCTTTATGTCTTTGGATATACATTTTTTATCACTAATAGAGGGTGACTCAAAATCAAGTACATACTTACCCTTAGGGTCTTGGTTCTAAATCCCAGACATCTTGACATTATTATTGTGCATTTTAGCTAAATCACATTCTTTACAATCTAATTATAACCAAGCACTGATGACTATAATGAGGAACCTCTACCCATTTATCCATATCCATCTCTGTCTGGTTAGAAGAGTGTTACTAACTCCTGGTGGAATCATCTATCAACATGTTTCTTTACTTTTCTTTCAGATAATCTGTAAGGGTGACTTATTTTCATCTAGGAGCAAATAATGAATCTACAGGACAAATGAGATCAAAAGAAGTTCCGCACCTGTGCTTCCTTCCACAAATCCAATCTCAGTAGAAATAGACATAGTAATTAATAAATTTGGAATTATTTCAAAATAAATCTCAATATTAAATAAGCCATCTACCTCCTTGAAAGAAATCAGCTTGGTCTTAGAGTTAAAACCCTCTGAGAAGAAAGGAATCTGCAGTGTGCCAGTCCTATCCGTCTTCTCCCTCATTATTGTCTTCTACTCCCTCTTTTTATTCCTTCCCTTATTGTGACATAGCATATCATCATAAATGCCACATTCACCTCCCATAGGAAACTTACATCATTTGCAACCAAACATTGTGGTTGAGAAAACCAAACCTCATAGGGGGCAAATGTCTTTGCCAAGTTAATGCAGCTAGGGAAAGGCAGAAAAGATACTTAAAGCAAAGTCATTTGTTTCCAAAGCCATTGCTCATCTATCTTGTAAGCAGGATTTTAATCTTTTGGAAAATCTTATAATAAAAGTGAAATATCCAGTGACATGGTATAAAATCCAGCTTGTTTGCTGGAAGAACGAGTAGTGATGATTCTTGATGTCCAGGGAGAGGGGGAGGGTACTAGATTATACCCTTTCATAGCCCCAAATGATGTCAGATGATGTCAGATGATGGATGCTTCAGACTGAGTGGATGTGAAGATCACCCAAGGTTGGCACGATAAACAATGACCAACGTAAAGAAGTAACCCAAATCACTGCCACTGACAACTCCATAATTTTTCCCATGGGCTCCCAGCAAGACATCCTAAGTCAGCCATTACTCACTGTTCAGCTGTGTCAGAGGTGAATATGATTGTGCTTTTGACCTCTGAAATCATCCAAGACTACTCTAAACTAGGGCCTTGCATCTTCCATGAATGTTGATATAGATTCTAAACTCTTCTTATTATCAAGGAGTGATGCAAGTATCTCTGAGTCATTGGAAATGCTTAAAAATAAAACAAGGGCACCTGGGTGGCTCAGATGGTTAAGCATCTGCCTTCGGCTCAGGTCATGATCCCAGGGTCCTGGGATCGAGTACCGCATCGGGCTCCCTGCTCCTTGGGAGCCTGCTTCTCCCTCTGCTTCTCTCTCTCTCTCTCCCTCTGTCTCTCATGAATAAATAAATAAAATCTTTAAAAAATAAAAAAAATAAAACGAAACTCAAGAGTGATATTCCAAAAACTTCAGACACATGACCGATAGCTCCTAATTACTGAATGTTCAACACATATTGACAAAAACATGTAAAATGTATCCTTTATTTTAAAAATGCACTTTGGAGTCATTGATGCTGTCTCAGTTGTTGTTTTTTTTTTTAAGATTTTATTTATTTATTTGAGAGATAGAGTGAGCCCAAGTGGGGGGAGGGCAGAGGGAGAAGGACAAGCAGGCCCCAACGTGGGGCTCGATCCCAGGACCCCGAGATCATGAGCTGAGCTGAAGTCAGACACTTAACCGACTGATCCACCCAGGTAACCTGATGCTGCCTTACATAAAGCAATTAGGGATCAGAAAGTGTGAGTTATTCGCTCAAGTTTGAATAGCTGATGAGGGCAATTGATAGGATGTGAGCCCAGGTCTGACTACAAAACTCATGTCTTTACCACCTTGCCATAATGCCTCTCAGAACAAGATAATTAGTATCATCAGAATAGGCACATGACCTCAGGCAGAGAAGAGGTCAGGGAAATACACACTAGAAAGAAAAGATGGTAATACTTAACCTGTGACCCAGACCAAATCATCAAGACAAGGGCCATAGTAAGCCCTCCATCCAGAGGAAATATATTTGGATTCCAGTCTGGAGGTAAGGTTTGCATAATTTTTTTATCCTCAACAGAGCTTTTACATCTGGCCAAAGTGATATTTGGAGAATGAGAATCAGGTTCAAATTTCCCAACAAAGGGCTAGGAGGGACTAGAGAACAGGGTAGTTTCCCCATCAGTAAGTCACAGGACCAGACCTGCAAATAGTCCTAAGGAGAGCAGAATTGGGAAAGGAAGTCTTTGCCCTAGGCATGGGTGAGGCTGTACACACAAGAGGAAGGTAGCCAAAGAATCTGTTATTAGCAGGCTTCTTTGAGGTCCCTCAAATTAGAGCCAGCCTGGAGTAACTGACCCTGGGAGGACAGCAAACACTTCTAAAATCATGACCATGTGCATGAAAAGGGCTTCTGACACAAGTACACACTGGTAGAGAGCTCAAATCTGGAACCAAGCAGCGCCAAGCTTATGGATGACAGGCTTTTGATTCATAAAATGAGCAAAGGTGAGTGTGTTGATGGTAAAGGGGGCAGGTAGGGAAGAAAGGACAAGCACCAACAACTAAAAATCAGGCAGGTGTTTTGACTCAGGTTTTCCCAGAAACAGATCCTGAGATGAGAATTTGATTACAAGTAGTATATGTGTGTGAGGGGGGTGGGCATTCTAAGAAACACTGACAACAAATGGAAAAGTGAGATGGGGAATGGAAGCAAATCATTATAGGGTGCATTATCAAGCAATTGAAGAAATGTGGGATACAGTGTAGAACGAGCTGCAGATTTACCCCAACTAAGGAGGGAGGAAGCTGGGGTATCTATATAGCACCTATGGGATAATTGTTGAGAACAGATCTTGAAACATGAACTCTGCAGCACATGCAAGCTTACCACTGCTTTAATGGCCAGATAGAATCCCCACAAGTATATGGAATAAATAGCCTTATGTTTAGAGGTCAATGCTCAAGGGATGTAGGCAAGACATCATGAGCATCTGCTATAGTGGATGCATTTGAGTCATTTCCATTATTCTGCTTATTCAGCAGAGTGGTATGGGAAAAATCTGTGGGCTTTGGAGTAAAATAGACCTGACTTTGAATCCCAGTTTGGCCATAACACCTTTGCAGCCAAACTTCTTTCAAAGAAGAATTAGTCTACATGATCCCCTAAATCAATAATACCAAGGTCAACTCACATTCTCTATCATAAGCGCAGCTGATGCTATAAGGTCAGTATCTAATTGCATGCAGGTCAGGTCTATAGTTAGGGAGAGGAACCAAAGACTATTTCAGAGAGAAATGCTCCACTCTTTCCAATAAACTCCACACTGCCTACTTTCTATGAAGATTAATTTTTTATTAAAAAACTGGAAAGATAACAGGTACCATATCAGGTTGTTGTGAAAGTGAGGATTATATATTTGAAGTACACTGTACAATGCTAGGCACATAGTACATTTCAAAGGATTATCTAGTATTGATTCATTTTGTTAATAATTCTTTAAATAATAATGAATATTTGGGGGATATGCCATGTTTCAGGAACCATGTCTGTGGAAATATGCAAATTGAGTTTATGATTTTCCTTTCCAGGAACTTCCTCTTCAAAATGTAGAGATAAGATAAACATACAATTTGGTGATAGAGGAAGTGCTTAAAATTTTTAGTAGGAGGAAAGAATACTTCCAGTTGAACAAACTATAGGAAGCACCCTAATGAGGAAATTTGAGGATATTTTAAAAATTAGAATAGATTTCTTTATAAGCTCCAAGAGAATAGGGACCTGAGCATTCTTATTAATTTTTGTATCCCTGTTGGATGGAGCAGGACCAGACCCTTAGCTCATTACTCAGTAAATATTTACCAGCTAAATGACTTTGAAGAGGATGGAAAGTGTTTTCCAGACAGAAGGAAGGACATGAGCCAGGAAAGGAAGCAGATGAGAATAAGATGCAGAAGCAGATATTGAGTGATCCAGGTCGGGTGTAACTTGGAATTTGTGCAGGTGAGAGGTGAGGAGTAAGCCTGGAAAGGTATCAGGGCAAGACTAGCAGAAAGCATTGAATATCAGTCCGAGGTGCTTGGGTTTTATTTTGCAGACAAAATGAAGCCATTGAAGGCTACAAATAACCTGATAAAGATGGTGATTCGGGAAGTTGAATCTGGTGGTACAATGAAGAAGGAATTAGATTAAGAAGGCAGGAGGCAAGGAGTAGGTTAGAGGCGATTCCAGTTGCCCAGGCCCAGGTAGGTCTGAATAATTGCTCTTCATGTGGTTAGCTCCAAATTACCACAAGGACTGACTGCTGCAAGCTGATTCTTTCTGACATCAAGGACAGAGAGGTAGGGATATTTATCTCTGGCTATAGCCCCCACATGGGACAACCTGTGAATAAAGCAATCTGTTCACCCATATGGACCCCACAAATTTTATAAATGTGAGTAAATTCACTCTCAACTTGGGTTTCATAAAATTAAATTTAGCAGAGATTCATCATGAAAATTACACTAATTGCAATTCCCCATTGTAGGGCATGCTTATCAATTAAGTAGAAACACACACGTCCACATACACACACATACCAATGGCAATGGCAACAAAATTCTGTCTCCAAATTATCTAACCATTCTATATTCTATATGGCACCTTTAATCAGTAAAGCTACAGTTAGCCTAACACTCAATAGCATAAACATGGCTGACTCAATAGATCAGTATCTGATCACTGGCTAGTTTTTAGTTAAAGAGAATAGATGGGTACTATCTGAGACGGAAATGTCCCTCTCTCTCTCTCTCTGAATAACTTTATTCCTGTCAACCTAACATATGTACATCAGAAATATATTTCTTTATAAACTTCCCTCAGTCATTTACCAAGTACATGTTTAATGCCAGATTGTATATTTGTGACAAATGTGATAGGATGATCTAGGTTATGAGGAAATAAATATGAATATAACAAAATTTTTGTCTTTGAGGAATTCAGAGTCTATTGTGACATGTTGTCAAATGCTATGGGAGATAAAAGGTTAAAACATATTTGACTCTAGAAAATCAGTAAGTATGAATTAAATGTCTGCTATGAATAAGATCTTGGGTGACTTACCATTATTTGTAAATAATTGGAAGATAAAAGTTAGCAATTTTTCAAAACTTAGACTTATCTATGGGTTTGTAAACTAAGGCAATAATAGATATATTAATTTTACTTGTCACGCAACAGTGTTTTTATTGAGTACCTACGATATTCTAGGCACTAAGGTAGGTAATATGGATTTAATGATAATTAAAACATGGTCCGCATCCTAAGTAGCTCATTACCCAGTGGGATGTATCTATCAGGCTAAACTGTGCTGCCCAAACAACTTCAAAATAAACAAAGGTTTATTTCTCAGTCATGCTATATACACATTATAGTTCAGCCTCATCTCTGCTTCATGTAGTCCTCCATATAGGACAAAGCTGACAAGAAGGTGTTCATCACAGCTGCTTTTATGGCAGGGAAAGGAGAGATATTCCCAAAAGGGACACATATCACTTCTGTTCACATTTCATTGGCCAATGCGCATCTCATAGCCACCATGACACCAAGAGGATGGGGAAGGAGAATTATCCCACAAGAAAAGTCATCCTAGGGAAAGAACTAGGATATTTTGTAGACAGTGCGTCTACCACAGTGAGTCCACTAGAACCAGAAACCCTCCCAGTAGTAATTCACCTGGTTCTTAAAATATAATCAGTGTGGACACGCTTATTGGTTGGCAAAATCCTCACACTGGTCGTTTGACCAAGAGCTGTTACAGTAGGAAAGACCAAGTGCAAATTCATGAAATTACCTCCACCCTCTAACGCCACGAACAAAATAAAATAGTCATTCACAAGCTCAATGAGATTAGGAAAATTTGTTATTCTTGACTGTATAATTTTAGGTTCCATCTTTCTGGAGGTCCTGGTTACCAGAGCAGGAAAAATTACATTAGGGGTCACAATATTCTGCTGAACTTAAAATTAATTGACATTAGCCAAATCTTCCCTCAATACATCAGCTTCCATACCTTTGAAATATTGACTATTGCTTCTGCTGCTACTGTTATCACGACTACCAACATCATCACTGTCGTCACAACTATCACCACCACCACTACCATCATCTCCACCACCACAATCACCCCCACTCCTGCCACCAGCATCACCACCACCATCAGTACCATCACTAACACTATCACCACCACCATCATCACCAACACTACCAACACCATAACCACCACCTCTACCACGACCACCACCACCACCACCACCATCATCACCACCACCACCATAACCACCCACCTCCACCACCACCACCACCATCAGCATCACCACCACCATAACCACCACCTCCACCACCACCACCACCACCATCAGCACCACCATAGTCAACATCACCAACACCACCGTTACCACCAACACTCACTACCACGTCCACCACTATCACCACTACTACCACAGTCACCAACATCACCAACATCACCATCACCACCAATATATCACCATCATCACAACTGTCACTACCACCATCACAATCACCCCTACCATCACCAATGTCACCAATATCACCACCACTACCAATGTCACCTTTTTCTAAAGACTTTGGGTGTCTTATATGTATTCTTATTTCATTTAATGTAGACTAATCATATGAGGTAAGTACTATGGTTAGCCCCATTTTATGGCTCAGATAAATGAGGATTAGTATTTTTTTTAATTGCTCAAGTTGCCATAGCTAATGACTAATAAAATTCTGAATTTAAATTCAAGAATTCTGATGTCAAAGCTCAAGAATCTAATGAGTGTATAAATTGCCTCTAAGTGATATTGGTCTAGTTAGAAAATGTCTAACCTCTCTTTCTCCTTGATAGCAAAAATAAAACAATAGGGTGCCTGGGTGGCTCAGTCGTTAAGCATCTGTCTTCGGCTCAGGTCATTAACCTAGGGTCCTGGGATCGAGTTCCTCATCAGGCTCCCTCCTTGGAGGAAGCCTGCTCTCCCTCTCCCACTCCCGCTGCTTGTGTTCCTGCTCTTGCTATCTCTGTCTCTGTCAAATAAATAAATAAAATCTTAAAAAAAAAACAATAGTAACAACAAAAGAGTGTTCTTCTTGTTTCATTATTATTGGGAGATAGTGGAAAAATCACAGGGGTTGGAACCAGAAGATTTTTTTTTTTTCTGTTCTAGTTTCACTGCCAATTGACTGTGGGACCTCACAGAACTCTGTTAACCTCTCTGAGGTGTAGCTGTAAAATTGAGACAATAATGCTGGATTGCCTTAACCAGTACTGGTAAGAAAGATCAAGAAGTATATGTCACATCATGGTGTGAACTATAATTCCTGTAGAGGTGTAAATTACTATTATTTCTGCTTGATTTTTCTCTCTCTGAAAAGCTAGACTCCCCTTACATCACAAAGACTTAGATTTTGGTCTCTAGTCTGTGGCTGGAGGGATATTTACAATATTTACTACAAAGGATTATGATAAATATTTGAAGTTACTTGCCTTTAATAATAGAACAATTACCATTTTTCATCCTGATGTCTACAAAATGTGTCTTTGATTGGTCAAGGACCAACGAGGGAGCAAGGCATCAGGGAACTTCGCAAACGTTCCTGATTCAGGCGCCTGGGTGGCTCAGCTGGTTAAGCGACTGCCTTCAGCTCGGGTCATGATCCCAGGGTCCTGGGATCGAGGCCCACATCAGGCTCCCCCTGCTCTGCGGGGAGCCTGTTTCTCCCTCTGCCTCTGCCTGCCACTCCCCCTGCTTGTGCGCTCTCTCTCTCTCCCTCTCTGTCAAATAAATAAATAAAATCTTAAAAAAAAAATGTTCCTGATTCAATGGGAGGACAGGTGATGAGGGAGAAGTGAAAGCCCTTATTGTTCGTTCTAAAGAATTGTTTCTTTTTTTTCTTTTTCTTTTTATTTATTATGTTAGTCACCATACAATACATCATTAGTTCTTGATGTGGTGATCCACGATCCATTGTTTTTATATATCACCCAGTGCTCCGTGCAGTACGTGCCCTCCTTAATACCCATCACCGGGCTGACCCGTCCCCCCCTCCCCCCTCCCCTCTAGAACCCTGTTTGTTTCTCAGAGTCCATCGTCTCTCATGGTTCGTCTCTGCCTCCCCCCCTTCATTTGAATTGTTTCTAAAGGGAGGTTTTCTGCCTCCTGAGCTGCCAGCTCTTCAATCATTCAGGCCACAAATTGGCAATCCCTTCATTTCATCCAGAAAGAAAGCAAAGGGAAGATCTTGGAACACCACAGGACTCCTTCTCATTGAGAGTTGAATGGGGTAGACAGAATAACTAAGGTCCTACACAGAAGAAAGACCTCAGGAGATATCCTGCCTCATGGGTATTCACAAAAGACTAGAGAGGACCCACTGGATATGTGACATTGGCTTTTCTGAATAGGTGCTATGCTACTCATGCCCTCTAAGTCACTTACTTGTTAACTTACTTGCAGAACTTCACTGAGGACAAACCACTGCTCTGGACTTTGGAGAATACATGCAATTTTACAGAACTTTGTCCTATCTCCTTGACTTAAGAACTGCTAATTCTCAAAAGTAAAGAACCTTCTCGAAAGTAGAAACGACTCCCTTCTCTGGATACAGCCTCATTTTTATTTTTTTAAATGCAGCGATCATGGGATACTAAGATATGGGAAGCCATCAAAAGGTGTTTACTGTTTATTTTCAACACTCTGTTGAGCAATGCTCACTATTTTCCTGCATTCAGCTGAGGACCCTGGCAAAGAGGAAATTGTTTCAAACATGGGAGTGGTACTAGGTCCTGGGCTGCCTTAACCTACTTGTACAAATGGGTGAACATTGAAGAGTTTGCCTGTAAGACTCAGCCAAACTCCACAGGTTCAAATAAGCCACTGCTTACAAAGGGGAACATGTTCTCATCTCTTTTTTTTCCACACGTGAAGCAGAAATGAGGTGCCATGGAAATCTCTATTCATAAGCCTTTTACCTTTTTGAACACTAAGAGATAGATTTCTCTATATATTCTAATTGAAACAGGCAAATCTAATTTCTGGCACAGAGAGGATATTCATAGGCATGTTGCAAACTTTGCCTGTTATCTTCCCTTATTGCAAAGTGTATGATTTATCTTCTGGGCAATGGCACCCATATCTTAATATGAGTTATGTAAGAAAAAATAGCCCACGGTTACAGAATATAAATTGTTTCTGTTTTGCCCAAAAGTAAAGAGAAAAAAAGTAATATGCCTTGCAAGAGTAGGTCCAATGTTATGTTCTTAAAGGGGAACTTAACTCAATTTCCTATAATATCTCTCCAATAAATGGTGGTGGTTAAATTTGGTACTCCATCACCTCTGTATAAAGGGCCCTCTTCTTTAGAGAGTTGGGAGCTTTTCTTTCTTTTGCCTGATTGTTTTAACTAACCACTTATTTCAGCTGCCTGAATCTATACCTTTGGAGAAAGTTACAATCTTGTGTTACTCTTGGGTTTATTTTCAAGATACTGCTATAAGTTTTAAAATAAGGGACAGAATTTGTGGCTTTTAGAAACAACATGTATTATGATCTAGTTAAAGTTAGTGGAAAGCTATTCTCAAGGCCCTGGATTGATAAAAGTCACTGTGCACAGAGAACAATGTTTATGTTCCCAACAGTGGTGGTCATCCACGTGAGTAAAACACTGCCTGCTTTTTTTTCTTGTTGCTTGTGGCTCCCTCTTATGTTATCATGAGCTAAATCATTCCACAAGCATCTCAACACCTGCAACAAAGTTTTTGCTGATCCTTATCTCTGGATAGTTTATTTACACTTATGGATTTCCATAGTACTTTCTTCTGTTACTGAATACCTCCTTTTAATATGCAACTGTTATATTTATTGTTTTTGCAAATGTATAATCTCTATGCCCAAACTGTGAGCTTCCTGGGGGTGAGAAGGATGCCATATGCAGTTTAATGCTCCCTATAGGGCTTAGCACATTGCTTGACACTGAGTAGGTCCCGTAAAATCATTACTGAATAAATATTTTGAGAATGTGGTACCAGATGATGAGACTAATTCGGCAAAGCAAGAGACTGTTGGCTTCTTGTGAGCAGAGAGTTAACATCTCCCCAAGGTGTTGGAAGACCAAGGAAGAGAGGTATGTAGGGAGTGAGGTCTTTTTTTTTTTTTTAAGATTTTATTTATTTATTCTACAGGGAGAGACACAGCGAGAGAGGGAACACAAGCAGGGGAGTGGGAGAGGGAGAAGCGGGCTCCCCGCTGAGCAGGGAGCCCGATGTGGGGCTTGATCCCAGGATCCTGGGATCATGACCTGAGCCGAAGGCAGACGCTTAATGACTGAGCCACCCAGGCGCCCTGAGAGTGAGGTCTTGGGAGCCAGACTTGGTTGTGAAGCAGAAAGCATCTACGGTGCTGCATTCACTACGTTATTTCTTATGTCCTGCCATCGGTTTGAATGTCTAACACCATTTCTAACAAAATGTCAAACAAATGTCGAACATCATTTTGGGTGACCCTGGGTCCCTGGCATAGCACAATCCTGGCTTCCCCAGTGTGAGAAGGGTGTTGTGTCCCAAAGACTTTAGTAGTACGAAGTAGGCACTTTTCTCCCACCAAGAATACACATATTGGTAGAAATGCCATTTCCAGAACTGAGTGATATTAGAAGAATATTGGGTGCTGGAACACTAAAAATGAGAAATGTTTATTAAACCTCAGTTTGCTTCATAAATGGCATATAGAAGATACTCAGTATACATGCTTGTGAAGTGATAAATAGACCACCAGGATTTCTTTGGAGTTATTTAAACCCAAAGCTTGAAGAAAGACATTACTCCCAGTTTTGTGTGCGTATTTTTGTACCCATAAATAAGGTGTCACCCAGCCTCACTAGACCCTGAGAACAAATGATGTTATACTGCAGTTAAACACAGTTTTAGCCAGGTCAAATTCACACTATTCAGAGTGAAGCACAGCCCATCTCACAGCGTCCTTATGATTCTTTCCTCTCTCTTTCTTTCATTCTCCAGAGAGCCCGGAGCAGCATGCCCCATTCCCTACTGATTCCCGACAGCACTGAGGCGGCTGTCCCCTTCTGAGGGCGCACTGTGTCTTGGCTTTGCTGCTGATATTCCAGGGGTTTTACTGTGTGAATTCTCTTCTGAGTTAGAGGTGAAGTTGCTGAATCCAAAGCTGCATGCTCATTTGTCCCTTTTCAAGCTAAGACCTCCCCTGTACTTCCCTAGGCCGCTGGTGCCTTTACTCCTCAGGTGTCGAGACCAATAAATAGAAGCAAACCAGGGGTGCCTGGGTGGCTCCGTCAGTTAAGCGTCTGCCTTTGGCTCAGGGCATGATCCCAGGGGCCTGGGATGGAGACCCACACTGGGCTCCTTACTCAGTAGGGAGCCTGCTTCTCCCTCTCCCTCTGCCTGCCACTCCCCCTGCTTGTGCTCTGTCTCTCTCTGTCAAACAAATAAATAAAATCTTAAAAAAATAAAAAAAAGAAGCAAACCAACTGCAAGAGGGAGGGGAATGCTCTCCCCTCAGAGGAGAGCTCCTTCAACTGTCCCAGGGCAGGTTTGGTGGCTCCCCAACATGTCCCTGAGTCTAGGTGTGTCTTTAATTGACCATCCTTATCTTGGACTATTGTAAAGAGATATTTGATCGTCCCTTAAAGCCTGTATGGAAAAGTATGTGCTCGTGGCAAAAAATATTCTGTCATTCCATAGCCCTGAATGATGAGGCAATATCTCAAGGTCTGACATCTCATAAATGTTTGATTACGTTTCTTAAAACTTCAGCCCACCCCTATGCTCCATAAGCTGTTTTATTTCTAAATCGTTTTCCCATATTACCACCAGGTAGTAAATAATTTATCTAATTGTTATATATATTATCTACGTTCTGTCTTTCTTTGCTAGAAAGTAAGTTCCACAAGGGGAAGACCTTTTTTAGAGTAAGACAGGTAATATCTTCTTTCTTTCTTTGGGATGTGTGTTTTATTTTTCCCCCACCTTTTTCATTTCTTTAAATTTTTAGTTTTAATTCCAGTGTAGTTAGCATACAGTGTTATATTAGTTTCAGGTGTGCAATAGAGTGAGTCAACAGTTCTGTACATGACTCAGTCTAATCATGATAAATGTACTCTTAATCCCCTTCCCTTATTTCACCATCCCCTCCCACCTCCCCTCTGGTAGCAACCAGTTTGTTTTCTGTAATTGAGTCTGTTTCTTAGTTTCTCTCTCTCTCTTTTTCCCCCTTTGTTCATTTGTTTTGTTTCTTAATTGCACATATGAGTGAAATCATATGGTATTTGTCTTTCTCTGACTTTTTTCACTTACCATAATACACTCTAGCTCCATCCACATCATTGCAAATGGCAAGATTTCATTCTTTTTATGACTGAATAATGTGTGTGTGTGTGTGTGTGTGTGTGTGTGTGACATTTTCTTTATCCATTCATCTATTGATGAACACTTCGGCTACTTCCATAATTTGGCTATCATAAGTAATGCTGCAATAAACATAGGGATGCATATATCATTTTGAATTAGTGTTTTTGTATTCTTTGGGTAAATATTCAGGAGTGCAATTACTAGATCATAGGATAGTTCTATTTTTAAATTTTTGAGGAATATCCATACTGTTTTCCACAGTAACTGCACCAGTTTTCATTCCTGGCAACAGTGCAAGAGGGTTTCTTTTTCTCCACATCTTCACCAACACTTGTTTCTTGTGGTTTGTTTTTTTTTTTATTTCAGCCATTCTGACAGGTGTGAGGGGATATCTCATTGTGGTTTTGATTTGTATTTGCTTGATGATGAGTGATGTTGAGCATCTTTTCAGAGGTCTGTTGGCCATCTGGATGTTTTCTTAGGAGAACTCTCTGGTCATGTCTACTGCCCATTTTTAATTGGATTATTTATTTTTGGTGTTGAATTGTGTAAGTTCTTTATATATTGTAGTTCTTTATATATTTTGGATACTAATTCTTTATCAGATATGTCATTTGCAAATACTTCTTCCATTTAGTAGGTTGCCTTTTAGTTTTGTTGATGGTTTCCTTTGATGTGCAGAAGCTTTTTATTTTGCTGTAGTCCCAATAGTTTATTTTTCCTTAATTTCCCTTGCCTCAGGAGACATATCTAGAAAAATGTTGCTACAGCCAATGCCAGAGGAGTTACTGCTTGTGCTCTCTTCTAGGATTTTTATGGTTTCAGGTCTCACAGTTAAATCTTTAATCCATTTTGAGTTTATTTTTGTGTATGGTGTAAGAAAGTGGACCAATTTCATTCTTTTGCATATAGCTGTCCAGTTTTCCCAACACCATTTGTTGAAGAGACTATCTTTTTCCCATCGCATACTCTTGCTTCTTTTGTTGGAGATTAATTGACCAAATAATCACGGGTGTGTTTCTGGGCTTACTATCCTGCTCCATTGATCTGTGTGTCTATTTTTATGCCAATACCATAATGTTTCCATTACTATAGCTTTGCAATATAACTTGAAATCTGAAATTGTGATACCTCCAGCTTCGTTTTTCTTTTTGAAGATTGTTCTGGCAGGAAAGACTTTTATTTGTTTTATTTCTTGACATATTCCAAGCATACTTTGCAATACTAAATTTCTAATATGTATCTGTTGAGTGAATAAATGAGTGAATGACTTTGATTTACATAGTCGTCGTCTTCTTCTTCTTCTTCTTCGTCTTCTTCTTCTTCTTCTTCTTCTTTTATGTCTCCTCAGGGACAATCAACTTCTTTTGTGAGAAGACAGTATCACTGTCAACTCTGCTCTGGGCCCCAGTTTTCCCCCCCAAACCTCTGGCGCCAAACATAAATCTGTATGCTTCAGTGATCAATTCCTTCTCAGTGTGTCCCATCCACTCCCAGCCTGTCTGACAGATTTCTGTGTGTCTGAAATGCCATTGTGGAAGTGGGTTGAGTTTTCTGCCACTGTCTGCACCACTCACACAAGAACATTCCACTGCTGCTACATAAAGCAATATATTAAAGTAGGCATTTGGAAAGAAGAAGGTGGCCTAAATGCTTCTAAAGCTGATTTGTGTTTCCTTTAATAAAGGAATATCTGTTTCAAAGGATGAATCCATAGATGTCTGTGGGAAAAATCTTATCTCCTTCCTAACCCTGTACCTTGGCCCATAACCCAGCAATTTTTACCCTTATGAACCTATTACAAAGACCATCAATGTCTGTCTTATAGGATGGGCCATTCAGCATTTGAAAAGAATACGTGAAAATTTGGACCGAATATAAGACAAAGGAGTGTTAGAAAAGGGTCCAAGCACCATGTGGAGCTGTGTGTGACATGTTTGGGATCACGTAATGGGAGAGGAGGAAATAGATGGTCAGTGGTGACAGAACTGGATGATGAAATGGAAGGAAATCCAAGAAGGTGTATTTCAGAAACCAAATGTAAAAAAATTCATATAGAAGGAAGACTTATGAGGTCAAATGCAACTGAGACCATCTGATTATCTAAGGACTAGAGCCAGAGAACTGGTGGGACAGAAATCTTTAGAGGTCTTTGGAGTATAATCACAGAAATTAGACTTAAATGCTGGTCTGAGTAAGGAAAGAACAGGAGGTATAAAGTAATCGGATATTTAAAACGTTTTCAGTAGTTTTGCTATAAAAGGAAGCTGAAAATGAGTAGGGGTCCAGGAAGATTTATTTTAAAATTTCTTTAAAGACAGGGGCACCTAGGTGGCTGAGCCTTTGGCTCAGGTCATGATCCCAGGGTCCTGCGTTTGAGCCCCATGTTGGTCTCCCTGCTCAGTGGGAAGCCTATTTCTCCCTCTTCCTCTGCCCCTCCCCTTTTACACACTCTTGCTCTCTCTCTCACTCTCTCTCTTTTAAATAAATAAAATCTTAAAAATTTTCTTTTAAAAATAAAAAGGCAGGAAAAAAGACAAAAGATATCACAGTATATTTGTATGCAGGAAGAATTGCCCCAGAAGGAAAAGAAAAAGAATTTGCTGTTTTGAAAGAAGATGGGATAATCACATATGCAGTGTCTGAGTGGGGAAAGCAGACAACATAAGGACATACCGTCCTTGCAACAAGAGGGGAGGCAGAGTGTGCAGATACAAGGTATAGGTTTGGTGGAGAAAAGATGAAATAGTTCTTTTTAGATGGATCCAACTCTCTCAGTGAAGTAAAAGTTCATGCTGAAAGAAAATATTCATGAGAAAAGTAAAGGCAGGTGGGCTAATTGGCAGCTCGAAAATAAAGGAAGCTGAGAAATAGCTATTTGGTAATGTATATTCAGTAGAAAAATTTAAAGGTCACTTGAATAAGTAGTTCCCAAAATTAGGCAAACATCCACATCATCTAGAGAGCATGTTACAAACATTCTTGGGCCCAACTCATACTTGAAGAATTATATTTACAATTATGGGACATAGGTCCTGAAAATATTCACTTTAAGAAAATGTTATTCTCAAACAATTTGGATTTGTTTGATCACTAGATTTGGAGACTGCTGTTATTGTAACATTGTAGCCCCGCTTATAAAATACTAGAGAGGCACCTTTACAATGAAAAGAAACAAATCCCCCATTTACAAAATACAGGAAATGACCGTCCCATATTCTGAACTCTCCAAGACTTGTATTTGGATATTCTTCATGGCACTCAGCCCTGATTCACAGTATTTTCAGTTATATATCTATTTTCCTCAGTATTAGAGACAGTTTCACTTGAGTAATTTTAATGTTAACACAGGGACTGGACATAGAAAGCACTTGATACAGGGGATGTTATTTGGGGTGATTAATTTATACCTGAGAACATAAGGACAGGTGGGCTCAGAGAGTCTAGGTACTTCATCCACTGTCATGTAACTGGTGTAGAACAATAACTGGAAACCAAAATCCCTGATTCAACCTCTCTGGGTGAATCCCAAGGGGTCCAAAGTATGGAAAATATAGCTCATACAGTGCTAGGATTACTGAAATCATGTACACAACCAAAACATTCAGAGAAATCTCCTTTCCATTCAATGCAATGGAAAGATTTAATGAGTTCCCAGTATTATGGATCTATTCTGTGAATAGGCACTTCATACTGGCTCTCAAGGCACTGACTCACATTTTAAAAATAAATCTTCATTACTTATCTCTTTCTCAGAATATCTTCTCATCAAATTTTCCTGATCAGCTCTTGCTCGTCACTTGGCTTGCCAAGCATGGTAATGTGATGATTTAGACTGCCATGTTCTCATTAGTACCAACAGAGATAGGTAAATAAAGATCTTTCATTGACCTGTGAATCTGACTTTTATTTATTTTTTTAAAGATTTTATTTATTGATGGGTATTAAAGAAGGCACATTCTGCGTGGAGCACTGGGTGTTATGCACAAACAATGAATCATGGAACACTACATCAAGAACTAATGATGTAATGTATGGTGATTAACATAACAATAAAAATTTAAAAAAAGATTTTATTTATTTATTTGAGAGAGAGAGAATGAGAGACAGAGAGCACAAGAGGGAAGAGGGTCAGAGGGAGAAGCAGACTCCCCGCTGAGCAGGGAGCCAGATATGGGACTCGATCCCGGGACTCCAGGATCATGACCCGAGTCGAAGGCGTCGCTTAACCAACTGAGCCACCCAGGCACCCCTGAATCGGACTTTTAAACTGACCTTGAACACTATCATCCCAGATCTTCAGCCTCTCTTAATATGAAGATGCACACTTTCTGGCTGCTGGCCCTTAACTACAGCTTGCTTTTAACCTGTTTTGTGATCATAAGCATTTACATAGGTGCATAATTTACAAACGAGCAGGAAGGAGTATTCTACCATCTAGTCATTTGATGCCCTTTACTTGGGAAATTCTGAAATGTGTTTTTTCTGTAATTTCTACAGGGCTAATTAAATGCCCTCATATTCATTAGCTATACAATGAGAACAATAAAAGGAGCACTGAGTTTGCACTAAGGAGATCTTTGTTCTCCTGGCTCCCATGTCTGGTCATTGTATGATCCTGATCAGATCATTTCATAGCTCTACAGTTGGTTCCTCACCTGGAGATGAGCATGTTGAGAGAACTCAGGTGGACAATTGAGAAGAAAGTCCCTGAGAATGGCGAGTACAAAGTAGTCATTAATAAATACATACAAGTTGGACTTGGTTTGTCTCTTCACATTTCCATTCTGTTTTACTTATATGCTCATGTTTTAGGGCAATGCCCTAACTACATCATCACTTACTTTAATATGTCTGACAGGTTAAACTGAATACTGACTCATAACAAATGACTTTGAGAAAACTGGTGTTTTAAATACAAGCTCTGAGTTGGGCTGAAAACAAACGCCTGTGTTCAGATATCATTTCTACCCCTTGCCTTGGACAAGATCTCTAGATGGAACTCCACAATTAAGTTCCAACATCTACGGTGCCTGGGTGGCTCAGATGGTTGGGCATCTGCGTTCGGCTCAGGTCATGATCCTGGAGTCCTGGGATCGAGTCCCATGTCGGGCTCCCTGCTCCTTGGGAGCCTGCTTCTCCCTCTGCCTTTCTCTCTCTCTGTCTCTCATGAATAAATAAATAAAAATCTTTAAAAAAAAAGTTCCAACATCTATAAAATCAGTATAGCTATACCCATTCTGCAAGGTTACTGAGGATAAACTACAATAAAATACGAACTAGTTCTCAGAAAAATCATGAAACACTCACAAATAATGCTATTTTCAAAGTCTTTACCAGTCTTATAGGTCATCCACATGCCAGGAAGAAATTCTGGAACCGCATGGGTGTGAAAATAGTGGAATATTAAAAAAAAAAGAAAAGAGTGGAATATTAAGCATGATAGAAGGGGCCACTATTACTTAGATATAGTATGATGGCAATATATGGGGGAACCATCGATTCCTTGCTTGAGGCCATAATTAACTTTTGTTTTATAAATTGTTTTTAAAATATCACTGTTTATAGTATGTCAGTATTATGACATGCTATACAGCAACATATTCCATCATATACTTTTGTTTGCTTCATTAAAAATTTGACAATTTTTTTATCATTTGGAAAGCTGAACAAAGTAAGTTTAAGTTGCGTGTTCCTTCCATCAGCCCCTATCTTCTTCTCAGAGCTTTGCTTAGGAGTCTGACTATAACCCCATGGGGGCTCAGTACTTCTATGATCCTTTCTATGACAGAAAGAAAATAAAGAAACCAACATAGGAGGAAAGAAATGTTTTGCAAAGGTTCTCCCATGTACCTAGTCAACACTGCTGTGTTATTGCGATTTTCTTTTTTTCTGTTTTACATTTCTTTTTTTAAAGATCCTCAGACCTTATTCATCTTGTAGCTAAAAGTTTGTACCCCTTTACCAATTTCTCCATATTTCCCCAACCCCTAGCTCCTGACAAACACTTTCTTTCTGTTTTTTTTTTTTTTTAATTTAAATTCCACATGTAAGCGATACCAAGCAATATTTGTCTTTCTCTGTCTGGCTTACTTCACTTAGCATAATGCCCAGACATTCCCCCGATGTTGTTGCAAACAGAAGGATTTCCTTCTTTCTCATGGCTGACTACTATTCCATTGTATATATACACTGCTTCATTTTTTCAACCACTCATCCACTGATGGACACTTGGGTTGTTTCGTATCTTGGCTATTGTGAATCACTGTGTATCACTATTTAAAGTTCACAAAGATCCTTAATCTTACATATTATTCCAGCATTAGGGATAGGAGTACTTGACCCAAACTGAGCATAATCTGCTCAAAAACAAAGATCTAGTAAGCCACAGCAGCAACTCTGATAGACTCCAAACTGTTGGAATCCAAACTTCATCTTTGTGCTATAGCAGGTCATCTTCATATTGCACAGGGTATGGTTAACCATGCACCTGCACAGCCAGCACTGTAAGAGCCCAGTACTTGGTTGAACCAATCCCATTCTTCAAGAATCAAAATACAGGCTGCTGTTGGAAAAGACTTAACCTCTCACAGCAAATTACAGTGTTTAACTCAATCCTAAGGTAGCCCAGGAGGCTGAACATTTGCTGAGTGAGAAAGAAATCTACCACTCTTCTAATTGTCTCACCTCTGAGAGCCTACTCACAGCAATCAGCATTACCTTGAATTACCAAGACAGGACAAATATAAAAGAGGGCTTGACATTTTAGCAATCCTATAAATGTACAGGAATAGGTTATCAAAATTAAGTGCACACTTTATGATACTACATACAAAATAAAACATGGCTCCAAATAACACAAAATCACTTTGTCATTATGGTTTGTTTAATCATAACAATACCACTACCACAGGTACTTTCTCTTATACAAAAGATGGCTTTATACTCTTGTTGCCTAATGAAACAGACCCTAGCCCCACCACACATACAGTTAATAATGAATCAGAACCTACCAACAGCAGTTCTTCCTTTTGTACCTTTCCCTCCCAAGGCATAGAGAAGAAACTGTATCTGACCAACTCAGGAAGACTTATTATCTTGTGCTTCTTGTTAAATTAACAGGAGAAAGTTTCTTTAAGGGGAAGTTTCTTTAAGCCAAAAATTACTTCTCCTGCTGTAGCATTTTTAGTAGAGGCATATGGAAAATTTAAGGACCACGAGAACCCTTCCAAAATCCCTAGAAAAGAATGTCACCTCTTCTAACACTTAGGTGGCTCCTGTGTGTAGGCAGAGTAAAGCGTGGCCACCTAGCATGATTAAGAAGGGGGCAGGATGGTTTCCAGAAGCCACTGTATTGATGTATGAAGTGTCACCTCCTTTGGTTCAGTATTTGGGTGAAATGTTGACTTTCACTGCATGGTATCATATCATTATTTGGAACGAGCATGAGCTCTTGGGAGCCCATTAGATCTGGACGTTGACTTACACTCTGCATTGATGAGCTAGAGGAGCCTGAGGGTCTCTTCTGTAAGCTGTAAGTGCTGCTTCTATCTCACATGGTTGCCATGCAGATTTAATGAACTCACTTATATTCCTGTTTTGTCTACCTGGCACTCTCCCTTCTCATCTGAGAAATGCTCTTTTGTCTCGTCTGTGACTGATCTGGATGATTCCACATTCTGTCAGAGTCCTTGGCCATGATTAACTGAGGCAAGGTGGGGTCCTGACTGGGATGTTTTGAACTGGAATTGGGGATGCTAACTAAGTTCTAGATCCATCCCTCTCTACACAAAACTATGACAGCATGATGATGTCAGCAGCCAAACTTGTAGTCATTTGAAGTCTGAGTCCCATTCATTCAAAAACATTATTGGAAACAAACAAACAAATAAAACCACCAAAAAACCAAAACTATTATTGAAAGAGTTGACCACTGTCCCTGTTTCCACTTGCTGACCTCATATTCTCCTTTCAACTAACTTCAGTAAGGCTTTTGACTCCATATCTCCACTAAGTTTGTTCTTACCAAGGACACATTGTCCTCCGTCTTGCCAAACCAAATGGTTGTTGTTCGGTTTGTTAATCAGGTGACATGTTAGCCACATTAGATCTTGTAGATTCTCCTTTTGCCTCAAAACACTTTCTTGCATTGTTACATTCAGGACATCACCCTCTCCTGCTTACAGACCATACTCTTGGTCACTTTTTCTCAACCTCTCCCCTGGTTCTTTCTCCATTCCAGCACTGCTTACAAGAGTGTCAGCACTGAATCTGGATGGCCCTAACCCCATATCTTCTCTCTCTCTCTTTCTGCATACATCCCTCAAATAATCTCTCCAGCCCTGGGCTTTAAACATCACTCACGTGCTGATGGTTCACTAACCCAGGGCCCCCAGCTCTGACCTCTCCCTAGAAGTCCAGACTCCTATACTCAAATGTCCACATTTCATCTCTATGTGGATGTCTAATGGGCAACTCAAAGGCCTGGATATCATACATGACCTCCCTCCCAAAAACCATCCCTTCCCTAATCTTCTCATTTCAGTAAATAATACTAAATTGCTCAAGCCAAAAGATGGAGGTGTTGTCTTTGATTCAGTTTTACAAGCTCACCTTCTCTTCTGTCTTCAGTGACCATTTCCTAAATCCCTTCTAAATATGGTCCCATACAAGACCCATGGTCCTCAACTTTCACTTCTTATCTCTGAGGGCAAAACTCAACAAAAGGAAGCCATCCTGCAGACTTGAGCTGAACTCAGAAACTGACTATTTCTTTAATACCTGATTCTAAAGATGCAATCAGGGGCACACTGGACTTGTTATGAGGTGTCTCTTCAGGTGTCCTCTGGTCACAAGTAGTCTAAAGTAGTTACAAATGACACCTCTGAACTAGCCTTCCAGAAAGAATAATTGCTATCTCTGGAGCTCTGGGCTGTGGGCTCTTTGAGACTGTCCTCTTAATTAGATGTTCTCCATTGTGAAAAGAAAAGCAGAAACTGAGCCATCTCTAGTATACTGAACTAACCTTTACTAGTATCTCATCTTATAGGTATGGATCGTGGTCTGGGTTACAAACAAGAATAAAAGAGGTGCCTGTCTTTCACACTCTGATTTTGGGAGAGTAGGGCTAGTGATTTCATTGTACCTTGCTGTACCTTGAAGGCCTAACTAACACAGAGACTGAAACAGTCTCATATCAATACCAAAAATATGAATGAATACCCTCAGAAAAGTGGTGGTGACAGGTGGTGAGTCCACTCTGAATGTCACTATCATAACAGACCGAATTGTGTCTCTCAAATTTCAGATGTTGAAGTCCTAACAACCAGTGCCTGAGAATGCGAGTGTATTTGGAGATAGGGTCTTTAAAGGAGTAATTTAGTACAATGAGGTCATTAGGGTGGGCCCTAATATGACTGGGTGTCCTTGTAAGAGGTGAGTATGACACAGACGCACAGAGGGAAGACCGTGTGAAGACACAAGGAGAAGAGGGACATCTATATGCCAAAGAGAGTCCTCAGAAGAAACCAAAACTGCTGACACCTTGATCTTGGGTATGGAGCTTCCAGGAATCTGGGAAAACAAATTCCTGGCATTTAAGCCACACTGTCTATGGTACTTCATTTTGGCAAGCCTAGCAAACCAGTGCAGTCACTGTGGGGGATGTCAGATGCTCCAGAATTCTGGGGAGCACTGTACTGCAGGGGAGTGGCCCCCAGTCAGCCCCAGGCCTCGGAGACCTGGCAGAATAGAGGAAGCTTAGATAAAAGAGAGGACAGAGTCTCACACAAAAGAAATGCCCTGCCCGCTCTATAATCCTCCTCCTCACACCAGAGCCCTGGAAAGAAGTCTAGGCAAGGACCCAAAGGACTAGGTTCAAGGCTCACAGCTGGTAGCCCGTGGTCAACGTCACGGCCCTTGATGTGTCTAAGCTCCGGTCACCCCATTGGTAACATGGAATTAACCATTTGGGCCTCACAGAACAGCTCAAAGTGATGATGGATGGCAAATTACTTTGCCATCTCTGGCATGCTCTACGCATGTGGGAAGTTACTCTCATTCTTTTGACTCCTGTTCTCATTTAACAAAATCTAACCGGTGGCCCACAACAAAACGCATTCAGCTGCACTGATGAATGCCACCTGCCTCTGCGATTGCCTTCTTCATTTGTTTCCATTTCAAACACCCTGTGAGCAGAGTAATTGAGTTTGAATTGCTTGGGGGATCCTCCCCCCTCACGGCTCCATGCAAGTAGAAGCTCACAGTTACTAATGATTTATTATTTCACCTCCTAAGTGTATTTGGTGCTTGTGCCCAACACAGTAGCTACATAAGGGGAGCACACACGTGCCGTCACCTCCAATATGGACGTGAATAAATCCAGCTGGCCCTTCTGCCTTGATCATTTATGGAAGCTGCTCTTTCATCCTCTAAAACAGAAATGTTCTTATCTCACAGCCTCTCTCGTGGGACCTGTGTTTAAATTAACTCAGTGTCCACAAGTGCCCTGGCTTCCACTCAACCCTCAAGGTTTTCACTGCTCTAGGAGGGGAGAAGGACTGTGATTTTACAAGTGCAGAGGTATTCCTTTGAATTGGAGTCTATATATAAGTAAAAACAGCTCTCATTTTAGATTACTCATTATATGCTAAGCATTTTACAAGTGTAGCCTTTTTAAGATTCACACAACTGAATGAGGTAAGAATTATTATTGTCTCTTTGTACTGGTACAGTGGTTTTTAAACCATGACTGTGAATTTTTAGACTCTCCTTCCATGGGTTCTGTATTTTCTCCCCTTAAATGTGGGCAAGCTATGACTGTTGACCAGTAAACAACTGAAATGGTGCTCACTGGCTTCAGAAGCTTGGCCATCAACACCACGTGGTGTCCACCTTGATTGTTGCAAATCTCACTCTTGGAGTCCAGAACTGCCATATGAGATATCTGACCACTCTGAAGCCACCATGCTGGAGAGTCTGTACCTTCCCTTTGGCCTAGAGTTCCATATGAACCCAGCCTCCCAAGGTGACAAACATGTGAACAAACCTGTCTTGAATCCTCCAGACCAGCCCATCTGCCAGTTGATTATCATCAAGTGACCTTCACTGACACCTTGTAGAACAGTCACTCAGCTAATAACCTACTCAAATTTATGAACCACAATATTATACGAGATATTAAAATAGCTGTTGATTTAAGACATTCAATCTTGGGACAGTTTGCACACAGCACTAAAGAACCCAAATACTAGTCGAAGAAGCTGAGGCAAAAAAAGTGAAGAACTTTCCAAGGACACTGTGATGATGTTGTGGATCTGGGACTGGACTCAGCCACACTGTCTGTGGTACTTCGTTTTGGCAAGCCTAGCAAACCAGTACAGTCACTGTGGTAGATGTCATATGCTCCAGAATTCTATGGAGCACTGTACTGCAGGGGAGTGGCCCCCAATCAGTCCCAGGCCTCAAAGACCTCGCAGAATAGAGGAAGCTTAGATAAAAGAGAGGACAGAGTCTCACACAAAAGAAATGCCCTGCCTACTCTATAATCCTCCTCCTCACACCAGAGCCCTGGAAAGAAGTCTAGGCAGAAGGCTCAAGAGTGTGACTCTTAGAGTCTGACTTCTTAATTATACTGCCTTTTATTAGAAAATCCATAATGATATAATAATTATATTATGAATAAGACGAGGAGAAGAAGTAGGATTCTTTTCAACAAAAGAAGGATCTTCTAACAGAGCTGCCAATAGTAAAGGCAGGTCAGCTTCAGCATTTAGAGAAACAGTTTTTCCATTTATCATCAAATAAGCGACTTCAGGTCTTTCACCAACCTCTTACCAGCTGTGTGACCCTGAGCCAGGAACTCAACTCTAAACCTTCACCTTCTTGCTTGTAAAATGGAAAGATAATTATTATGAGGTTCAAATGAGATCAACATAGCACAGAGTACACACTCAATTTTAAATGCTGGGAAAATCCTCAGAGATAATTTCTCCCCCTCAGAGATGATATACCATTTTGGCAGCGCTTGGGACACTCACCAACAGCTGAAGAAAAGCTTTTTTGTTATGACTGAGGTGGTTCTATGGGAAACTGCTAGGTAAAAAACAGCAATTCTGCTAAATATCTATAGTGCACAGGACAATACACCCTCTGACCCTCACCCCAAAAAAGAATCACCTAGTCTGAATCAACAGTGCTGTTGTTGAAAAACATCCTCATAAAATAATTGTGTAGCAGCTAAATAGACAATATCTCACCAAGATTCAGTTGCATCTCTCAAAACTTCTGTTATTCTAGTTTTTTTTAACACACTATGATTCTGATCTTCAACCATTCTACGATCCCTAGATTATAAGATCAAAGAGGTTTTAAATGTTATGATTCTAAGAAACCACAATTCTAAATTTCTAAGATTCTATTTATTACCTCTATGGTACTTGAAATATAAGACTACTTTCTTAAGCTTCTAAGATGTTAAGATCTTAAGAGGCTTTAATCTTAGATTCTATGGCATCTTGAGGTTAGGTTTCTGATAAGCTCTATTCCAAAAAACAAGACTTCTATGACCCTACGATAACATAATGCTACAATTCTAAGACATTACTGTGCCATAGGGTACATTTCTGGATTCAGTGTGTTCAGAGCATGGAAACTCACTGTGCTGAAGGTGAGGGATGAGGTTATATCCTTAAGCTTATATCCCCAAGTTGTTTGTGCTCTGTTTGTATAATCTAGTAACCATGTCTGAGAGATGGAGATTTCCATTGAAATGTTTGTTTCAGTAGATGAAAGTTCAGCAACTATGATGCAGTAGACCATTACTGACCCAGTTTGGAATAAGTTGAACATTTTTGGATATGAAAATGATACTAACATTTGTGTGCATTACATTAAAAAAGCATAACTTGTGGGATACAATCATAAAGGTAATTTAAGTTTTTACCCCCTTGTCCCTTTACATCTATTCTATAGGGATAGTTGTGCTCTGCTCCTGGATTATACTTAGGGCTAGCCTTATACTTCTGGTGGTGTATAAGTCATTAACATAGAGTTAATCGAGAAGCAGCTTGTCTGTTCCAGCAAAGCAAGCCAAACTTCAAAATTCATTCACAGTTGCTGCTACTTCCCTTTACTGGATCTGGCTTACCACCAGCTGGCCACCTGCATTCAGAGGGAGGTTTGTGGTGGGCTCCCTTTTCTTTCTCCACATGGCTCTTTTATTATCGCCTCGTACCTTCCTGGTCATGATTTCAGATGCCTCCAGGGCTCAGGAATAGGGATAGGGGAGAAGGAGAGAAGGAACTAGGTCGGAAATATCTTACTTGATGGAACTGTTGAGAGAAAACACAGGTCCTCCTTGGGGCTGGCACATGTATAAGCAGAACTTCTCTCAGGAAATATCAGTGAATTCCTCAGATATGCTACCTCTTCTCTGTGACTGAAGCTCTCCTCTTTGTGTCTCCCCCAGTATAAGACAATGAGTCTCTAGTTCAGCTGACTGGGCAGGGTTCCTTTTAGTGGAGCCCACAGAGGTCGACAGGAGACCATGGTTCATCCTTTGTCTTTAGAAATGCCAAGAGTCCAATTCAGTCCCATTGTAGCCACTTTCTCCCTCTTAGAGCTGTGAGTCAGCTGTTGCCATTTAAATGTCTCAGGTCTGAGTCAGACCCTAGTTCACTCATGGTGCCTCTCTGAGTGGTCTCTTCAAATCCCCTCTCTCACCTGAGAAGGGGCAGGCTCTCCAACCCAATGTTCTGTGCTTGGTTGTAGAAAGAATGGGATGGGGCATGGACTCACAGTAAATGACAGGCTTTTTCCAAAATTCCTCATCTAATCTCCAACATTTTTTTTTTCAGCCATTCCAACATCTTCCATGGTCTAGAGCAGTGGTAAGTAAATGACGGTCTTCCAGCCAAATCCTGCTCACTATTTGTTTTTATGAATACAGTTTTACTGTAACACAGCTACACATTCATTTTCATATTGTCTGTGGATGCATCTGCAGCAGAGGTGAATAGATGCAACAGAGACCACACAGTCCACCAGCTTACCCCATTTACTTGCCCTTTACGGAAAAAGCCTGATGGACTCTGGGCTGGAGGCAAGGGCACAAAACTGATTTTCTGCCACCTTCTTTTTCAGACACAGCACTGTCCTTTCTTGATGCTCCTTTGGAAGGTCACATCTAATATTTTGGGACCTCTATGAAACTGAGACTAAAATAATTTTACTTTAACCCTCTGTCATCCTGTTAACACTTAAATACCTACTCATGAGCCAGGTTTTACATGGGATATCTACCCAAGTTACCATGTTTAATCCTTACAAGGATACCATGAGGCAAGCAACATTGATCTCATTTTATGGAAGAGGATATTCAGCCTCAGAAAAGTTTAGTAACTTGCTTATGAATACACAACTAGTGACCAGAGAGGTGGAATCAAATGAGGTCTATCTGATTCCAGAGGAAATGTTCTTCCAAATGCCTCAGTTTTCTCCAGCTGCACTTTCCAGAGGCTGTTGGGAAACCATGCTAGAAGACCCACCCTGTCATTACTGATGCTTCATTTCCCATCCCCAAGGAAGTATAGTACTGTTACCATTGCCATTCCTGGAACTTGGAATCTGGGCACATTGGAAGGACTCCTTTGTTTCAATAACATGAGAATTATTTATCCAATAACTTCCTTTCAAATCAGGGTTAAGCTGATCACTTTCAGAGTCACCACTCTACAGAATGCATTCCAGCTTAATTTCGGAGCTCTTCATTGTGAATATCCTCCTAGGAAGACTGTATTTTCCTGACTTCTGGTAGTGAGAAGTGTCATCAAAAGAAGAAAAAAGTCCATAGGAATCCTAACTTACCTTTTGCAAGAAGGAATTGAATGATTAGGAAAACACTTTTGGCATAATCTGGGCTACTCCCAACCCCATCTCCCACTGTCCCATTTTTTAGATGAGAAAAGTGAGATCTAAAGGAAGCAACAACAAAAAAAACAACAACAAGTAAATGGTCTAAAATGACGTGGCAATTAATTATAGAGTGAAGAGAAACTACATTTCGCACTCCAGGCCTAGTTTTCAATCTAACATGACAGGGACAGAAGACAACCAAGTTCTTTTTACTCTTTTCCATCTTTCCCAAAAACATTCTGTGTTCATCTAATAGACAGAGAGGTCTTTTATTATACTGTAAGAAAAATAGGTGAAGAATCAAGATTTCAGAAGCTAATACTGAATGAGAAAGGTCACCAAGCCACTCGTGGAAGAACCAAATCGATCCAGAATGTATGGGAGAGGAATGGGAGTACATTAGAACACAGCAGAGTCCCAGGACTGTTTGAGGGCAGCAGGGAAAAGGCAAGAGAAATCTGGTCAGATTGAGAGTGGGGATAATAACCATATTGTCCATAGCATTTTGACAAGCTAGGTAGACTACACTTAAGATTACACCAAACCTTCTATTTCCATCGTATTTAGAGAACTAGTAAATTTTTAATTACTTTTCACTCCTTTAGATGTCAGACTGGCATTTCTTTTCAATATGGTACATGCTGAGATTTAGGAGATGGCTCATTTTGTTCAAGGCACTTTCATGTTCATCAGTCCTCCATCCCGGAGCTGTCTGTTCATGTGTTGGTTCATGCTGCGCACGCTTCTCGAGTACTCAGTTGTCTTCTACAAGCCTCTCACTCATGCACTCAGGCATCACTTCAGTCAAGAGGATTCTTTGACTGCCATGACTGCAGGGTCCATGTCCTGTCTGTATTCTCATCATGCTTCCCACAGCTTCTAGTACATAACAAGCCTTCAGGAAACATTGTCTCATGGAACTGTGTTGAATTTTAGTGCCTGTCTGGAGTAGTGGGGACCCAGGGGAATAAGTCAAAGGTTTTATTATTGGGTAATTCACAATAAATTTGGGAAATACAGACAAAAATATCTCAGAGTGTTCTATGATGAGAAGTAGAAGGTGAGGGACGAGTTCAAGGGAGGTGCAGGGGGAGGCTTCTCCTAGAGGCTGATCACACTCTCCAGCCTCGTTGTGTACATGGAAGCAGAAAGGTCAATCTAGCTGGCCCAGATAGAGGCTTCTCTTCAAGAAAGAATAAAATTAAAATCCTGAACCTCCCAGTTCCTGTGTTAAGTACCCTTTACCGATTACTTGCCTTCCTTGACTATAAGAGGCTTTGACAAGCAACAAGTGTGGGACATGCTGGGGGTTGATTATTCTATTCAATTGGCTCCAGATAAGTTGGATAAATGAAAGGCATGCTGCCTGCCTCTGAAATCTAGGCTGAAGAAATAAAGTGCAATTGGCAAATACAACATTTCAAATGAACTCCTGCCACTATCTTCAAAGACACCAGAGTCAAACCAATATATTAGGTTCATAGGAGCCATCCAAGGTGTGCCATGTGTATTAATTGGCAATATCACTCCTGAGTCCACATTACATACAGATATATTGAAACTCATTCCAATTCGGCACACATTTATTAAAGGTTGACTCTTCATTTACTTACCCATTCATCACTCACTGGACAAATGTTTCATGTGCCCAGGACCATGCTTGGTGCTACAGAGACAAGGCAGATCTTAACTAACATTGCTCTACCCTGAGGAAGCTCATAATTTGGTGAATGACCTATGTAGTGAATGACCACACAAACAATCAGTGAAGATTTGATAAATGGAGGAAGGAAAAATGCAAAGTGTGAAAAGAATATATAATTAGCGGTCCTCATCCAGTCTGAATGTCAGTAGATGCCTGCCTGAGGAAGTGATATTTAGGAAAGACACGAAGACGAGTTGGGAACCAGGCAACCAGGTGAGTTTTCTAGTTTAGAAAAGCATCTACATCTTCTGTCACAGGGCTGGTGCCTTGTGTAGAGAGATGGAGAGTGACAAATAAGACCCATGATGAACCACACCAGTCAGAATACTTTAGAGGCAAATATTGAAAATCTTGGACAAACTCAAGTGAGTATGAACAATAAAGAAATTAAATATCTCATATGACTGGAAATCTGGAGGTTGGCAGCCTATAGGAGCAGCACAGTGAGTGTATCCATAATGTAATCAAGATTCCTTTAACCTCAGCCTCTCTTTCTCCATCTCTCTCTTTCTCTGTCTTCTATCCTAGCTCCAGATTCCTCCTGAATCTGGTCCTGGTATAACTTGTAGTTATCAGAGGGCTTCCAGAGGGAATATGACTTTACAGCAATGCTTCCTTGTTCCTGATCAGGAGGACACCAGAGAAACCCCTCTGCCAGGCATAAACTGTTAGACCTCTCTTTCAGTTCTCTTGGGCTACTTAAGTCATCCCCGAATCCTGGAAATCACAGGGGAACACCATGCACTAACTGGTATGGAGAAATCAGAATCCAAAACTGAGCAGGGCATGAAGTCACCCTCTACCAGCAGGGATAAAAGTAGGTGCCAGAGTGGAAGCAGAGCTCTGGTAAGAAAGAAGAAGCAGGCTGTGAGTAGTAGATGCTGAGTTAGCCACCATCAGTGTACTATACTGCTCTCTGTGAGCACAGAGAAAACTCATGTCCAGCTTGCACAGAGAACGTGAAGAGAGCATCATTATTGTTGGTTGTGAACACTGGGTTTTATTCCTGTACCTCCACCTACTGGCTGCAGTAGCTAGATTAACAATTCAATATCTCATTCTCAGCTCAATCCTCTGCAAAGTGGGGGAAAGAATTACAGTCATATGGCATGCTTTTGAGAATTGAATACAATAATGTAGAAAATGAATTTGATCTATGACAGATAATCCATGTATGTTCCTTCCTCCTTTCCTGACCTTCCATCTGTCTTGCCCCAGAGAATGGGGACACTTTAATTCCCACTGGTAAAAGCAGAATTTATGAAGGCTCTGTAGAAATGTTGGGTCTGAAAATTGGGGAGGGGAGGGCAGGCAGAGGGCATATCTTGCATATAACATTGGAGACAGAGTAGCATAACTTAACACTGGAGGAAAGAAGGACTCCCAGGCTGCTGGGCATGGATCTGAGTGTGCATGGGGGTGACTCTGGATGCATGGGCATGAGGTGAGAAATGTAAGGCAGAGGAGATGTAGGTCTGTCTGGTCTGCTTATCAATAGCACACTATGATGGTCTCAGAATCAGCCTTCATTGTGTGTCTTTTCTCCATAGGAATTCCCTCTCAGAAGGTTCTTTGGAGCTCATACAAGAAAGCTGAAGCAGGCCAGGGCCACCTGTTTACCCAAGAACCCGGACATGCATAAATGCTACCTAGACACCTTGAGATCCCATCGTAGGAGCAGTATGTACTTAACCAAAGGGAATGAGGCTAACCCAATCAAGACATAAACTGGTTTCTCTGGTGTTAATACCCAGAATGGAAACAGAGAGTCTAATTTTGCTCTCGTTTCAAAAATTCATAAGAGCACATAATGAGGTCGTATGCTAGGATCTCTCCAAAGGGTGAATGTGTGAAAATGGAAGAGAATTCTAAAGACAATCTTTTGATAAAATCTGGAGGTCTTAGGAAGCTCTTGTATGGGGAGGGAATTAAGGAAGGAAAGCAAGAATCTAATACTGCTTCGAGTTTGGTTCTGGAGCATCCTGGGATATTTTCAGTACAGTAAGCAAAACGGGAAAAATGAAGAGTAAAATGTAGCATATTTGGGAAAAGGTAAGTAGCTCAAAATTGCTGGAACATACGTTCTGAGAAGGGGTTGGAAGGAGATGAGGTTGTAGACATAGGAATTATGGAATAAATTGCCTGTTATCTCATATAAGATGCTTGGACTTTATTCTAAAAGTAAAGCAAAATTAAAGAATGTCTTTAAAGCATGGACATGTTATGCATGTTTCTGAAAGAGCGCTCTGGCTGCAGGAAAGGTGGACTGAGTGACAGCAGACAGGGACACTAGTGAGGAGCTTTCTGAAAAGATACAGGTGAGAAGCACTAAGACCCTGAAAATAATGGCCGATAGGGAATGAGAGGAAGCTGGAGAAACGGGAGTGACTGGACAATGAAGGGACTTGTCTGCCATCTTGAAGTGGCTTCTGTTTTAAGAAACAGGGAAGCACAAGCTTGGAACGACCAGACTTTGATAAGAGGCAAAGGAAAATCAATGGATCCCTCATTTGGGTGGAAATGGCATCAGTTTCAGGTGCTGAAACAGTGTGTGGGCTCCATGTGGGCATCTGGTTAAGACTCTACTGCCTGGGTCTGAGAAAACATGAAGAACCAGAGACTTGAAAAGTTCTCTGAAAAGGATGGGGGATTTCTCTTTTGAGAGTTTGATCATACCATGAGAAATCACTAGTGGGAGATTTCATATTGTTCATATTTTAGGCATTTGTGCTACTGATAATACAAGATGTACACATGCAATTCTGACATGTGGAATTCTTTGATGTTATGGGGTGAATTTTGTCCATCACAAAGGAAGGACATATGCTGAAGCCCCAAGACCCAGGACCACAGAATATGACTATGTTTGGAGAGAAGTTCTTTCAAACGGCAATTAAGGTACGTGCTATGGTGAACGCTGTGAATTGTGTAAGACTGTTGAATCACAGACCTGTACCTCTGAAACAAGTAATACATTATATGTTAAAAAAAAAGAAGAAGAAGATAGCATGAGGGGAAGAATGAAGGGGGGGAAATCGGAGGGGGAGATGAACCATGAGAGACTATGGACTCTGAAAAACAAATGGAGGGTTCTAGAGGGGAGGGGGTGGGGGGATGTGTTAGCCTGGTGATGGGTATTAAGGAGGGCACGTTCTGCATGGAGCACTGGATGTTATATGCAAGCAATGAATCATGGATCACTACATCAAAAACTAATGATGTAATGTATGGTAATTAATGTAACATAATAAATAAATTAATTAATTAATTTAAAAACTCAATGCTAAAAAATGGCAATTAAAGTTAAATTAAGTCATTGAGGTGGGCTCTAACCGAACATGACAGGTGTCTTTATACAAAAAAAAATAAATAAAAACATCTGGACACAGACACACACTGAATGAAGACCTCATGAAGATATCAGAAGAAAACTACCAGATGGAAGAAGCCAGAGAGAGAGGCTTTGTAAGAAATCAATCTTGCTGACACATTGATCTCAGACTTCTGGTCTTCAGAACTATGAGAAAATAAATTTCTGTTGTTTAAGCAGCTCTGTCTATGGTATTTGTAATGGCAGCCCTAGAAAACTAATATACTTGGTGTAACCTTGTAGGAAAGCTAGGGTGGGATCATTCAAGCTGCTAAATGGGATGAGTGATGAATGTTTGAATGGTGTTTTATGGGGTCATCTGAGTCAAGGTATTTTTGTGCAATTTCGGGTTAGTCTATTACTATTTTAGTTCAAGATATCTCATTGTTATCTGACAGATATTTTTTTACTTTAAGCTTTTTATTGTGATGTTTATCACCATACATTACATCATTAGTTTTGGATGTAGTGTTCCATGATTCATTGTTTGTGCATAACACACAGTGCTCCACGTAGAACGTGCCCTCTTTAATACCCATCCCCAGGCTAAACCATCCCCCCCATCCCCCTACCCTCTAGAACACTCAGTTTGTTTTTCAGAGTCCATCATCTCTCATGGTTCGTCCCCCGCTCCAATTTACTCCCCTTCATTCTTCGCCTCCTGCTATCTACTTCTTTTTTTATTTTCTGAACATATATTGCATTCTTAGTTTCAGAAGTACAGGTCTGTGATTCAACAGTCTTGCACAATTCACAGCGCTCACCATAGCACATACCCTCCCCAATGTCTATCACCCAGCCACCCCATCCCTCCCACACCCCCACCACTCGAGCAACCCTCAGTTTGTTTCCTGAGATTAAGAATACCTCATATCAGTGAGGTCATATGATACATTTCTTTCTCTGATTGACTTATTTCACTCAGCATAACACCCTCCAGTTCCATCCACGTCGTTGCAAATGGCAAGATCTCATTCCTTTTGATGGCTGCATAATATTCCATTGTGTTCATATACCACAACTTCTTTATCCATTCATCTGTCCATGGACATCTTGGCTCTTTCCGGAGTTTGGCTATTGTGGACATTGCTGCTATAAATATCGGGGTGCACGTACCCCTTCGGATCCCTACATTTGTGTCTTTGGGGTAAATACCCAGTAGTGCAATTGCTGCATCATAGGGTAGCTCTATTTTCAACTGTTTGAGGAATCTCCATACTGTTTTCTAGAGTAGTTGCACCACCTTGCATTCCCACCAACAGTGTGGGAGGGTTCCCCTTTCTCCACATCCCCGCCAACATCTGTCGTTTCCTGAATTCTGAATTTTAGCCATTCTGACTGGTGTGAGGTGGTAACTCATTGAGGTTTTGATTTGGATTTCCCTATGCTGAGCGATGTTGAGCACTTGTCTGTTGGCCATTTGGATGTCTTCCTTGGAAAAATGTCTGTTCATGTCTTCTGCTCATTTCTTGATTGGATTATTTGTTTTTTGGGTGTTGAGTTTAATAAGTTCTTTATAGATTTTGGATAGTAGCCCTTCATCTGATATGTCATTTGCAAATATTTTCTCCCATTCTGTCGGTTGTCTTTTGGTTTTGTGGACTGTTTCTTTTGCTGTGCAAAAGCTTTTTATCTTCATGAAATCCCAATAGCTCATTTTTGCCCTTGCTTCCCTTGCTTCGGCGATGATTCGAGGAAGAAATTGCTGCAGCTGAGGCCGAAGAGGTTGCTGCCTGTGTTCTCCTTTAGGATTTTGATAGACTCCTCTCTCACATTTAGGTCTTTCAACCATTTGGAGTCTGTTTTTGTGGGTGGTGTAAAGGAAATGGTCCAGTTTCATTCTTCTGCATGTGGCTGTCCAATTTTCCCAACACCATTTGTTGAAGACACTGTCTTTGTTCCATTGGACATTCTTTCCTGCTTTGTCAAAGATGAGTTGACCATACAGTTGAGGGTCCATTTCTGGGCTCTTGATTCTGTTCCATTGATCTATGTGTCTGTTTTTGTGCCAGTACCATACTGTCTTGATGATGACAGCTTTGTAATAGAGCTGGAAGTCTGGAATTGTGATGCCGCCAGCTTTGCTTTGCTTTTTCAACATTCCTCTGGCTATTCGGAGTCTCTTCTGGTTCCATACAAATTTTAGGATTATTTGTTCCATTTCTTTGAAAAAAGCAGTTGGTATTTTGATGGAGATTGCATTGAATGTGTAGATTGCTCTAGGTAGCATTGACATCTTCACAATGTTGGTTCTTCCAATCCATGAGCTTGGAACGTTTTTCCATTTCTTTGTGTCTTCTTCAATTTCTTTCATGAGTATTTTATAGTTTTCTGAGTACAGATCCTTTGCCTCTTTGATTAGATTTATTCCTAGGTATCCTATGGTTTTGGTGCAATTGTAAATGGGATCGACTCCTTAATTTGTCTCTCTTCTGTCTTATTGTTGGTGTATAGGAATGCCCCTGATTTCTGTGCATTGATTTTGTATCCTGCCACTTTACTGAATTACTGTATGAGTTCTAGCAGTTTTGGGGTGGAGTCTTTTGGGTTTTCCACATAAAGTATATGATCTGCAAAGAGTGAGAGTTTGACTTCCTCTTTGCCGACTTGAATGCCTTTGATTTCTTTTTGTTGTCTGATTGCTGTGGCTAGGACTTCTAATACTATGTTGAATAGCAGTGGTGATAGTGGACATCCCTGCCATATTCCTGACCTCAGGGGGAAAGCTCACAGCTTTTCCCCATTGAGAATGATATTCGCTGTAGGTTTTTCATAGATGGCTTTTATGATATTGAGCTATGTACCCTCTATCCCTATACTCTAAAGAGTTTTGATCAAGAAAGGATGCTGCACTTTGTCAAATGCTTTTTCTGCATCTATTGAGAGGATCATATGATTCTTGTTCTTTCTTTTGTTAATGTATTGTATCACGTTGATTGATTTCAGGTTGTTGAACCAACCTTGCAGCCCAGGGATAAATCCCACTGGGTCATGGTGAATAATGCTTTTAATGTACTGTTGGATCCTGTTGGCTAGTATTTTGGTGAGAATTTTTGCATCCATGCTCATCAAGGATATTGGTCTGCAATTCTCCTTTTTGATGGGGTCTTTGTCTGGTTTGGGGATCAGGTAATGGTGGCCTCATACAACGAGTTTGGAAGTTTTCCTTCCATTTCTACTTTTTGGAACAGTTACAGGAGAATAGGTATTAATTCCTCTTTAAAGGTTTGGTAGAATTCCCCTGGGAAGCCGTCTGGCCCTGGGATTTTGTTGGGAGATTTTTGATGACTGCTTCAATTTCCTTAGGGGTTATAGGTCTGTTCAGGTATTCTATTTCTTTCTGGTTCAATTTTGGTAGTTGATACCTCTCTAGGAATGCATCCATTTCTTCCAGGTGATCTAATTTGCTGGCATAGAGTTGCTCATAATATGTTCTTATAATTGTTTGTATTTCTTTGGTGTTGGTTGTGATCTCTCCTCTTTCATTCATGATTTTGTTGATTTGGGTCCTTTCTCTTTTCTTTTGGATAAGTCTGGCCAGGGGTTTATCAATCTTGTTAATTCTCCAAAGAACCATCTCCTAATTTCGTTGTTCTGTTCTACTGTTCTTTTGGTATCTAGTTCATTGATTTCTGCTCTGATCTTTATTATTTCTCTTCCCCTGCTGGGTTTAGGCTTTATTTGCTCTTTTTTCTCCAGCTCCTTTAGGTGTAGGGTTAGGTTGTGTATTTGAGACCTTTCTTGTTTCCTGAGAAAGGATTGTATTGCTATATACTTTCCTCTCAGGACTGCCTTTGCTGTATCCCAAAGATTTTGAACAGTTGTGTTTTCATTTTCATTGGTTTCCGTGAATTTTTTAAATTCTTCTTTAATTTCCTGGTTGACCCATTCATTCTTTAGTACGATGCCCTTAGCCTCCATGTATTTGAGTTCTTTCCGACTTTCTTCTTGTGATTGAGTTCTAGTTTCAAAGCACTGTGGTCTGAAAATATGCAGGGAATAATCCCAATCTTTTGGTACCGTTTGAGACCTGATTTGTGACCTAGGATGTGACCTATTCTGGAGAATATTCCATGGGCACTAGAGAAGAATATGTTTTCCATTGCTTTGGGATGGAATATTCTGAATATGTCTGTGAAGTCCATTTGGTCCAGTGTGTCATTTAAAGTCTTTATTTTCTTGTTGATCTTTTGCTTAGATGATCTGTCCATTTCAGTGAGGGGGGTGTTAAAGTCTCCCACTATTATTGTATTGTTATCAATGTGTTTCTTTGCTTTTGTTATTAATTGCCTTATATAATTGGCTGCTCCTCCCTGTTAGGGGCATAGATATTTACACTTGTTAGATATTCCTGCTGGATAGACCCTTTAAGTAGGATATAGTGTCCTTCTTCATCTCTTATTACAGTCTTTGTTTTAAAATTTAATTTGTCTGTTATAAGCATTGCCACCCCAGCTTTCTTTTGGTGTCCATTAGCATGGTAAATGGTTTTCCACCCCTCACTTTCAATCTGGGGGTGTCTTTGGGTCTAAAATGAGTCTCTCTCAAAAAAATAAATAATTAATTAAAATAAAAATAAAATGAGTCCCTCGCAGACAGCATATCCATGGATTTTGTTTTTTAATCCAATCTGATAGCCTGTGTCTTTTGATTGGGGCATTTAGCCCATTTCATTCAGGGTAACTATTGAAAGATATGAATTTAGTGCCATTGTATTGCCTGTAAGGTGACTGTTACTGTATATTGTCTCTGTTCCTTTCTAGTCTATGCTGCTTTTAGGGTCTCTCTTTGCTTAGAGGACCCCTTTCAATATTTCCTAGAGGGCTGGTTTCATGTTTGCAAATTCCTTTAGTTTTTGTTTGTCCTGGAAGCTTTTTAAATCCCCTTCTATTTTCAATCATAGCCTAGCTGGATATAGTATTCTTGGCTGCATATTTTTCTCATTTAGTGCTCTGAAAATATTATGCTAGTCCTTTCTGGTCTGCCAGGTCTCTGTGAATAGGTCTGTTGCCAATCTAATGTTTCTACCATTATAGGTTACATATCTCTTCTCCCGAGCTGCTTTCAAGGTTTTCTCTTTGTCTCTGAGACTCGTAAGTTTTACTATTAGATGTCGGGGTGTTGACCTATTTTTATTGATTTTGAGAGGCGTTCCCTGTGCCTCTTGCATTTTGATGCCTGTTTCCTTCCTCACATTAGGGAAGTTCTCTGCTATAATTTGCTCCAATATACCTTCTGCCCCTCTCTCTTTTTCTTCTTCTGGGATCCCAATTATTCTAATGTTGTTTCATCTTATCATATCGCTTATCTCTCGAATTCTGCCCTCGTGATCCAGTAGTTGTTTATCTCTCTTTTTCTCAACTTCTTTATTTTCCATCATTTGGTCTTCCATATCGCTAATTCACTCTTCTGCCTCATTTATCCTAGCAGTTAATGCCCCCATTTTTTATTGCACCTCATGAATAGCTTTTTGATTTTGATTTGGTTCGATTTAATTTTTATTTCTCCAGGAAGGGTGTCTCTAATAATTTCCATGCTTTTTTCAAGCCCAGCTAGTATCTTTAAAATCATGATTCTGAACTCTAGGTTCGACATCGTACTAATGTCCATATTGAGTAGGTCCCTGGCAGACGGTACTACCTCTTTTTCTTTTTGCTGAGGTGATTTTTTTTGTCTTGTCATTTTGTCCAGGGGAGAAGAGATGAATGAGAGAAAAAAATGCTAACAGGTTAACAACGTCCCCAGCAAATATACTCTAAACAAATCAGGAAAGACCTGAAACCAGGGGAAAAGAAAGGGATAGAAAGAAAAAAGAAAGAGAAAAAAAAAGAAAAAGATAAAAACAAACAAAAACAGAATATGATCAAATATGATCAGGCTGGTGCATAGATCAGTGCCACACACTAGATTTTGGGTGGATTTTGGTCTGTTAGAAGAAAGTGCCTCCTTATATTTTAAAGAAAGAAAGAAAGAATTATATATGTACAAAATAAGGGTTGATACAATGAAGGGATGGAAGATGACTGTAAAGATGAAAATTATAAAAGATTTTATAAAAGGAATTGATAAGAAGTTGTTTGAAAAAAGAAAGAAGGAGATTTTAAAAAAAAAAAGGGAGAGAATGTGATCAGGCAGGAGACTAGAACAAAGCCATACACTAGTGATTTAGGGTATATTTTGATCTGTTAGAAGAAACTGTATCTCAAAATTTTAAAGAGAGAACAACTTATAGATATATGCCAAAAATAAGGGTAACTACTATGAAGGGATAGAATATGACTCTAAAAATGAAAAATAAAAAAATTTTTTTTAAAGGGATTCATAAGATGTTGGTTGAAAAAGGGAAAAAGAAAAATTAAAAAAAAAACAGTTAAAAAAATTAACTTTGAAAAACTAATGAATCATGGTAAAAAAGCCGTGAATTCTATGTGCAGTATTCCCCTAGCGCTGGAGTTCTCCCGTTCTCCTTGATCGGTAAACTTGGTCTTGGCTTGCTGGCTGTTTCTGCTGATCTTCTGGGGGAAGGGCCTGTTGCTGTGGTTCCCAAATGTCTTTGCTGGAGGCAGAATTGCCCCGCCATTGCCGGTCCGGGCTAAGCAAGCTGCTCCAGTTTGCTCTCCGGAGCTTTTGTTCCCTGCAAGCTCTCGGTACAGCTTTGGAGGATGAGAGTGAAAATCGTGGCCTCCCAATCTCCACCCGGAGGAGTCGAGAACTCGGGGCCCCGCTCCTCAGTGCGCCCCCAGAGAAAAGCAGTCACTCCCATCTCCCCAGTCTCCGGCCGCACTCCGTGCTCACCCGGCCTGTGACCGAGCATTTCTATCTCTGGCACCCGACCCCATGTGGAGTCTCCAAACCCAGCCGATCCTTGTGGTGTGCTCCTGCGCCGCTCCTCCCAGGGGAGGAAGGGGAGTCTCCCCGGCTCTGCCGCTTGTTGGGTCCCTGCTGGAGGAGCAGTGGCCCGACTGGGCCGCGGATCACAGTTTATGGCAACCCCGAGCTGAGAGCCCGCGCCTCGGCTCTGTCTCTGCAGCCGGCTTCCCCGCTCCGATACCCGGGAGCTCTGCCGCACTCAGGCGCCCCCGGTCTTTCTGTGACCCCGAGGGTCCTGAGACCACACTGTCCCGCGAGGGTTCCACCCCCTGCTTAGCCACTGGAGTGACGTCCCTCAGCGGAGCCGACTTCTAAAAGTTCCGATTTTGTGCTCCGCGGCTCTATCACTTTCCAGAAGCGGCCGACGGAGGCCCCCTCCCCCGTCGTCTATCCTCCCGAATATCGCCTCGGATTCATTTCTCCGCATGTCCTACCTTCCAGTAAGTGGTCGCTTCTCTGTTCAGAGAGTTGTTGCTACTCTCTTCTTCGATCTCCTGTTGAATCTGTAGGTGTTCAGAATGGTTTGATCCCTATGCAGCTGAATTCCTGAGACCAGACAAAATCCAGGTCTCTTACTCCTCTGCCATCTTGCTCCGACCCCCCAACTGACAGATATTTTTAAGATGATCATGGGTTGAATCCCCATCCTAATCGTCACAGCATGATGCTCAGGACACAGGAACATTTGGAGAATGTGCCAGAGGTGGTAAACAGGACTCCTTTAATATCCTCTGAACTTCTGCACGGGCAACAGCCAACCCTGACCAGTCAACCAGAAACCTCACTAGTAAGCCCAGCAGATGAACAGGAAAAACAAAAACCAAAGAAATGGCTTCTAGAAAGTGCTTGTGCTCATATTAACCCCCCCCCAACTCCAGTCTTTCTGATCCAGATAGTGTTGGAGATTGAAAATATTTCTGGAAGGCCGGCTTTACTAACAGCAAAAATTTTAAAGATTTATTTATTTCTGTTAGAGAGAGGGAGGGGAAGAGAGAGAGAGAGAAGGAACAGGCAGGGCAGAGGAAGAGGGAGAGGGATTCCCAAGAAGACTCTTGCTGAGTGCAGGGCCAGATGTGGGGCTCAATCTCACCACCCTGACGTCATGACCCAAGCCAAAACCAAGAGTTCAGATGCTTAGCTGACTGAACCACCCAGGTGCCTCTAGCAGTGAAATTTTTAAAGGACTTAATAGTCTACACCACTGGAGTGTGACTTGGAGAATTACAAGTGTGTTATATGAGCAGGCACTGGTGACAGGTCAGACCTAGGAGGAGCTTCCTTCCCTAATCACAATTTTATGGTTCGAGTCCCTTTTCCTTGAGGCTGGTAGGTGCTCACTGGGTTACTGTGTCCTCACATTGTGGTTAGAAGTTGTAAGACACATCAGGTTGGGTATTAGGAATGGGAGACTAAGAGTGATAGATGGGGAAAGAGCCAAAGCTGGGCTTAGTTAGTCTCAGTAAAGAGGTTTAGTTTTAGCAAAATGGAGTTTTCCATAAGTTTAATATATATTGTCCACTGTTTTGAGGTTTGGGGGCACAAGAGGGTAATTTTCTGTTTGCCTTTGTGTGCCTGTACACCTGTCTCAGGACCTCAAAAGGAGGACGAAAGGCTAGGCCCTGTTTTGAATACTCCTATGTCATGTTGCTTGGGCAAAAGGAAATATTGTTATTAAACTATTGTAGTTCTATTACCTCGATGTTCCCAATCTTGTCATCATTCCTGAGCAACAGGAAGCCTTTGAAGGCACTTAGGTGGGGACGGATGTAGTAAGACCTGCCTTGAGCAAAGCATAGCAGGGAGACTTGAGAGGTCAGAGCAATCCACTAAGATTGCTCCAGGATCCCTCATTCATCCTATCCATTTACTTTACAAATATTTATCAGGTGGCTCTTTTGTAATATCAGTCTTGGCTGTAGAGATGCAGTGATTGAAAAAAAGTCATTGCCTACAAAAAGGTATATTCTAATGGGAGAAAACAGATAAATAAACATGCTTATATGTATAAGTTCTAAAGAGAAAGGGATGAGGGGCACCTGGGTGGCTCAGTCCGTTAAGCATCTGCCTTTGGCTCAGGTCATGATCTCGGGGTCCTGGGATTCAGTCCAGCTTTGGGCTTCCTGCTCAGCGGGGAGTCGGCTTCCCCCTCTCCCTCTACCCCTCCCCCTTGCTCATGTTCTCTCTCTCTCTGTCTCTCTCTCAAATAAATAAATAAAATCTTTTTAAAAAAAAGGAGAGAGAGAGAGAGAGAGATGAAACAAGATGCCATCGGGGGCTGCTGTTATATTGAAGGAGGTCAGCTAAGTCCTCACTGATGAGATAATATTGACAAAGACTGACCAGATGAGGGCACAAGACATAGGACACTTGGGGAAGGAGGATTTTAGACAGAAAAAAGATTGTGAGGCAGACATGTGTCTGGCTTGTTGGGGAAATAGCAAGAATACCTGTGTGGCTACAACAGATTCAGTGATACAGAGAAGGATAGTAAATGCATTTGGAGAATTAGCAGGGAAAGGTAGAGGGAAACCAGATCATAGAAGGACTTGAAAAGTATTCCTGGGTCTCTTGGTCAAAATTTCATCAAAATGCTCTTTTAGTTTCATTATTTGGAGTTCCCAGTCTTGTCCTCATTTCTAAGCAATTTCAGGAAGCTGTGGAAGGTGTTATAATGGGGATTGACATTGTACTAACATGTCCCTTGACCTGGAGAAAGGCAGGAGGGCCTGGGTCAGGGGAGCAAGTACAGAGATGGGCAGGTAAAGTGAGAATGGTGCTCATGGACTCACTTAGAAAGCCAACACTAGGATGGGCAGCAAAGGCAGCGCAGGTGGTTATGTTCACTGACGTGGTACAGGAATGCAGAGAATGTGGAAAGGGAGCTCTTTAGATTTGGTCTGTGTACTCCTTCTGATTTCTCAGCTCATCCAGTTTATCCAGCACAGCTGTTCCCATAAACACTGCCACAAGGAGACAGCACTCAAAACTGTGGAGAGATGCTTTCATGCATGAGCTATCACCAGATGTCGACCCCTTTGCACATGCCCTGTCACTTAGCAGCAGCCGCCCTGGCAGCTCTGAACTTGGCAGGAGGCCACCTGCTCTGCCCGGAACCTGCCATGGTGGTTGGGCTTCACAGTGGCACCTGCAAGTTGGTGCCACATCACTTTTGTGAGCAAGAGGCAAAGGAGCACATAGAATTACATTTTTTTACATTCCTTTGGATGTTTTTCTCATCTTCGATGTAAACATTTATTTAGTGCTTGCTGTATGTCAGGCACTGTGATAAATACTTGCAGAAACTTACTTAATTCTTATCACACCCATGAGGTCTTCCCATCCTTATATTCAGATGAGAAAATAAGGGGACAGAGAAATGAAATACTTTGCCCAAGTTCACACAGCTAGCTTGGGCTTATTGACCTAGAGGAAAGCTAACCCCGTTGCCATCCTGCCATGATGGTAGACCAACAGACAGCACACCTAAGGATCCCAGGCCCCTTTACAGAGTGAAAACCAGAGGACCCCGTGCCACCTACTTAAAATCTCATGGCAAGTTCATTTCATGAGCTCACGCATGCCATAGCAGGTGCTGGCCTAATTGATTTAATTTTTTTTTTTTTTAATTTAACCCCCCCAAAAAACCTGATGTTTGCAGTTGAGGAAACAGAGCTCAGGATCTAAGAGCCTTCAGCTATCTGGGCAAGGGATCTAAATATAAGGCTCTCTGCTGATTAAGCATTTGCTTCTGACCCCCATGCTGTCAAGACTCACTTTGAGCAGAACCCATCCCAGGGCTTAGGCTTTCAGGGTACAGATTTGGTCTTCAAGCTAAGAGTTGGGTGCAGTACCATGAGATAGAAATAGAATGTGAGCCATAAACATATTTTCAATTTTTTAAGGAGCTGCATTAAAAAAAAAAAAGCTTAATAGATAGGTGAGGGGCGCCTGGGTGGCTCAGTTGTGAAGCGTCTGCCTTCGGCTCAGGTCATGATCCCAGGGTCCTGGGATGGAGCCCTGCATCGGGCTCCCTGCTCCAGGGGAAGCCTGCTTCTCTCTCTCCCACTCCCCCTGCTTGTGTTCCCTCTCTCGCTATGTCTCTCTCTGTCAAATAAATAAAAAAATAATCTTTAAAAAAAATAGATAGGTGAGATTGATTCAATAATATATTGGATGAAGGGGTGCATTTGTCATGATGAACATGGGGTGACATATGGAAGTGTTGAATCGCTATATTGTACACCCAAAACCCATATAACACTGTGTGTTAACTATACTGGGATAAAAATTAAAAATAAATATGAATAAATAAATAACATAATAGGTTCAAAATAATATAATTTCAATATATAAATGATATAAGTATTAATGAGATAGGCTACATTCCTTTCTTACATACTAAGCCTCTAAAATGAACAGATGAACGAAAATAACAGGGAAGGAAAGAGGCAGAGAGGCACTTAATTTATTGGAGCCTCGTGTTACTCTTGTGTATTGGGCCTCATGAGCTGAATTAATTATCAAGGATTTTTGTGTGATAATCAAACAAAGCAAGTTGTAAACAGTAAAACATGATGCAAATCAGAGCTCCCCGCCTGCCTCTTCAAGGCCACCGTTCAGTTCCCTGTCCTGTGCCTAGAACATTCTTGATGCTATTTCTCTCCTTCTGGCCTAAGCCTCTCCTCTCTCTCTGCCTTATTCACTCTGTGCAACTTCCTCTAGGAATTTTCCATGGAGCCCCATTTATGTACATTTTGAGTTAGGTACCACCTCTCAACGCCCTCATGGGGTTCTGCATGCCTATGTTGGCAGCAGGCAGTCAGCCACTGCCCTCTCTCAGGGTTTTATGAGAATCTAAGAGCCTGTCTTCTGATTTGGTGGTGAGCTCCCCAAGGGATGTGATGTCTTGTTCATTATAACACCAGCACTTTGCAAAATAAATGGGCATATAACTAAATTTTGAATCAATAAAAAAAAGGTGATTGAATAAGTGAACACATGAGTGGATGAATAAATAGTTTATACTTGCAGAACACAGGAGCTTTACAGTGAGTATTTTCATACACTTTCTAGTGTATAGTGTCTTAAGTATAACAGGCACATTAAATGCCTGGCAGGTTTTGTTTTTTGGGGTGTTCGTTTGCTTGCTTGTTTTTTTTGGATGGCTGATTATTTCTCTACAGAAAACCCATTTTCTCTATGGTTATATGGCCCAATCAGACTGCAGACAAGAGTCTTGTGCTCAACAAGAAAGGACAACAGGTGTTATTCTAGAGACATCTATTGCCTGAGCAAGAGCTGAGGCCTTAATTTACTCTGACAACTTCTTTAAGTAGCCAAAATGAATTGGAAACCTTCCCTTGAGACATTTATTTGAAAAAACAGTTTGGATTAGTCTAATAACTGAATGTCAACTGACTCCCAAAACAAAGCAGTGAGGCATGCTTCCCTCTTTACAAATCAAGTAATCCAGAAGAGTACAGCCTCAGTAACTACTAATAAGGATTCTCAGAGGATTGAGGCCAGCAAGGGAATTGCTTTTACCCATAGGCTAAAGTCCAAAGACCTCACCTTAGCATCCGCCGCCCTTAATAAATTAGCCCTGACTTCACCAAACATCGAAAACACTTGGTGAAATCCCACAAGCATTTCTAAGAAAGTAGAGGGGAGAGGGCATTCCAGGTTGAGGGAAGAATTTAAATAAGGGCAGTAGAGTCAGTTAAGTTTAGCAAATCAGTTATGTACATAAGGTACATGTGTGGGAAGAATTAATGATGAAATAGGGAAATAAAGGCCTGATTATGAAATGTTTGAGTAAAAATGTTGGTCTGAACAAGGTGGTATCAGTGTGTTTTTCCTTTTCCTCCTCATTAAGCACCACCATAAACCCTGGAACTGGTACAAGAGACCACAAAAGGTGAATGCTCAGAAGTAGAAAGAAGGCAAGCTGGTGGTTAGCACTCCAGGACTGGAGGAACAGGACAGTGGCAGGGGATCCTGTATGCTGTCACCCAAGAGAAGAAGGTCACCCAGATCTGGCATTTACTAATCCCTGACGGACCAAGGGGAGAAAGTGCAGGCAGGCTCATTCCACCTCTGGATCAGATAAGAGTCTCTCTGAATACATCCAGCTACTCAGACACCACATCAAGAGGGTTTGGTTGGGAGCCCCAAGAATAATAAGAACTCTCTAAGTCTCTGAGACTCCCTTTTTCTGCCAAAACAATCTGAGGGAATCAGGCAGAAGGCGAGAAGGACCCAAAAAGCAGGTGGCCATATATAGGAAGCTCCTTTTGGTCCCCAAAGACCCTCCTTTTCCACTCAGATGCACCAGGAAAGCAGGCAGGTGCGGGTGGGGTTCCAGTCAGTGGTTCTTACCACACTCCTTGTCAGCAGAAGACATCCCACTGCTGGACTTGCAGCGCCCTCAGCTTCACTGACAGGACAGGGAGAGCTCCAGCAGCACCAAACCAAGCAGATGAAAATAATACCACAAAGATTGTGAGGATCACCTTCCCACTGGAGCCACACCCCACATGTTAGGCTAAAGCCTGCATTCTAACCCAAAACTGGGCGACTGTTGCTAAAATAAAAGATTTTAATAGGATCAGAAGTATTCTAACAGAACAAACAAAATGTCCAGGACACAACTGAAAATCATCTGTCACCTCAATACCAAGAAAATCACAACTTCAGGGAGAAAAGACCATCAACTGGTGCCAAAGCAGGATGAAGCAGATGTTGGAATTATGTCGTGTGTGACAAGGATATCAATGCAGCCAGAAACCATTTTATAGAAAAATGGTTCAAAATTCACTTACAAATTCTCTTGAAACAAATGAAAAAATAGAAGACCTTAACAAAGGAATAGAAGTTACATGTAAAAAAAAAGAACTAAATGAGAATTAAGAAACTAAAAAATACAATAACAGAAATTTTTAAAAAACCTCACTGGATGGGTTCAATAACCAAGTGAGAATGACTTATTAATCAAGAGTGTGTGTTATTAATTAATGGATGGACACCTAGGTCAATGGAACAACATTAAGATCATAGAAATAGACCTGGATTCTCTTTATGCATCTTTCTAGCCAACTCCAACCCACCATTCTGACTTTTAACAATGGAGATTAGTTTTACCTGTTTTTCTACTCCATATACCTGAAAAAATACAGAATGTACTCCTTTGTGGAGTTTTTTGGTTGTTGTCAACATTAGCTGTGGGAGATTGTTCCATATTGTTAAAGTTTTTTATATGTTCAACTCTAGTAGGTACTGTCAAATAGTTTGCCAAATTGGTTTTATGAAAGTATAGTTCCACCAGCAGTGTATCCAAGTTCTAGTTACTGTACACACTTGTTTTTTCATCTTACTTATTTTATAAAATTTGGATAGGTATACAGTGATATCTAATTGTGATTTAATTTATACTTCTTTAAGGACTATAATTGTTATTAACAATTTAGATGTTCTCATGTGTAGTATCTATTAAAGATTTGTCCATGTTTAAAAAAAAGAAACAGACCTGCACAAATGTGTTCAACTGATTTTTTTTAGAGATTTTATTTATTCATTTGTCAGAGAGAGAGAGATGGCGTACAAGGGGGGGTGGGGCAGCAGGCAGAAGGAGAAGCCGTCCCCTGGTGAGCAAGGAGCCCGACATGGGACTTGATCCCAGGACCCTGGGACCATGACCTGAGCGGAAGGCAAACACTTAACCAACTGAACCACCCAGGCGTCTCTCAACTGATTTTTGACAAAGGTGAAAAGGTATTTTAATGGAGGAAAGATAACCTTTTAAACACATGGTGCTTGAGTATGGGGGCATCCATAGGGGAAAAGAATGATCTTAACCTAACCTTCACACAGTATATAAAAATTAACTCAAAATTGATCATAGACTTAAATATAAAATATAAAACTATAAAACTTTAGACAAAGGAAGAGGAAAATCTCCAGGATCTAAGGCTAGTTGGAGAGTTCTTAGACAAGACACCAAAAGCACGATCCAAAAGAGAACAAAGTGATAAGCTGGAATGCATCAAAATTTTTAAAAGTTTGTTTTTTGAGATTCCATGTGAAGAAGAAGAAAAGACAGTTGACAGACTGGGAGAACATACTTTCAAACCTCATATCTGGCAAAAACAAAAAGGTATTCAGAATATATAAAGGACTCTTGAAACTCAACAGTAAAAAAGAAAAAGAAAAATGAGATATTTCACTGAAGATATACAGATAACAAATAACACATGAAAAAGTGTTCAATATCACTAACCATTAGAGAAATGTAAATTAAAACCACAGTGAGGTAACATTACATAATTATCAGAATGGATAAAATTAAAAACAAAAAGATACTGACAACACCAAGTTCTGGCAATGAAATAGAAAGAAATGAATCATTCATACATTACTGATGGGAATGTAAGATAGTATAGTATAGTAGTAACATAGATTTACCATACGACGAAGCAATTACAAGCCTGGGCATTTATCTCAGATGAAGGAAAGTTTATGAACACACAAAAACTTGTAGATGTTTACAGTGGCCTTATTTGCAAGAGCCAAAATCTGGAATCAACTTGCATGCCCTTCAGCAGATGAATGGTTAACAATCTGTGGTGCATAAGTGTCATGGAATACTACTTCTTAATAAAAAGGAATAAACAACTTGAATGAATCTCCAGGAAATTACGCTGTGTGGAAAGAGTCCATTTCAAAAGGTTACATTTTGTACTATGCCATTTATATCACATTTTAGAAGACAACATTTTAGAAATGAAGAGCATTTTGGTGGTCAGGATTTAGTGGCAGAGCCAAGTGGGGGTGGCCATGATGGTATGGACATGGGGATAGTTAGAAGTGCAACATGAGAGATCCTTGTGGTATTGGAATTATTCCATATCTCGACTGTGGTGGTGGATACAGGAACCTACAAGGTGATAAAATTGTATAGAACTTAAGATACACACACACACGCATAAAATGAAACTGGGGAAATCAGAATGAGATCACGAGATTGTATCAGTGTCAATGTCCTGTGATATTTAATTAAAGTTTGCAAAATTTTTCTACTAAGAGAAACTGGGAGAAGTATAGATGGGAGAGCTATCTACAATTATCTCCGTAAAGCTTTCAATGAAAAATACTGCTTGATGTAACTTGGGGGCAGACCATATGCTGACTGAAGACTTTAAGCTCTACAGGAAGTAACTAGAAGGAGCCAGTGTGAGAGTGTGTGTCAGTTTCTATTTGCCCACTTTAAGAAAGTATTGTAAGAAAGTGATAAGCTTGGTCATTAATTGGCTTGTTTGTAAAAGGAAAAAGAAATGAGAGACAGTTCAGAAATCTGGGACCTTGAAAATTTGGCAAAGTAGCCACTTCTACACTCTCAACAGTAGGGAATGAGATACATAGAATAAGATACAAAGACACATAAAGACTCAGTCTTTCTGCAAAAAGCAGTGTCTCAGCCTAGTTGTCTGAAAGCAGAGCCTGAGATAAAGTTTCATGTTCATGTCTCTTTGAATAAGAATGAAAGACTAGGGAAGTATTGCAGGGAAGGAGGAAAATCCAACTTAAGAATATCGGCCACTCCAATATTAAAGAACTTGGATATAAATGGAGTAAAAAATGGGAGGCGTTTGGCTTCCATGTATCTTTAGAGACCCAAGGTCCCCTGACTAACCCACATTGGACTATGCTTTTCAATATCTGGCAAAGTGAAGGAATCCTGCAGGTGTAATTAAAGTCTTTAACCAACTGACTTTAAGTTGATCAAATGGGACCTTAACCTGGGTGGGCAGGACCTAATCACATGAATCCTTTCTAAAAGTGTCTAGGTGTTAGAGTCTTGAAGCAGCAGACTCTCTCCACTGTTGGTTCTGAAGAAAGAAGCTGCCATGAATTCTGTAGCCACAAGGAAGTGAAGTCAGCTAACAACCTGATGGAGATTGGAAGAAAATCTTCTCCAGTTGGGATACTCCAGGTGAGGACACAGCCTGGCTGGCATCTGGATTCCAGCCTTGGAGACCCTGAGCAGATGGTATAGTTGAGTCGTGCCAAGACTTCTGACTTACAGAGATTGTGAGATAATGATGTATGTTGGGTTAAGTTGCTAATTTGCAGTAGTTTGTTATGGAGCAATAGGAAACATACAGTTACCTTACATAACATAGATCTTAGTTACTTCTTGGCAAAATATATCACTAAGGTCTTGTCCTAGCAAATAGTTTTATTATATTGTCCCTTTTTTTTCTGAAATCAACAAGGACAGTTTTAATAGAAGAGAATTCCTGATAGGTAATGTATTCATGTCCACATCCTTGACTCTATAGATCCATTACTGGTATTACCTTTGAGAGTTTTTACCACATCCATGGAATATCTGAGATAGAATTAAACAGTTTTTCTTTATATCTATTCACACTTTTACTTATTTAAATCCATGTGAAGGGTGTGTTTGTCATGGTGCTGCTATAGGTGACAAATCCCCAAGTCTCAAGGGCTTAGAAAAAAAGTCTATTTTCTTCTTGTGAAACATTCCACAGATGGATATTTACCAGGAAACTCCTGTGCAACTGTCTCCATGTAGTGATTCAGGATCTAATACCTTCCAACTTGCATCTCAGTGATCTTCAACATACAACTCTCAAAATCACCCTGTTGCTCATCTCTTTATCAGCTAATCCATGGGTAAAAGAGAAAGAAGAATCAAGCATAGTAAGGACCTGTCCACAAATCCATGTACTAGCCTTAGGGATGTGCCTCAATGCAAAGAACCTGACAAATACAGTTAAATCCGGGGTGGGGGGTGGTGGTTGGAGGGGGAGGAACGTATGGTGGTTCAACTAACATTCTCTGACAAAAAGAAGTTTCATTGCTACAAATAGAAAACCTTATCTCTTCACAAATAGAAACTAAAGTAAAAATCAATACAATGCGTCTTCATATCATCTGAAATCCCAAGGCCCAATTCTACATTGATGGAGCAAAGAAAATCTAAATATTCTCTTTTCCTGGCTCCAGCTGCTCTGAGAGTCCTTTTCCTCAAGCCCTATGTTTTGAATAAGTTGAAAAACTGTATTTTAATTTGATTGTTACCCATATCTCTAAGGATAAGTAAGGCAGCCATCCTCCCCTCTCCCAATTTAAAACACCCTCCTACCACCACCAATCTACAGACACATATGGGAAAACACCGGTGTAGAGTAGTTCTCCACCTGGCAACTACATCTCGGGTCCCATTTGGCAATGTCTGGAGACATTTTTGGTTGTCATTACTAGGGGACAGGCTGCTACTGACGTCTCATGGGTAGAGGCCAGGGATGCTGCTCAGTATTCCATGAAGCACAGGATAGCCCCCACAACAACAAAAAATTAACTGTCCCCAAATATCAGTAGTGCCATGTTTGAGGAATCTGGTATAAATAAATAGAAATTGATTTGTAAATCCCTGTTACCAGTACTCATACAGGAAAAAACCTTAAGCATATACTATGTGCAGGTACTGTTCTATATTCGGTGATGCAAATGTGAACAAGACAGAGAGATTGCTTTCCCTCATGGCACCTATGTTCTGGCTTATTACGTATGTGACCCAGCTAACCCGCCTGAAAGTTAGGTTTCTCATTTATGAGGTAAGGGTCAATATAATTCACAGGGCAAGTATGGAGTTTAAATGAGACAATGTCTGTGTAACGGGATGTAAAAATGGTACTCTTCTTGCTTCATTGGGCATGAATTCAACAGATGTCACATTCCAAAGTGAATTGAAAACAGAATACTATGGAAAAAATAACTGGTTATATGACTATCATAAAATGTGGTTATAAAAGGGTAGATGGAGTAGCGACCCAGGAGGATCCTGTAATGGGACTTCTAGGAAGGGCCATGGGGCCAATGAGGTTGTGGAGGGGTGGGAGCCTGAAAAGAAGGCTTTAAGAGTACAGTCTGGTTTGCAGGGTGCCCCTGCCATTAAGATGGGGACGCAAGGGTGGGTGCTTACCATGCCTGAGACAGTTACAGTGACCTTGGCTGCAAGGAAAGGGAGCCACGTCTGGGAAATAACTGCACTCCTGAGAGTGTACACAAGGGAGTTTTAGAGCAAATGAGATAGGATGGGAGCCTGGGGTCAATTTCCAAGGAGTTCTGCCCAAAAAGGCAGCCTTCCAGAGGAATAAAACCCAGCAATAATGGGCTGTGGAGTTTTCTGCTAGGGCAGAAGTCCAGAGGTGATTTGAAGGAGACAAGCACAGGAAGCCACATCATGGCAATTGCAGTGGCAGGGTCTCCGTAGGGGAGCTTCTGAACTCACCAAGGTGCTCGCAAAAGAAAGGACAAGTTCTAATCATCTGCCAGATATGAAAATCTTAGGACAACACTGGATAACAACTTCCTGCTTCCCATTACCTCATCCTCCCTACACCTTGCTTGGTGGGGTCGGATAATGATTTCATGAGTCTGGATAAGGAGAAGTTCCAAGTAGAAAAAAAGAGGCCACCCTCTCTCAATTTATATGAGCACCCAAGCCAATGGCACCTGTAGAAGGCAGATTTAAAATGAAATCAAATTCAGGAAATTAGTCAGGATAAGATAGGCAGTAATGAGGTAACAAACCCACAATCCCAGTCAGTCACAGAACTTTATTTCTTCTCGTGCTATCTGTCTAAACTGTGGCAGCGCATATGTGCCCTGCGTGGAGGGAGAGCGTGCTCCATTTCACATAGGGAATCTCACCGACTGAGACCCACATCATCATTACTCTATCAACAAATGACTTCCCCAGGGTTTCTGAAGCACAGCAAGAGAGTGCTGCACATGGGCTTTTATAAAGTGATCTGAAATGGCATAAATTGCTTCTCTCCATATCCTAATGCCCAGAATTCAACAATATGGTGGCAGACATAATTGCCCTGAAAGGTGGGGAGTGCTTCCCATGTGCTCAGGAGGAAAGCACTGGATATGAGTGAGCACGATCATTTTTCAACTTCCTAATTTATAATTCACTGCACTGGATATTTTCAGTTGCTGTCCTAAGCATGACTTAACATGTGTTAAGCATACCCACAGAAGTCAAGGGAACTGTGAGTTTATATTCAGGGGCAGACAAAAGATAGGTTTTCATTAGACTCCACATGTCCTACAAGTTCAACTTTGTGGGAACCCAAGTAAAACACGAAGCACAGTGAGTTGCACATAGCAGCAGACCCAATATTGCTTGCCTTCTTCCTTTCTCTTTTTCATTTACAACTAAAATTTCAATAGCTTTCTGATCCTAATATGAAAGAAAATAATATCCCATTCTATATCATTTTTCTAAGCTTCTATTTAATTATTTGATAGAGAGAGACACAGCAAGAGAGGGAACACTAGCAGAAGGAGTGGGAGAGGGAGAAGCAGGCTTCCCGCTGAGCGGAGAGCCCGATGTGGGACTCGATCCCAGGACCCTGGGACCATGACCTGAGCCGAAGGCAGACACTTAACAACTGAGCCACCCAGGCGCCCTTATTCTATATCATTTTTAAGGGCCATTCCTTCAATACTCACTATATGCCCAGCATTAAAACATAGCTTTCACTTTCCCTTTTTTAATTTTATTATGTTATGTTAGTCACCATACAATACATATTAGTTTTTGATGCAGTGATCCACGATTCATTGTTTTCATATAACACCCAGTGCTCCATGCAGTACGTGCCCTCCTTAATACCTATCACCAGGCTAACCCATCCCCCCTCCCCCCTGCCCTCTAAAACCCTGTTCGTTTCTCAGAGTCCATAGTCTCTCATGGTTCATCTCTCCCTCCAATTCCCGCCCCCCCTCATTTTTCCCTTCCTTCTCCTAATGTCCTCCCTGCTATCCCTTATGTTCCACAAAATAAGTGAAACCATATGATAATTGACTTTCTCTGCTTGAACTTATTTCACTTAGCATCATCTCCTCCAGTCCCATCCATGTGGATGTAGAAGTTGGGTATTCATCCTCTCTGATGGCTGAGTAATATTCCATTGTCTAAACGGACCACATCTTTTTTATCCATTCATCTATTGAAGAGCATCTCAGCTCTTTCCACAGTTTGGCTGTTGCAGACATTGCTGCTGTGAACATTGGGGTGCATATGGCCCTTCTTTTCATTACATCAGTGTCTTTGGGGTAAATACCCATGATTGTAATTGCTGCGTCATAGGGTAGCTCTATTTTTAATTCCTTGAGGAACCTCCACACTGTTTCCCATAGCAGCTGTACCAACTTGCATTCCCACCAACAGTGTAAGAGGGTTCCCCTTTCTCCACAATCTCTCCAACATTTATTGTTTCTTGCCTTGTCAATTTTTGCATTCTAACTGGTGTAAGGTGGTATCTCATTGTGGTTTTGATTTGAATTTCCCTGATGGCTAATGATGATGAACATTTTTTCATGTGTCTGTTAGCCATTTGTATGTCTTCTTTGGAGAAGTGTCTGTTCATGTCTTCTGCCCATTTTTTGAGTTGATTATTTGTTTTTTGGGTGTTGAGTTTGAGAAGTTCTTTATAGATCTTGGATACTAGCCCTTTATCTTTATTTATATTTTATCTTTATATATTTATATATATCTTTATCTTTATTTATATTGTCATTTGTAAATATCTTCTTCCATTCTGTGGGTTGCCTCTTTGTTTTTTGTTTTTAATTTTATTATGTTTTGTTAGTCACCATACAATACATCATTAGTATTTCATGTGGTGATCCATGATTCATTGTTTTTGTATAACACCCAGTACTCCATGCAGTTCGTGCCCTCCTTAATACCCACCACCAGGCTAACCAATCCCCCCTCCCCCCTGCCCTCTAAAACCCTGTTCGTTTCTCAGAGTCCATAGTCTCTCATGGTTCATCTCTCCCTCTGATTCCCCCCCCTTAATTTTTCCCTTCTTTCTCCTAATGTCCTCCATGCAATTCTTTATGATCCACAAATAAGTGAAACCATATGATAATTGACTTTCTCTGCTTGACTTATTTCACTTAGCGTCATCTCCTCCAGTCCCATCCATGTGGATGTAGAAGTTGGGTATTCATCCTTTCTGATGGCTGAGTAATATTCCATTGTCTATATGGACCAAATCTTCTTTATCCATTCATCTGTTGAAGGGCATCTCACCTCTTTCCACAGTTTGGCTGTTGCGGACATTGCTGCTATGAACATTGGGGTGCATAGGGCCCTTCTTTTCACTACATCAGTGTCTTTGGGGTAAGTACCCATGAGTGTAATTGCTGGGTCATAGGGTAGCTCTATTTTTAAATTTTTGAGGAACCTCCACACTGTTTTCCAAAGTGGCTGCATCAACTTGCATTCCCACCAACAGTGTAAGAGGGTTCCCCTTTCTCCACAATCTCTCCAACATTTGTTGTTTCTTGCCTTGTCAATTTTAGTCATTCTAACTGGTGTAAGGTGGTATCTCATTGTGGTTTTGATTTGAATTTCCCTGATGGCTAATGATGATGAACATTTTTTCATGTGTCTGTTAGCCACTTGTATGTCTTCTTCAGAGAAGTGTTTTTTCATATTTTCTGCCCATTTTTTGACTTAATTATTTGTTTTTTGGGTGTTGAGTTTGAGAAGTTCTTTATAGATCTTGGATACCAGCCCTTTATCTGTAGTGTCATTTGCAAATATCTTCTCCCATTCTGTGGGTTGCCTCTTTGTTTTGTTGACTGTTTCCTTTGCTGTGCAGAAGCTTTTTATCTTGATGAAGTCCCAAAAGTTCATTTTTGCTTTTGTTTCACTAGCCTTTGGAGATGTATCTTGAAAGAAGTTGCTGTGGCCGATGTCAAAGTGGTTATTGCCTATATTCTCCTCTAGGATTTTGATGGATTCCTGTCTCACATTGAGGTCTTTCATCCACTTTGAGTTTATCTTTGTGTATGGTGTTAGAGGATGGTCGATTTTCATTCTTCTGTCTATAGCTGTCCAATTTCCCCAGCACCATTTATTGAAGAGACTGTCTGCTTTCCGTTGCATATTTTTTCCTGCTTTGTCGAAAATTGTTTGAGCATAGAGTTGAGGTTCCATATCTGGGCTCTCTATTCTGTTCCATTGGTCTATATGTCTATTTTTGTGCCAGTACCATGCTGTCTTGGTGATCACTGCTTTGTAATATAGCTTGAAATTGGGCAACATGATGCCCCAGCTTTGTTTTTCTTTTTCAACATTTCCTTGGTGATTCAGGGTCTTTTCTGATTCCATACAAATTTTAGGATTCTTTGTTTAAGCACTTTGAAAAATGTCATTGGCATTTTGATTGGGATGGCATTGAATGTATAGATTGTTCTGGGTAGCATAGACATTTTAACAATGTTTATTCTTCTGATCTATGAGCATGGAATATTTTTCCATCTCTTGTGTCTTCTTCAATTTCTTTCATGAGTGTTCTGTAGTTCCTAGAGTATAGACCCTTTATCTCTTTGGTTAGGTTTATTCCAAGGTATCTTATGGTTTTTGGTGCTATTGTAAATGGAATCATTTCTCTAATTTCTCTTTCTACAGTTGCATTGTTAGTGCATAAGAAAGCAACTGATTTCTGTGCATTAACTTTGTATCCTGCCACATTACTGAATTGCTGTACGAGTTCTAGTAATTTGGGGGTGGAGTCTTTTGGGTTTTCCACATAAAGTATCATGTCATCTGCAAAAAGAGAGTTTGACTTCTTCCTTGCCAATTTGAATACATTTTACGTCTTTTTGTTGTCTGATTGCTGTTGCTAGGACTTCTAGTACTATGTTGAAAAATAGTGGTGAGAGTGGGCATCCTTGACGTGTTGCTGATCTTAAGGGAAAGGGTCTCAGCTTTTCCCCATTGAGGATGATATTCACTGTGGGTTTTTCATAGATGGATTTTATGAACTTGAGGAATGTTCCCTCTATCCTTCTACTCTGAAGAGTTTTAATCAGGAAAGGATGCTGTATTTTGTCAAATGCTTTTTCTGCATCAATTGAGAGGACCATATGGTTCTTCTCTCCTCTTATTAATGTGTTCTATCACATTGATTGATTTGCGAATGTTGAACCACCCTTGCATCCCAGGGATAAATCCCACTTGGTTGTGGTGGATGATCCTTTTAATGTATTGCTGGATCCTATTAGTTATGATTTTGTTGAGGATTTTGGAATCCATATTCATCAGGGATATCGGTCTGAAATTCTCCTTTTTAATGGGGTCTTTGCCAGGTTTGGGGATTAAGGTAATGCTGACCTCATAGAATGAGTCTGGAAACTTTCCTTCTGTTTCTATTTTTTGAAACAACTTCAGGAGAATAGGTATTATTTCCTCTTTGACTGTTTGGTAGAATTCCCCAGGGAATTCATCAGGCCCTGGACTCTTGTTTTTTGGGAGGTTTTTTATCACTGCTTCAATGTCGTTACTGGTTATTGGTCTATTCAGGTTGTCAATTTCTTCCTGTTTCAGTCTTGGCAGCTTATAGGTTTCCAGGAAGGCATCCATTTCATCCAGATTGCTCAGGTTATTGGCATATAGTTGTTCTAATAATTGTTTCTATTTCCTTGGTGTAAGTCGTGATCTCTCCCCTTTCATTCATAATTTTATTAATTTGGGTCCTTTCTCTTTTCTTTTGGATAAGTCTGGCCAGTGGTTTATCGATCTTATTAATTCTTTCAAAGAACCAGCTTCTAGTTTCATTGATCTGATCTACTGTGTTTCTGGTTTCTAATTCATTGATCTCTGCTCTAATCTTAATTATTTCTCTTCTAATGCATGACTTAGGCATCGTTTGTTGCTTTTCTCTAGTTCTTTAAGGTGTAGAGTTGGTTGGTGAATTCGGGATTTTTCTATTTTTTTGAATGAGGCTTGGATGGGTATGTATTTCCCTCTTAGGACCGCCTTTGCAGTATCCCATAGGTTTTGGACCAATGTTTTTTTGGTTCTCATTGGTTTCCGTGAATTGTTTAAGTTCCTCTTTGATTTCCTGGTTGACCCAAACATTCTTGAGCAGAGTGGTCTTTAGCTTCCAAGTGTTTGAATTTCTGCCAAGCTTTTTCTTGTGGTTGTGTTCCAGTTTTAAAGCATTATGGTCTGAGAATATGCAGGGAATAATCTCAATCTTTTTGTATCAGTTGAGACCTGATTTGCGACCCAGTGTTTGCTCTATTCTGGAGAAAGTTCCATGTGTGCTCAAGAAGAATGAGTATTCTGTTGTTTTAGGGTGGAATGTTCTGTATTTATCTATGAGGTCCATCTGGTCCAGTGTGTCATTCAAAGCTCTTGTTTCTTTGTTGATTTTTCTGCTTAGATGATGTGTCTACTGCTGAGAATAGAGTATTGAGGTCTCCTACAATTAACATATTGTTATTAATGTGACAGAAGAATTGCTACCCTAGCTTCATTTTGAGGTCCACTGGCATGTAAGTTGGATCTCCATCCCTTCACTTTCAGTCTGGATGTATCTTTAGGTTCAAAATGAGTCTCTTGTAAGCGGCATATGGATGGGTCCTGTCTTTTTATCCAATCTGCAACCCTGTGCCGTTTTATGGGACCAGTTATGCCGTTCACATTGAGAGTGATTATTGAAAGATATGAATTTATTGTCATCATGTTGCCTATGAAGACCTTGTTTTTATAGATTGTCCTTGTAAATTTCTGTTGTATATCACTCTCGGGGTCTTTCTCCTTTTATGGAACTCCCTTAATATTTCTTGCAGGGCCGGCTTAGTGGTCACATATTCTTTCAGTTTCTGCCAATCTTGGAAGATCTGCATTTCTCCATCCATTCTAAATGACAGCCTTGCTGGATAAAGTATTCTTGGCTGCATGTTCTTCTTGTTTAGTACTTTGAATATGTCTTGCCAGGCCTTTCTGGCTTGCCAGGTCTCTGTGGATAGGTCTGACATTATTCTGATGTTCCTCCCTCTATACGTAAAGACTCTCTTCCCTCTAACTGCCCTTAAGATGGTTTCCTTGGTTCTAAGATTTATAAATGTTACTATTACATGCCAGGGTGTTGGCCTGTTGTCTTTGATCTTGGGAGGGGTCCTCTCCTCAAGGAGAGGAATGTTTGTTTCATTCCCCAGATTAGGGAAGTTCTCAGCTATGATTTGCTCAGTATATCTTCTAGTCCTCTCCTCTCTCCACCTCCTCTGGGATTCCAATAATTCTGACACTGGAATGTTTCATGGTGTCACTTATTTCTTTTATTCTATTTTCATGGATATTGAGTTGTTTTTCCTGGTCTCCTCTTTTCCCTTTTTACCTATTAAATGGTCTTCCAGGTCACTAATTCATTCTTCTGCTTCACTTACCCTGGCTGTTAGATTATCTAGATTAGATTGGATCTTATTGATAGCATTTTTAAGTTCTGCCAATTCAGCTTTCATTTCTGCCCTTAGAGACTCTATGTTGCCATTAATAGATTTCTCCATTCTAGCTATTGTCTTTACAATTGCTAGCCTGAATTCCATCTCAGACATCTTGGTTATATCTGAATCCATTTGTAAATCTGTGACATAAGTCATAATCTCTGGGTCTTTCCTATTTTGGGGGTTCCTCTTCCTAGTCATTCTGTTGAGGGGTGGTTGAAGGAATGTGTAGAGTCCAAATTATTGACCACAACCCAAGCAAGATGCAGCTGTTTTCTAGGGACCCTAGGTTGCTGGCCTCTTGTTTTCCCAGCCTGTCTTCAGGGGGAGGGGTCTGCTGCACTGTTATTCAGGGAACCTTGTTTGGGCAGAGTTGCCCTTCCCCCTGCGGTGGGGGATGGGCTCAGTGGGAATCAGTTTTGGGGGGCTTTTGTTTCCTGGTGGCTTTCCCTGGCACCTTTCCACGTCTCTTCTAAGGGAGCAGAAGAGATCGTTTCCAACCCTCTGCTTCGGAACAGAGAGATCACAGTCTGTTCTTCATTGACTTCTCTGGGCCACATTATCTCTGTTTCTGTCTATGCTGCTATAAACTGCAGCGTCCTGGGTTATGCGTCCCTCAGCAGTGCTCCCAGTCCTCACCTCCAGATTGGGGCACATCTCTGCCTTTTGTGCTTCTAAAACCCCCAGCCACCCCCAGTTTGCAGGCACGGCCCCACCGCTCCGGATTTCCATCTGGGGGGCTGCCCTAAAGTCCTTTCCCCTTGGCTACTGGTGTGTGAGTCTGCCCCGTCCCCAGTGTGGGAGGCCGTCGCTCACCAGTGGTATAAGATCCTCCCGACCAGTTTCCCTCCCGTTGCCATTTATCCTCTGATATTACAACTCCCCACTTTGTACTTTGAAACCAACCACCTGCGATATTCTGTTTGCAGAGATCCAGATCTATCTTCTTACATCTCAGGCTGGTTTCGTGGGTGTTCAGAGTGGTCTGGTAGATATCCAGCTCAATTCCGGGGCCTGGCTGGAATAGGATCCCTTACTCCTCCGCCATCCCACTTTTCACTTTCTCTTCACAGCACTCAGCAGATGGCTCCATGCTTCCCTAATGCAGTTAATGCAGAAGACTGCAGAGTGTGGAAGATATGCAAAGTCATAATTTCCTTGATTAATATTTTTACTCAGATAGTGGACATATAAACTATTGTTTTTATTTTAGAACAAATCTGACTATGTTTGTGGGGTTTTTGTTAGCTTTATTAAAGTATAATTGATATACAAAAAAACTTATACACGTAATGTATATAACTTGATGAGTTTGGACATATGCATACATCCATGATACCATCATCACAACCAAGGTAGTAAACATATCCATCATCTGCAAAAATGTCCTTGTGTTCTTTTGTGGGCTTTTTTTTAAGTAAGAATACTTAACATGAGATCTATAAATATTTTAAAGCGTATATTGTTAACTATAGGTACTATGTTGTATAGCAGATTTCTAGAACTTAATCATCTTGCATAACAGATTTTTTACATCCATTGAAAAATAATTTCCAGTTTTCTCCTCCTCCAACCACCATTCTATTCTCTGCTTCTATGACTTTGACTATCTTAGATATCTCATATAAGTGGAAATACACAGTGTTGTCCTTCTGTGACTGGCTTATTTCACTTAGCATAATGTACACTAGATTCATCCATGTTGCAATAAATGGAAGAATTTCTCTTTTTTTAAGGCTGAATAATATGTCATTGTATGTATAATATCCCACATTTTCTTTATCCACTCATCTGTTGATGGTTGTTTGGGTTGTTTCAATATCTTGGCTATTGTGAATAATGTTACAATAAACATGAGGGTACAAATGTCTCTTCAATATCCCAATTTCATTTCACTTGGATATATAACAGAAAGTGGGATTGCTGGATCTTATGGTAGTTCTATTTTTAATTTTTTGAGGAACAATTGTAGTGGCTGCAACCATTCTATGCTCCTACCAACAGTGTGTACAGATTCCAATTTATCCAAATCCTCCCCAACACTTCGTTATCTCTTGTCTCGTTTTATATTGATACCAGCTATCCTAACAGGTGAAGTGATAGCACTTTGTGGTTTTGATCTGAGTTTACCTGATGATTAGTGAAGTTGAGAATCTTTTCATTTGCCTGTTGGCTATTTGTATATCTTATTTGTAAAATTGTCCATTCAAGCATTTTGCCCATTTTTAAGTTGCATTATTTGTTTTTTTGCTATTGACTATAGGAGACTCATATACTTCGAATATTAACCTCGTATTAAATGGAGGGCTTGCATATATTTTCTCATATTCTGTAGCATGTCTTTTCACTCTGAATTGTTTCCTTCCCTACGTATACAGAAGCTTTTTAGTTTGATATAGTCTCACTTGTTTATTTTTGGTTTTGTTGCCTGTGCTTTTGGTATCAAATCCAAAAAAAAAAATAATTGCCAAAACTAATATCAATAACTTTTCTTCCTGTGTTTTACTGGAGACTTAAGCATAAGTTTTTAATCCATTTGGAGTTGATTTTCATGTATGGTGTAAGATAAGGGTCCTATTTCATTCTTTTGTATGTGGATAACCAATTGTATCATATACATTAAAAAAGGGGGGGAAGAAAAAAATCCCTATAGATTCTTCACAAAAAAAAGAAAAAAGAAACATGACAGAACTAATAAATCAGCACAACAAAGTTTTAGGGTATAAAATCAATGTACAAAAATAATTCACATTTCTATACCCTAACAATGAACAATCTAAAAAGGAAAGTAAGAAAACAATTCTTTTATAACAGTATCTAAAAGGATAAAATATTTAGGAATAAATCTAACCAAGAAGGTTAAAAACTTGTGTGCTGAAAATTACAAAGCACTGACAAAAGAAATGAAAGCAGATGAAAATAAATAGAAAAACACCCTGTGGTCATGGATTGGAAGAATTTGTATTTTTTAAATGAGCACACTATTCAAAGTAATCCATAAATGCACTGCAATCACTATCAAACTCCCAATGATTTTTTTTTACAGAAATAGAAAAATAAATCCTAAAGTTGAAATGGGACTACAAAAGATCTAGAATAGCCAGTGTGATCTTGAGAAAGAAAAAAACAAACTGGAAACATCACACTTTCTGATTTGTGATTACAAAGTATTTAAAAAGACCCCGTTTAATGGCTCTATAATATCACATCACGTGTAAGACACAAAAAAATTTAAACTTTAATGTTTGTCATACCTCATAGATGTTTCCAGTTTTTCATTAGTAAAACTCCCACCGTGATAAACATGTCCTCTTATGTGATATCATTTTCTTAGTATTTTCACTGAAAGTGGATTTACTGAGTTAAATATTATCAGCCTTAACAGCAATGACAACAAAGAACAGTATTTTGTGAATAGAAAATAAAATATAACAAATAGCCTTCTGTAGAGAGAAGGGGGAGCAGGTGAGTAAAATATGCAGCTTAATTTACCAATTTGGGCCATTACTGGACATGTTATATAAGCAATACAACTAGGTAGCTTCCACGTTTTGAGATCAGGTAGGTATGTACAGCTTGTAGAAGGAAAGTTATTTTTTTATTTTATTTTATTCACTTTTATTTCTGCACCAAAACACATAGTCTATCCCTTTTCTTCTTCCCCCTTCTCCACCTCCCCCCCTCCTGCAAGTCCCCTCTCCCCACCATACCAACAATCAGAAACAAACTACTGTCCTCCAAAGCTGCTCATTCCATCAGCACATTGTCCAGGTCCACAGTGGGGCAAATGTGTTCTGTCTCTCTCCTACACTTAGCTGAGGAAGTGGGACACTTAAAAGACCAGGTACAGACAAAACTCTTATTTTTCCTCAGGGTTTGGGGGAACTCTCCAAGAAAAGGCAGGGAACCTCATTGAGGTAAATGGAGAAAGAACATTTTCAGGGAATAATAAGAGACTGACAGAAATAGAAAGGGGCCACAAAACTGTTCTACAAAAATCTCAAAGATGGGAATCTGCACGATTGTCCACATTATCATTATGGTTAGCACTCATGGAACTTCTCCTCTATGCTAAGGAGTCCATCAACATCACCTCATGCAATCTTCTCAATAACTTTCTGACGTGGATATTAGTATCTTAAGCTATTCACACAATTAAATTGAGACCCCGGGAGGTTGAGCAAATTTTTCAAAATCCCCTGCATTATGTTCATTCTTCTCCCCAGCCCTGCCTTATGAGACATTCCGGGTCAAAAATTCCCAGACTGGATTCTGGAAACTCTCAATCACCGCCCCACCTTCTTTAGGTAACTCCTTCTACCTTTTTTGGCCAGAGGAGAGTAATAACATCTGATTCATTCAATACAGTTCATGAAGGAATATTTTCCTTCCAGGTCACACAAAGCCATTAGTGTGAAAAGCCCAAACAAAGCAAAACTGTAATGATCATTAGTACTGATTGTTTTATTTGTTTTCTAAAACACGGCAAGCTAAATTTAAGTACCTGAAATGATAGGAGCCATAAAAACAATACAAACCGCTAAGAATAGTTTAAAGCTGTATTTTCTAAACCAATGCTTCATGGGATGCAAAGTCAATGAAATTATCCTTAAAAAAAAGATTATATGATTATGTAGTTTGGAAAACGATCTGAGCTCAGAAGTTCATATTAGCATTTTAAAGATTCTAAGATGTCGGGCAATACTATAGTTAACTTGGCTTAACCCCATTAGTAAAAATAAAATAAAATAAAATAAAATAAAATAAAATAAAATAAAATAATAAAATAAAATAAAAATAAAATAATACAATAAAATAAAAATTGAGAGGGAGGCTAACCATAAGAGATGCCGAACTCCAGGAGACCAACTGAGGTTTGCTGGAGGGGAGGTGTTTTGTGTGGGGGTGTGGAGTAACTGGATAATGGGCATTAAGGAAGCCACTTGATATATGAGCATAGGGTGTTATATTCAACTGATGAATCACAAAATTCTACTTCTGAAACTAATAAAAAAAATCCCAAGCTCATTTGGTCACAGAACCATCTTTTCTCTATAATGAATGTCCTTGGTAAAATACACTGTTTTATGTGTTTCCTATGGGGCCTTGTAGAAAATGCCAATATGGAACTATTTCTCTATCTTTCTCAGCCCCTTGTTCAGGAAATTCATGTAAAACCTCTAAGACCTGCTATATCTGCCCCACACCAGGAGAACAAGGAGACTTTGTAATACAGGGAGCAGAAGTCCACATCTCATCTCTATCTTTTCTTCATTGCTTTTCTATGTTCTATCTCACTTTAACTTCTCTGACTTCTTGGCTCTTTAGTTGGGCTATTTTCCTTGGCTCAGTTCTTGGCCAAGCCTTTTGGATTATATGGTGTGGGCTTGCCCTCCGTGCTGAGGGAGGTACCCCCCAAGGCTCATCACTGGGTCTGTGAACTCTGTGAGCTTCACATACTGCCACATAGTCCATCCAACAATTCAGCAAGTCTTCACTGACAACCCACACTGAACATACAGAGATGAACAGCACAGACATTTAGGTTCACACAGTCTGTTTATAAATTAGCACTAGACAGACAGGCTTTCCTTGGGCAGTGTAGTAAGCATTGTGGAATGGGAAGGGAATGCTGAAGAAAAGGGTTTGTAACCTAGACTTGGGGGTTAGAAGAAGATTCCAGGAGGCAGTGGCACCTACTCTAACCTATGAAGGTGAATATAAATATTTAAGTGAAAGAATGGTAAAGTAGAAGCAGAATGTAAGTGTTCTAGACAGATTGAATCACATGGGTAAACGTTTGTGTTAAAGGAGAGAAAGTGATCTTAGAAGAAGAGAAGTAAGTTCTTTTAACTGACACTTGTAGTTTGAGGAGGTGAGTAACAGATCATGAGGCTTCAGAGGACAGAATAGAAAGGGTGTGACCCAGGCCAGCAACCTGGGATTGGGTGCTTGGCCAGCCCAGCCTCCTGGGCCAGTCCTCACTGGAGGAAGGGAAAGAGTCGTCAGATTCTTGAGCTCTGTTCGCCTCCGGGCATCAGTGCCTTTTTCCATGGGTCAGAATCCTTCCTTTCTGTCCACATCTCCAGCCAATTTAAGTAAATCCCAGGTGTATAGTAGGAGCTCCAACCCCGGCACTCAGAATGGGAGGGGAATGTGAGGCTGAGGCCAGGGTCATCAAAAATGTAGGATCTCTACAATAAACCCTGCTCTGAGCTCACTGTCAGCCACTACCTCATCTGATCCTGTGGGTTATATGTTAAACTCCCCAATTACAACTGAGGATATGGATGGTGAGAGTGATTAAGTAACTCATCTAAGGATATACAGGTTTTATTTATTTTTATTTTTTTAAAGATTTTCTTTATTCATTTGACAGAGAGAGAGACAATGAGAGAGGGAACACAAGCCGGGGGAGTGGGAGAGGGAGAAGCAGGCTTCCCGCTGAGCAGGGAGCCCAATGCTGGGCTCGATCCCAGGACCCTGGGATCATGACCAGAGCCGAAGGCAGATGCTTAACGACTGAGCCACCGAGGTGCCCGATATACAGGTTTTAAATCACAGTTAGAATCTGTACACTGATCCACCAAAACCCATCCTCTTTCTATCCTGTTGCCTCACTTCAATGCATGTTTGTTTTCTAGTTGGTTTGTTAATAGCAACAGTGGTAATATAATAGCATCTAACACTGATGAAATGTCTTCTTTGGACCAGGATCCTTATTAGATGTTTTGTATTCATGATCTCATTTAAACCTAATGACAGCCTATGAAATAAATATCAGTATGCTTAATTTACTGGAGATAAACCTACAGTTGAGAGATGGTAACTTTTCTGAGGGAAATGGTTATTACATGCAGGAAGTAAGATTGGAATTCGGGTTCTTCCAATCTCAAGTTGCATATTCTTTCCATAACCACACTGCCTCTGGATTGAATAAATGAATTAATAGGGGGTATAAACAAATTCAAGAATGATAGCACAAGCTCTTGCACTTTTTTGAAATGAAATGCATGGAATTTTCTAATCGAAGAAAGGTTTTTGCCACTATTTTCTGAAAAAAGAGAGTTCAGAGCAAAGATCTTTAGGGGTGCTATATAACTGCCTATGAGGATCCATTACAATCCAAGAGACACAGGTGCCAAAGGCTCCCACATCCATCATGGCTTTGTTTTATTTTATTTCAAAGTAGATAATGTGCATCCCATTTATTCTAAGCACTTTTGTTGATGACATAGTAGCTCCCATAAAATCTGAAAAGTAAGATCAATTTTATGAGCAATTAAATGGGGTCTATCCAGAGGTAATTAATTTTATGATGGAGGTTGAACAAGGTGATAGGAGAGCCTGTTTTAGATGCATTGATGATAGGGAGGAATAATGTCTCATCAGCTATGAAATAGTTCTAAATTACCTTGCTTTCGGGTCATTATTTATACTTTAAATCTGCTGCCCTGTTTGCATCACGAAAGGAGAGCATATTGTTATCCACAGACATTTGGGGAGTGATCCACATTTGTTCTTGTGAGTGTAATGGAAATCTGGACTGTCGGGATACTGGACTTTGCTTTTCTATAAGACAGATGTCCTTTGATCTACAGTTGAAGGAACAATGAAGCCACTTATCATTAAAGGAGTCAGTACTATCTGAACTTGGAAAATTGATAGCAAACAGCTGAGAAACAGGTGTTTGGAGGTTATGGCCCTTGTAGAATTAATTAATCTGTGCATTTGTTTAACAAGTATTTATTGGGAATATTCTATATGTTAGACACTATGCTAAATATTGGGCAAATAAAGTAAAATTAATATAATTAATGGGGAGCTTGTGAGTCTGTGATAGAAACTATATTTCTCCTTGGGATGACTCAAAACCTTAAAAACAATTGCTCTTGAACAGGCTTGATGACCTCAAAATCCAGTGATTACAAAACACATGAGTGATGTGTCTTGCCTCCAGGGTTACTGATACCACATGCCTTTGTCCTTAGAAAGGTGCCCCTGCCACAAAGAGAGGCAAGTTTGATTGTGATCACCAGGGACAGAATAGAACAATGAAAAATGCCAAAGGACATTCTACTCACCCTAGTTTATCAAAGAATCCCCAATCCTTTGTGTCTTCTTCATGAAGTTTCCTTTTCACCTGAGCTTACACAACACTGTCTCATCCTCCCTTACTGTGTCACCAGGCGTAGACAGAGCCTGGACTTCCGAGACAAACTCATCTGTCAAACCCCAGTTGTCCTAATACTAGCTATGATTCATGCAAGAAATTTCACTTTGATGACCCTCCCTACTGCCCCCTATAATGGACCCTACGGTTGTAGGTTTTGAGTGAGAAAAACTCAACCCAAATTGCTAAAGGAAAAACCAACAAAGAAAGGTTTGGCTGGGTTGCATAACTGAGAGGTCAAGTAGAAAATGGCCTCATGCACAGCTGTGTTCATCTTCATGTGCATTCAGATGATTCAATCTCATACCTTCTCCATCACTGCTTTGGCTTCTTTGGTTGTCTCTGGCAGAGCTTTTCAGATGGTGGCCTCTGGTATCACCATATGTACATTGTCCTTATTTCCTAGACTCCCACAAGGAAAAAAATCCTCTCACTCTTATTTTCTCAAAAACATTGTTGGGGGGGGGCAGAACAAGATTTCGTAGGAGTAGGAGACCTGGATTTCGTCTGGTCTCAGGAATTCAGCTGGATAGGGATCAAACCATTCTGAACACCTACGAACTCAACAGGAGACTGAAGAAGAGAGTAGCAACAACTCTCTGAACAGACCACTTTCTGGAAGGTAGGACGTGCGGAGAAGTGAATCCGAGGTGATATTCGGGAGGATAGACGGCGGGGGAGGGGGCCTCCACGGCCGCTTCTGGCAAGTGATAGAGCCGCGGAGCACAAAATCGGAACTTTAGAAGTCGGCTCCGTTGAGGGACGTCGCTCCAGTGGCTAAGCTGGGGATGGAACCCTCGTGGGACAGTGTGGTCTCAGGACCCTCGGGGTCACAGAAAGACCCGGGGTGCCTGAGTGCGGCAGAGCTCCCAGGTATCGGAGCGGGGAAGCCGGCTGCAGAGACGGAGCTGAGGCACGGGCTCTCAGCTCGGGGTGGCCATAAACTGTGATCCGCGGCCCAGTCGGGCAACTGCTCCTCCAGCAGGGACCCAACAAGTGGCAGAGCCAGGGAGACTCCCCTTCCTCCCCCGGGAGGAGTGGTGCGGGAGTGCACCGCAGGGATCTGCTGGGTTTGGAGACTCCACATGGGGTCGGGTGCCAGAGATAGAAACGCACAGTCACAGGCCAGGTGAGCACGGACTGTGGCCAGAGACCGGGGACACGGGAGTGACTGACTGCTTTTCTCTGGGGGCGCACTGATGAGCAGAGCCCCGAGTTCTCAGCTCCTCTGGGTGGAGATTGGGAAGCCACCATTTTCACTCTCGTCCTCCAAAGCTGTACCGAGAGCTTGCAGGGAACAAAAGCTCCTGAGATCAAACCTGAGCAGATTGCTTAGCCCGGACCGACAAGGGCGGGGCAATTCAGCCTCCAGCAAAGACATTTGGGAACCACGGCAACAGGCCCCTCCCCCAGAAGATCAGCATGAACAGCCAGCAAGCCAAGACCAAGTTTACCGATCAAGGAGAACGGGAGAGGGGCGCCTGGGTGGCTCAGTCGTTGAGCCTCTGCCTTCGGCTCAGGTCGTGATCCCAGGGTCCTGGGATCGAGCCCCACATCGGGCTCCCTGTTCGGCGGGGAGGCCTGCTTCTCCCTCTCCCACTCCCCCTGCTTGTGTTCCTCGCCTTGTCTCTCTGTCAAATAAATAAATAAAATCTTTAAAAAAAAAAAAAAAGGAGAACGGGAGAACTCCAGCGCTAGGGGAATACTGCACATAGAATTCATGTTTTTTTTTTACCATGATTCATTAGTTTTTCAAAGTTAATTTTTTTAACTGTTTTTTTTTGAATTTTTCTTTTTCCCTTTTTCTTTTTTTTTTTTAAGATTTTATTTATTTATTTGAGAGAGAAGGAGAGAGAGAGAGAGCACGAGAGGGAAGAGGGTCAGAGGGAGAAGCAGACTCCCGCTGAGCAGGGAGCCCGATGTGGGACTCGATCCCGGGACTCCAGGATCATGACCTGAGCCGAA
>NW_027397067.1:76628571-76683841 GCF_003265705.2 Callorhinus ursinus | reverse complement strand
TCATCTTTGACAAAGCAGGAAAGAATGTCCAATGGAAAAAAGACAGGGTCTTCAACAAATGGTGTTTGGAAAATTGGACAGCCACATGCAGAAGAATGAAACTGGACCATTTCCTTACACCACACACAAAAATAGACTCCAAATGGTTGAAAGACTGAAACGTGAGACAGGAGTCCATCAAAATCCTAAAGGAGAACACAGGCAGCAACCTCATCCACCTCAACCACAGCAACTTCTTCTTAGAAACATCACCAAAGGCAAGGGAAGCCAGGGCAAAAATGAACTATTGGGATTTCATCAAGATAAAAAGCTTTTGCACAGCAAAAGGAACAGTCCACAAAACCAAAAGACACCCGACAGAATGGGAGAAAATATTTGCAAATGACATATCAGATAAAGGGCTAGTATCCAAAATCTATAAAGAACTTATCAAACTCAACACCCAAAGAACAAATTATCCAATCAAGAAATGGGCAGAAGACATGAACAGACATTTTTCCAAAGAAGACATCCAAATGGCCAACAGACACATGAGAAAGTGCTCAATATCGCTTGGCATCAGGGAAATCCAAATCAAAACCTCAATGAGATACCACCTCACACCTGTCAGAATGGCTAAAATTAACAAGGCAGGAAACGACAGATGTTGGCAGGGATGTGGAGAAAGGGGAACCCTCCTACACTGTTGGTTGGAATGCAAGCTGGTGCAACCACTCTGGAAAACAGTATGGAGGTTTCTCAAACAGTGGAAAATAGAGCTACCATATGATCCAGCAATTGCACTACTGGGTATTTACCAGAAAGATACAAATGTAGGGATCCAAAGGGGTATGTGCACCCCAATGTTTATAGCAGCAATGTCCACAATAGCCAAACTTTGGAAAGAGCCAAGATGTTCATCGACAGATGAATGGATAAAGAAGAAGTGGTATATATATATATATATATATATATATATATATATATATATATATTTATATTTATATTTATATACACAATGGAATATTATGCAGCCATCAAAAGGAATGAGATCTTGCCATTTGCGACGGCGTGAATGGAACTGGAGGGTGTTATTCTGAGTGAAATAAGTCAATCAGAGAAAGACATGTATCATATGACCTCACTGATATGAGGAATTCTTAATCTCAGGAAACAAACTGAGTGTTGCTGGAGTGGTGGGGGGTGGGAGGGATGGGGTGGCTGGCTGATAGACATTGGGGTGGGTATGTGCTATGGTAAGCACTGTGAATTGTGCAAGACTGTTGAATCATAGATCTGTACCTCTGAAACAAAGAATGCAATATATGTTAAGAAAATAAAAAAGAAGAAGAAGATAGCAGGAGGGGAAGAATGAAGGGGAGTAAATTGGAGGGGGAGACGAACCATGAGAGACGATGGACTCTGAAAAACAAACTGAGGGTTCTAGAGGGGAGGGCGTTGTGGGGATGGATTAGCCTGGTGATGGGTATTATAGAGGGCATGTTCTGCGTGGAGCACTGGGTGTTATGTACAAACAATGAATCATGGAACACTACATCCAAAACTAATGATGCAATGTATGGTGATTAACATAACAATAAAAAAACCATTGTCAGGATTCACTCTGAGTAGAACAATTTGGTTCTCGTGTGCCTCATCAGAATAACCATTGTATCTGGTCAGTTCTGGGCCATACATCCACCTTTAGATAAGACATGAAATTAATTTAATAAGAATCTCATGGACATGGAGAAGGTTAATTATGGATTCTTCTTTCAAAAGTTGGAGGCATAATTTACATAGCAGAAAATCACACAAAGAACAGAGTCCAGTCTACCTTTTTTTTGAAATTGAGCGTATGAACCTCATAAAGGCACTGAGAGAATTAAAATAGATGAGTACAAAGTGTCTTATTCAGTGGGTGGCCCAGAGTAGGTGTTCAAAAAGTCCATTATCTTTCCTTTCCGTAAAAATGAAATGCTTTATTTCATGCTTTCTCATCTTTCCAAACAGGTGATAGAAGTTTTCTGGTTAGGTGCCAACTTACATTTATAGCTTTGTCCAAAAAGCCAGTCTGGTGGCTTGCACTGAGTGATAGATGTGTATTTTTAAAGGAAAAGTGTTTATGAAATCACAGACTGGAATTTCCAAAAATGTCGGGAGATTTCCTGGATAAAATCACTCATGTTTATATAGCTGACTTAACTTGTCCTCTTGGTGTCCAGATCATGGTCCAAAAAGAAAGATTCAGCTTGAGCCCTACTCAATAGGGAGCTTGAGCTCCAATGGTAGGAATAATACAATTGGAGAAAAGAGATTCAAAAGTCATCTGTGACCATAGCAAAATCATACGTGTTACAACAGCTTCCCTGAAGGCTTGACAAACAAAAATTGTAATGAACAATCACATAGCCATATGTTCTTTGAGCTAGCCAAAGAGGGCTTTGCGCTGGAAACACATCTAGCCGCAACCTATGAAAATATGCCAGTCAAGCAGAACAGTCTGTGAGTGGGATAAAAGAAAGAGCCATCTGGCTCTCCAGTACAGACCAACCTGGACTTTGAGATATTTTCATGGCCTGGGCTTGGTAATCTAATTTCCTGGGTTCAGGATCTCCTACAAAAGCTAATAATCATTTTGTTTCTGGTAATTGTGTTACAGTTGGCCAATTCCTCTTGTTCAGAGTCTTAAATGCAACTGCATATACATTTTTATGCCAGATGATTCCACAATCTATCCTGTAACCAAGAAGTAGAAAGAACTACCTCCACATTACAAAAAGTGGTCTCTTGAGAAGATGATGATGATGAAGATCTGGATACTATGACTAAAATCCTGCAGCCTGACTTAATCTGCCTTTGGCCAAAAGAGAGGACAAAAAAAAAAAAAAAAAAAGAGAGAGTTGTAGCAGCACTCTGCCCTTAGGTGCCCTGACCTGACACTAACTAGGCTGTTGGTGAACCACTTAATTTCTCCAGTAGCCTACAGAAATATTACTGATCTCCAATCGTAGTATTACTGGAGACTCCTGACAGGAACAGACGGCAGCAAACTCCCACTTCCTTGAGCTTTCCTTAAAATCACCTAACATGAGCACAAATCCTATCATAAGCCCCTCTAAACTCCATCTTACTGGAAGGCCTCATGGTTCCCTGAGGTGTGTGGTATCCCTTTTCTCAGCAACTCATATATGCAGCATTGTTAGACCATAGCATGTTCAGCTGAAGACATAACTCCTTGACTGAGCACTCAGTAGATGGTAGTTATTGTGGGGAGTTATGAATATGTGGAATATGATGGAATCTCTGACTGGGAGCCACTCTTAGAGGTCAGTACTCTACTCTCATGGGCACCCATATTTACCAATCCCCACCTTAGCAGTGTCTGTAGTTATCTAGGATAACTTTTGGGTTTATACTCTGCTTTTCTGGATAAACTTATGTTGACATAACCTAATTTTGGTGGACAGTGAGAGTAGTTTCCACAAATGAAGAAAGAACTGCAAGAAAAATCCTTGGCCTCAGAAAGGAATCCTTCAGCAGGTGGGAGACAGAGATGCTGCCTCTCTTTGGCTTCATACCTCCCTCTTGTTGGCTCTGTGTGTGGGTGTTATGATGACACCTACTACATGAGAGGGAGTCTGTGAATAGTTCAAACAGGCTAGTCCATAAGCCCTAGAAAGCAAGTCGTACCTTGAAAATCAGATTGAGTTTTTGTGTGTGTGTGTGACTTTCAGTGTTCATTTTTTGGTTAACACCAAGCCTTTAGTAAACTCTCATTTAAATGTGCCAGCCCTGTTTCTACTATACAAGTCATTATGCGGAATGTCCATCCTTGGTGCAGAGGCTCAAAGAAGCAACACTGTCCCCTGAGGCCAGTGTGGAAGTAGAGGCAGTCAGAAGCTAGAACACCTACATAATCATGCCTCTCAGGGACAACTTTGAGGATGTTGGTTTTAATTGTAAAAAAGGTGGCAATTCTTTCACTGTGTGCCTTTGCAGGTTTTAAATGACTTTTTCCCTGAGCCCAGGAACTTCCCCTCATTCAGTAATTTGCTAATCCTTGGAAAAGAAGAGGAGAAGGGAAAACCTGTGGCCTGAGGAATTCACAGCCAGCCAGCCAAAAAAGGAGCCTGTAGTTGGAGGAAAGCAGAGGGTTTAACATAAAGGAGATCAATAATCCTAGGCCCTGTAGACCCAATCCCATTTCCACCTGCCTCCCTCATCTTTGGACACTGAAAATCACCCCTCAAATACTCTCTATCCTGCTAAGAATGGATATGTCTTTCTGCAAGCATTCTTGTCAGTTCTTTTCTGTGCTAATCTCCCTGCCTGTCACACATAGGTAGCAAGTCATTGGAGAGTTATGATCTGTAAGTCCAGAAATGTATAATGCAGTTTGAGCAAAGAAAATACTGAGAACTATTTGCTACTTACTGGGCAGGATTATGGTGTGCATGAGGGGTTTGAAATATTTAGATGTCTCAGAACTACAGGTGAGGATTCATCAAGGTCAGTATGGCTTTTCTGTTCACAAACTTTAGTCAAGCAAGCCATAGTGTGTCACTGGGAAGTGACTTCTTCGGCAGGATATTATAATCAGCAGCTCTGTTGTCTCTGCTGCCCCCTGAAATAATTTTATATCTTTTGTTTAGCAGTGTGTTGGTAGATGTAGTGAGTCAAAGAGAGCTTGGGGAACACTAGAGTGGATTTGCAAAGTATGTGAAATCAGTCTCAACTTGTGCTATTCAGTAGGCATTTTTTTGTGCGATTTCTATGTGCTATTGTTTGTGTTTGGGCCTGTGGGAAACATGAGTGACATGTGTGTCATGTGATCAGCCCTGAAGTGGCAGAGAAGGGAAACACTGTGGCAATTATTCCTCAGTCCCTCCATCCTTCCCACTTTGCCCATCCATTCTGTCTCAGGGTTTGGCAGCTTTTCCTTCACAGTGTCCTCTCGTTTCTGCCTATACTTACTCAAATCTGAAATTAATCACAGAATCAACCACTGTCCTCTCTAATGCTAACACCCTGATTTTAGCAATCATTTTCTCCCTTCTGGAGAACAAAAAAGTCTTCTATGTGGCCTTTCTGATACTACTCTCACTTTGTTCTCCATATAGTAGCCAGACTCAGCTAAATTTCAGAGTAGTTTAACTCAAGCCAAGTCACAAGTATCCTGATAGAAGAAGGTGTGTGACCTTTTCTGGGGTAAATATTATCTAATTCCCTTCTATATTTTACACAGTATGTCTTGCATATGATTAAAAGTTAGGAATTTGTGAAAAGAACAAGAAAATGTGACTCATGATTAAGAGGGAAAGTAGCCCTGATGTTGGTCCTAATGTTGAAATTAACACATTATGACTTCAAAATAAATATAAAAATATATATTTAAAAATCTAGTGAGAAAAGGTGGTATATATGAACATATGGAGAATTTTAGCAGAGGCAAAACTAAAAAACAAATTAAATGGTGGGAATGAAAAATATGATATTATTTCAAGGGCTTCAAAGCAGTATGGACACATCAAAGAAAAGAATCACAGAACATGAAGACAGGTCAGTAGACATTACCTGACATAAAACACAAAGAGAAAAGGAGATGAAAGAGAAAAGGTCTCCAATATCCAAGACCTTTGGTACAGCATTAATGATATAACACATGTATTTAGGTTATCAGAAGGAAAGAGGAAAAGAATCAGAGGGTCTCTAGGGCTTTTCCAAAATTTCTGGAAGACACCAACTCACAGAATCAAGAAGCTCAGTGAATCACAAGCAAGATTACAAAGGAAATCACACATATGTATTTGACATCAAATTGCAACATCTTTAAAGTGCTGAAAGAAAAAGAAAAGCAACTAGAATTGTTTATCCAGCAAAATTGCTCTTCAAAAATGCAAAATAAAGATTTTCAGATAGACAAAAGGTGAGAAAATTTGCCTACAACTGATCTAAACTAAAAGAATACTTAAAGATACCATATGAAAGGCAGATCAGCAGGAAGGAAAGAAAAGTAACAAGAGTCAGTATGCCTTTATTACACACACACACACACACGTATCTGTGTAATTTCTTTAAAGACTGTTAACTGTTTAAGATTAGCATCATAGCAATGTGAGTCCACGGGATAAAACACTCAACACTCAGGTGGGAAGAGGGCCAAGACCAGGTTGCGCACCTAGGACATAAAGTTAAAGAGGCACTCACCTTCAGGTCATATGTACCCCATACCCCCGCTCCCCTCACCCTTGCCCTGAGTAGGAGAGGTGAAATGGATGTACAATATTACAGTAATCTTAAGTTTTCCTAAGGTACTATTGTGATCAGCCCTGAAGTATGCATATTGTAATATCTAGAGCAACCATTAAAATGCACAAGATGTGTAACAAATAAGTGAATGAGGTAAAATGGGATCCTAACAAATAATTCAAAAACAGAAGCAAGGAAAGGAGAAGCAGAGGAATAAAAAGTAAATGGGATAAATAGAAAAAAATGAATAATTTACAGTAGAATTAAGCCCAAACATATAAATATTTATATTAAAAATAAAGAGACTAAACAATCCAATTAAAAGGCAGAAGTTGTAGTTGTACAAAAAGCAAGACCCAGTTACAAGTTGATAATGAAAGGATAGAAAAATATATATTGTAAAAGCATTGAGTAAAAAAGATGGTATTAATCAAAATGTATGTCAAATAAAAGTATGACTAGATGATGCATTTAACAATGAATAAAGATTACATTAACCAAGAAGGCAAATCTATTGTTATATGTATTAAACTAATAATAGAGTTTTGAAAAGTTTTATGGAGCAATAACTGACAGAATTAAAGGGACATATAGACAAATTTACAGTCAAAGACAGGGATTTTAACATCTCTCTTTTAGTAACTGAGAGAACACCTAAAATATTAACAACACCAATGCCTGTAGTGTTTTGCTTAATTGGTATTTGAAAGATACCAAATTATTTATTTGTATTAATAACTTTAAATGCTTGCAGCATAAAAGAAGAATGCTGTATAAGGAGTTGTCTGAGATTATAACTTAAGAAACATAGACACACACAAAAAAATAAACACAAAATAGAACAAAGGAAGCAATCAAAACTAGAAAGAGAATTAATGAAATAAAAATTAGATATAAACAGAAAAAAGCCAACAGTTTTGATTATTTTAAAGTATTAACAGAATTAATAAAAACCTATAAGGCTGATAAATGAAAGAGCAAGAAACCAGAAAATACCTAAGTGACCCGTGAAAGGAGCAAGACAAAACCTGAACTTGGTTAACAGATGCACAGCTCAGTATGCAGCTCCAAGTCAAAAATGGAAGCTGGCTGCATTACAGCCTCACTCAGAGGTAGTCTCGTAAAACAGTGATATTAAAAATCTTCCCAGTGGGTAGGGCTTTAGGCAGTGCACCATGTCGTCCACTTAGTGTGGAAGGAGAAGTGGCCCAAGGTTAGGATATTTATGAGCGCACTGCAGTGCAGGGCAGCCTGGACAGCTGGGCAAGGACTTAGATGGGAAGGATTGCGAGATTTAAGAGAAGTAGTTATGGGTGAATGTATATGGCTGGATACATTGGGGTGGGCATGAAACATAAAGACTGTATTACACATTAATGCTCAAGAGAAAGCTCCCACCATAGAAAAAGGCCTAAGTAAGTAGATAAACTAATTTGGATAGTTGATAACAGCCAACTTCTGTCAGTAGCCAAGCAAATGATGGAACTAAATTAAATATCTACAGTGGCAAAAATGGGAGCTACACAATTGGCCCAATAGCATGGACTTTCATTCCCAAGGATGATCTAGCTCTTCCCACTGCCAACAACAAACCTGTTAGCAGGAGTGACTAAGGCTGAGCCCCCAATATAGCACCATTTCTTAAAAAGATTAAATGATCTCTTCATGTCAAGTTCACCCTAACAACCATCCTTAAAGGGCTAGTGGTTCATTCTCAAAGGAATAGGTGAGTATTTTGTGTATGAATTTGTCTTTCCTGCACTTTTATACTACCACCGTTCATGTTCCTGAGTTTTGAAGCCACTAGCATTGGACCCTACATAAAGTCAGAACAGGGGACTCACATTTTAATAGAAGAGGTATGGGAATGAGCCATTGATCACAGGACCCAGTGTGATATTACATGCTGCATTATACAGAAGCTGCTGGCCTAATAGAGCTTGGCACAGCTTGCTGAAGGCACAGCCAAAGCATCAGCTCAGAACTAACACTCTGTGGGAACAGGATGCCATCCTCCAAAATACAGCACATGCTCTGCATCAGAGACCTTTGCATGGTACTGTGTTTTCAACAGGAAAGATACATGGGTTCAGGAATCAAGTGATGGAAGTAAGTCCGGTCCCACTTACCATCTCTCCTGGTGACCACTGAAGGAATGTATGCTTCCCCTCCCTGCAGCCTTAGGCTGCTGAGTGAGTGGTCCTGGATCTTCAAGGGAGCACACCTTCACCAGGGTCGAGCAGGAGTCTCACTGAATTAAAAGTCATGACTGCCACCTGGTTACTTGACGCCTTTTGCTCACAGATGTGCAGGCAAAAAAGGAGTCACCATGTGGCAGCAGTAATGTACTCTGGTCATATTTTAGTGGCTTAAAACAATACATATTTACTCTCTTACCATTTGGTATGCCAGACATCTGACACAGGTCTTACTGTGATAAAATCAAGGTATCAGACTGGGTTGCATCCTATCTAAAGCCTCTAGGGGATGAATCTCTTCCCTTGCCTTTTAGAGGCCACCTACTTTCCTTGACTTATGGCCTCCTCCTCCATCTTTAAAGCTGACAACATTGTGTCTCTCTGATGGTTCTCCAGTATTCACATTTCCCTCTCATTCTAAGCTCAACAGGGAAGGGTTCTTTGGTTTTAAGGTCCCAGAGTTTGGACTCACCCAAGTAATCTAAGGTAATCTCCCATTTCAAGGTTCTTAATTTAATCACATCTATAAAGTCTCTTTTGTCATGTTAGGAAACATACGCACAGGTTTCAAGGACTAACCGTGAGCATCTATGGGGGGGCCACTATTCTGCTGACCGCAGAGCCCAACAATCTCCCAATTGTTTTCGACTTCACATTTATTTATTTTTTTAATTTAATTATTTTTATTATGTTAGTCACCATACAGTACATCATTAGTTTTTGATGCAGTGTTCCATGATTCATTGTTTTCATATAACACCCAGGGCTCCATGCAGTACGTGCCCTCCTTACCCCCACTCCCCTCCCCTCTAAAAGCCTCAGTTTGTTTCCCGGGGTCCATAGTCTCTCATGGTTCATCTTTCCCTCTGATCCCCTCCTCCTTCATTTTTCCCTTCCTTCTCCTAATGTCCTCCCTGCTATTCCTTATGTTCCACAAATAAGTGAAACCATATGATAATTGACTTTCTCTGCTTGACTTATTTCACTTAGCGTCATCTCCTCCAGTCCCAACCATGTGGATGTAGAAGTTGGGTGTTCATCCTTTCTGATGGCTGAGTAATAAATATTCCATTGTCTATATGGACCACATCTTCTTTATCCACTTACCTGTTGAAAGGCATCTCAGCTCTTTCCACAGTTTGGCTATTGCAGACATTGCTGCTATGAACATTGGGGTGCATATGGCCCTTCTTTTCACTACATCTGTGTCTTTGGGGTAAATACCCAGGAGTGCAATTGCTGGATCATAGGGTAGCTCTATTTTTAACTTCTTGAGGAACGTCCACACTGTTTTCGAAAGTGGCTGTACCAACTTGCATTCCTACCAACAGTGTAAGAGGGTTCCCCTTTCTCCACAACCTCTCCAACATTTGTTGTTTCTTGCCTTGTCAATTTTAGCCATTCTAACTGCTGTAAGGTGGTATCTCAATGTGGTTTTGATTTGAATTTCCCTGATGGCTAATGATCATGAACATTTTTTTCATGTGTCTGTTATCCATTTGTATGTCTTCTTTGGAGAAGTGTCTGTTCATGTCTTCTGCCCTTTTTTTTGAGTTGATTATTTGTTTTTTGGGTGTTGAGTTTGAAAAGTTCTTTATAGATCTTGGAAATCAGCATTTTGTCTGTAGTGTCATTTGCAAATATTTTCTCCCATTCTGTAGGTTGCCTCTTTGTTTTGTTGACTGTTTCCTTTGCTGTGCAGAAGCTTTTTATCTTGATGAAGTCCCAAAAGTTCATTTTTGCTTTTGTTTCACTTGCCTTTGGAGATGTATCTTGAAAGAAGTTGCTGTGGCCGATGTCGAAGAGGTTACTGCCTATGTTCTCCTCTAGGATTACAGAAGAATGAAACTTGACCATTCTCTAACACCATACACAAAGATGAACTCAAAATGGATGAAAGACTTCAATATGAGACAGGAATCCATCAAAATCCTGGACTTCACATTTAAAACACATATATATGTGGTAGATAATTGTCTTTTAAAATAACTTCAGATCTAATAAATCAAGGACTCAGAACTTGAGAATCTCCCCAAATTGTACAAAATGTTTCATTCCCTGGTGCATGTGTACTTTTCACTGAGGGTGGGATGACAGTGGTAAACTTTCCCCCCAGATTCTCTGAGTTCAGAACCACTGCTTTAAAACCATTTTCATTGGGGGTAACTGGGTGGCTCAGTTGAGCATCTGACTCTTGATTTCAGCTTGGGTTGTGATCTCAGAGTCATGGGATTGAGCCCTGAGGAGTCAGGCTCCGCACTCACCATTGAGTCTCCTTCTCTCTCTCTCTCTCCCCTGTCCTGCCCCTGTTTGCACCTCCATCTCTCTCTCAAATAAATAAATAAACCTTTTAAATAAATAAATAAATCCATTTTTATCATTGGTAAATGATTCAAATAGTATTTCACAATAATTAAAGGACAGCAAGTCATCTTCCCATGAGAAACTCACACTCCATAAACATGGATAAGGGCTGTGCTAGAAGACAGGCACTTATACAGCTAACATTATATCTTTATAGTCAATATTTATTGGCTGTTTATGGAGATGCAGTAGTGACTGTACTTAGCATTTTACATATATTGGTTAACCTTGATCTTTTGAACAACGCTGTGAGGTATTCACCTTAGTTATCCCAAATTTAAAGATGAAAAATGAGACTTAAAAAGGTTAAGTAATTTTCCTAAGGTTATAAAATTGGGATTCATTCAGGCAGTCTGATTCTAGAGCCCACACTCAGCATGATACCACTGTTTCTAGAATTTGCTTTATCCCAGGAATGCACTAGAATTCTGTAAAAGTGAACACACAGACATATTTATTTCTTAGCTTTATTCAATGCCTGCTCATCAAAACCTTCACAACAGGTGTCCGGAGACTTTTCTTTTAAGTTTCCCTAAGAAGAGCTAAAATTAACTCAGATCTCTCTGGTGTGGTTGCACTGTTTGTTAAGATATTGAAATAATCCCATCACATTTGGTAAACAATGCCCATGGTTATTCCTCCCCACAAAAACACCCCACTTTTCTGGACCCTCTAGTAACTTTCTAGAGTCAAGTAAGTAACAGGTAAATACCTGGTTCAGCAGGGCACCTCCAGACATAGCTCCATTGATGCTACCAACGTCCACCAGTGACTAGCACTCCACCAAGTGAGTGCGAAGATGAGGCAAGTTTAGGAAGCCATTAACAAGTGCAAGGAAGGTATTCAGGTATGTGTGACTTTTGAAGGCAGCATCAAATAGATCCAGGTTCAAGTTCCCGTTTCACTATCAACTTTACCACCCTGGATGAGGCTCTTCATGGTTTGGAGATCACTTCCTCATCTGTAAAAAACAAGGCAACAAGTCTTCAGAGTTATCATGAGCATTGGATGAGCTAATTATGTGAAAGCACTATATTAAGTTGAAAACACTCTACAATTATGAAGAGTTCCTATTTTTACTCTTAAAGAGGGAACTCAAGGAAATATACATCCAATGAAGTAAAGTTATAGATAAAATCGTACTTCAAAGGTCACCCTATAGTACCAAATATCCTCTTGTGGCAAGTAAAAGACTCTGTCACCAGAATTTTGGGTCTTGAAGCTGAAGACACTCTTGTTTTGGAATTTAACCAACTATTTTTTCCATGCCCAAGAAGAAGTCTTACGTCTATATACTTTGAGAAGGTACCCCCCATCTTTAGTATCCTGCATAGTTCCAGGCAAACAATAGATTGTCAGAAATGTTTATGGAAGAAATTTCTGTTCAGTCACTATAATCCAGTGAATAGCAATGCCTTACACATGTGTACCTTTCTGCATTTGCATTTTCTCTTACACTGGTATTTTTGCCAGGTCTCACACTGATACTGTGAACTAGGCTGGGACAATACTCTGTTTAATTCTTTTACATGAGGAATCCTTAGCATGAATGTATTCCTGCTAGGAGTCAAGCATTGTGCTACTAAGCCTTTGAGGATGTAAACTGCAGATAGGTAGATAAGTAGGTAGGGAGATAGATAGACAGATGGATAGATAGATGCATGCCTACTATGTTTGTGTGAATGTTCATGTGCACACATGCACATGTGTGTTCGTATGCATATACCTCCATTTCTGTCTACCTATTAATCATTATTAGTTACTCTTCTAAATCACAAAGCAAATGGCATGACTAGACTCCCACCCAACTGCCAACTATTCTGATTTATCAGTTTAGTGCTCTTTCCTCACACCATAAATACCCTGGAAAATCCTAAGGCCATAGTTATCTCCTTGATAAATAGCCAAAAAAAATGTGGTTCCTTGCGTGTTATATCCCAATACAGGTACTAGAGCCTGAGGGAGAAATTCTAAAATGGTGGACATGGATAAAATGGCAGGTGGTTCCATTGGGGAGGCAAAATAGCTCTTTTCCTAAGGGGTTAAAAGTGATAGCCCATTCTTCCCACATCATTGACTCAAAAGACTATAATGAAACTATAATGATCCATCATGTCAAGGAATATTACTGTTTAGGGAGTACTTGATCCATGAGCTGTTGGCACAGTGTGCTATGAGGAACTATTAAGGTATAGCTTGCCAGTGTGCACAATATTGGGGGAGCCACAGTTCTAAAAGGATCAGCTTTTGCTTGCTAGCTCAGGGCTCCATTCCTGGGACACAAAATTAAAGTTAAAGTAAAAGAGGTTTTTCAGATAAGTCATTACAATATTTGTTCATATTAAGAGGGAGAGAGAGAGAGAGAGAGAGAGAGGAGAAAAGAGAGGGACTAAGAGAATTCTATTAAAGGAATGAAAAAAAAATGTAACTACACTGACCTCTATCATTAAGTCAGGTCAATCAGTCCACAGGCGATCATTAAGCATCCAGGGTGAATAGGATATGAAGTGATATATGGAAAGAATATCACCAGCCCTTGTGTGGATTGCATGTTTATGTCCTCCCAAAATTTGTATGTTGAAATCCCAGCCTCCAATGTGATGGTGTTAGGAGGTGGGGTTTTTGGGAGGTGATTAAGTCATGAGGGTAGAGCCCTCATGGATAGCATTAGTGCCCTTAGGAAAGGTACTTAAGAACTGTCTCTCTGCTCTTCCCACCATGTGAGGACACAATGAGAAGTTGACCATCTGCCCCCTGGAAGAGAGCTCACTCAAACTGACCATGCTGGATCTCAGATTCAGAACCCCTTTCCTCCCTCAGAAAAGATTATCTACTGAATTAGATATTAAATTGGTATATAGAATTCAGGTACTAAAAACTGGAAAGTTTCCCTCCTATGTTCTACTTTGAATTCATAGACACACATTTGAAAGAGTTGCTACGCTCATGTTTCTACTTCCTGGCCTCCCAGACCCACCTGACCTTCTTCCTTCAGCTTTTCGTCATCAATATTTCAATAAAATGGCCTTTTCAACATTGGTGATGGTTTCCATCTCACCATATCTAATCAGAGTCTCCTCCGACTTTCACTTGACCCACCTCAGATTCTCACACAGGTGGTCATTCTGCTTTCTGAAGCACTTTGAGCACTTGATTTGAGGTCAGCAAGCGCTCCTGGTTGTCTATATCGTGGGGCACTCTTCCTCAGTCTCCTTTTCTGGATTCTTTTCCCTTCTCCAACCTCTACATGGTAGAGACCCCCAGAGCTCAGTCCTCGGACTCTTCTGCTCTCTCTTGACATTCCCTCCTTTGATGATTGTACTCAAGTGTGTGCCTTTGAATACCATACATGCATGGATGAGAGTCAGCTTGTCTCTCTAGCACACTACTTTCCAGTGTTTCTATGGCTGCATATGGTGACCTTTCACTCAGGCATGCCAGGCAACCACCTAAGAATGATCTTTGGTCCCTATATTTTAAATCCCACTTACAATCTACCAATAAGAACTTCCAGTTATGCCTTAGAAACATTCAGTTCAAATAACGGAAATAAAGAACTGCTGCTACCCTGGCCTGAGGTACCTTCAGCTCCCACCTGGATCAATGTCATAGTCTCCTGATTGGCTCCTTGCTGTCTCTTTACCCTCTCTAGCCAAGTTCCAGAGCATTCTTTAAAGATTTTTATTTATTTATTTTTATTTATTTGACAGAGAGAGACACAGCGAGAGGGAACACAAGCGGAGGGAGTGGGAGAGGGAGAAGCAGGCTTCTCGCTTAGCAGGGAGCCTGGCACAGGCTCGATCCCAGGACTTTGGGATCATAACCTGAGCTGAAGGTAGACATTTAATGACTGAGCCACCCAGGCGTCCCTCCAGAGCATTCTTTGAATTATAAATCTTCCCATGTCATTTTGCTGCTTGGAACACATACTATTAGAATAAAATTCAAAATCGATAAAATACATGACATCATTCTACATAATCTTGCCCCGCTTATCTGTCCCAACCCACCTCCCACCACCCCACCTCATCACTGCACTGTTGCCACAGAGGCTGTCTTGTTTTGATTAAAAATTGTCAAGCCTGTTCCTACCCCAGGGTCTTTCTCCTTGTCCTCCCTTCTGCTTAGAATATTCTTTTGCATGGCTGGCTCCCTCAGCTCATAGGTATCCAGGGAAATTTGGGGTCCTCAGAGAAGCTTGCTCTGGCCACCCCAACTAAGACTGCTTCCTGACTGCCCCCAGCTCCCTCCCACCATCACCATTCTTCCAGCCACTGCTCTGGTTTCTTTTCTTTTACAATTGTCTCTATCCGAAGTTATATTATTTATTGGTCAATTGATATAATAGTTTATAATAGTATATTACTTCTACCCTCAACTCCAATAGTAATGTAAGCTCCAAGGGGCAAGTCTTTTTGTCTGTTTTTGTTCTATATTGTGCCCCATGTGCTTAGAACTATTTATATCATACCCTTATATCATATGTATGGGATCTATATATAAGATAGATAGATACAGACGTAGACACACACACATATATATAATACTAGATTTAGATTGAGATTCATACCCCTATTAAATAAATGAGTGAATGGGTAACCCCACAGACACTGAGGATTGTACAAGTGAATAAGTTGAGCATCACCACAGTGTGTTGCCTTGCCTGACCACTCTGGGTAATTGAAACAGCTCCAGGATGTCAGTCAAGAATTCTCTGGGCTGCAGCTAACAAGGAGCAGACCTCTATCCAACAACAAGACCTTTTGGAATCAGGTCTCAGTGGGCCCTTCTGAAATAACACAGATACAGTGCAGTAAAAACAGCCTGCAGAAACAGCATTTATAACTCTCTTTACAACTGAAGTCTATCACAGGAAATGCTGAGAAAACAACATATAAATAAAAATGAATTCTCAGATTTATCTGCTGAGGCTGTAACAACCTAATAAGGTTTCCCCAGCAAAAGCAGGGCAGGCAAGGAGAATAAAAGCACCCTTAATTTCTTCTTTTCGGCCCACATATAAAGGCAATTCCTCCTTGTTTCCAGCTAGAGCCTTTTCTCATCCCATATTAAGTGGTTCTAACTACCTCTGATGGAGGTAAGAAGGAAAGAATGTTTCCTTGTTTCTGCATGACTAATTCTCAGTGGCACATAGTGTACACAGGCCCAGTTGGTTCCCAGGTTCTACACCCCCTTCCCCCACTATGACACTGATGTACCATCACCAAAGGCCTAGCCATCAAAATCTCAAAATCTCAAAAGAAAGAATGCGTGTGTGTGTGTGTGTGTATGTGTGTGTGTGTGTGTGTGTGTGTGTGTGTACTGCTTCAGACAAGAAAAAGTTAAAAAAGTAACTCTAGTTACCTAGGTAGTCAGCTCATTTTCTGGCACATTAGCCTTAACTACATGCCCTAGATCTAGTAACTAGACCTCAGTGTCCTTCTCTGTGCTTGAGTCCCCAAATCCCCAGTGCCCTCAAGATACATACACCTTACCATTCTATGCATGGTTTGTATATTCCTAACCGTTGTCTGGACTCTTCATTTTGCCATTCACCCTCAGTATCCAATACGACTCAACACTTGTGGTCTTTATGCCCTGCTCTACTTCAGAATCCACTATGCTTCAGCGCCTCAAGAGAGTAGCAGGCCCCGAGTAAGAACATCCCAAGATACAGCACTAAAAACAATAGGTCATTCTAAGCCACCCATTATTCTAGAAAAGAACAGAAGTTAGGGCCAGAAGAGTTAAGGAGACTACAGTGATGGTACAGCAGCAGTAGATGGTATTTCAAAAGTTAGTTTAGGGGAAAGTAGAAGAAGCTGAGTAAAAATACTCAAGCCCTTGGGACATGTCCCTGAGTCTGTTGGGACCAGGAAAGGGAAGCCAGGTACTAGAGCCATAACGGAGGCAACAAATGGGTGAAGAATGAAGATGGATGGATGTATGTTCACTCTCTGTTTCTTGTGACCTGTGATATGCTGAGGATGATGCTGGCCTCCATTGATAGACACAGCCCCAGCCATCTCAAGAACAAAGTGGAGTTGAAGTGGTAAGTAATAAGAAAACTGACAATTTTAATATTGTTTTCTCTAGTAAGACTTTTATCATGCACAGTACTGCTTAGGATTTCTACTCAATGTAACACTGAGCTGGCATGAGGATTCTCTTTCTCCGAGACAAAACAAATAGAATGCTGGATAAAACCGCACCAAAATTTATTATTTTTTTCATACATAAAGTAAGATTAATCCTATAAAGGGATGCAGAGCAAACACATTGGAAAGGAGGTAACAAAACTAGAGGACTTTTGGGAGAGTCGGAATCAGATATGAAATTCCATGCCTGGGGACAGGTCTTTAACATCAGGAAAGGTCATGAAGTCTAGGCCATGGTCCCTGTGCATGCCAGAGCTATCTGCTAGCAAACCAAAGCATCAATATCCAGGTTTTATTTGAAACAGGGAACAAAAGTTCTACCCATGGCCCAAGAGAGTATCAAGAAAGCATAGAGTCATACCTGATATGATTAAAACTCAGGCCTGCCCCATAAGAGTATATGGTCTGCATAGATTAATATTTCAGAATTTTGCTAGGATAGTGGAATTCATGCTGTCCCAACTCTCTGAAGCAGATATAGACACAAATCTGTCTAAATGGATATTCTACAACCAGGGGCCCAGATCATTCTCCAACATGTTTAACAGCTACTGAGAGTTAGCTCATAGTCAGAAATTATAAACCACAAGAAGACAGCAATGCCCAGGAGGGAGTTATCAGAAGCTACAAACAGGAAGAACTAGAGGTAATGTATTTATTTAGTCAACAAATATTTCTTGAGCACCTACTACATGCAAAGCACCTTCTTGGCATCGGGATATATCAGCAAATAAAACAGGCAAAAATCATCACCTTCATGAAATTTACATTGCAGTAAGAAAGATACTTGAAAATAAGCATCCAGGTAAGAACTTAAAGCTAATGAATTACCTATAAATTATATGTTTCCTCCAAAGAGCCCAGGGAGTCACCTTGGACTCAAAACTTCAGAAATGCACCAATTCTTCAGTGTCTTTTATTCATTTCTTCAGATGAAAACATTATCACATAGTAATATATATCATTCAGTTATAGTACCATTCTGATGATACAGCCTTGCACTTTGATTTGTGTTTGACTATTTCTTCTGCTCCTATCACTAAACATCTCTTACATCTGGGCAGAAGTATACACAGGGATTAAAGTGCCAGCAATAGAATCAGCTAATCTGGGTTTGAATCTCAACTCACTTCTTAGCTGAAGGACCTCAGGAAGGTTGCTTAAATCCAACCATTTCCACAATCTTAAAAAGATGGCATCACTAGGATGTAATTCATGGGGCAGTTTTGATTTATCTATGTAAAGCACTTAGCAGTGTTTGACATATAGTAAGCCCTTAATAATTATCAACAATTATTATACCATTTTGATGCCAGATAAAATTTACCCACAGTAAGCATTTATGCTTCCTAATTCTTCATTCAAAAGATGAGATTCTTTTCAAATCCTGGGAGGTGCCACCATTTAAGCACTTAAATTTTTACAACTCTAGTGAAATGTGACCATCCCTTTTCACAGATAGACAGCCTTTGGAAGAGAGGAATGCATTTGTCTAATTGACAAGGGATAGCAAGGATCATTCCAGAACTAGAGTAAGTAAAAGCTGTTCAATAAATTTTGGCCAACATGTTAACTGTGGTACAGGAGAAAATTGTTCAGACATGTGATTTGGGATGACTTAGGAATAAAGCTCCTTTGAAATGTATATCCATTCTGTCCTCTAATACCTCCCAAAGGTTGATTAACTCACTAAGCTGGGTTTTATGAGAAAGCCCCTGTGATATCTGTGGGTGAAGTCATGCTGAAAATGATGGAGTGTGGCATTAAAGGCAGTTAATCTTACCTTGTGGCTGTTTGATGTTGGTAGAATCTGATCTGCTAAGATGTGTTACCCATATCCACTGAAGTCATCAGAGGCAAATATGTAAGCCTTTTCTTTGGGGGCAAAGATGCCATTGATGACGAGGATGATAATACTCCTGTGTTAATTACTGTATGCGAATACTATATGTGAATTTCATCCATAAACTATTTTGAAGTATATCTTACAGTATCTTCATTTTACAGTTCAAGAAACTAAGAGTCAGAGAGGTTAAGTCACATTATTAATTGGACAATCAGGATTCCAACTGAGTCAGTCTGATTCCAAAATTTCTGCATGGAATCTGCTGTAAAATAATCCAATAAAGGAAGTCTGTAAATAGATTTTCTCCATGTTACTTTTTCAATAAAAATAAATAATATTAAGCACAAGGAGAACATCACCATATTTATAAATATTATAAAAATAGGTTTTAATAATAAGGTGCTTCCACTTGTAAAATTGCTCTGTGATTCTGATATTTCTGTGGTATATTATTTATCTATCCTGCATGCTTGGTTTCACAAACTCTTTTCACAATGCTCACACGTCCCTAATAAAACAATGTGGTACTTGCATTATGGGCTCTCCATAAATTAGTTTGACAGCTAATAAAAATCATGTTAAGAAAAAGAAAAATCTCAGCTTCCAAAGTGTGATGGGCATTTATTTAGACATTTGACAATAACATTTAAGCATCTGGAGTACACACCCTGATTACAGTTTACAATTGTTTGGCCAGCTGTCTTATTCTATTGCCGATGGGTGTTATCTAGAAACGTATCTTAATCATTCTTGAGCTTTGTGGAAAGATTCCAAGAGGAACAAATAATGGGGAGACCATTCTTGCCTGGATGTTGTCAGACAAGATGTAGAATCCTCGAATGTCAGAGATGAAAGAAACACAAGTGATACTTTAGCCCAACCACCTCCGTTTACAAATGAATAAACTATAGCCCAGAGAATGGGTGTGATCCATTTAAGGTCACCATATTAGTCAGGATAAGGCAAGGTTATGTTGCAGCAACAAACAATCTCACATTTCAGTGCCTTTTTTTTTTAAAGATTTTATTTATTTATTCATAAGAGATAGAGAGAGAGAGGCAGAGGAAGAAGCAGGCTCCCCGCTGAGCAGGGAGCCCGATGCGGGACTCGATCCCAGGACCCTGGGATCACGACCTGAGCTGAAGGCAGAAGCCTAACCATCCAAGCCATCCAGGCGCCCCATTTAAGTGCTTTAAAAAAAAAATACTCCACTTTTATGCTATATGACCCAAAACATAATCACCTGGGTATACAGGTCATCAGAGCCCCTCCCCCCACATGGGTTTACATTGTCATCACAGTAGGACTAGCACAATGCAAATTGTACCCGGGGCCTTACAGTTTCTTCTGCTTCATTTTGTTGGCTAAAATAAGTCATGTGCTTAAATCAAAGGGAGAAGAGAAGTGTAATCCTGCCAAGTACTCAAAAGGAAAAAGCCAGAAATATTTTTGAATTGCCATAAATACCATAATCCACAGTAACTATGACCACAAAGGTGACATTACCATAGGATTCAGTGGAAGGCCTGATTTCATCAGAGGTTAAAAACAAGAAAGATATTCTTTAGGAGACCTAACGGTCAGTGATGGAAGTGACAGGTAATACAGGAAGTCAGAGGGAAAGGGGGCATTCTGTCCTAATAATCTCTCCCTCTGGGGCAAAGTACTCCAGATAGTTCAGTATATCTGGGTAGCTCAGGAAGTGGATGTCCACTTCTGATCCTATGGACAGAGAAAACCATGCTGGAAGGAGAATAACACCAAGGGAAGTGAACACTGGGAACTAATCAAACTCCACAGTAGGTCCACGGATCACCAGCAAAGGTAGAATCCAAATCAGGATGGAAAACAGTCACAACAGTAACTAGAATATTTGACAGCAGGCATGGGATGGTGTTGGCCCAGGAATTAGCCACAACGGGAATCTACTGCCATCCCTGGTCAGGGCAAGGGGGCAGTGTTGCAGAGCCTGATGGGATTGTCAGGGGAACAATTTCCTCATGGGAGCTGTCGCCTTAGATACAAGTACACAGCTTTTACCCAAACTCTGGTGTCACAGGAACAGAACAGTGTGGTGGTCTTTACTCTAATCCTTTGATGGTGCCTTCCACCAGCAAGTAGAAACCAGAAAGATTTCCCAGATGATGTGGTCCACAAGGGCAACCTCCAGGGCACCAGATAAAGTGAGGAAGGATGGAGAAATGGATGTCCTGGGCAAATGGAGCATAACTGAACAAAGGACTTGAGATTCTTGAGTAACATGGCTAATGTCATAGGTCCAGGCAGAGGTTGAGCTTGTCAGCAGAGGCGTAGCAGGCTTCCAAAGCTGGGCTCTTCCTTAAATACGACATTTGCCTGGTTGGAACTCTATAATACTGATCGCTCATTTTGCAAACTTAGAAGCCAAAGGGGAGAAATTGATGCTAGCAGGCCTGGAGTTCACAGAGCTGAGCCAGGGTCCAGGCCCTTTTGGGGCCAGCCTTACTCTTTACATTGTGACGCTTCCATCTCTTTACCACTTACTATTCTTGTATCCTAAACAACTACATTCAGTGACTTGCTGTATTTCTAATGCCTTGCCACTCATAATGCCTTGCCACTCAAATAGTGGTCCATGGACCAGCTGCATCAGCATCACCAGAGAACTCGGCAGTGCAGAGTCTCAGCCTCCATTCCAGAATCCAAATCTACATCAAATCAATATCCCTAGATTCCTGTGTACACAACAAGTATGAGCAGCACTGTCCTAACGTACCCTGTCTTCCCTGAACCAGGGATTACATATGGGATGGACACTCCTAATCTTCGGATGATGTAGCCTATGTAACACAGGTTTTAATTTGTCCACAAACATTTTTTTTAAAGGGACTCCCCTGTCCAAATGGTGGGATGCTAATTATATAGCTGGTTCCCCACCTCACGGGGGGCCCAGTGATTCAGCCTGGCCCAAGTGTACAAATTCCAGAGTCCAGAGATTAACTCAAGAACAGTGATTCTAACTGCACTGAATGAGTGAATACATGAGAGAGAGATTGAGGATGTGGCACAAATAGGACCAATCGGCGTCCTTTTCTGGGGAACTGACATAGGCCCTGACAGAGCAGTCAACCATACAAGGACCAGGCAAGTCTGCATCTGCTTAGGGTCTTCCCCTTGCTGACTAGGAAGGAAACTCAGAGAAAATAAACAAGAAAATGAAAAATATGTGTGAGAACTAGAGAATTGTAGACATTATTTAAACTCAGGTCCCCTATCTGTCTGGACGGTCCCTTGAGCCCCTCACTTACGGCCGCCAATAAATTCGTGTTTGTGCTTGAGCTTGCTCTTTTTGGTATCTCTACCTAGCATCTGAATGATTTCCAATTGATCCTTCTGAGTATTTTGTATTCGTATTCACCTTTCTGGACAGAACTTAAGTATCACCTTCTCTCGGCAGCCTTTCATGACACTCCTTCCTCAAACAGAGATAAGTGGTCCATTTCTTTGCCAACACAATCTTCTAGGCATGTCTCTGCCAGGACATTTATCACACTGTATGACCACATCCCTCCCTGGTGTCTCCCCCTGGGTCACAGTGAGGACCAAGTGCAAGGTCCACAACTGTCTTTCCCACCATGGAAACAAAAGCATATTGGAGAGTTTCTGGCACATAATAGGCACTCAGTCCATATATGTTGAATAAAATTTCATCAGAAATAACTCTCCCACATTCTATACATCCACAGGATGCATTTTAAGTCCTTGTGAAAATTTCAAATTAGTAGTATTTCAGCAAAATTGGACAAATTCTCCTGGGCAGGTCCAGTAATAATAAAGGAACAATGTAATCACCACTCTTTTCAGCTTCATTAAGTAGGGAATTGGAGGTAAAACTGAGAAGGCAGACAGCACTTGGGAATTTGATACATGTCTTTTAAAGAACTTAAAAAGTACAATTATGAAGACAGGGTTCCGCAGTTAAAATGAATCTTAATTGAATCAGTCTGGAAAGAGAAGCCTGAATTAGATTTAAAAGGGATAGTTTAAGGGATTCTTCATAATTAAGTAAGTTAATTCAAAACATTCACAGTCTAATAGTTTCATTCACTCCTGGGCTGGATTAAGAGGAAAGAGAGCACATTAGGAACAAGTACCTCTATAAAATCTAGGCTGTATATTTTGATCTTTCCTTGATGAACTTGGACTGGAAGTGGTTCGAGGAAGATGGTGCCTCACACTGAAGATCAGGAAATGCAAAATCTAAGTAGTATTAACAGGAGTTGTTTTCCAAAGATAAAACCAATTAAAACATCTAAAGTCATATTAACAAACCTAAATAAAGCCTAAAATGCAGAAGGAAGCTCAATTATCTTCCCTACCGTACAACAAACACAGAATATGTTTATGTACATCTGGAAATCACTAGAAGGTACTTGCCAGGATTAATTAATGGGGCGTTGGGGCATTAGGTATAGTGAAGTTACCTGGCATTGGTGAAGAAGAGAGGATGATGGGGGATTCCCCAGAATAGAAGCCATCTTGACCTGTACTGTGTTAGCACAAGACAGCAAGAGAATGACTGAGTGCCCACTGTGTGTATAGCTTTGTAAGATGCGGGAAGATTCAGAAATCAATATGAGTACTTTAACCTGTCTCATTGTGTGAATTTTATTATCTTTCTCCACAGCTTCTTGACATGAAATAGAGTGTAATTAACTTCATAAAGGTTTGTGCATATACCAGGATGAGTCACAAATAGCCCTTGCACGGTAGAAGTGTATGATCATGTAGAGGTATAACACATGACACCAGAATGTAAAGCCTACCAGACAAAAGTAGCATGAGACTTTTAAACAAAGTAAAGTTGGTAAAAAGACTGCTTTCAAGGAGATGGGATATGATTGGGTAATCCCTTTTCACCACTGTGTAAAGTTGGGCAGCATTTTAACAGTAAGCAAAACAAAGAAAAGGGACCTCTAGCTAGAGAAACCAGCATGAGAACTCTTGGATAGAGATATGTGTACATGTCTGAAGGACATTTTGGCTAGAGCAGAGATAACCACTGCACACAACTATCTGCACTATGATAAATTCTTTCATATAATTTATCTTGTATTATTATAAGTGTTACTATATTACTATACATTACGATTATATTATTATATATTTTGATTACACATTATTATATACTATGTATATAACAATATCTAATATAGTTATATACATATTATATATTTTATAACTATAGTTATATAATATAATATATAATTATAATATATACATGATATATAAATAATTATATGTATTATATATTATATTTGATATGGATTTTATTCTTTTCCATATGATGATATCAAAACTTGGGCCAGTGAGCCAAAAATGGCAGAGCCAAAGCTAGAAGTTTTCCACCTCCAAATCTGATCATTTTTGCCTTTCTACAAACCAGTGAAAAAGGGACAATAATGAAAGAGAAGGCCATAAGAGTAATTATAACAAAATCATGTAACATCTTTAATGTTCCTCTAAAGAGTTTAGAACGGAACATGCAGTTAGTTAATAGTCATTATTTCACTATTATTTTAATATTCTGAGCAGGGACTATTAATTTCAATTCTGTTGCAAGTCTCCATATGCAAAGATAACTTTGGATCAGATGTTCTTTTAATCCAAGTGTTTATTGGTGACACACCAATCTCTAAAGGAGTTCAAACCACTCCTTTACTTGCTCCATCCTTCCTTCACCTGCCCCACAAAAGAAGCCCTGATATGTGTGTGGTGAACAGCCTCCAAGATGGCCCTCAATCATGCCTGTGTTTGTGACCTTGTATAATACCTTCCCTTCTTGCCTATGGGCTGGAATTGTTGACTCACTTCTAACAAATAGAATACATCCGAACTAATAAGGTGCCACTTCTGATTAGGTTTTAAAGATTGTGACATTTTCTTTTCCCCTTAAGGATCTCTTTCCCTGAAAGAAGCAGCCTGCCACGCCATGTGGGAGTCTGTGGAGAGGCCCATATGGTGAGGGATCAAGGCCCACAAACAGCCATGTAAGTGGGCTTAGAAGTGTACACTCTTCACTAGATCAAGACCTCAAATGAGACCACAGCCTTACTTGACAGATTAACTGAAACCTCATGAGAGACTTTGAGCCAGATCCACTCAATTAAGTTATGCCCAGAATCCTGACCCATGTTACATGTGAAATCATCAATACTTGTTGTTTGAAGCTGATAAGTTTTGGGGCAATTTGTTACATGGCAATAAATAACTAGTACAAATTTTGAAGACTGAATCTTCAAGAATATATAAATTGACTATCCTGATGTGGAGTTTTTATTTTTTTATTTATTTTTATTTTTTATTAGTTTTTCATTATTATGTTCAATTAGCCAGCACATAGTACATCATTAGTTTTTGATGTAGTGTTCAATGATTCATTAGTTGTGTATAATGCTCAGTGCTCATTGGTTTTTAATGGCCAATATTTATCTTGTTCATTTGTTTGTCCTAAAAGAAACATGGTGCCATATGAAGAGAGCAAGATTCAGCATGGTTAGGGCAGGGCTCAGAGATCTTCATTTCCAAATTTTGAAATGCAGATTATGAAGTACACCAAAGCTTGAAATCCATAGACTTTATGGAAATTCTGTAGCCTTTGGGATAGTGAGAGCTAGGTTCATTCCTAGTTTCATTATATAGAACATGTTACTTAAGTACTCTGAACCTCATTCCCCAAATACATGAATGAGAAGAACTCTATCACCCTCTCAAAGTGATAGGAAGGATCATTTAAGACTAACAGAGGTAAAAGTTCTGGTGCTTGGCACATAACAAGGACTCAACAAGGGATGCCTGGGTGGCTCAGTTGGTTAAGCATCCGCCTTCAGCTCGGTCATGATCTTAGGGCCTGGGATCAAGCCCCGCAATGAGCTCCCTGCTCAGCAGTGAATTTGCCTCTCCCTCTCTCTCTGCCCCTTCCCTACCACTCATATGTGTGTGTGTATATGAACGTGCACGCTTGTGCACTCTCTCTCTCTCTCTCAAATAAATAAATAAAATCTTAAAAAAAAAGTACTCAACAAAATTACATTTTCTCCCTGGCTAATGGAGTTTGACCTCAAACAAAGACTACATATTTTTGATGATTAATTTTACTATGCCTACTTGACTAGGCCAGGGATGCCCAGATACCTGGTAAAGCTTTATTTCTGTGAGTGTCTGTGAGGGTGTTTCCAGAAGAAATGAACATTTGAACTGGAGTATGGAGTAAAGAGAACAATCCTCCTCAATGTAGGTGGGCATCTCCCAATCCTTGGAAGGTCCAAACAGAACAAAAAGAAGAGGAAGGGCAAACCCACTCTCCATTCTCTCTTTGCTTGAACTGAGACACCCATCTTCTTCTGCTTTTGGCATCAACATCAGCTCTCCTGATTCTCACGCCTACTGACTCAGATCAGGACACTACCAATCAGCCCCCAGTTGTCAGGGCTTCAGACCCAATGTGAATTACACCACTAGCTTTCCTGGTTTTCCAACTTGCAGATGGCAGATGGTGAGGCTTCTTGGCCTCCATAACTGTATGAGCTAATTCCTATCATCTATATCTATATCTATGTATCTATCTATCTATCTATCTATCATCATCTATCTTCTCCTATTGGTCTGTTTCTCTAGAGAACCCTGGCTAATACAATATGTAAAGATGCACAAGGGCAACACCACTAGAGTGGAAAACTTAGAGCAATGTAAGGTTATTGTCATCTCCCTCAAGGACTGGAAAAGTTATTACCTGATATTTTTCTCTTCTATGTCAAAAAGTATGGAGCAATTGGAAAAATAAGATTGAGCCAAGTGTGGTCATCCAATCTCTCAATCCTCAGAAAGAATGTTATTACTGATAATAAGGAAAGATTTTTTTCAGCTGAGTAGATGCTAAGAAAGTTGCAGGATTTATATATATGTATGTATATACATTATATATACACATATATGCTTAGGTATACACACATGTGTACACATACACACACACACATATATATACAGACACATATGGCCCTAAAATCAAACTAGAGAGTGAATGTGTTGCATTGCCCAAGGATGTTTGTTTTTTGTTTTAAATACTCATAAGCTACCTGCCTAGTGAGCTGTCTGCATGCATTTATCACCCTGGAACCAGGACACCAACAAGTTCTAACAGACATCGTGGAATTCCAGTCAGACAAAGACATATGTCACCTGATAGCTCCCATACCACACTGCACAGAGCACCCAGAGCAGAAGCCCTTTGTCCTTGCATCTCACGGTTGGCAGCCTCCTCCTCCCAGCTCGGTTCTCAGGTATCCTTCCTGCCAGCTCACTGCCCTATATTGTTCCTGCCTCCTTCCTGTTACTTGTTCCTCCTTGCTGCAGTTAACTAATTCCAGTGCCATGTGACTTCAGTTTTCCTCCACTTGGGAGCATGCAAGTAACAATAAGTGGCTATTGAAGACCAAAGTTACCAGCCTGGTTGGGGAGGGCAGGAATTTGGTTAAATCTCAAGGCTAGTTTTTAACTAGCTGAAAGATTTACCTACGCTCTCACCTATTCTCTACTTTTTACTGCATGAATGATCTTGAACATGTCTCTTAACCTCGTGAAGCTTCCAAATTCTTGAGGTTATCCAGATTAAAGGAAAATGCCTATGTAAAACACTGGTACATGGTAAGAACTCTTAAAATGCTAACTCTTATTACTGTTGCATTTTTATTATATTTATTTTTATATGTAAATCAATATTCTAATATATTTCCATAGTGTTATGGAAATAATTGGATGAGATAATGTATGTATTGTAGCTTTGATAGGGCCAGACACATTGTAGAAGCTCAATAAAAGTTTTTTTTTATTTCCTTTCTTTTCTTTCCTTTATCTTCTGAAATCTTCCAAAACGTAGAAAGATATGTCAGTGATAGAAGAATAGAAGTGTCTGGTTCAGGAAACCATTATCATCCCCCTCAAAGAATTCCAAAAAGATATTGGCTACCGTAGCAACCCTAACACAGTTTTCAATTTCTTCAGAGGGACCATGGCAGTGCACTCTTCTTGCTGACATTTTCTGAAGACTCCCAGTTTCCTACACATTCAAGAATATTATCCAACTTTTCTCTCTGAGCATAAGAACAAAAGAAAAAATGGAAACAAAAATTAAAAACAAACAAACAAACAGGAAATAGAATTTGCTCAGAGTTTCTCATATCCCAATCTTACTTGGAACAAAGTGTGCTGAGATTATATATTCATTCGACAAATCTTATTATGACAAAGACTAGTACCTATCACCAAAGATTTGTGTTTCCTTTCCATGATAAAGAGGTGTTACTGGGAGGTAGCTCTTTAGCCAGGATCTAAAAATTGCTAACTCCTGTTGTAGGGAGGAATTTTTAATTGAGTCTGGTCAATAGCAGGAGCAATTTATATCACTTCCTGGCTTGATTACACTCAATATCCTCCCAGATAATCGTCTATTCTCCCACTACCTCATTCACCTGCCAGATGGATGTTGAAAATCAGTGTAATCTTGAAAACCAAACTTTTAAGATGTCATAGTCTCCAGTGGTGCTACCATCACCAACCATCACCAATCAAAGTACTCATTGTCATGATCCAGTAATGGGCCCATGTCCAATGCTGATCCTATGAGTGACATACCTTGGAATTTGCTGGAAATGTTGAGGAAGAGGAACGTTTTTTCCTTACTGACTATTCAACTGTAGGATGTAGACTGTAATCTGTTTATGGGCATCTTTCTATTACATTAGGCCAGCTTGCCAAGAACAAAGCCAATGCCTAAAAAATCAAGACTGAGAAATGAACGGAGATAGTCACTCCATAATAGACTTCAGTTATAAGTTATTTTCTCCCTTTCAAACAGTCTGAGTTATTTCACATGCACCCTTGAGAATTCTGGCAAATATAATCTTACCTAACTTTATGTTTAGTCACAATTCTTTTTTTTTAAAGATTTTATTTATTTATTTGACAGAAACAGAGACAGCGAGAGCAGGAACACAAGCAGGAGGAGTGGGAGAGGGAGAAGCAGGCTTCCCGCTGAGCAGGGAGTCCGATGTGGGGCTCGATCCCAGGACCCTGGGATCATGACCTGAGCCGAAGGCACACGCTTAACAACTGAGCCACCCAGGCACCCTAGTCACAATTCTGTATACTGCAATATCTTTTCTTACACTATGTCAGAAATACAGCATAGTAAAGTGGAAAGAACACAGGTTTGTTTTTTTTTTGTTTTTTTGCTTTGTCATTTAATAGCTGTGTGACCATGGATAAGTTGCCTAATGTCCCTAAGCTCAAGTATGCCATTAGTATATGTATGGATAACAATATAATGATGTACAGAGTTCCTGGGATGAAGCGTTGAGATTGCTGGATTCAAGTCCTGATATGGTAAGATGAGTTAACACCCTAACAGAGATGCCCCTCTTGCCTCTTCTTTACAAATTATGGATAAAAGAAATTCTTTTAAAAAGCTAAATATATAAGTGAACACAAAATCCAAAAGGGAAAGAGAGAATACCTAGGTGCTGGAAACCAGTGCTATAAGCTGATGAGCTGATCTTGAAGTCTTCTGAGCTTGAAATGCACATGAAATATAAGTGCTAGGGGCTGGATGCAGAGATGTGAACCCCATGGAAGAAAGATTTGTTATTTAGCTGAGGAATCCAGAGATTTTTACATGAGCTTTCTATGTAAATTCAGGCCTGGGAAAAATGAGTGTTTAAGTGAAGGAGGGACCACAGAAACACCATTCACCAAGCAAGAAAAGAGGGAATAAAGTTTGCCTCCAGCCAGACCTCTGGTTGGGAATAAAAAATAAGGAAGGTCACTCATGAGAAACCGCTAAGAACCCAAACATGCATGGAGTGCTAGTTTTACTCTATCTGAATTTCTCAGAAATTGAGATGCTTTTTAAGAAGATTTATTTATTTATTTTAGAGAGAGAGTGAGTGAGTGAGTGAGAGACAATAGGAGCAGGAGGGGCAGAAGGAGAAGGAGGGAGAATCTCAAGCAGGCTCCTTGCAGCATGGAGCCTGATGCAGGGCTCCATCTAATGACCCTGAGATCATGACCTGAGCTGAAATGAATAGTTGGCCACTTAACCGACTACACCACCCAGGCACCCCTCTCAGTAATCTTTAAACCAATATATTAACAAATGAACCTATCTCAAACCCCGGACACCCATGGGACTTCCAGGGGAGGGTAAGTCAAAATTTTTCCAAGGTAACATTTCCAAAATCTAAGGCTTTCCCATCAACACCCACAATAAAAAAAAAAAAAAATCCCTCATGAGAATATTACCTCTGATACCCATATTTGGATACCAGCTTTCTTTTAATATAGGCAAGACAGATACTAATTAAGTGAATGCAGAAAGCATTGATATGGATAAAGGTGACCTTTATAAATGATAAAATGAATAATTCACCAGAAAGATATTATAATCCTGGACCTATGATTTCTTAAAAACATAGATGCTAAAAGTAAAAGCAAAAATGACATTTGATTAATTAAGGAATACTCAATGAAAGATTTTAATACATTTTTGTAGATTATAAATCAATCAGACAAAAAAATACTAAGGACATAGAAAAGAGATTGACAAATGTTTTCTGTAAAAACATTTCTGTAAATAATTTAAGATTTGCAGGCCACATACAGTCTGTATAATGTATTCTCGCTCTGTCCCTCTCTCTCTATCATATACAAAATCCTTTAAAGATGTAAAAACCATTCTGAACTCACAAGCCACACAAAGCAAGTGGAGCTGTTGGGCTGGATTTTGCCAGTGGTCCAATTTGCCAACCCTTCATCTAGAAGATAAGAAAGCAAGTAACAGGCTTAATCTAATGGATATTTCTTCAATCCTGCACCAAACAAGTCAAGTGTCCTAATCATTCATAGGTTATCATCCATTCATTCCTTTTGAGCAAATATGAAAAATGTATGATAATTAATCATATTATGATCTGTAAAGCGAGCCTCAATCAATATAAATAAAAGCCAATATAATAAAAACATAATCTCATACCATAATGCCATAGTATTAGAAATTAATATAGGGGTGCCTGGGTGGCTCAGTCGGTTGAGTGTCAGACTCTTGAATTCAGCTCAGGTCATGATCTCAGAGTCATGGGATTGAGTCCCTCATTGGGCTCCATGCTGTGTGCAGAGTCTGCTTGAGATTCTCTCCCTCTGCTCCTCTCCCCTCCTCCTGGCTCATGCACACACAACACTCTCTTTCTCTCTCAATCCTCCTCTAAAAAAAAAAAAAATTAATATAAAAGAAAGACCAAATGTGCGAACATTTAGAAATTTGAAAACAAAACTTCTAGCCTCTGACAAAGACTGTGTGGGGAGGAACATGTGGGACTGTTGATGAATATCAGTGGTTCGGTTGGCTGCATGTGACCAGTCACCTGAGTGGGCCTTGTTAACCACCTCAGCCCAGCCTCCTCGGGCTGCTTGCTTTCAGGAAGGCTGGTAGCTGGAGCATCCACATGGTTCTCTAAATGGCTACATTCCACAGTGCACCCTTGTTTCCATCAGTAGTTCTTAATCTTAACTTTGTGCGATGCTCTTTTTATAACATGTTAAGTGCACCCTTAATAATCATGAAATAATGGATGGTGTAAACAATTTGGCATAGATGATACAAAAACAACATAATGTTTAAATTTAATTTAGAACAAAATGAATCTTAAAAAACCCTAATCTTCTAAGTTCTGTGTTGAAAAAGAAGTGTCAAGGGGCACCTGGGTAGCTCAGTCCATTAAGCGACTGCCTTTGGCTCAGGTCATGGTCCCAGCATCCTGGAATCAAGCCCCACATTGGGCTCCCTGCTCAATGGGGAGCCTGCTTCTCTATCTCCCTCTGCCATTCCTTCTGCTCCTGCTCTCTCACCCATGCACTCTCTCTCAAATAAATAAATAAAATCTTAAAAAAAAGAAAGAAAAAAGAAAAAGAAGTGTCAATATAAATTTCACAATATTTCAAATTGAGTGAACATGTAAACACTACTTTAAAATGAAAATGTACAGACTTAAATGCATATATTAGAATGAAAGTAAGATCAAAATAAAGAAATTACTTTAATTGCATTAATAATGTCTTATTGAGAATGTTAAAAGTTTTTCTTTAAAGTCAGGGACCAGCACACAATGCTTACCTTCAAGGTACTGGAGATGCCTTGTCAGGACAGTGAGGTGACAAACAGGAAAAAGAAATAATATAAGGACCAAAAAGAAAAAAATCAAGTTAGCACTATGATAAATTGATGAACAATATGATAATACCTAGAAATATGATAATCTTCAAATTATTAGAATTAAAAAGATCAAGGTTGCTAAAGATAGGATCACATTAAAATACCAATCATGTTCTAAACATCAGGAATAGTTGATTAAAATAAATTATTCCTGTGAACAGAGTAGGCACACAAAAAGATCTAAATTATTAAAATAGATTTCACGCTTTGAAAGAAGATAGTCAGCGTTGTAAAGGTGTTGAGACCACTGCCAATTAGTCTTTAATCAAAACTAATGTGATTTTGTGTAACATAACAAGCTAATATGTAAAGTTATGCAGAAAGAGGCAAATCCAAGAACAGCCACATCAAATTATAAGATGGAGAGGAAAGGAAGGAAACTCAGCTTACTGAAACTTAAATATATTATAAAGACACAGAAAGAACAGTATGAGATTTGAGTAGGGATAGAAAAAATAAATTTAAAAAAATACAATAAGAAACATGATAAAGAACCCAGAAAAAAAAGTTTATGTGCCTGTGTGTGTGTATTTGAGACAATTTGATATATGATATATGACAAAGATGACATTACAATGGTGTAGAGACTATTTGTCATCTATACAAGAAAAAATAAATGAGATCTTTATCTGATATTGAACTCATACACACATATCACATATAGATCGATTTGGACAAGGATAGGGGTGTAGATACAGACATGATATAGTTATATACATAAATAGCAGGTGGAAAAAGATCAAAATAGAAGAAACAAATTTTAAACACAAAAATTCCTTTTAGTCAATGGTATTTGGCAGAACGTATGATATAAAAACAAAAAAATAAAATTTAAAATATAGTTTGGTAAAGTTGCATTGATTAAAATTAAACAATTCTGTGTGACAAAAATCTTATTCAAATAAGCAAAATTAAAAGACAACTCATACTACAAGAGTAGATAATACATATAAATCCATATAGATGTATCACATTAGTATATAGAATATATGAAGATATCCTACAAATCAATACTCTCAAAAGTAAATAACCCACTACAAAATAAGAAAAGAATAAACAAACAGTATGATGGAAAAAAATTAGAAAGAAAAATTAGAATATTAAAAAAACTTAGAAGAGGGACACCTGGGTGGCTCAGTCAGTTAAGCGTCCGACTCTTGGTTTTGGCTCATGTTGTGATCTCAAGGTTGTGAGATCCAGCCTGGCATTGGACTCTGTGCTCAACGCAGAGTCTGCTTGAAATTCTCTCTCTCCCTCTCCTTCTCCCTCTGCCTCTCCCCCTGATCTGGAGCTCCCTCCCTCTCTCTCCTAAATAAGTAAGTAAGTAAGTAAGTAAGTAAGTAAATAAATAAATAAATAAATAAATTTTTCTACAAAATAAAAATAGAATATTCCTAATCTTTCTAATAGTTAAACAAATGTAAATTAAAGCAACTTGAATATATCACTTCTTAACTAATGGGAAAAATTAAAAGATTTATTAATAAAAGTATTGACTTTGATGTAGGAAAACAGAAACATTGATATTCTGAAGTGTGAGTATAAATTGGTAGAACAACTTTGGATTATATTTTAACAAAAGCTAATCAAGTTCAACCCAGCAGTTTTCTTTTTAGGGAAATAAACTGGAAATAAATATGTCCCACAGGTATACAGGAGAGATCTCAGGTGTCTCCTATGATTATATGGGAGGTTTTAGAACAGCTGACTTAGGAGGAAAAAATGAAGCTTGGCTTGTCAATGGCTAAGATCAGGATATAAATGCAAGCCAAACATGGAGAACAGTGTCCCAACACCCTCACTCAGAGATGGTCTTAAAGATAAAGATAATACTGATGGAAAATCCTCCCAGTGAGCAGAACTTCAGGAGGTACACATGGTCAACAATTTGTGTAGAAAAAGAAGTAGTCCCAAATTAGAATAAATAAGGAATCATGGGCAGGAGTGAATGGTCTGACCACGAGTTCAGGGGCTTCAAGAGAAAAGATTGGAATTCTGATAATAAGGAAATTTGGGACAGATATATGGGAGGGATAATGAAGTGTGAAGTTCTTTGTATCCACATTTTAATGTCCATCAGGGAGCATTTACCATGAGAGAAGTTCCAGCCATGTAACAAAAGGGCCAAGCCAGCTGATGTCAGCTAGCTCTGTCATTAGCGACCCAAAAGCTGCCAGAGTAGGCACATGGATGGAGTGTCCACCATGGCACAGATGAACACTACTCATGAGTCCAATGGCAAAGATTCGCTCACTGAGATTGATCTATTCCTGCTACTGAATGTCAAACCTATAAGCAGCAGAAATCAAGGCTAAAGTTTCAACGAGACCAATTTCTTAAAGAGACCCTGACACCACTCGGTGACAATTGGACACACTGGACCCCTTCTAACCTGAAAGAATCAGCAGTTTGTTCTCACAGAAATAGACATATACTCCAGGTACAGATTTGCTTTCCTTCCCTCATCATACGGTCTTAGTCACCATAATTCCTCAATGGATTATGAAGCATTTCATTCACATTTAAAAGGTCCCATATAATATCATGTGAGTCCAGGGAATCTATCTTGCATAAAAGATGTGGGGAGAATAGGTCAAATGACCATGGAATCCTCTGGATGTATCGTACTACACCATCTGGGAACTTCTGGCTTGATAGACTGTTGAACTGGCCTACCAAAACACAACTGAGAACAACAGGATGGAGTTAACACTTTGGGAGTGTAGACCCAGGCTATGTTTTGAACCAAAATCTTTACATGACACTGTGTTCCCAGCAATAAGGATATATGCTCAGGGAATCTAGACATGTACACAGCACTCACAGAGACCCACAGAGGAAATGTGTACTTCCCTTCCCTGCAGGTATGGATTTTTCAAGTTAGATGTCCTGGTCCCCAAATATATGTTGAGAAGGACATCTAGCAGGCAAGGGGTGGACCACGTTTGACGTGGAGATGTGCTGTCTAATCCCTTTTCAAAGAGGGAATTCCTGTGTATGGCAGGGAGTGCAACCCAGAAATAGGCAGTGATAACTTCCTAATATTTAACTAAATATCTGTAATTTTGTCTCTTCTATACATGTATTTTTCAAATGTAACCTAGACAATTTATACATGATTAAATACAGTTTTATGACATTTTGTACTTCACCATAAATTGTACATATTTCTGAATATGACTAAATACTCTACAATATGACATTTGTGGCTACATCAAATTCTAGAAACTAAATATCATATATTTCCCTGATTTTGATACTTATTTTAATTGCATTTCCCTTCTCTGTATGGAGCAAGTCATAAAGTTTTCCTACAGAAAAGGGCAAACAGGAATTCCCAGGATATCCTGAGAGGAGGTACACCCACTAAAATCTTATCCCAACTCAATTTGTAAAGTATTGTTAAAAATTTAGAGATGAGACCTGCAAGACAGAGTGAACCTATTACACTGTTTATAAATCTTATTCAGAACTTTCCTGATTTAGAAATTTAAACACTACCTGCTATTCTTGAATCTGCCTCCTTTAGTCCCATGAGTCTAGCCCCAGGTAAGATGGGCCAGAGCAGATGGGACTTTTCCAAAGCCAATCTCTAGTGACCTATTTCCCCCTTTTAATTATTGGGTATAAAAGCAACTGCATGGTATGAAAAAAATAACAAAGTGTATATAATTCTGTTTCTAATTTATGCCGGCAACCAATTATGATTGTGCCTATGCGAACCACTAAGTCATAACAGGAGTAGAATGATAGTGTGTATCTAAGACTAGACTTGACTGGGGCTGTCCATGGATGACACAGACCAACCCTGAGAAGGGGCAGAATGGTGTTTTGCACATTATCGAGGAACAACTACCAGGACTTTTAAAAATATATGTAACCTGTGACTTTTCCCATTTGTGTTTCTATTCTTGTTTTGATTTGCTTCTCTGACCCCAAACACTTGATTGGCATGACTGGGTCAATGACCATGATCATGGCACTAATGACAGCGAAAGATAGGATCCTCTGGGAGCCTTCAGGGAGCACAGAGATTTCTCTCCTTCCAGGTTCAGCCTCCTCCAATAAGGCAACAAAGGCCAGGGGGTGGTAGGGAGAGTAGAATTCCCTAGAGAGCTGACTCACTCTTGGCTTGGCCGTCTGAAATGTAGACAGCATATATGTGTCCTTTAGGGAGAACCTCTGAAGGTGATAGGACCATGATATGTACCACCTAGGAAGATGGAGAATATAGAAATCATGGACAAACTTTATGACAAAGTGCTAAATATCTTGTGGTCCCCAAAAACATTAGCACAAATCTTAAATATGCCCCTAATAACAATTAAGTGTGGCTAAATTGCTTAACCTTTTAAATCTTTAGCTTCCTGTCTTACATATGGGAAAAATGATGCCTATCTCTCCAAGTATCTGTGAGGATGACATAAGATAACTCATATCAAGCGCTTGTTTTGGTGTTCGGTTTGTCAGAGCTTTAAATCAGTGAGTTCTGTCATGTACACAGAACAAGAAAAGGCACTTTGAAACTATTTCTTAATGTATTCCTCCCAAATTTGGGAGGGCATGATTTTACTCATTACACACATAAACAACAGGCTAAAGAAAACTTGAGACTTGACCAGTGTAGTATTTTTGGTGATGTGGTGAACCTTGGCCTGTCTTCTGCGTCCAATTCAGAAAGTGCCTCCATTGTCACACTGGATGAGCCCACAGCACAAGGAACAGAGTTGCTGCTTCGGCTCATCTGCACAATCTGAACCACACATGACCAATGCCAGAAGTACTGGCTCACTTGTGTTCAGTTGTTTCCCACTTAAGATTTTCAAACGATAAGAAGAGTTAAAAATGTGCCCTGAACCCTGCAAGGTTGGTTCAACATCCACAAATCAATCAACGTGATACAATACATTAACAAAAGAAAGAACAAGAATCATATTCCTCTCAATAGATGCAGAAAAAGCATTTGACAAAGTACAGCATCTTTTCTTGATCAAAACTCTTCAGAGTATAGGGATAGAGGGTACATACCTCAATATCATAAAAGCCATCCATGAAAAACCTACAGCGAATATCATTCTCAATGGGGAAAAACTGAGAGCTTTCCCCCTGAGGTCAGGAACATGGCAGGGATGTCCACTCTCACCACTGCTATTCAACATAGTATTAGGAGTTCTAGCCACAGCAATCAGACAACAAAAAGAAATCAAAGGCATCCAAATCGGCAAAGAAGAAGTCAAATTCTCACTGTTTGCGGATGATATGATACTTTATGTGGAAAACCCAAAAGACTCCACCCCAAAACTGCTAGAACTCATACAGGAATTCAGTAAAGTGGCAGGATATAAAATCAATGCACAGAAAGCAGTGGCATTCCTATACACCAACAAGACAGAAGAAAGAGAAATTAAGGAGTTGATACTATTTACAACTGCACCCAAAACCATAAGATACCTAGGAATAAATCTAACCAAAGAGGCAAAGGATCTGTACTCAGAAAACTATAAAGTACTCATGAAAGAAATTGAGGAAGACACAAAGAAATGGAAAAACATTCCATGCTCATGGATTGGAAGAACAAACATTGTGAAGATGTCAATGCTACCTAGAGCAATCTACACATTCAATGTAATCCCCATCAAAATACCATCCACTCTTTTCAAAGAAATGGAACAAATAATCCTAAAATGTGTGTGGAACCAGAAAAGACCCCAAATAGCCAGAGGAATGTTGAAAAAGCAAAGCAAAGCTGGTGGCATCACAATTCCGGACTTCCAGCTCTATTACAAAGCTGTCATCATCAAGGCAGTATGGTACTGGCACAAAAACAGACACATAGATCAATGGAACAGAATAGAGAGTCTACAAATGGACCCTCAACTCTATGGTCAACTCATCTTTGACAAAGCAGGAAAGAATGTCCAATGGAACAAAGAGAGTCTCTTCAACAAATGGTGGGAAAATTGGACAGCCACATGCAGAAGAATGAAATTGGACCATTTCTTTACACCACCTACAAAAACAGACTCCAAATGGTTGAAAGACCTAAATGTGAGACAGGAGTCCATCAACATCCTAAAGGAGAACACAGGCAGCAACCTCTTCAACTTCAGCCACAGGAACTTCTTCCTAGAAACATCGCCAAAGGCAAGGGAAGCAAGGGCAAAAATAAACTATTGGGACTTCATCAAGATAAAAAGCTTTTGCACAGCAAAAGAAACAGTCCACAAAACCAAAAGACAACTGACAGAATGGGAAAAGATACTTGCAAATGACGTATCAGATGAAGGGCTAGTATCCAAAATCTATAAAGAACTTCTTAAACTCAACACCCAAAGAACAAATGATCCAATCAAGAAATGGGCAGAAGACATGAACAGACATTTTTCCAAAGAAGACATCCAAATGGCCAACAGACACATGAAAAAGTGGTCAACATCGCTTGGCATCAGGGAAATCCAAATCAAAACCTCAATGAGATACCACCTCACACCAGCCGGAATGGCTAAAATTAACAAGTCAGGAAACGACAGATGTTGGCGGGGATGCAGAGAAAGGGGAACCCTCCTACACTGGTGGTGGGAATGCAAGCTGGTACAACCACTCTGGAACACAATATGGAGGTTCCTCAAAAAGTTGAAAATAGAGCTACCCTATGATCCAGCAATTGCACTACTGGGTATTTACCCCAAAGATACAAATGTAGGGATCCGAAGGGGTACGTGTACCCCAATGCTTATAGCACCAATGTTCACAAGAGCCAAACTGTGGAAAGAGCCAAGATGTCCATCGACAGATGAATGGATGAAGAAGATGTGGTGTATATATACAATGGAATATTATGCAGCCATCAAAAGGAATGAGATCTTGCCATTTGCAATGACGTGGATGGAACTGGAGGGTGTTATGCTGAGGGAAATAAGTCAATCAGAGAAAGAAATGTATCATATGACCTCACTGATATTAGGAATTCTTAATCTCAGGAAACAAACTGATGGTTGCTGGAGTGGTGGGGGTTGGGAGGAATGGTGTGGTTGGGTGATAGACATTGGGGAGGGTATGTGCTATGGTGAGCGCTGTGAATTGTGCAAGACTGTTGAATCACAGATCTGTACCTCTGAAACGAATAATACAATATATGTTAAAAAAAAAACAGAAGAAGATAGCAGGAGGGGAAGAATGAAGGGGGGAAATCAGAGGGGGAGATGAACCATGAGAGACTATGGATTCTGAGAAACAAACTGAGGGTTCTAGAGGGGAGGGCGGTGGGAGGATGGGTTAGTCTGGTGATGGGTATTAAAGAGGGCACGTAATGAATGGAGCACTGGGTGTTATGCATAAACAATGAATCATGGAACACTACATCCAAAACTAATGATGTAATGTATGGTGATTAACATAACAATAAAAAATTTAAAAAAATATGCCCTGAACCCACTCTAAGATACCAACAAACTTGTGACTTATGGTGATAGTCACCAGGTATTTACTAGTACCTTCAACATACCACCTAAGCATATATTGAGTATGAATGTTGTCCATATACACACAACAGATTTTTATGTAATAAGTACTTGTCTATATAGACTTTAATAAACTTTAGATCAAATCTTTGTTATTGAAGAGTGGTACGTAAGAAGCACTTAAATGTGGTTCACACATTATCTACCCATTTCTCATCACTGACAACTGACAGTGTTCTTCGGGTGATAAAGGCATATCTATGCAATTCCCGAACCAATATTCTATTTATTTATATTGTGCATCAATTAAATAAAATGCTAGTTAGGGTGCATTTTCTCAAACATGATGCTTAAAATATGGAAGAACAGTGCCTTAATTATCCAGAATGTATAAGCAGTCAACATAGGTCTTTATTTTTTTTCTGTTCCCCATAATTATTCTGTAAATCTACAAAAATGATAAAATTCCACGTGTGGCTCTCCTTGGATGCAAGATCATGACAATAACCTCTGTAAAAATGCTATGGAGCTGGGCGCCTGGGTGGCTCAGATGGTTAAGCGTCTGCTTTCGGCTCAGGTCATGATCCCAGGGTCCTGGGATCGAGTCCCGCATCGGGCTCCCTGCTCCTTGGGAGCCTGCTTCTCCCTCTGCCTCTCTCTCTCTGTCTCTCATGAATAAATAAATAAAATCTTTAAAAAAAATGCTATGGAGCTGTAGTGGGAGAGGTTTAATTACCCTCCCTGGGTCTTCAAGAATAAAATATATCATTTTCCTGGCTAACTACTGCCAGGAATGCTACCCCAATAACTACTGTACCTTTTTATTTTTTCATTTCCTATCTGGTGCCTTCAAATATCATTCCTCCGCCCACCTCATCTTCCACGGCCAGCCTTCCTGTCCTGCCCAGCCCAGCTGTAGCAGATAGAATATAAAGTCCCACAGAAGCACGAAATGAGTTCTTCCTTGGGATCTGCTTTTCAATCAATGCATGTCGATTCCATGGAAGTTAAATTGAAAACATATGAAGAAAGAAGTCACATTATTCTTGCTTTTCTCTTTTTCTAGCTAATACATATTTTGCTATAAAAATTCAAATATATATATATGTGAGGAAACAGGAATAATCTCTGAATTATATACTGATTATGTGTTTATATGGAAAGATACTGATAGAATTATTTACTACAAAGAAGTGCATTTTTTCATGTATACTATATATTTTTTCATGTATACTGAAAATATGATAACAAGGACAAATATATGTGTTTGTACATATGCAGGTACATATAATGTTTCAATCATTCAATAAATAAGACGCTTCCACACTAGACAGGAGCTAGGAGGTAGGTGTGGGATGTGGATATGAATAGCACAGTCCCTGCCCTCAAAGAGCTCTCTTTCAGGAAGGGGAATAGACACACAAATGGCACAAGACATAAGCTATTTGAAGTGTTATCCCAGAGTGCAAATACGCTGGGACAGTGCGTGGGACCGAGTTTCTTTGCCCGAGTCTCTTAATGGTCTTAGACCAGTTTATGTCTCTTGAGAGAGAGTCCTCTCTCAAGAGAGATCATTTGCAAGATGTTTGGGGGAAATCATTAAAATTTTAAGAAGAATCAGACAATAACTGTCCTTTACAGAAGAGATGAGGAATAGCACAAATCAGCACTATTTTGTTATCAGCCTTGTGTTTATAAACAATCCCAGTAAAGAAGAGCAGAAGAGCAACTTTTCTTGTTTCTCTTAGACATCTTCTTAGGTTTCTTCTTCCACTGAACAGTCCAAACAACCAACAAATAAACACACACGCACACTTTTCATCATGCACGTTGTCTTCAGGCATGAGAAGCCTGCGACATGATACAGTTTCCCTACAGTTGTGTTGGATAACGATCTTCACAGGTGGAGGAAGGCTAGTGCAGGAGGCAGCTTGAGAAAACCACTCAGAGAGAGCGGGGAGAAGGCTAAGGCACAAGCTCGGGGCGGCTGTTACATGTGTGGGTGTCACGGGGACTGACATTGAGTGGTTTGTTCTATAAAAGAGAAAATCTTTACTGAACTGAAACGAATCCCTTAATCCCTTCCATTTGTACATCAATTTACAGTTCTCCAAGCTCTTTTCTGACCATTATCACATTTAATCTTCACAAATGCTGGGAAAGAACATAGGACAAGGATTAATCGGTCCTTTTAATGTAAAAGGAGAGGAAGTGATTAGGCCAAGGTCACAAAGATGAGGAGGGACAGACTGGCTGAAACTTTTGGTTGTCTTTGACTTTTCGTCAGAGACTTTCTTTTTTTTTTTGACTATTTTTAAGCCTGCAGGTAGATGTTAATGCAGGCCATGGGAAAAAAGAAGTAAACAGATGAGAGTCTTTTGTTGTGTGCCAACCTGTCATACCAGGTAGAAATGGACTGCTCCTAACATCCTGCCTGGTCTCCTACACTCAGTCAGAAGACGCCACAAGTGTGGGTCAAGGACCTCTTCCAGCACAAAACTGCAGGTCTCCAACCCACATTGAGATAAGGGGCTTGTGAGTGAATGCAGCGAACTGTCCCAGTGCTCACCGTTTCAGGTGACATTTTTCACAGCAAGGTTCTGTCAGTTAAGAGGAGTGCCTCGCTGTGCATGCTTACACAAATGTGCATTCCCATTGCGACCCTGCCCAAGCAGTTGGAGGACAAACCCTTTGAGTATCATGGCTCACAACTAATAAAACAAATGAAACCAAATTAATGAAACTCCTAGTATGGGATGTCAGAGTAGACTTTCTCCACGATAACCACCTGAGTTCCACTGGAGAACTTTGAAATTGGGGAGGTTCCTGATGCCCATAGTTTCCCCATCTTCCCGCCCCCTCAACTGGAGTAAACACTCATTTCTCCAGCCACATGCTTTTGGGCCCTTGCTTCTTGGCAGTGGTATACTATAGGCTCATGAGCTTTAGAGACCTGGCAAAAGGCATTTATAGGAGAAAAGGCTAAAGGTAATGACAGAGGCATGCACAGGGAGCCCTCCAGAGACCAGGCAGGACCCCATGCATTAGCGTAAGTGAGGGAAGGTCTTCAGGAAAGATGCCAGAGAAGAAGTGATAACTATACAGAGCCTGATGAGTGCTAGAAATGTACCAGATAGAGAGTGGAGGAAAGTGAATACCCCATAGAAGAAATAGTGCATGAAAAATAGTGCAAAAAAAAGAGTTCTGTAAGCGCTCTAAGCATGTTACTATTCAGCAGGGAGAGAGGCATAGCATAAGTGGGAGGAGACTGGACATAAAGGATCATAAAGGACATATTTTGCCAAAGTAAGAGGCTTAATTTTTATCCTGTGGGCAGTGGTGAGCCATTGAAGACATTTAGGCAGGGACAGGAAGAATAGTGTCAAAATTTCTAAAGAATACCACTCTGGAAACAAGATATTTGGAGGCTGTTACTGAAAGCAAGGAAATTAGTTAACAGATTTTTGCAGCAACCCAGGAGGGCCAGGCTGGCTGAGGCCAGGAAAGTGGAGTTTTGGAAAAGAAAACTGGAATTTTTACAAGGTTGAGCTGGATAATTAATGATAACATTGGGGTGGAGGGTGTGGAGAGAGAGAGAGGTATCAAGGGCAATGGAGTTCTTGGTTTGTACAAAATGCTAATGTACTTGTTCCCAGCCCAGCACACATTTCTCTCCATAACAAAGCGGGCTGTATGTGGAAGTCAGAGCCCACCTGTCCCTGTCCCTTGGCCTCTGTCCAGCACTAGCCACGCTCTGCAGAGTAACCAAATTTGGCTAGGGCCACAGCCTATCATTCAGGACACTCTGCACATGTTCACAACCTGCTCCTCTATAGATTGGGGTTCCGGAGCAGTTTCCTGGTCCTTGCTACATTTCATACTCATCCTCTCATCTGGCTATCTCAGACCTGGGGGTTGTTCCTGCTCTCCCTGCCTTTTGACTTTGCCTCTCCTCAGTGACCCTGAGTGGGTTAACCCATCTCTTCTCCCTGCTTTGACCTGCCTTGGATAAGATGCCTAGTCTAGCCAACACTCAGGATCCAGGCATGCCTGATCCCAGCCCACCAGCCAGGCTCCTGGTTTTGACTGAATGGCTCTGACCAGAGCTCTGTACAGTTTTAATGGTCCTAATGGCTTTGTGTTTGCTATATCCTCTCTTAAGATTGTAGGATGGCCACTTCTCTTTGAGACCGCATAGTTCAGAGGTAAGGTTTTGAAGCCTGATCTGCCCCACTGCCCCAGCACACCCTGCCATTCACCATTGCGCCCAACAGATGAAAGGAGACAGACAACTCACAGCATATATCGGAACCCAGTGGGGATGAGGGACCAGAAAGATGGAATAATAATGTCTGGATAGCATTGTGTCTCATTGAATCCTCCTAACAAAAGTGGTTTGCTCAACATGGAATGGATATGTATTGCATCCATACTAGGTGCCCTAGAAGGAATTGGAGACTCAGAGGCCAGAAAAGGAGGAAAAGTTTCCTTCTGGCTGTGAAGATAAGGTTTTAGTGGAGAAAAGATGGATATGAACAAACAAAAAAATATGGTTAGTTATAAGTTTTTGAAGAGAATAAAACAGCATAAAGAGACAAAGGGAGGTAGAGGCTAATTTGGGGCGGGTGGTTAGGGAAGGCCTCTCTGAGCAGTTGGCCTTTAGGCTGAGATAGGAATGTAGGGAAGGATCAACCCTGCTTTCTGAGAAGTCTGGTAGGAAAAGCAGTTTTGCCAGAGGGAACAGCTGGTTGCAGATACTCCAAGGCGAAAGCTGGCATAGCTAAATGCAAGGATCCCATAGCAAATTTGTCTTGGACATCCATGTAGAAGCTAGAGTTTGTTTCCAAAATTCTGTTCTGGAAGAACATTATTACTTCTTAATTTCCCAGTAGATACCTCTTTTTATTCTTTAGAGAAACACTTTGGCACATTAGAAAGAGCATAGGCTTTGGGGGAAGACATAATTAGGTTTGAATATCAATTCCATCGCTCTTTATTTCTATCAGCTTAGTTAAGGTATTTAAGATATCTCAGCCTCAGTTTATTCACCTGTGTATTAAGAATGGAAAGCCTGACTTTACATATTTCGAGAGAGACCCAAATGCAATAAAGCATTTATTAACACTTAGTCAATTTCCTGAGAGGTAATAATGTGCACTTAATAAATATTAGTTCTTCCCCTACCTCATTAAAGAGGCTTAAAACTATTATAAACAAGAGCATTGTTAGAGCTATTATTAAGTTCATAACCCACTTGCTTCCATTTAAAGGAAATTCTTTTTATTAGCAGAATAGAAATGTGAACATCACAATATTTGTAAGTTCTACTAAATATATTTTATGTATATATGGGTAGTCTGTTAAGATACACCAATTTCAATGGGCCTTGAGGATTAACAATGGCAACAAACAGAGAAGAGAAAACATTGAGGTTAGTCCAGGGCAAATTGGTCAAGTTAGCATTCCATTTCCTTGATCTAAAGAAACAATGAAAAGGACCTGCCATTTTTGGAATGATTACTATGTGCTTCGAGTTTCATGTGTTAAACCTCTAATTCCTAAAATAATCTGCAAGTTAGGTGTTTTTCTTGGAACTCCAGCCATTGCAAATGACAGAATCTCAATTTTAACTCATGAAAGAGATGATTTTGTGAAGTGCTAACTGTGAAATACAAGGTTGGGACCAGAACCAGGCAGGGCTGGATTCAGAAGTTCAAATGAGGTTTTGAATTTTGTTTTAACTTTTGCTTTCCTTTCAATATTCCTGCCTTTCATCTTCCTGTGTTGGCTTTGTCATTAGGCAAGCTCTTCCCAGGAGAAGAAACATTGCTGGTGTCCCAAGATCCTATGACTCATGATCCAAAATTAAAGAAATTTTTCTTTCCCAGTGTCCATAGACCAGTCTCATGGAGGACAGTCATGGGCCCTGCTTGAAACAAGATTTTTGTATTAACACTTTCTTATGATCAAGGTGATGGGCTCCAATGCCCATCCTGTAATGATGTCAGGGATGCTGTTTAAGGACTGATGGGAAATAGGGTCATGATTGACAGCCCTATCAGGACCAAATGGATATGGTAAGAGTGTTGTCAAAAGAAGGATGTTAAACAGATATACACTCTATATACTAGCTTGAACTCTCAATTTGCATATAAGAAAACTGAGGCTTGGATATATAAATCAACAGACAAACACAATCTTGCCCAAATCACACAGCTGTTCAATGGCAGAACAAAGATTCAAAATAATGACTGATTCCAAAGTCTGAGATTTTTCCAGGATGTCAGCTGCTTTTCTAACCCTTCATTAATGCACAGGTACCTCCAATAAATACTTCAACAAGAAGAACTAGATTATTGTTTTCCATTTGCAGTGTCCAATTTTTAAGGGATTTTTCATGCACCATTTCCTCTCTGTTTTGGCCTATTTTTGTTATATGTATATTAGCTTATTTTAAAATGTGGTTTCTTTGTGCTATTTCTTATCTTTCAAATGCAATCTACTAAACAATGAACTTATCAGAAAAAGAACAGTTACTTGGAAAGGACTCAGGCCATGCACAGATGAACTCCGTAAGTCCTGGATTTTGACCAGTACTTATTTTCCAGTCAAATCCACAGGACTGTACGGAATGCCAGAGAAAAATGAAGGAGATACATTGTGATGGTTTCCAAATTGTGCTCACCAGAACCTTGGGCCTCCAGTGCTCCCCAGGGGCCCCAGAAGCAGCCAAAAGGAAGCCAAGAGAGCTCCATGGTTCAAGCACCCCCTACCTCTATCCAGTTCTATCTGCATCATTGAAAATGTAAGGGTCACTGCTTTTTTTTTTCTTGTGCGTGTGTGTGTGTGTGTGTGTGTGTGTGTGGTCACTGCTTTAATAGAAAAGGCTGCAGCCTCACTCACAGATCTGATGGCAGAGCATGGTCACTGGTGCCATCTCTAGTACACAATGATGGGGTGCTTGTCTTGGCAAGTTGCCTGTTAAGGGTCAGACTTGGCGCTCCCCTTTAAGGTATTGGCCTTTAAAACACTCCCCACAAGTGAACACAAGTACTTCAGAGGTTTATTACTCACACAGGCATAGGCCAAGTGGTCAGGACCCCAGAAGAAGGAACTCAAGATTTTTATTAAATTGCCCAGAATCAGCAGAAAAACAGATTAGTGAACTTGTTGGCTGGGCTGTCTGGGCTCAACAAACAGACTTTGAGCTCAGCCATCAGGGGCAATAGCTCCAGTGTAACCCATCAATCCTCACCAGATGACCAGTAATTTGTAACCAATCACTTCTCTTTGTGTAACTGTGTGGCTCTGCCTTTTTCCGAGAGAGCTTTTCACTGGAGCTGCTCTCGTTCATACCTACCTACATTGAGGAAAACCCCAACGCTTTATTTTTTTTAATTTTTGTATAGTTTCTTTTTAATTTTTTAATTTTTATTTATTTATTTTTTAAATTTTATTATGTTATGTTAGTCACCATACAGTACATCATTAGTTTTTGATGCAGTGATCCACGATTCATTGTTTTCATATAACATCCAGTGCTCCATGCAGAACGTGCCCTCCTTAATACCCATCACCGGGCTAACCCATCCCCCTCCCCCCTCCCCTCTAGAACCCTCAGTTTGTTTCTCAGAGTCCATCGTCTCTCATGGTGCATCTCCCCCTCCAATTTCCCCCCCCTTCATTTTTCCCTTCCTTCCCCTAATGTCCTCCCTGCTATTCCTTATGTTCCACAAATAAGTGAAACCATACGATAATTGACTTTCTCTGCTTGACTTATTTCACTTAGCATAATCTCCTCCAGTCCCATCCATGTGGTTGTAAAAGTTGGGTATTCAGCCTTTCTGATGGCTGAGTAATATTCCATTGTATATATGGGCCACATTTTCTTTATCCATTCATCTGTTGAAGGGCCTCTCGGCTCCTTCCACAGTTTGGCTCTTGCGAAATTTGTTGCTATCCCCAATGTTTTTAAATAATGATTTCTGATTGTTCTTTGCAGTTTAGTACTCATTGTTCTTTTTATTGTTTTTCTCCCTTGCATTAGTATTTTTTTTTTACCATTTTAACACATCACACTGAGGAGTGTTATGCATCTCTTACTTATCTCTTCCAATGGTATATGGATATGTCTATGCACTCAGCAAACATCTGTTCAGCAAGGATTTTAAACCATGTTCTGTGTAACACACCAGGCTTGTAAATCGAATAAACACCCCTAATACCAAGTGCCAACAATACAGTGGGAGTGGGGGGAGGCGGATGGAATCACAAATACAAAACGATAACACAAGTGGAAGTGTACTCAGACAGATGCCTGTGCATGGAAATGAATAAGCACAGAGAAGATGCTCGTGACCTAGCCCAAGGGGAGGGAGGGTCGGAGCAGTCTTCCACAAAAGGGGACTTCTGGTCTTCCTTTTCATCCATTCTTCCTTGTATTATACATGAAGAAGTGGCTAGAAGCTGGTTACAAATGTTTGTTTAAACAATACCAGCTGCTAGCTAATGGCAAACGCCTTTAGGTACCGTTGGATAATGATGTAGGTACCAAGTACCTATGGTATCGTCAGGAAGTCTAATGAAGATTTGACATTCATGGTGTTTGATGCTCAGAGATGGTGTCCGATTTCAACTGACCCCATATTCACTTCTCTTACCTTTGAGAATGTTGCTCAAGACATCTTTAGAGGGGTGCCTAGGTAGCTCAGTCGTTTAGCATCTGCCTTCGGCTCAGGTCATGATCCCAGGGTCTTGGGATCGAGCCCCGCATCGGGCTCCCTGCTCCACAGGAAGCCTGCTTCTCTCTCTCCCACTCCCTTTGTTTGTGTTCCTTCTCATGCTGTGTCCCTCTCTGTCAAATAAATTAATAAAATCTTTAAAAAAAAAGACATCTTTAGGCCTACATACCTTTTCTCTTAGGCATGCTATCTACCTCTCCATGAAGGCACCTCTTTCCAACACAGGCAAATTGCAATAGGAAAGAAAAAGAAATGTGAAACAATGTGACTTTAGGACCTCCCAGGTTCTAGAAATCCATTGGCTGTGTGGCCTCCAGACTAGATGGTTCCAGAGAAGGAACCGTATGTGAGGGTGTCCTGTTGAGCATTTTGCTCATGCTTTCAAGAGAATAAAAAAAGTGCTGGTTTTTTTGTTTGTTTGTTTGGTTTTATTTTGTTTTGTTTTCCAGAGCAAGAGAGGCAAAGCAGAGTCCTGGTGCAGGTGCATTGGGTGCTGAGGTTTAAGAGCATTATTTTGGGTATCAACAAAAGAGAATTTCACACTCTAGTTCTGTCAATCACTGTGTGAACTTAACCATGTTATTTCTCCTGCTTGATCCCCAGTTTCCACATCCCTAAAATGGATACTTTGGGGGTATCTACCTCATAGTGTGAGAATCACACTATGGTTATTGTTCAGAAAATGAGAGGAGATTCTCATGACCAAAGAGTGAGGGCAACCTCAACAAGAGAAGGAAGGGTGTTAATTCCAACTGGAATGTATTTGATGAAAAGCAAGGGATGGCGAATTGGACCAAATGCTGATTTAAGTGAGGCATTCTACAAATAGCCTGGTTTCAAGAAGCAGGTTTTGCATCTCTACCATTATCAAATACTGGGCAGAGCATTTTGGGGAACACAAGGGCAAACAGATGCCTTAAGGGCAGGGATTGTATTTAGCCATTATTATCCTTTAGATAATAGATGGTCAATAAATATGCTCTGAATGAATTGACTAGAAAAGGCTTCTGTGTGACTCTTGTAATTTGTAGAAAACAGGTGTGTGAAGTATGCAGTGTACAAAGTGGTGACTGTTCTTGAGTTTGTTACAAATGAGGAGAATAATGGAATGGAATAATACCAAAAGTGTGATGGATCAAGAGGAAGGAGGACTCATCACCCATGTAAACTTGGCTAAGTGAATTGGTTCAGACAGGTGTTTGTTGAGCACCCACGCTCACACTGCCCCAAGCATCAAGCCTTAGAGGTGATGCACCATGCTTCTGCATGGAGGAGCACCAACATCCCTGTCTATAAAATGAGGACAGTTGTTACACAGACATCCTTTGTTTCTTTGTGAAGTTTTAGTGAAATAATATATGCCCACATGCTTTTTCCAACTAAAATGTGGTTTTCTAGTGTGCATTGTTGTTGAGAGTTCTACTCTGGGAGTTCATGAAATAGAGAAAGAGGACTTCCAGGTGGATTAATGAGCAGACATGGCCTTCATATAGGATCCCAAAATTACCTGATCTTACTACATTTTATCTATTGAAGCATCATGTAGTATTTATGAACATTTCCAAAGAGAAATAAGAAAAATGTACTAATTGAATAAAAGTTGGATGTTTAAAAATGTCATTCAAATGGCTTCAGAAAACATGCTCAGCTAATTAGCTATTATGAATAGGTATCTATGGAAACAGCTGTATATCAGTACTCAAAATAGACAATCATTTAACCATTTAACAGAGAATAAGAAAACAAAAGCAAGTCTCATTCAGTGATTTGTGTGTGTGTGTGTGTGACACACATAGTAGGAGAAAACTGCAGAAATTTTAAAGGAAAATATAACATTAAAATAAAAAAGACCCAGGGTGGGGGTGAGGGCATAGAATAGAAGCAAGCATTCTGCATATCTGGAGACCATGCCCACTTTATGTGCATTAGTAACAACACAGTTTGCACCCTTGATGAGATGATAATTTGTAGTAATATTCAACATATATTATAATACAAAATGCATTGAGCTTCACTTTCATTGTCTAGTGACACAGAGATGAACTCAACCTCTGTCCTTGAGAAGCTCACATTATGGAGGTCCAGAGGAAGAGTTAACAGGAGAGAGACACATGGGAAGCATTCTAGTAACATGGATAAGGACATTATAAATCTGATATTGGAATGAGGCATCCACGAGAACCACAAAGAGAGATGGCTTCTGAGCATGGCCTAAATAAAGCCAGAGAGGTATGCTTGCAAGTGGAGATGGTAAGAAATGCAGCATCCATGGCCCTGAATTATATGCACGGTGCACTGGGGAAAGGGACAGCAATGGACTCAAGATTTTTCTGACTTTGAACACATTTCAAATATATCCTAATTTAAGCCTTGTCACAACTCTATATTGGTAGGATCACTTTACCCAAGTTTTACAAATAAGAAAACAGATGGTCAGAGGTACTAAGTAATTTGCCTATGATTGCCCTATCAAGAGTCAAGATTTGAACTACTTGACTTATGATGTTCTAGAAAATCTCATGGCCAAACCCAAAAGAATCTAGTGCTGCTACCTGCCCCCAACATGCATCTATTAATGTAAATCACACCTCTACCATGGTGCTATAAATCACAAACTGGGAAGTAAAACGAGGGACGAAAAACTCAGCATTTTATGTTTTACAGAACCTCTGAATATACTTAACTACTTCTCCAAGCAGCATAATCCTGCATGAAATGATTTGGTAACTGTGGTACCAGAAAATTTCTAAGATGATAAAGACACACACATGCACATATATACATCTAAATATACATATGGACACTAACATACTCATTATACTTAGCGATGCATGTGATTTATAACTAAATTCCAAAGTGCTTTAAAATGTATACATGTAGATGTGAATTGTTGCTATACATCTCATCAAAAAATAAACTGTGATATAAATGAGCATATTTAACATGAGAACGAAAATGAATTAAAAAGCTAGAAATAAATTAAGCACTATTAACAAAACACATCGGTGCAAATTACAATCCTGGTGTCAAGAAGAGGAATGACTAAGTATATCAGAACTTCCAGATACATTGATCCAAGGTACATATAAAGGGAATATGATCTGATTTGGAATTCCATCCCTTTTAGTCGGATTTCCTACCATAAATCTGTGTCTTGGCAATTGCTTAAGAACTCTGAGCCACATGTTCTTGATCTAAAAAACAAAGAAAATAATCATTTGTCAATGTTCTTGGATTTCTATAAGTGCTTATGACTTTCCAGGCACTGTCTTAAGTGCCTTGTATATATTTATAGCCTTTTTAAGTCTCGCAGCATGCTACGAGGTAGATATGAGCTTCATTTTGCAGATGAGGAAACTGAGGCACAGGGAGATTAAGCCTGCCATTTTCTTGACCTCCTGTCAGGCTCTGATGCCTCCAAGTCATCATCAAGGAGCCACAGCTTCCAAATCCCTTTATATCACTTCCTCTGGCTTCCAGGGCTCCAGCTCCTCTAGATTTGGTCCCCCACTGGTGTTTGGAGGTTAAGAGATGCTCAAGGTTCCAAAAGACTTGATTCTGGCCATTCCCAAGGATCCTTGTGAAACAGGCACTAGTATATATCTCTACCCGCCCCCACCCAGAGAGGCCTCCCCCCAGACCACCAGCTTTCTTTGAGCTCCTCCAGTATTTGATACACACAATGGTATCATTTAACCATCAGAGCCTTCTTGTGAGGAAGAGATATTGTACCTTCTTTTAAAAATAAGGAAAATGAAATGCAAGGAGATGCTGTTCCTAGAGTCACAAATGGTGAACTGGCTGCAAATTGAGCCCAGAACGGGTTCCATTATGCATGACTTAGTGTTTATAACTGCAATACAATTATTTCTCACTTTGTCAGTCTTCCACAGTAGAAGTAGATGATACATTTCCAGGAGTATATCGTTTTTTGATGCTCATTACCCATCCCACACTCAAAACACCAGCATAGAATCATACAACCTGGTTAATCTTTTTCATGTGGCTGAATCCCATCCAACCTCTAGGCTTACTTAAACATGACAAACTCAGGGAGCCCTTTCCTGACCTTTACCCTACTTTAAGATCTCTGGTTATATAGTCCTATGACTCCTTGTGTGTCCTCTATCATGGCACTCATTGCATTTAATTGTAAGTTCAATGACTAAAGGAAGAGACTGTCTGCCTCATCTACAGCTGCACCCCCAGTGTTAATACCTACTTCAGTGCTTGGCACTAAGCACGTGTATGATATACATTAATGTAAGACAGAAGCAGTTAAATTTTGATGCATATAATAATTACTCTGGAAGTATACTAAAAATGTAGGTGTGTCAGATTCAGTCAGGGTCTAGGTATTTGCATTTGATCAAGCACTTTTTAAATTTTGATATAGAAGGATATTTTGCAGATTCTATTGAGTGAATTAATGTTTGGTTGGATGGGTAGATAAGTGAAAATGAATAAATATATCAATTAGCCATTTAATTAATCAATGGACAAATAAATATATTATCAAACTGAGGCTAGATCTGAGATTGTGTGTTGACCCCATTAAGATTCATTCTACTTTTCTGTGAGTTTAGCCTGAACAGGCAGCAAGCCTCCCCTTGACATCTCTTTAAACACAAATGCTCTGGGATGAAATATTTCTCTGATAATCATTATTATATTTTATACACCCCACCAACACCTCAAATGAAGCCTTTGTGCTAAATCTTTATAGAAACAAACAATTGGGAACTAGGAAAAGTCTTAATCAACTTGAAAGTAAACACTAGTGTTGCCATTTAAATAACTATCATCTCCCCAAACGCAAACTTCTCAAGACCAACACTGAATAAATGCAGAGAACACATCTATTAGCTGAAAATGAATAAAACAGTATTTATGAAATGAGTAATTTGAATTTGATTAATGTTTATAAATGTGTTTACATATGAATTGAATATTAACCTATAGCTTGAAAGGGTTTAATTAGCCTTGGAATATTGTTTTGGAGCACAATGAAAAATAACCAATTCACAAAGGGAAAGGCGAAAGATATCTGCATGCACAAATGGGGTCAATTAATTAAGCAATTTGCATACGTTTGAATGGTTATTTTCAGGGCATTTTTTTTTGACATTTGGCTCTTCTTATTCCCATATTGTGTCCCCAATGTTCTATTTATACAACACATCAATCACTCAGCCACTCTGAGCCCATCGTGATCTGTTCAGGTGCAACTCTGGAGGCCACAGTCTTCCCTGAGAATTAGTCATCTCTGCACAAAAGACACAATAACTTGCCCAAATGGGCCCTAGAATGACAAACGGAAATCAAGTTTAAACTGAACCAATGAATTTGATATAGAACCATAAGATATTGGTACCCAGCAACCAGAATACAGTGAAAGCTCAGTAATTGTTCATCTAATGAGTGAATAGATGAATAAAAGCTATTGTGGAATTCAAAAATTATGCAATAGTGTTTTTAAAAAAATAAGTGAACAGTATCATTTCAAACCTTTTTAAATCCACACCCTTGACATTGCTTTGCCCTCTATATTTTGCATTTACCTGTCTCTCAGGAAGATTTTGTGAAGTCTTACTATATTCCAGGTGCTTTTTAAAAATAAAATGTATATTCTATATGCTATTACAAATGAGTTGTTTTGGCCCTGCAGGTTTTGAAAATTCCTGTGAGGGATCCTCTACCCCCTCACCCCCAAGACCAAAGCAGCATTATTGCAGCTCCTAATGCAAAGTCAAACAGCTAGTTAATCAAATAATAAAATATGAAATAAAATATGAAATAAAATAAATAAAATAAAAATATATTGCATAATAGATATGCAATAAAACCTCACCTCTACCCCCTGCCACCAAATATATAAAGAGGCCATTGTTAATCAGGTGTCTAAGCACTAGAAGTGGGGCAGAGGAAGGAATAAGAATATCATCGAGAAATAACTCATTTCTTACAGGTTTTACAATGTATCCAATTGTACTATGACACGGATTATTCAATATCATTTTGTGAAAGAAGTACGGAAGATGTTATTGCCCTGATTTCAAACAAGGGGGAATGTGTTCTTTGTAAAAAGCATTAGCACTGTTACACTAATTCTTATTTCCAAGTTTTCTCAGATTTTAAGGCCATGAAATGGACAGAGAGCAGTGCAGGAAAAAAAAAAAAAAAGAAATCCAGGTACTCAGAGTGGGGTTGGTATTTTGTATTGCTGTGTGAACACTTCCTGCAAGCCATGACTGTAAGGACACTAGAAAGGATTCTGCCCAGAAGACATGAACAGACATTTCTGCCAAGAAGACATCCAAATGGCCAACAGACACATGAAAAAGTGCTCAATATCACTCAGCATCAGGGAAATCCAAATCAAAACCTCAACAAGATACCACCTCACACCAATCAGAATGGTTAAAATTAATAAGTCAGGAAACGACAGATGTTGGCGGGTATGTGGAGAAAGGGGAACCCTCCTACACTGTTGGTGGGAATGCAAGCTGGTGCAGCCACTCTGGAAAACAGTATGGAGTTTCCTCAAAAAGTTGAAAATAGAGATACCCTACGACCCAGGAATTGCACTACTGGGTATTTACCCCAAAGATACAAATGTAGGGATCCGAAGGGGTAAGTACACCCCAATGTTTATAGCAGCAGAGTCCACAATAGTCATACTATGGAAAGAGCCAAGATGTCCATCGACAGATGAATGGATAAAGAAGATGTGGTATATATATAAAATGGAATATTATGCAGCCATCAAAAAACTGAAATCTTGCCATTTGCAATGATGTGGATGGAACTAGAGGGTATTATGCTAAGCAAAATAAGTCAATCAGAGAAAGACAAGTATCATATGACCTCACTGATATGTGGAATCCTTAATCTCAGGAAACAAACTGAGGGTTGCTAGAGTGGAGTGGGTGGGAGGGATGGGGTGGCTGGGTGATGGACATTGGGGAGGGT
>NW_027397067.1:76624342-76628471 GCF_003265705.2 Callorhinus ursinus | reverse complement strand
ATTGAATGGAGCACTGGGTTTTATATACAAACAATGAATCATGGAACACTACATCAAAAACTAATGATGTAATGTATGGTGACTAACATAACATAATAAAATAAAATTAAAAAAAAGAAAGTATTCTGCCCATCATCCACAAAAACTTTCCTGAATTTTTTGAAAGATACTTTTAAGTATTTAACCGTGGACAGGGCCTCTCTTTCCATAGAGATAAATAACAAGGAGTAAGACGATGATGCTAAGAGAAATAATTATTTAAGATAATAATAAAAATTACACATGTAAGGGACGCCTGGGTGGCTCAGTCGGTTAAGCGTCTGTCTTCGGCCCAGGTCACGATCCCAGGGTCCTGGGATCAAGTCCCACATCAGGCTCCTTGCTTGATGGGGAGCCTGCTTCTCCCTCTGCCTGCCGCTCTCTCTTGCTCTTTCTCGCTCTCTCGCTCTCTCTGGCAAATAAATAAAATCTTAAAAAAAAATACACATATAAGAGGAGGAGCAAGTCTTGTCTTTCCAGTTTTCCTGGTTAGTTGGAAGTTGGAATGGAGCCTGATAGAAATAAATTATGCAAATGAAGTCATTGGGGGAATGTCTTTGAAAGACAAAATAATTCATGGAAGGCATTCTGTTGTACTGAACTCAGTCTTCGCCAACTCTCTGACTTCACCAAGATCTATCTCGATTGAGGTAATCTCTCTAATTATTTGGTACATGAGGCTACACTGGGTGACTCAGAGGTGTGAGTGTGTTGTGAAGTGCACTGAGGTTGGAGGAGCATCATACTGTTAAAAAGAGCAGGAGTCAATGTATTAAGAGTGTGTAATGTATCAGGCATGGCACTAGGCCCATAGAAATACATTATTTAACTCAATTGTCCCAATAATTCTTGGAGGAATAAATTATACCTACATTTATTTATTTTGCAGCTAAAGTTCACAAACATTTAAATTTATCCAGTTACCCCTAAGCAATAAGCAGCAGAGCCAAGACCTTGGTTCAAATGTGTCTGACCCCAAATCCCAGATTCTCACTTTTGGTTCCACTACCTACTTACTGTGAGGTCCACTCACATAGTTCACTGAGTACCATGAGCTCTGGTAACCAAAGTGTCAGGAGAATAGATTGCTCTTGCCAGATACTAAGAACATATAACCTGACATATAACCTGACTAAAAACATATAACCCATCTCCCCTTCTACGTTCAGGTCTGAGAATTCACAGACTCCTGGCAGAACAACCATTTCCCAGAAACTGGAATGGAAAGTTTCATTCCCCCCTTTCCTACCATACCCCACAGAAACACACATACACACATATTTCCTCTTAGCTCTAATCCTAATCTCTCATTTTCTCCCCTTCCTTCCTAATCGATGAAAGCAGCATGCCACAGGGTAGCAGGCTTAGGTGCTAGAATCAGGTAGAAGTGGGCTCTGATCATGGTGGAAAGGGTGACTCATTGTGGGACTTTGAGCAAGATGATCTCTCTCATTCTTATTCTCCTCATTCATTAAAAAGGGAAAATAATTTTTAAACCAAAGTCTTGTGAGTGTGAAGTGCCTGGTTTGCAAATCTAGCCATTATTACTGTCCTCCTTGCCTCAGTACCATTCAGCAATGACTAAGGACATTATATCAGCACAGTATATCAGATGATGACCATGGTAGGACTAGACCTTTCTATTAGACTAAGTACCTCCCAGTCAAGCCACTAACCCCAAGACAGAAGAACTTCCTAGTTTACTCCATGGTGCATTCTTTCTCACTCTCTGGGTTCTTAGGTTTATCCTTATCTCCTCTTTCTGCCTCCTACAGGCCCCAAGAACCTAAGGCTTTGTACTTCCCTCTTTGCCTTGCCTTGAATTATTTCCTGGGTTCTAATTTCCCATTGTGTCTGTGATTACACTTGTCTCCACCTACCAAGAAAAAACAGCTGTCTTTTGTGCATCCTACTGCAGAGCAGGACATCCTGGTGCTAGCTCTTTGGAAGGAGATGCATCCATTTGCACAAAAAGAAGCCATCTCAGAGTCCAGGCCTAGGCTTTGGGGATTCCGATGAATAAAACACTACTAATATGTGTATTCAATGAAGGGGAGTGTATCAAATTTGCATGCTTTCATTGACCACTTAACAGATGTCTATCACATGAGCTTTCTTTAGAAATAATTTCCAATCCAAGTATACTCATCCTATGGCTGGTTGGGATTCCCATTGCTCAGTTCTACAAAAAAGCTCACAGGTCTTTAATAGCAAATGCTATAGTTTAAGTTGCTAGCTTGTTTGGATTGCTTTTGTTCTTTCTGTCTACTTGTCTGTCTACCTAGTTTATGCTCTTTCTTTCAAAGAGAACAGGAGCTGGACAGGAAACCAATATCTGAGAATCTGTTCACCATCCCTGCCTTCTGAGATAGGCACCATGGTCCCAAGGAACTCCCTCCTCAAGTCTTCAGAATCGGCCGATCTCTTTGACTCAGCTCTGTTGATTCATTAATGTTGACAAATGTCAACCAAAAAGCTCGTATATTCTGAAAAATAAATCCCAAGTGAAGTTGTACTACTTCTGCAACCAAAACTGCCTAAAATTTTGACTAAATCAATTTAACTGAAGTTTGGTCGTTTGAAGAAGAAATGTATTTACTAAAGTCAAAATCTGAGCAACTATCAACTGTAGGAAAAGGATATTAACAAGTCCATATTTAATTTAAAATTCAAGGTAAACTGTAAATTTGTGTTCATTTTGATCAACCTTTACTTATTTATTCTTTATGGCAGGAGTTTTCGCAAGAAACTAACTCATATGGATGAAGTATTGCTTCTAAATATATTATAGAAAAGCCAGTGATGTTAGCCTTTTAATTCAATTAGCAAATCGAATGGCAAGATACAAATAAAGTTTATTAAAAGGATTAGGTTTATTAAATTTTATTAAAGTTTAAATAAAGTTTGTTAATAATTAAAGTAAAAAGGTTAATTAAAATAGCATGCTCAGATTTGATGAGAAAAATCATAAATCAGTTATAAATGAATTATGAAATCCTTAACTATATAAAACAGTTAGCTTGTGGTTTTTAGTGATACATATTTTACCCATTCATTCATTCATTCATTCACAAGCTAACGAAATACCTACTATGTTCTAAATTTCATGGTAAAGGCTGTGCAGGATACAGAGATAGGAACTCACGGTCCTTGTGGTCAAGAACTTCCCATTGAGTGGGGAAATGATCCTTGTGTCATACAATGGCGCCAGACATGTAACTCTGTAGCTCCGGGAGAGTATTTGTTAGCTTATCCATGTAGTGAAGTCAGCTCCTGTAGGGAAGGACCCGTGATATGAGGAGTGGCAACAATGTATTCATGAAGAGCACGTTGTAAAGCAATCTGTTGTGGAAATGGGGAGCGGATATAGGATGTATACATACGCGTTTGTTCTAGGTATATATGCATATACACATTTATGTAATCTGTAAAGTCCAAAGGTCAGCTCTGAGGAAAGAGTCCATCATACTAAATTCTTACTTATAAGAGAGAGAAATGAGTTCTGAGAAGGAAGGGAGTCTTCCTCATGACTTGAGGAAGAGCTTCTCTCTTGGCTAAAGTGACTGGTAGTCATAATGTTTCCTTTTGCTTTGTTGTGACCCAGTTTAATTTGCCTCTTGAATGGCAGCACCTTGTTGTTTGGGGGGAATGAACCTATTCCTTTCTACCTTGTGTATCCTGGCAGGAAATGTGAAATGTATGCTAAGCCTTGAATGTGTGTTGGCTCAAAACCCAGAGGTTCCCAATCAGATCATTTCCCTGGGATTTTTCAAAGGGTTACGAGGATAAACAGAGGCACCTTAGCCTCGCAGGTGCCCAGTTTCCTGTCCCATCTTCAGAGAGAAGCGGATCATAGCCCAACTGCAGGCAGAAGCAGAAGGCTTTTGAAGGGAAGAAAAGTGCTGCCATTCCTTGGGTTTCTGGTTTAGGTTACTTACACTATTTAACCAAATCACTGCTTTCCAGATTTTAATTAATTGATCAAAATATTTATATTTATGCCTAATACATTTGTAGTTGCTTTCTGTCACTTGTTTTTTAAAAGAAAAAAGTGTCGCTGGACTGAACGTCCCCGGAGAGTGGCCGGCCG
>NW_027397067.1:76429002-76619342 GCF_003265705.2 Callorhinus ursinus | reverse complement strand
GAAACAAGAAAGGTCTCAAATACACAACCTAACCCTACACCTAAAGGAGCTGGAGAAAGAACAGCAAATAAAGCCTAAACCCAGCAGGAGAAGAGAAATCATAAAGATCAGAGCAGAAATCAATGAACTAGAAACCAAAAGAACAGTAGAACAGATCAACGAAACTAGGAGCTGGTTCTTTGAAAGAATTAACAAGATTGATAAACCCCTGGCCAGACTGATCAAAAAGAAAAGAGAAATGACCCAAATCAACAAAATCATGAATGAAAGAGGAGAGATCACAACCAACACCAAAGAAATACAAACAATTATAAGAACATATTATGAGCAACTCTATGCCAGCAAATTAGAGAACCTGGAAGAAATGGGTGCATTCCTAGAGATGTATCAACTACCAAAATTGAACCAGGAAGAAATAGAAAACCTGAACAGACCTATAACCACTAAGGAAATTGAAGCAGTCATCAAAAATCTCCCAACAAACAAAAGCCCAGGGCCGGATGGCTTCGCAGGGGAATTCTATCAGACATTTAGAGAAGAATTAATACCTATTCTCCTGAAACTGTTCCAAAATATAGAAATGGAAGGAAAACTTCCAAACTCATTTTATGAGGCCAGCATTCCTTGATCCCAAAACCAGACAAAGATCCCATCAAAAAGGAGAATTAGAGACCAATATCCTTGATGAACATGGATGTAAAAATTCTCACCAAAATACTAGCCAATAGGATCCAACAGTACATTAAAAGGATTATTCACCATGACCAAGTGGGATTTATCCCTGGGCTGCAAGGCTGGTTCAACATCCGCAAATCAATCAACGTGATACAATACGTTAACAAAAGAAAGAACAAGAATCGTATGATCCTCTCAATAGATGCAGAAAAAGCATTTGACAAAGTACAGCATCTTTTCTTGATCAAAACTCTTCAGAGTATAGGGATAGAGGGTACCTACCTCAATATCATAAAAGCCATCTATGAAAAACCTACAGCGAATATCATTCTCAATGGGGAAAAGCTGAGAGCTTTTCCCTTAAGGTCAGGAATGCGGCAGTGATGTCCACTCTCGCCACTGCTATTCAACATAATATTAGAAGTCCTAGCCACAGCAATCAGACAACAAAAAGAAATCAAAGACATCCAAATCGGCAAAGAGGAAGTCAAACTCTCACTCTTTGCAGATGATATGATACTTTATGTGGAAAACCCAAAAGACTCCCCCCCAAAACTGCTAGAACTCATACAGGAATTCAGTAATGTAGCAGGATATAAAATCAATGCACAGAAACAAGTGGCATTCCTATACACCAACAACAAGACAGAAGAGAGACAAATCAAGGAGTCTATCCCATTTACAATTGCACGCAAAACCATAAGATACCTAGGAATAAATTTAACCAAAGAGGCAAAGGATCTGTACTCAGAAAACTATAAAGTACTCATGAAAGAAATTGAAGAAGACACAAAGAAATGGAAAAAAGTTCCATGCTCATGGATTGGAAGAACAAACATTGTGAAGATGTCAGTGCTACCTAGAGCAATCTACACATTCAATGCAATCCCCATCAAAATACCATCCACTTTTTTCAAAGAAATGGAACAAATAATCCTAAAATTTGTATGGAACCAGAAGAGACCCTGAATAGCCAGAGGAATCTTGAAAAAGCAAAGCAAAGCTGGCGGCATCACAATTCCGGACTTCCAGCTCTATTACAAAGCTGTCATCATCAAGACAGTATGGTACTGGCACAAAAAACAGACACATAGATCAATGAAACAGAATAGAGAGCCCAGAAATGGACCCTCAACTGTATGGTCAACTCATCTTTGACAAAGCAGGAAAGAATGTCCAATGGAAAAAAGACAGTGTCTTCAACAAATGGTGTTGGGAAAATTGGACAGCCACATGCAGAAGAATGAAACTGGACCATTTCCTTACACCACACACAAAAATAGACTCCAAATGGTTGAAAGACCGAAACGTGAGACAGGAGTCCATCAAAATCCTAAAGGAGAACACAGGCAGCAACCTCATCCACCTCAACCACAGCAACTTCTTCTTAGAAACATCACCAAAGGCAAGGGAAGCCAGGGCAAAAATGAACTATTGGGATTTCATCAAGATAAAAAGCTTTTGTACAGCAAAAGAAACAGTCCACAAAACCAAAAGACACCCGACAGAATGGGAGAAAATATTTGCAAATGACATATCAGATAAAGGGCTAGTATCCAAAATCGATAAAGAACTTATCAAACTCAACACCCAAAGAACAAATAATCCAATCAAGAAATGGGCAGAAGACATGAACAGACATTTTTCCAAGGAAGACATCCAGATGGCCAACAGACACATGAAAAAGTGCTCAACATCGCTTGGCATCAGGGAAATCCAAATCAAAACCTCAATGAGATACCCCCTCACACCCGTCAGAATGGCTAAAATTAACAAGTCAGGAAACGACAGATGTTGGCGGGGATGTGGAGAAAGGGGAACCCTCCTACACTGTTGGTGGGAATGCAAGCTGGTGCAGCCACTCTGGAAAACAGTATGGAGGTTCCTCAAACAGTTGAAAATAGAGCTACCCTACGATCCAGCAATTGCACTACTGGGTATTTACCCCAAAGATACAAATATAGGGATCCAAAGGGGTACGTGCACCCCAATGTTTATAGCAGCTATGTCCACAATAGCCAAACTGTGGAAAGAGCCAAGATGTCCATCGACAGATGAATGGATAAAGAAGAGGTGGGGGCGCCTGGGTGGCTCAGTTGGTTAAGCGACTGCCTTCGGCTCAGGTCATGATCCCGGAGTCCCGGGATCGAGTCCCACATCGGGCTCCCTGCTCAGTAAGGGAGCCTGCTTCTCCCTCTGACCCTCCCCCCTCTCATGTACTCTCTCTCTCTCTCATTCTCTCTGTCTCAAATAAATAAATAAATAAAATCTTAAAAAAAAATAATAAAAAAAAATAAAGAAGAGGTGGTATATATACAGAATGGAATATTATGCAGCCATTAAAAGGAATGAGATCTTGCCATTTGCAATGACGTGGATGGAACTGGAGGGTGTTATGCTGAGGGAAATAAGTCAATCAGAGAAAGACATGTATCATATGACCTCACTGATATGAGAGATTCTTAATCTCAGGAAACAAACTGAGGTTTGCTGGATTGGTGGGGGTTGGGAGGGATTGGGTGGCTGGGTGATAGACATTGGGGAGGGTATGTGCTATGGTGAGCACTGTCAATTGTACAAGACTGATGAATCACGTATCTGTACTTTTGAAACAAATAATGCAATATATGTTAAGGAAAAAAAAACAGAAGAAGATAGCAGGAGGGGAAGAATGAAGGGGAGTAAGTTGGAGGGGGAGACGAAACTATTAGAGACGATGGACTCTGAAAAACAAACTGAGGGTTCTAGAGGGGAGGGGAGTGGGGGGATGGGTTAGCCTGGTGATGGGTATTAAGGAGGGCACATTCTGCGTGGAGCACTGGGTGTTATGCACAAACAATAAATCATGGAACACTACATCAAAAAGTAATGATGTAATGTATGGTGATTAACATAACAATAAAAATTATTATAAAAAGAAAAAAGTGTCATTGGATTTGATTTTTTTTAAAAATCTGCTTCATATTCCCCCTCAAAGAGAATACAAAAAATTTGTTATTTCAAAGGCATGCATAATGCCTACTGTGTGCAGTACCCTTCTGGGTGCTGGCAATAGAGTGGAAAATTAGAACAGATTCAGCTCCCCTGAGGTATATAAGAACTATGAAAGACAAAGGTGCTGTTATTTTAATAATATAATAAATAGGTTTGATATAGTCAGGAATACCAGGGAAGGATTCCGGAGGAAATGACACTGGAATTGGGGTTTCTTGGTGGCCCTTCTGACTCTAAATTGTGTTATCCCCTAATCCCTGAAAGAGGACAAATGCCAAACACTTTGTGTCCCTTGGTGCTCATTTAAGGGAATAAAGAGCAGTTTTCAGTTTCCTTTGCCTCCTTCCCTTCAAAGCTTACAGGTTCTTTCAACAGACACACTCCACATTTACCTTGATTTTCTCCAATTTTCTCAGTTTGCAAAATGGCCACCTTCTGCTGATAGAGCAATCTCTTCACTGATTTTGAGGGGACAAGAATTATACCTACAGCTTCTTGGATCCAGCTTGGTAGCTATCTTCAGGGATAAGAAACTGAGCTACACCACCCTCACTCCGTTGTCTTTGGGGTTCATCTCAGTTTCCAGAATATACCCAGTGCTGACAAAGAAAATTCTTCCCCCTCACTGCCCTTCTTACAGTTTCAGGGATAGGAGCCGGATGGATCATATAATCAAATATTTCTAGGCTCCAGACAGTGAGACTAATTGTTAGACTAAAGAAAGGCAGACATACCACTTCATCACATACTTAAGCTGAGTGGAATATGCCATGGCTCAAAATTTTTAACTGATTCTAAAGAAGATTACAGATAGCTCTGAATAAACCACTAGTTCTCATTAAGTTGGTTAGGTGCTCAAAATACCCAACTTCTCACAATTTAAACTTGAATCTCTCCTGCCTATTCCAGCTTCCTTCTATAAGGTTCCCTTCAAGATACCTCTTTGACTATTGACTATATTTTCCCCCAAAATAGGAACAGAGGGGGAAAAGTAGTAAGGGAACTTTGTATTTTTTAACGCCTCAAATAATTTTGAGCCAAACTCTGTGCCCGGTACTTTGATAAGGATCTCATATTATCATAACCAGTACTTTTACCCTTAGATATTATTATCCCAGTCACTCAGAGGAGGGAAACAGGACTTCAGCCAATTCCCCAGGTCACCTACATACAGTGAGGTGCGGGTTACATCAGGGTCTATCTAGCATCGAAAGCTACACCCTTGATTCTCAGCATCCTGCCTGAAGTGTCACTTACATTTGCTTTCCACAATTTAGCATTTAATCTTGACTACAGGATTTGTCTCTAATTCATGTGCATTACCTTTATATTCCCCCCCCCCCGGAAGAAACTGAAGTGTCTAGAAAGCATCCTGTCTTCCTGGATACAGTCAGCCAGGCTATGATGAGAGGTTATTATGGAAGTACACAATGTGATGAAGGCGAGCAGAAACCAATCAGGAAATGATTCTGGAAGATGGTCATCCCTATTGGACAAGAAAACACACATCTGTTGGAATGCAGAGAATAAAGCAACTATGGTTCTTAGGATCTTCTGGGAGAACTTTGTCTTCAAACCTTTTTTTCTCATGTTATGGAACATATTGCATCTCATTGTAATACAGTTTTATTCAAAAATTTTCTGAACTGGGATCAATGGACTCCATCATTTCAATCAATAGGATTGTATGAATACTTTATACTCATCCAAATTCATACTAATAGTCAGCGAAGCAGTCTGATAGCTATAAAAATTATTTCAGGAAAATTAAGAAAATTAAAAAACCTGTTTTTCTTAGAAAGTAATTATTTAGCATACAGTATTTGAGTGTCGACTTTGTTTCTTTTCACCATTAGAAAATGATGAATAATTCCCCACAGTTGTCAATTCAGTCTTTCCCAGAAAACACCTGTGCCTCAGCTCAACTCTGCGCCAGGGTCATGAACTTGGACAAATTATAACACCTCTCTAAACCTGGGTTTCTTCATCCAAAAGATGGGGTGGTGACACCTCCTTTTCAGGGTTTTCCTAACTGTGAAGGATTATGGAATTTCTTACCTTCACATCTAACATTGGTTCAACGAATCTTAGCTGAATCTGAAACTTCTGATGGCAAACTTTAAGGGTTGGGTTTTCCAGTCATTTAGAATTTGCCTCTCAGCCCATCATTCTGAATGTGTTCATGCCTAGCATCAGTACCCCAGCATGCAAGGACTCTATGCGGAGTGTTTCGTTCACATGTAGTCAGAAGTAACAAAGCGGTGATTGGTTTTATGATGACACACACGCATGCCCACATGCACACCACATGTGACACAAATATTTTTTTGCTCCTTCCATGGGCAAAGTCTTACGGGCAATAAAAAGATAAACCAGCTATGCATCCTGTTGCCTGGCACTTAAAGTTAAACAGGGGAGATAAGAGACTAAATCAATGGAATGTAAGGCTGAAATAGAGAGGAATAGTTACAATTCATTGGACCTCTACTGTGCACTTGATATTTTTCATTTGGCATTTCTGTTTCAGAAATCAAACTTCCTGTTTCCTAAGGGGAACACTTTTTCTTCCCTTTCCTACATTCCTACCATGGCCAAAGAAAAAGGAATCTTCCCTGACCCTTGAATACTCTCAGAAGGACCGAGGAAGATGTTGAAGTATCAAAAAGGATAGTGAAGTATTGGGGAGTGTACTGAAGTACTGGGGAACAAGCTGAAGTAGTGGAAAGAATGCAAAAGTAGTGGGGAGTGTGCTCAAGTACTGGAGGGTATGCTAAAGTACTAGAGAGGACACTGGAGTACTGGGAAGGATGATGGAGTACTGTGGTATGTGCTGAAGTACTGGGGAGGATACCGAAATACTGGGGAGTGTGCTGAAGTACTGGGAAGGATGTTGAAATACTGGTAAGGATGCCAAAGTACTGGCGGTGTGCTGAAGTACTGGAGGGTATGCTGAAGTCCTGGGAGTATGCTGAAGTATTGGAAAGGATGCTGAAGTACTGAGTGGTATGCTGAAGTACTGGAGAGGACACTGAAGTACTCTGGCTCTGTGCTAAAGCTCTAGGGAGGATACTGAAATACTGGAGAGTGTGCTGAAGTCCTGGGAAGGGTGCTGAAGTCCTGGGTGGTATGCTGAAGTACTGGGAAGGAAACCAAAATACTAGGGAGTGTGCTGAAGTCCTGGGGGTGATGCTCCCACTTTCCATTCCCTTTCTTCCCACTTCCCTACCAAACAAAAAGTGTCTTATCCGTTGGACCAAGTTACCATTGGCTGCCTCAGAAAATCAAAGTCCACCATGCAGGTCTTCTTTGTCTTGCAGGTCTGTGAGGAAGAAGGTACATTCTCTTCGCCACCATGTAATCATGGCTCAGGGCTCAGGGTCTACCTCCAAATCTGCCTCTTTCTCTCTGTGGGGTTCTACTTCTGTCTGAGACTTTCGTCTGCAGTGTCTGCTGTGTGTATTCTGATGTTATCACCACTTGGAAGGCAACTCTGGGGACTGCTGAGTGGGCCAGTAGCTGCTGACACTTTCAATGTGCTGAGGTTTACAGAGGCCCAGGAACTGGGCTGTTTCTACACAGGGTGCTCACAGCAACTCTCTGAAGTGACTACGAATTCTCACTGCCCGGTGCATTTCTCTGAGTTCGCAGGTTCAGCATGCAGAGTGGAACGGTGCAATGGCAGTGATTAATGAAGTAGGATTCATAAACGGATAAGCAGAGTCACTGGCAAGGAGAGGAAATGCAAGAAGGGATGAAGAAAAGTGGAAACTCTGAACTTCTATCCTTATAAAACGTCTCGACAAAATAAGGTCATTGCTGCCCAACTTTTTGCTTCTCCGCAGACCTGTGACTACATTTTCTAGGTGAAGGTCAATTCCATTAAATACTTAAGCATTTTCTGAGCATCTATAGCATTTTCAACAAAGCTCTCCATGTGGGAGATGCAGACAGTAATGGAAAGAATCCTTGCGTGGTCTTCGGAAGGAACACTTTAGAGCCAGAGAGTTTGAGTTTGATTCTCAACTTTGTAATCTACAGCTGTATCACCTTGAAAAGGTTAATTTATGTTTCTGAATCTTGGCTTCATCTGTTAAATGAAGCAACAACACATTCTGCAGTGTGATCATCTACAACAGTATGCACCAGAGAATTAGCACCAGACCAGAGCTGCTGGTCAATAGAGGGTAGCTATGAAGATAATAAGTGCCTGAAGCAGAGTGGGTGCCTAACGCTCTCCCTCCATCTCTTGGGATGCTTGGGAAAAATCAGAATTGTTGGGTTTGCAGTTTGGCTTTGAATATGTAAAGTAAATATAGGAATAGAGATCAGGTAATAAAAAGTCAGTTTTGAATAACTCTCTATAGTTCACTGAACAATCCCACACCTGTTATCTTGATCCCCAGCACAATTTTATGAGATCAATAGATAGGATATAGCATATTTTTTAATTATTATTTTCAGGGGCTCAGAGAGCAGAAAGGCATTTTCCGGGATCACCATTTTAAAGGGGCAGAGCCAGGGGCTAAATTAATTCCATGATTTTTACCCAAAAGATCAATCCACGCAAGCCAACTGGATGTTCCAATTATACCTGTCCTGCTGTTCTGTGTTTAGATAGCCTAATGCTGAGTACTTGGAGAACTGTGTGGAGAGCGGTCTCTAAAGAATCAGGCTTGTTGGACACACTGCATCTTCCTTAGCTGACTTTGTAGAATCAATCACTTACTCTGCGCCTGAGGTCTGTGCAGGCAGCAGGAGACTGTGGCTGACAACATTAGCTCTTGACATGAGCAATAAGAGACCTTCCTAGAGCCCCAGGGACATGCCTCCCGCCTGGCCAGCTGGGCAGCCCCTGCCAGTGGCCTGAGAATGTCAGGCTTCTCATCCCACAGAGTCTGTGAGAGCGTGGCCCTGCTACCTCACGCTTCATTAACTGCACTTCTATTTTTGAATTCTGTTTTGTTTCCATTTGGCTTCAGAATAGAATCTCACCCTGGGGTCAGAGGTACTTGTGTCAGCAGCAGCCAGAAACCCATATATCTTCGTGCAGTGAGCATTTCTTCCAGGGCCCCACGGCCAACATGTGTTCATCTGGGTTTCCTAATGGAAGAGGGGATGACAATGGGGTGGTTTTTCTAAACCTTGTTGGGCATGATATTGCTTGCCTTCCTTCCTTCCTTCCTTCCTTCCTTCCTTCCTTCCTTCCTTCCTTCCTTCTTTTATGTTTTGTTTTTTTTTTTTTTACTTGTTTTTATTTAGTGAATGTTAACTCTATCCCATGCACCCTCCAGGTGCTGGAGTAAAAAGGTAAGGGGAACTTAACTTTATGAATATCCAACAGTTTGTGGAGGAAGACAGGTACCTCAAAACCAGTTATCACACAGTGTAAGCCTGATAACAGAGGTGCCCAGCATGTTACACAGATGCTCAGAAAAAGGAAGTCTCCACTCTCACCAGGGAGATCAGGAGGAATGGAGGACAGCAAGGCGTCCCGTCCAGATGGTGTGGGTGCAGGTGAGATGACTGGGAAGAAGAGCAGAGGAAGGTGGAGAGCAAACAGGGGGTCATGTGACCCAGGTTGAAGACCTGAGGCGTTAGCTTGTTGCTGGTGGTTTTATGGGGAAAAGGTGTCAGTGTGGACAGAGGATTGGCATGGGGTGAGCTAGGAGAGGGGCTCCTACAGACACTGGGATGATGTGAGTTGATGAGGATGATGTGAGTTGATGAGGATGATGTGAGTTCGTGAGGATGGGTGGACCAGAGCAGGGTTATTTCCCTTAGAGTCTTTGGACCCTGGAAAGGCTACCTTATTCCCCACGCCCTTAGGTATAATTCAGAAGAAATACAATATTAAAACAAAGTGGAAAAGATACATGGTGAAATTAAAATGGGTTTCTAGATTTGTTTTTTGAAATAGTTCTGTACAACTCAATTGAAGACAAACTTTTCTCCTTTTGTTTTTCGAATCCTGTTTGTAGCCCCTAGGCATAGGGTGAGGGGGTTGGCAGGCCCATGCAGGGGACTCACAGGGGACAAACCTCAATGTCACAGCCTGCCATTGGCATCCACAGCCTGGCCTCTGGGGACGTCTGAATGCACGAGGCTGTTGGAGGCTGTTGGAGGCTCATGGTGCGGCTGCTGTGTGAGGCTGGCATGCTAGCGCCACCAGGAGCTCGTGTGACATCTGTGCAGGAGCATATGCCACACGTGCGTGAGCCAGGTCAGCTCGGGTCATGGTGTGTCCCTAGCTGTTGTCACTAATCTGGCTGCTGGCTCACTCCTCCCTCTTGAAATAATTCCTTTTGCTTCACAGAATTTTTAGAAAAAGCAGGGTGGCACAGACAAGTTGGGGAGGGTGGCTAAAGAGGACACGGTGGGTGGAAAGGGGCAGGAGAACAAAAGAGCCTCACTGCCCTCCAAGGGGTCCCGTGCGGGCATCACAGTAAATCAAGACGCTGGCGCTCAGCCTTTGCAATTGTCTATTCATTTCCCTTGACAGGGGGGACGGGGCTATGTGTCCGGCTTCTCGAACTGCTGCCCTACCCGAGTTTCTGGCTCTCATTAGACAATCTGAGATAAAGGAAACACCATCCCCCTCTAGACCCCCCATGTCCTCCCAGGACTCTGCTTGGAGAACAGAATGAACCAGGGTAAGGCCCCAAAGCCCGGAGGCTTCCTTCCACTGCCCTTTCTTCTCCAGCGAGGTGACCATGGCAGAGGTGGCCCTGGTGGCACACGGGGAGGAAGAGGCAGCTTCATGGGCCACAGTGGTCCCGGGGAGATGTTCAGGGGTGGTCGTGGCGGAGACAGAGGGGGTTTCCGTGGTGGCTGGGGCATGGACCAAGGTGGTTTTGGTGGAAGAAGACGGTGGCCCTGGTGGGCCCCCTGGACCTTTGATGGAACAGATGGGAAGAAGAAGAGGCCGATGGGGAGGACCTGGAAAAATGGATAAAGCCAAGCGCCATCAGGAAGGCAGAGACCCGCCCTACTAGAGGCAGAGACCCGCAGAGCTGCATTGACTACCAGATGTATTCTTTTTTTTTTTAAAGATTTTATTTATTTATTTGAGAGAGAGAAAGTGAGAGAGAGCATGAGAGGGGAGAGGGTCAGAGGGAGAAGCAGACTCCCCACTGAGCTGGGAGCCCGACGTGGGACTCGATCCTGGGACTCCAGGATCGTGACCTGAGCTGAAGGCAGTTGCTTAACCAACTGAGCCAGCCAGGCGCCCCCCGGATGTATTCTTTAAACCAGAAAATGTTTTAAATTTATAATTCCATATTTATAATGTTGGCCACGACAGTATGATGATTCCTTGTCTGTACTTTAGTATTTTTCACCATTTCTGAGGAAACATTAAAACAAGTTAAATGGTAAAAAGTAATAATAAAATAATAATAATAAATTTTTTAAAAAGCATTTCCCTGCCCTGGAAATAATAATAAATTTTTAAAAAAGCATTTCCCTGCCCTGGAAACTTCACCCAGAGGTGGTAGAGTTGCTGGTTAGGACTGAGTCTCTACTTCACCATCCAACCTGCAAGGAGACCAAAATAAGCATTTGTTGTGTTAAAGCCACTGAGGTTTCCAGCTTCTTTTTGCTCTGGGGGTTGTCACTAGACCACAAGCTATCTTAGCATCATTAATGCAACAGGTCAAAATAAGTGCTTTATAAATGATTGCTTGAGTCCTAAAATCAGAATATCAATTGCCATCAATTGTCCTCAGACCAATGAGTAAGCGGAGATGACTTAGTTTTTTAGGCTAACAAGGGCTGTGTGAACATGAAGCACTCCTTTCAGGAACGCAGCTGCTGAAGGCTGGTGCACTGTCTATTTTAATACCCATAACTCCAGATGATGCCATCTCCCTGTGCATGTGAGGGGCCTGAGCTTCAAAGAGTTCCAGAGTCTGTGCAACTAGTTAAGTGCCGGGGTCCAGATCCCCAGCGCCTCCTTCAATGTGAAGTCCAGACTGATCACCAACCCGTCTGCCACAAAAGAGGATGCTTCCATGGCACTGTCACTGCTTTGGGTCATCAGGAGTGTCAGCTTTGTGCAAGGAAGGGAAGCTCACACATGAAGCAAGTTTCCAGATCAAAATGTCCCCATTGTGTAGAACGTTTTGATGGCTGAAGTTTTCCTGTGAAAGCCATGTGCCCCACAGGGCCCCATAGCCCCCTCTCTCTCTGGGGAGAGTCCTACATTCTCAGCAGAAGTTTCTCAAGTAGTTCAGAAGCAGCTATCACCAGACTATTGTCTGGGGCCCCCGTGAGGGCACTGTGAGCATGCAACTCAGCAAAGACACCCCACCTGACAATCAATGGATGGGGCCAAGTGGGGGAAATCTGCAGGGGCAGCCCCAATCTGACTTGCAAGTATTCTATGAGCTGAAACCTCTGCACACTGAATGAGCCTGCTTTGATGTTACCTGGGTGCCCTGCATGGGTTTCTGCATGCGTCCACATGGCATGGGTTTGAGACGATAAATGATCAATTCACAAATATTTGTCAGGTGATCACCCTGACCCAGGCTCTAGGCTAGGACCTGAGTTAGAAGGCTGAACACTTCCTCAAAACAAGACAGATATGCTCCTGCCCCTAATGAAGCTTTCAGCCTCAGAGAAAACAGGCACAAAACTAATAATTACACCAAATATGAATGTCACGAGATTCAGGGAGTCAGAGTTGAGTAGTTTAGAATTAGTTTCTGAGTCAGCCTGCCTTACTCAGACCCCAGTCCCAGCTCCCAACAGCCACATTGCCCCAACGCTCTGAACCTCAGATGCTTTGTATGTAAGACAGAGATAACACAACCACTTCCTTTATAATGCCGCTATGAGGAGCAGGGTGATGATTGAAGGACATGGCCCTGAAGTGGCTACTGCATAGTAAGCCCTCAGGACATATTAGCTATTAATCACTTTGTTACTATAATCAAGACACTTGGAGAGCTACACTAGTGTATACCAGAGTAATCCTAGTCAGTGCAGTCAGGAAAGTCTTCCAAAGAAATAACATTGAAAGTAAGATCTGGAGAAAGGCTGGGATTAGCCAGGTGGAGAGTTCTGGAAATGTCTCCCAGAGCACTCCAAGTAGAAAGACTGGCATGAACAACCACCTCACGCACCAAAAAGAATATTGGTACAAATGAAAGTGTGTCAATGTGGCCAAAGAGGTCCTGTAGAGAGTACATGGAGTGGTCAGTATGGGCAAGGGTGTGGAAGGAATGTGAAGCTCAGTTAGGGCCATCAGAACATATCCTAAGTACAAGACGAGTTCCTAAAAGGCTACACACTTGCTTTACCTAGTTGGGACCTGATACTGGAGGCTGCTTATTCCTGACTTGAAGAACTTTGTCTCTCATGTACTCCCTTAGTAAATAGTGTCAGTATATCTCCAAAACAATTATCCCGACATTCTGCCAAGTCCCATTTTTCCATGACCATGAACTTAGCACAAGTCCTGTCTGCTCTTCTCTGGACTTCCCACTTTCCCTCCTACCACCCTGGACCCCCAGCAGCTTAATACCCTACATTCGGCAACCACAGTAATCTCCTAAAACATAATCAGTTTATGTCATCCCCTGCTTAAAACTGCCTAATCATTTTCCTTTTTGCTTAGGAAAAAAATTCTGAAATCCTTACCATGCTCTCCACAGTGTGACATAAACTAGAGTCTCCTTTTTAAATCATTTCAGCTTCAATTCAAAAACCTGCTTCTCAGAAGATTTTTTCTGACAACTCTAGGTAAAACTTCTCTGTATCTTCCCTCCCCCCACCAAAAACAATTAACAACAACAAAACAACAATAATAATAGTATCATTGCTCTTTATACATAATTCCTGCTATAATTTTAAGAGATTTTATTAGTACCTGAACATATCTCCTATATTCATTTGTCCTTGTGCTTCTGTTTGTTTTCCCTCTCAAGAAGATAGATTCTCTTGGGCAGGCATTTTGTCTAATCTGCCACTGTGTCCTCAGCACATGGAATTTATGATGCTCATTAGAGAGGAAATTTTGGTTTGGATGCCCACTGAGTGGGTGTTTCTTCCAATTCTTTCAGTCAACATTTATGTTCCCAAGTCAATTTGTTCATCTTTACCCTAGATTTTAACCCCTATGTACCACAAGATTGCTAGACAATGAAGCTGAGATCATTCCAAATCCCAGACCCTTAGATCTGAATTCATCTGGTTATTACCACTGCTACTAATCACCACCACCATCACCATCATCATCATCATCATCACCATCATCAGCATCACCATCATAATCACTACCATCATCACCACCATCATCATCATCACCATCATCACCATCATCATCATCATTATCATCATCACTTTATCATCACCATCATCATCATCATCATCATCATCACCATCATCATCATCACTATCATCACCATCATCACCACCATCATCACCATAATCATCACCATCATCACCATCACTATCATCCCCATCATCACCACCATCATCATCACCATCATCAGCATCACCATCATCACCACCATCATCATCACCACCATCATCACCACCATCACCATCACCACCATCATCATCATTATCATCATCATCACTTTATCATCACCATCATCATCATCATCACCATCATCACCATCATCATCATCACCATCATCATCATCATCATCAATCTTCATCAGCACAATCAATAATACCATCATATACTAGTTGCTGCCCCTATCAAACATATTTCAGATGCCAGACACTCTGCTATTTTTTCATTTACTTCTTACAATGAGAGCAGGTTGACACCATTTTCTTTATTTTCAGATGGAGAGGGGGGCTAAGAGCACAGAAAGTTCAAATGACTTGTTCACGTGGCTAATATGTGGGGGAGTGTGTTTCAAGCCTAGGTCTGCCTGAGCCCAAATGTGATGATTTCCACAAGGCAATCCTGCCTCCAGATCCTCCCATCTCATGAACATTGGCTGGGTCTCTAGGACTCCAGCTCATCACCACACTTTCAATTTTTTAAAACTCATTTCATCCTATTCTTTCTTTCTGCAAAGACTGTGCCTTGGAATAGACTTGATTCCTGTCCTGTTAGCCACCCTGGACAGTGTCCTCATGCCTCTTATCATGAAGCCCTAAAACCATGTTCATTCCAGTTCTCATCCCAAGTGGGGACACGTGAGAATATGTTTGTATCACTGGATTGATGAAATTAAATGATAAAGACAAACTCACTGAAGGACTCTCAGTGTCCACGTGTGGTTTTTGTTGTCCACACTAAGTGCCTACTGTCTTCATTTTAATGCAAAAGATTGAGCCCAGATAATCCAATGTCTTGATGTGCACATCCCTCACAGCCAGCAACTGGCAGGACTGTGTTTGCCAATTCCCTTGCAAAGATTCTTTAATAGAAATTAAGAGAACTCCTTGAAATGAGGGTGATGGGACGGAGCCTTCAGCTCTCATCATGTTAATCACATCAGAGCCCAGTACATTAAGCCATGCTTCTGGAATTACACAAGAAGCTGAAGAGCTGAAGAATTTGAGTTAAATCTTTGACATCTCAAAGAAAAAAAATAGTCAGGAAATATGCCTCACATTTTCTCTCCCTTGTCAGACAAATGGTATTCTGTTGATCTTGTTTTTGAAATATCTTGCAATTCAAGCTATTAGAGAGAGAAAACACTTATTTGTCATCATTTTCTTGAGATGCTTAGATGTGCACTGTCAAGGATGATTTTTCAGACATAATCCAGACACGTGAGAATTGCTATTTGTGTTAATTAGTATGTGACAGCTCAGATTTCTCCAGAGGGCTTCCTAATTCTGGTGACTTATTTAAAGCAGGGAGCAATGAATCTATTGCACAGTAGGTGGGATACAGGCCTAACATTTCCTCTGTCGCACCTCTTGTCCTAAGTGGTTTCATGTTTATCTCAGATATGGTCAAGTGTGTTTGTATCTGGTTAGGCTCCTTTCTTAAGGCCTATACAGGCTGTCTCTTATCTGAAATTTTGAAATCCAAAATTCTGAAAACTGAAAGTTTTTTCTATGTTTTTGGCAGTAAAATGTTAGCTGACTCAACATGAGGCTCTTTATAGTCTTTATGTATCCCATTAGTGTGAATAGCTTTGTGGTTCACTGCAGAAATATTCATTTATTTGCTGTCCCTGACCCCGCTGAAGACACAACCTTTCTAAAATGAGAGAAGAAAGAAGAAAGAAAGAAAGAAAGAAAGAAAGAAAGAAAGAAAGAAAGAAAGAAAGAAAGAAAGAAAAGAAAAGAAAAGAAAAGAGGGAGGGAGGGAAGGAGGAAGGAAGGAAGGAAGGAAGGAAGGAAGGAAGGGGGAGGGAGGGAGGGAGGGTAGGGAAGGGAGAATTCTAAAGCATATCAGGCCCTAAGGCTTCTGGATATGTGACTGGAAAATTGAGTCTACACTGATTACACTGCATGGATGTACGTGTAGTTGTCATCAGTACTAATCCTGAGTTCAATGGGTATATTGATAAAGAATGGCCAACTTGGGTTAAAAAACACAACCTTGCCTTTGCTCCCTATGAAACTTCTCCTCCCCTCCCGGTTCAACACAGAAGACCTCCTCTGGTCTTCATTATGAAAAGATGTCACCATATGCCAAATCCCAAATTCACTCCTCTATGATGCCTTCCTTATTTCCCAGATATAACAATCTACTCTGTTCTCCAGGAGAGCAGTGCAGCGACCTTTATCACATTCAAACTTGGAATTATAATTAATTGCATGTCTCCCCTCCCCGACTGTAGAGCTTACTCATTCATTCATTCATTTATTCATGCAATTATTCAAGTTTTAATGCCAGGCTTTATGCTAAGTACTTTTATATATTTTTAATTAATCATTGCAAAAGCCTTTAACATACTTATTAATGCCTCCATTTTTTTTCCTGGAAGAAAAATTGAAAACAAGCTCAGGAAGTTTACACAATGGTTTAAGGACATAGAACTAGTGAGTTGTAGAGTTAGGATTTAAACCTAGGTCTTTGTAACCCCAAAGTCATGTTTTCTGGATATTCCACAGTGTTTGGGGGACATATCATCTTATTCTTTGTTTTGTTTTGGTCACACTACAGCACACTATTCAAGTGGTTTTAAATAGGTAGTTAGGTATATTGTTCATTTTTTTCCCCATTAGGTGACTCAGAGCACCTCCTAACTCTGCCTGATAGAGTTAAGGAATTATGTCTTGGCCTTAGTTTTTACCTACTATTTCCTCTACAGACCTTATTTGTTGAAGTTTCCTTTTTTATGCATGCTCCAAAAGAAAAGATGCTATCTAAAATCCCTGCCACTTAAACACAAGAGAACATATTATTTTTGGTTTGAGAGCTCTCTTTACAACTGGCTGCCATAGCAATCAGCCAAGAAAGTAGGGCCCCAGACCTGCTGGGCCCAGCACTCCCACCTCGGATGCTATGGCACAGTGACTGCGAATCTGTGGTCTGCCCTCCAGAGGCAGTTAAGAAAGGGAATCTGAAGCTGGGCTACATTCCTGGAAATGACACACTAATCTATGGCCCCTGGCTTCAGTTAATCCGACCTGATTCTTAAGGTGTGGCTACTTCCAAAACTTCTCTTGAAATTTTCTTTTTTTTTTTTTTTTCCTCAGCATTATATAATGGGACTCATCCTTGTTGATATGCATAGTGGTGATTTATTCTGCTTCACCGCTTGGCATTCCAATGCAAAAGTATACCATGATTAATTCATTCATTTTACAGTCAGTGTGTATCAGGTTGTTCCTAATTTTCTCCCATTCCTTCATCTACCTATATATTTATTTATTCAACAAATATTTGTTGAAAGCCTATCTGTGCCAAACATTGTTCTAGGAACTTTGGAAACAGCAGCAAACAAATGGCGTATTGACTGCATGGAGCTTACATTCTAGAGTAAGCAAGCAAACAAAAATAAACATGGGTACACTGTATGTCAGGTGTGGAGAAAAATAAAGCATAAGGACTATTGGGCATGAGATGTGATGAACACCGGGTGTTAGAGGCAACTGATGAATTTTTGAGCTCTGTATCTGAAACTAATGATAGCTAATTGAATTTAAATTAAAAAAAGGATTATTGAGGTTGAAGAACATAGATATTTTATATGGCATGGTGAGGGAAATCTTCACTGATACGGCGACCCTTTGTGTGAAGACCTAAATCAGGTGCTTTCAGGAGAAAAGGATTCCAAACAGAATGCAAAGGCCTTAAGTAAGTAGGGTTTGGGAATATACGAGACATGGGCAGTGGACCATGGTGTCTGTGTGAGGGTGACTGAGGGAGAGGGAGCAACTGAGATGAGATGAGAAAAAAGGTGACAAGGAAGCTACTCATGGAAGACCCTGGGAGCCAAGAGAAAGATCTCTGCTTCTGTTCTAAGTGGGATGGGAAGTCCTTGGGGAGATGTGATCAGCGGCATGATCTGAATTACTATTTAGCAGAATCCCTCTGGCTGCTGTGTTCAGTGTGGACATTCCAAGAGCCAGGGATGAATCCAAGAGCCTGGTTGGGAGTTGACTGTGAAAATCAAGTTCAAGGATGATGGTGACTTGTATCACTGCAGTGAGAAGGATTCCAATTATATAAATATAGTAGTAGATTGATGTCGTAGGGGGTTTGATGTTTCCTACCTCCCTGTGCCTATGCTGACACTGACTTTGGGCTTGACAGATGATTTATTTTGGCCAATAAGACAGTAGCAAATTGAAGTAAATAGGAGATTGAAAAATTGCTTTTTGTCACCATGATATCAAAATGCCTGGACCAGTCTGCCTGAGGGATGTGAGAGATGTGGAGTGGCATTGAGTCCTCAAGCCAACCAACGCTAGCTACCAGCCAACCACAAGCACACGAGAAAGCAGAAAGAAGCCAAGACAGGTCCAAATAATCGGAACTGCTCCGCTGACCTGCAAGCTGGTGTAAAATAGTAAGGGATTATTGCTTTAGGTTTTGAAGTAGTTTGTTATGCAGGATTAGCTCACTGATGTTCATATGATGAAGGCAGACCAGGTAAGTCCACGTGTTGATGGGAATTTGACAATTCTTTTCTGTTTACTTCCAGGTATTCATAGAAACAGAAGGTAAGGTCAATGAGCTGAGTCATCCTACCCAAAGGTAAAAAAGCCAGGGTATAGAGGGGAGGGGGGTGGGGGGAAGGGTTAGCCTGGTGATGGGTGTTAAAGAGGGCATGTTCTGCATGGAGCACTGGGTGTTATATGCAAACGATGAATCATGGAACACTACATCAAAAACTAATGATGTAATATATGGTGATTAATGTAACATAAAAAAAAAAAAAAGCCAGGTGTGTATTCAGCCCTTCTGCCCATCATCGGCTGTGGCTTGTTCCCAGGGGAGGTGCTCCATGACATTCTGCTGCCTCTGCCCTGCTTGGGGGGGATCATGTTCTGGCTGGCAAGGCCTCAGCTGAAAAATCCCAGGTACTTGCAGAAGGAAGGCCGCAGGGTAAGGAAATGATGAGTGGCGGGGACCAGATAGCTAACAACTGCTGCCATAAATGAATGAGGTGGCACTGGAATTTAAGATAGGATGGAAGGTACAGCCAACTTCACCGCAGTTGCATCATACATATTATTACCAAAACACACATCATTAAAAACAAACAAACAAACAAACAAAAAACAATATGTAGGCGGGAGAAAGAATCCATATTGAACTGGAGAACATGACAACTTATAGGATCATGTGTTCGACTATCTTCCCTGAAGCTTTATTTTTTTTTAAGATTTTATTTATTTATTTGGGATTGAGAGAGAGAGAGAGAGTGAACAAGCAAAGAGAGGGACAGAGAGAGAAGGAGACTCAGGCCGAGCAGAGAACCCAATGCTGGGCTCAATCTCAGGACCCTGGGATCATGACCGAGCCAAAGGCAGATGCTTAACTGACTGAGCCACCCAGGTGCCCCTCCCTGATGCTTAAAAAAAAAAAGCAAAAACAAAAATAAAAACAAAAACAAAAACCAGTCTGCAGTACAATGTTTTTTTGCAGTGAGGGAACGAGGCCAAATGACCTCTCTAGTTTCCTGTGTGAAGAGCTTCTGAAATGTTGAATAAGCTAAACAAGATTTGCTTTGTATAGGTAAAGGAAGAAGGTACTTAAGAGGACCTATAAATCAAAGTCCCTCATTTTTTTATTCATTATGTTTGGTTTTAATATCATGTGTTTCATTGCAGGTTTCTTCTACATTGTTTTTTATAACAGTTTTAATAGCCCCGCTATCAATGTCAAGCTCCCCTTATTTCAGATCTCACACTCAGTCACTGTGGAGCTTGGATAGTTTGCAGATATACCTCCCTGGACTCAAAAGTCCCCCATGAGGATTATCCAAGTTCTATTTTCCAATAAGACAAAGGGCTTCTTCCCTCTTTTCTATGTTTTCTATTTTTATTTTTCTATGTTTTAACTTTCATTAAAAAACCACATAAATGTAGTATCTTCCCCATTTCTCAGTGCACAGCCCAGTTCAGCAGTGCTAAGTGCATACATCCTGTTGTGCAACCATCACCACCATCCATCGATAAAAACTGTTCATCTTGCAAAACTGAAACTCTGTACCTTTTCAATAATTACACTGCATTTCCCCTCCCTCCAGACCCTGGCAACTGACACTCTACTTTTCATCTCCATCAATTTGATGACTCTAGATATGTCATGTAAGGAGCATCATTACTGTACAATATTTGCTTTTTGTGACTGCCTTGTCTCACTTCACATAATGTCCTCAAGGTTCATCCACCTGCTAGCAGGTGTCAGAATGTCCTCCCTTTTTAAGGCTGAAGAGCATTCCATTGTAGCGATAGACCACATTTTGTGTATCCATTCACCTGTCAGTGGATACCTGGCTTGCTTCCACCTCCTGGCTACTGTGAACAGGTGTACAGGCCCTCATCTTTCCCCTGGGGAGACAGAATCTTAGCAATATGGATTTAACTTACTTGCTGGTTCAAAGGGCTTGGACTTGGGCTCTGATCCAGGTTGCCTAAGTTGAAAGGTCAAGTGATATGATTTTACTTGCAACCTTCCTCTGCTCAGGACCAAGCCCTCTGAGAGCCAATGGACATAGTGAAGTGTGTAAGACAGACACAGCCCTTGTCCTCCTCGTGTTCTCATTCTGCTGAGGGAGAGACAATAAGCTGGAGAACAAAGTTACAGATTATGATATATTCTATGAAGAAAAGATGATGAGATTCTCGGAGAGAGTCACTAGTGAGCAAGGGCCTGTCCAAGGGCTTGGTCCTGAGCAGAGGTCCAAAGGATAAGAAGGAGCCAGGCAGGAGAGAAGGTGGAGAAAAAGCCATCCAGGAAGAAGGGGCAGAAGTGATGCCCCTGAGCTGGAGCGGGCTTGGCCTGCTGAGAAGCCCACATGTGAGCCATGTGTCTGTGGAGTCTACTGAGCAAGGATAGGAGTAGATGACCTGAGGATGAAGAGGCAGGGCAGGTGTGAAGTCGTGATGCAGCTATACTGAGGATTTTATTCTAGGAGCACCAGGAAGCATTTGAAGGGATTTGAGCATCAGAGTGCTATAACCTGGTTAAGTTTACTTCTCTGACTCTACTACACTGTTTCAATAATAATCCCCATCACTAGCTTTGACTGTGTGCTCACTATAAGTCAGATACTGGGTTAAGCTTACAGTGACTTATTCTTATAACACTTCTAAAAACCTACTATTGTCTGAGACACAGAGAGGTGAGCAATTTGCCCAAAGTCACACCGCTTATGATTAGTAGAGGTAAAATCCAAACTTTTGACATTAGATTTCAGTGACTATCCTCTTAGTGAAGAACAAGTCCATGAAATATCTTGATACAAATCTGTTTGGATTTAGTTTTCCATTTGTTTATTCTCCAAAGGCCTAGTGCACAGGGCTTTCTAGACAGTAAAGACTCAATGCCATCTTATAATGGTGACTCCATTTGGCTGTTATTGTGTTCAGTCCTCTCCGTAGCCCTTTGAAGTAACAGATGTGAAACAAATATCACAGTGCTAGATGTCAGGTGGGCAGAGGGGAACGCCTCCTTCAACACCTGACACTTCCCTCCAGGTGCAGGCAGGACCTTGGGCGTCATGCCACTGAGTTCTCTTCCTCATGTGTCCTTCACTGCTGGTCTGGGGACATCTAGAGACATATAATTGGCATGGACACAAAGAGAACCTGGAGCCTGCCTGACTTGTGCATTTTCTCTTCTCTGCTTGGGAGCTGGCTGCCGACAGATAGTTGGAGGCCTGGAAGACTCTTGGACCTGCAGAAAACTTGGCAACAGAGTCTGAGGGAACAGAGCCTGATCCAGGAGTCTGGTGACCAGGGAGTGAGACTGGCTCATTCCCAGGATCTGGGTTAGAAGCCTAACAGTCTGGATCCATAAGCTGAGTCCTGCAGCCTCCCTCTGCTGAGGGTAAGGGGGATATTTTGACACTTCTGTCCTGACCTAGATTTGTTTTTCTCATTCCTCGGCTGGTTTAGAACTTAGACAGGAAAGAGAGGTCTGGCATTTACTGCCCTCCTCCAGCACTAGACAACCACAACACTAGACATATAATAGTGACTCCGTAATTTTGGGTCACTTCTATTTTTCAGGGAGGTCCAGGGACCCCCGTGGAGTCAAGCAACTCATCAATGACATTTGAGATTTGAGCTCATATCTGTCCTCTGTGCCCCAGGGATTTATGAACCAATGAATGAGCAGAAACATGGAGAGTGCCTGCTGTAAGAGACCCCCACCAGTGCCGACCATGACAGCGCACGTCTCGGGAGGGTTTTTCAGACATGGAGACATCCCCGCCGAATTCCAGCCGTTTTCAGCAAAGCAGTGGCACCTCCAGCTATGCCTCCGATAAGCTGGGTGCCTGGCTCTGGAAACACAGCTCCCCCAGCTACTCTAGCCAAGAGCCATAATAATAGCTTCAGGCACCGCTGCCATGTGTCGGATCTGCTATCAATAATTCAAGTAGCCAGAGAAGCCAAGTAGCCGCTGTTTTGCAAAAACACCACTCTTGCTTCCAGCACTTCAGCCTTCCGTGGTCTTGTTGGGGCAACTGCTTCCTTGTCAGGTGGGAAGCAGACACACTGAACCAGGAATGGTGTTTTCTCTCCTGCAAGAAATAAGTAAGAATAAACACCCCCAAGGGTAGAAGACATCAGATCACACCGTAACATCATCCAAAGGTCAGAAGGTGGAGCCAAATGTCAAATGCTGGGAGGAAAGGCCACTGTTGTGCTGTGCGGGTCTGTGTCTCCCCCAGGACCTACTCTCAGAACCTTCGTTACTGGAGGAAGATCACGGCCTTAGGAAAACCTCCTTTGCCTTCATCTCTTGACACTGTTTTACTCTTCTTCTCTTTTATAACAGAAGAAATAGGAAATAGGTCCCATCTTCTTATTAATCTTTGGACATTGGTTAAAATAAATGCTTTCACCATTTTTTTTAAGATTTTATTTATTTATTTGACAGACACAGCGAGAGAAGGGACACAAACAGGGGGAGTGGGAGAGGGAGAAGCAGGCTTCCCGTGGAGCAGGGAGCCCGATGCGGGGCTCGATCCCAGGATCCTGGGATCATGACCTGAGCCGAAGGCAGACGCTCAACGACTGAGCCACCCAGCGGCCCCAGTGCTTTCACCATTAATAAGAAGTGAATGTACAAACTGTTGTCTGATTACATTTTATAAATTTTTATTGGAAGAATAAAGTGAGGCCAGAGATTAGGTTTGTAATGATAGTCTATTTCTACAGTAATTAAAATAAGACAATAACATGTACATGTGTTTATGCTGGCATCCAACTGTCTGTCTTCAGCATAGCTCATGTCACGATACGTTACTCCATATAACCTGCCATGACTTTGAATTTTGTAAGATAAAGTGCTGAAGTCATGGTTCACAGTGCCTTGAATCTTCTCAACCTTTTTATTGTATTTCCACTACCATGGGCAAAAATCCCAATAGTTCATTCTTGAGCAATCTTCAGAGTATAACACACAAGCTTTTTTTAAAAAATCTGATTTCAACGTATCATTCTACACTCCTCTTCCAAAATTTCTCCCCCTTCCCCATATTCTTCCCTATTGGACACCCTCAGAGCAAGAAAAGGGTCTGTAGCCAAGCGGTGTCTAGGATCTCAGGTGTCTTTACTCAGACACCTGGACTGGAATACCTGGGGCCCCTTAGGCCTCTCTCTCTCCCTCTGTCTCTCTCTGTCTCAGTCTTTGATCTCTCTATAGGATGGTTATGCTATTTGTCCATTTGGTCTTCCCTAATCTGGCCTCAGGAGTCACATGGTGTCATGTATGCCACATACTGTTAGCCCATGAAACCCCAAAGCCTGTTCAAGGGGCAGGACACATTTTTTGCCTCTTGATGGAAGGTGTGATGATGAATGCCTGGGTGTGTTCTATCCATTTACTGAATACCTTCCATGTTCAGATGTTACACCTGACCTGTAATGATCCTTTTTAACCCTCCTAACAGTCTCATTACAGAGACTGGTTACCCATTTTGTAGAGGAAAATTGAAATGTAGAGCAGTTAGATAACTTCACTGAGCTAGGAAGTGATAAATCCAGGACTCAAAGCCAGGTCCATCTCCAGATTCTTGGGTGTACCCCTCCCACCTCACCATGCCTACTGCATTGTGGGTTCTCAAACCATACCTGGTGAATGAATGAATGAATGAATGAACATTAGATTTCAAATCCTGTAAGCATTCTATACTGCTGAACACAACTTAAACATCACAAACTTCTCTCCTAGGCTCTAGACTCTGTTTTTATACTTCCAAATGCAAACCTGGATCATTGATTTATTCATTCATTCACACAAGTATATCTCCAACATGAATCTATCTTAGACTTACTATGATTCAGATATTTTTCCAGATGCTAAGGAAAAGCAGTGGACAAGCCCAGTGGTCACTGTCATCATAGAGTTTACCTTGCAGAAAGAACAACAGTTAAAGAGACAATGACCTGATGGATTAATGAATCACAGTTGTGATAAATATTACGAAGGGTTATCTTAGGATTGTGATCTAGAATTGCTCTCCCCAAGCAATGACACCCTTACCAGGAGTTTCACTATTAGAAAGACAAGATGGTGCCTCCAATGTCCTGATTGGACCACCTTTGCTTATGATGCCAGAGTCCAGTCAGCTGGGGTTGACCAGATCTCTTGGGGGTAAAGGTTTGTAATGGTGCTGTGGGTGTCTGCTCTGTGGTTGGTCATGTCATTAACAGACTGTGATTATAGTGATTATACAGATTATAGTGTGATTATAGTGTGGCGATCAGGCTAATTGATCATTGGTTAAAGCACAATTGCTAAAATTTGGCCCCAGTGACATTTGGGTAGGATAATTCTTTGTTGTGAAGACTGTCCTATGCATTGAAGGAAGTTTAGGATACCCAAGGCTTCTACATCCTATAAGCCAGTAGCACCAGCCTCCAGTTGTGACAATCAAAAATGTCCCCAGCCATTGTCAAACAGCCCCGGTGGACTAAAGTGTTACCAGTGGAGAACTACAGGGTTAAAAGCAAACAGACACTGATGCAAGCCCAAGGACTTCTGCTTCCTAGTTGTTGGATCTTGGAGAAGTCACTCCGTCCTCCAACACCCTGTGACAGTATCTGTAAAATTGGCTTATGCATAAGTGGGTTCCTCACAAGGTTTTTACAAGAACTGTCATAATTTTCACTAACAATTTATTAAATGCTTATTACAATCTAGGCACTGTTTTTTTTTCTGAATGTATAAATTTGTAGATGATTTATTAAACTTAAATTTTCCTGAAGTAGAATAATATAATCCAAATACTCAGCTGAGCATGATGTACCCTTACTTCAGTCATGACACATGTCATGATAAATTTTTTAAAAAATCATGCCCAAAGCGTATTTTAAAAGCAAATGTGAATGATTTCGCTGTGTGATATTCTAGAACTATGCTGTCCAATACAGTGTTCACCCAGCCACATGGAGCTATTTACATTTAAGTTCATCTAGGCACTATTTTAAGTTTTTGCATATTAACTCACTGAACCCCACAGAAATGTCATGAGGAGAGTATAATGACTTATCTCCATTTTATAGTTGAGGAAACCAAGAGAATTTAACCTTATAATCTGTGGTCTACAGTGTTTTGTGGAGATGACACTCTATTTTAGCCACACTGTGCACCAATGTTGCTTGTCCCAAATGGCCATTGCTCACCTCACAGATAAATCCTCAAGAGTTACAAAATTGGGGCGCCTGGGTGGCTCAGTCGGTTATGCATCTACCTTCAGCTCAGGTCATGATCTTGGGGTCCTGGGATCGAGCCCCACAAAGGGCTCCAGCAGGGAATCTACTTCTCCCTTTCCCTCTGCTCCTTCTCCCCCACCACTACCCATGCTCTCTCTCTTTCAAATAAATAAAATCTTTAAAAAAGAGTTACAAAATGGATTTTTGGACATAAAGTAAAATAACACATTAAAAGGAAAGCTAACAATTACAGAATATGCTCTCTGTTCTTTGAACCATATTACGTGTTGAAAATCCAGGGGTGAACAAGAGCCAAGCCTTGCCCTCAAGGCTCTCAAAGTTCCAGTGACCCCACTATTTGGAAGGCTCCAACTCTCTCCACTGCACTGCAGAGGTCCTGGAGGCCATGGATACCAACAGGATCCTCTGTCCTAAAGGTGGTCCATCAGAAGGAATCTGAGAACACACACGATCCCCCCACTACATGATGACTGTCTGCAGTCTTGAGAAAGAGTTGGAGGAAACGGAGTCTGGAGGCAGGCAGGTCCACAAAGGAGCTGTTCTTATGCACCAGGGCAGAAGGCAAGCCTCGGCTGGAGCACTGACCATGGGAATACCAAGTGGAGGATCTTACAACCTGTGTGATTTGGAAAGGCAAATGTTTTTGAGTCTCAGTTTCCCCATCCACAAAGTCATGATAATGGTACCAATTATCCAGATGTCTTAACAATTAAACAGGACCAATTCAGATAAAACATATAACACAGGACAATGGTGAATTTCTCAATAACTTTCAACTACTCTAACAATTACTGTGAAGCAATGAGCACAGAGTAGTTCTGAGAAACTGGTGGCATTTTCTTGCCTAGTGATCTTTTCTAGTGCTTTCAACCTCTTTCTTACTGCCCTGAGGATAATGTTATTGCAAACGTTGACCCAATAAAGATGCACGGAAACCTCTTTTTATACACCGAAGCAATGCAAAACAAAACAAAATCCAAAAAGGCAAAGCAATTCTCTTTCATGTTTTGCAAGTTCCACCGGGATTTCCTTTCCAAACGAAGATATTCTATTTCTATTCCAGGAAAATAAGATATTGAAAATAAGAAAGTTCCCCCTTAAGATTCACTATTCAGGAGCTCAGCAGTTTTTCCTTTTTATTTTCTCATTTTCCCATATATCATCTGACTTATATTCACTCTCCTGTGTTCTGCCAAGAGCATGGTGAATACATTTAAAGAGGAAAAAAACAGCCACTCAAACCAAAGCATCTAAACCTAATAAACATTGTTCTTTCAATTCATTTATTCAGCACATAATCATTATCTACCTACTATATGCTAGGCATGTTCTAAGCACTGAGCAAACATAGATTAAAAAAAACCCAAAAGTCCTGTGCTCCCATAGAGCTCCCACTTGAGTGGGGGAGAAACACAAGCAAACAAGTAATACTATTTCTGCTAATATTTAAAATTATTCATCAAATAAAGTGTCCAATGGTAGGGACTGATGGGACGTGGGTGCTTCCTAAGATAGGGAGAGGTCAGGAAAACCTCCTCTGCAGAGGTGGTATTTGAGTTTGATACCCAAAAGCAAGTAGAAGGAAGCTCTGGAAGGGCCAGTTCAGGTGAGAGAAAGCAGGTGACCCCTCCGATGTGGGAACCAGCTGGAGGACTCTGAAGGATCGAGCAAGAATGGGCAAGGGCAAAAGGGTGGGGGGTGACCCTGGAGAAGGGGCAGAGGGCAGGTCACCAAGACCTCCTAGGCCATGGGAAGAATGTCAGATTTTTATCTTAAGAAGACGGTTGGATAGTTTGAGAGGAACCATAGAAGATGTTGAGGGAGCGGATTTACATTTGAAATGATCATGCTAGCTGATGTACAGAGAAGAGGACCAACTCTGAGAGGATAAATCAGACAGTACTCTGAGTCAGGGGATGGTGGCCAGACGAGGGTGACCATCCAGAGGCTGGTCAGATGTGCCCACATTTGGGTTGACGGGTGTAGTGTCGGGGGCTTCCTGCCAGACTGCATGTGAGTTTTGAATGAAAAGGAAAAGCAAAGGTGACTCAAAAATGGGGTAGACAGGGGTGCCATCTCCTGGGATGAGGGACATTAGAGGAAGAGTAAGCTTCAAAGTGCAAGGGAGCAATGCGCAACCCAAGCTGTCTGTTTTGAACAGAACAAGTGAGAGAGGAGCCTGCTAGACATCGCGCAAGATGGTGGCTCCGCTGGGCATGTTCACATGTGGCTCAGAGGAGATGCTGAAGTTCCAGCATCTGTGAGCTCGCTGACCACATGAGCACTTACTAACACAAAGTACATGGACCTACCACAGCCTTCAAGACACAAAAATGTATCAAAGATGGACATAATCGAGTAAGCTCTTAAAAAGAAGTAAAAGTGGATGAGCCAAGGAGGAAACAGCAGGAAGTGAGAGAGTAAAGGGAGTGTCACAAGGCTTTGAGAGGTGAAGGAAGCTGAGCTGAGTGTGACAAAATGCACTGGAGTTCACCAGTTGAGAAAAAAGAAGCAGGTGGAAAAGAGCATTCAACAGTCATGAAGGTGTGGATTATGGAAGTTGGTGAGTCCGAAATCTGCAGGGTCAGCTGGCAACCTGGAGACCCAGGAGAGCCCACTGTGCAGATGAGACCTGAAAACAGTCTGCTGGAGGATTCTCTCTTGCTTGAGGAGGCCAGTCTTTTTGTTCCAGTCGGGTCTTCAGCTGAATTGAAAGCAATCTCTTTACTTAGAGTTCACCTATTTAAATGTTAATCTCATCTGAAAACACTCTCCAACTTGACGCATAAAATTAACCATCACAAAGCCTGATGCACTATTTGAAAAGAGACAGGTATTCAAAACCCAACTTTACCATACAGTTGAACAATAACAATACAACCATTCCATTGTGTGATGAATACTATAGGAATCATTTTATTTTAACTCATTCAATTTTCACATCAACCCAGTAAGAGGTGCCAATATTACCATCTTACAGAGAAGCCAAGTGAACTCTGGAAGTTTGAGTATACTTTCCAAGGACAGATGAGTCAGAGTAGGGTGTGGTCACTGGCTGATCTCAAAAGCCATGCTCTTTAACCAAACTGCTGTCATCACTTTGAGTCTCTTATACTCAGTTTCCCTGACTGATGATGGAAATTAGTTATACTAATAGCTGGTAGAGATTAAATGGCATAAAATCAGTTAGCAAGGTAACTGAAATTTAATAGGTGGCAAATAAAGTCTAGTGTCCTTCCTCTCAAATAGTCAGATGGTTTATTCCATTCATTCATTCATTCATTTACCCATACATTTGACAAAAAAATCATCAGGGTCCAATATTGATGATACCATTAGTGGCCTTTGCATAGAGAGATGATTTGATTCCCATCCTTCATCGATCATGGTTTGAGCATTGGTGATATTCTGCATTTGTCATAAAATAAAATCCAAACCTCTCAACATGGCGTCCCAGGCCTTTCAGTCTTCAGCTCCCACGACCACCTTTCTAGCCCCATGCTCTGTGCGGTGATATGACACCCTCACAACCCACATGTGGCCACATGCTGGGCAGCCAAATGGGCTTGTAAGCATTACACAGACATCTCCGTCCTAGGCAGAGCCTCTTATATTTCCCACCATCTTTGCTGTTATCTCTTCTGAGAATTTTGGCAAGTACTACTACAGTTATAAAGTCACTATTATTTTTATTACAATGGGAATTACTACTACAGTTATAATAGCATTGTGAATTATTGTGAATATTCAGTAAGTTATTCATTCATTTAAAAAATATTTATTGAACATCTTTTACTGTGAGTAATCTGGGAAGCTAAAGAAGGGCTTTGAGGAAAGGGTGATATGTTCTAACATAGATTTCAAAAATAGGATTCTGATTCTTGTATTGAGAGGAGGGTAGGGACAAGACAAGGTGACAGCAGAGGGACCAGTCGAGAGGCTATTGCAATGATCCACATGAGAAAGGAAGGGGTCTCGGGCCATGTGGCACTGGTGGAGGGGGTGAGAAGTGGCCAAATTAGATCGATTATGAAGGGACAGGAGTTGGCAGGGGTAGCTAAAAGATCAGATGCCAGTTATAAGAGAGATAGAAGATCCAAGGATGACTCAAGGATTTGGGTCTGAGCAACGAGAAGGCTGCAGTCACTGCTCACTGAGCTGGGCAGGGAAGAGTGTGTGAAGAGCAGGATGGACAGGTGATGCTTGAAATGTCTCTTAAATGTCCATGTGGAGATCAGCAGTTAAATTACTTGCATAGCAGTGGAGGCATCTGGTTGGCTCACTCAGTTAAGTGTTAGACTCTTGATTTCAGCTCTGGTCATGATCTCAGGGTCGTGGGATCGAGTCTCATGTGGGCTCCTTGCTCAGTGCAGAGTTTGCTTGAGATTCTCCCTCCTCTTCCTCTGCCCCTCCCCCTGCTTTTTAAATTAATTAATTAATTAATTAAATCTTTAAAAATAAATAAGTTACTTGCATAGCAGTGGAAATAAAATGCACCAGACACTGGTTGGAGAAGTGGGAAAATAAAGCTCAAGGACTTAGTCCTCCTTTCAAGTGCCTCACAATCGACAGGAGTTATTGGAACTATTCTAACACTTGTGTTGAAAAGGTGTGCCCAGGTTAGAAGCCCAGGAGTGCAAAAATGGAGCACGTGCTATGGGCAGAATTCTGAGAGGAGCAGTGGCTTAAAAGAGTCTCAAAATTAATCCGAGGCCCTTGTAGCCAATGAACAAGAGATGCTATAGTAGACTAATTAATCAAAAAAGTCCGTTAAAGAGAGGATCATAAAAATGATGCATACACACTTTAAACATTTTGTGTTAACTTAAAAAATAAAAAGATAGCTTCATTTGCCAAGGTTCAGATGTACATCCAAGGTCTTGATTTGAAAATAGGTCCCCAACTAATTACACTTCCCTTAGACTTTCTTGCATAGATGACATTCATAATGTATGGTCTTTGGTTTCCAATGTGAATTTTTTGACAGTAGAGTAAAAATGTAAAAATACTTGGAAAGTAATATGATTACAGACTTCTGGGTTTTTCAATGTTTTTTTTCCTCAGTCTTTTACTGATTCAACCATAATTTTTTCAACTACTCACCTTCATCAAATCTTCCCAAAGCATTTACTATTGTAATAGAAACAATTCTTTTGTCTTTGTGCTCACATTTCATTATTTACACAGTAATTAGTTCAGTGTATCAATACAACAGGCACAACTGACACAAATATAAGTGTTTTTTTGGAAGCAGAAGCTCTCCCTTTGGGGGCAGAAGAATGCAGGTGTATTGAGAGTAGCTTACCAGTCCGGCGCTATCAAGCGTGCTCTAGACATCGTTAGTACATTTTATTAGGATTAGCTAGGTGCTATTTAACCAGCACGTGATCAGGTAAAACTCATTTCAGAGACTCCTTGGGAAGAAAGTCTCTATAAGCAGCCTCTCTTTCCACTTGTATCTCTCTCCTTCCACCTGTATTTCTAACACCACTTTTGGCTGCAGCCGAGTTCATTAATTTTAAATGCATACAAATGGTCCCCAATTTACACTGTTCAACTTCAATTTTTCAACGTTACAGTGGTGCAAAAGCAATGCACATTCAGTAGAAACCGTACTTGAAATTTTGAGTGTGGATCTTTTCTAGGGCAAGTGATGTGTGGGACGATCCTGTCCTGGTGCTGGGGGGTGGCAGCAACCACAGCTCCTTGTCAACCAGAGATCACGAGGTCAACAACCAACACATAGACAACAGTTCTGCACACACACACACACGTTCTATTTGTCACTACCAACACAGTATCCAATACATTACAAGAGACAGTCAACACTTTATTATAAAATAGGCTGTGTGTTAGCTGATTTTGCCCAGCTGTAGGCTCATGTCAAAGTTCTGAGCACAGTTAAGGTAGGTGTGGCTAAGCTGTGAGGTTTGGTGGGTTAGGAGTATTACATGCATTTTCAACATATGATATTTTCAACTTAGGAAGGGTTTATTGGGATGTAACTGCTTCATAAATTGAGGAAGATCTGTATGATTTGGAACACACCTGCTAAAAATTATCTGATTTTTCCTCTTTGGCTTCGAGGTAATTAGTTACCATTTAGCCAGAAAACCACATAATCCTCAGTCAGATCACTTCCCACCTTGCCTTCTGAAGTTCACTTATTTAATCCATTACTTTGCTCTATAGTTTGATTATTGTTTTGTATTAGTTACAGTAAACCCTAAAATTATGTGGCCATCAAAGTAGAACCTTGTTTCTTACTCATATAAAGTCCAAAATGGTTGTTCTAGCTAGGAGCAAATCTCCTTGGAGTGGTAATTTAGGGATTCAGCTTCTTTCCACCTGGGCTCTACCATCTCCAGTAAGTGGATTCCGAGGTCATTCCAGAAACAGAGCAAGCACGGAAGACTGTGCACAGGAAGGAAGGCTAGAGGTGTAGAGAGTAGTCACAGCTACATAAAGAAAATGCCATCTAATAAACATCTTGAAAACCCGGTAAGATTTTAAGGAATGCTGTGGGTAGAGGTCAACAGCTAAGGGAAGAGTATGAGTCAACGTACGTATCTGCACAGGAACAGAATGTTCTGGCTGGAGTATAGAGCACACATGATGAGTAGTAGATTGTGATATGCCATGCAAGGGTATACATAGTGTATAAATGTCAGAATACAGATAGTATTTAAATTAGTCAACAGTGGAAACGTATAAAAGGTTTTTGAACTCTGATTCGAGGCTCTCTGGTCCTGCTAAGGACAAAATCTGTTTGGGGAATTTAAGCAGGAGGCTGTTTGAAAGGTGGATGAGAAAGGGTATCCTGGAAAGCAGGAGGCACAGTAAGAAGTCACGGCCATAATAAAGTTCACATTACAGTTACCTAAATAAAACCTGGAGAGGGGTGTGATGTGATGGAGGGGAAAGATCATTGGACTTGAAGGCAGAAAACGTGAACTTAAAGCTTGGCTCTGGCAATAAGCAGTTGTTCTCTTGAGTAAATCACTTCTCATCTCTGGGACCCAGAGTCTGTTTCTCAGGGAAGAAAGTCAGGGTGCAAGAAAAGAGAAACATCTTCCAGCAGTAACATTCAGGGGCTTGATGAAAATTAAAAATAGACAAGGAACATCTCTGCTGCCTGTAATCCAGATGCAGGGTCTAATTACAAACGCAAGAAAGCTCTAGATGAACTGGAGGCTGTAAATGAGAAGCTTCTGCACATCATCACCTCCACATGGTCTGTGAAAGAGCTAGTTGCCTCAGAGCAAAAATGAATGTGCTCCTTTAAGAACACCTGAGGGGACCTTTATTTCCACAGATATTAATGCCCATTAATTTATTCAACTTGCTTGCACTATGTTTTCTCCTATTGTCTGGAATCCATCAAATATTCTGCCCTCTCACAAGAATTGCTGATGGCCATTGATCGATTACTTTGTTTACAGAGGCTCGCAATGTCCCAGCTTTAAAATAAAATTAAAATGGAAAAAAATCCTAAAGCAACCCTGCAGCAACTGGGAAATTAATCGTTGGTTTCCAGAACTTACCGGAGGCTGAGATTAAAAATATCGGCCCTCCTTTCCTCTCTGCAAGACCACAGCATATAGGAGCTTCCATTCGCCACCAGCAAATTGTTCCAGAGTTTCAAGTGAAAGCTAAGTAAACCCTCTTCCTCCTGACTGCTCTCAGAAACATTCCCCACAGCACTCCGCCTCAACACTGATGACTACCTACGGGCAAGCTTACACAAAACAGAGCAGTTTGGAAGCCATTCCGATAAATGATACTTTCCTTTCTGCCAAGACTGGACATGGAGGTATTGTCACTTCTAAGTGCATCTAAATTGCCCAGCACAATTAAGGCATCATCTAAGCTCTAGGAATGTTTTGTCTGATTCTGAAACACAGAGCCACTTAAATCATAGGTCTTGGCCAGACACGTAATAAAAGTGTGAAGATTTTTCTTAGCAAATGCCTCTCAAACTCTGGCCCACCCTGGAATACCTATCTCTCTGTGTTTCTATGCAGCCCACATATATCTCCTTGAGTCATATCAGCCATGAGAAATATCCTAAGTGTGGGTTATAGTTAGAAAAGTGCCAGGACTGAAACACCACTCAGATTTCCTGAGTTTTTAAACTTCATCAACTACTTTAGTAGCCTGATGCCTGGAAAAAAATGTGACTTTGATTCTTGCTACGAAACATGGCAGCAGCAACTTGCACAGTGAAGGACAGGGAACCAGGAGATGGAAGGAAAAGAGGAAAAATCCATGTTTTTGACTTGTAGAAGCATAGTCAATTTGTTCTAACATAGAAACAGAGAAAGTTCTAACAGAAACAGGAGCTGGGGGATAGGGAAAATGAGGAGGTTTTGGTCAAAGAGTGCAAACTTCTAGTTAGAAGATGAGTAAGTTCTGGAAGTCTAGTATTCAGCACAGTAACTGTAGTTAACAATGCTATGCTCTATACTTGAAAGGTGCTAAGAGAGTAGATCTAAAATGTTTCCACCACACACACAAAACATACATATATATGTATTGCAGTTATGTGAGGCGATGGGTGTGCTGACTAACCTTATCATGGTGATCATTTCACAACATACACAAATATGAAATCATCATGTTGAACACTGTAAGTTTATACAATGTCATGTGTCAATTATATGTCAATAAATCCCAGGGGAGGAAAAAGCAGAAAGAAAGAGGAAGGAGAGGAAGGAAGGATGGAAGGAAAGAAGGAAGGAAGGAAGGAAGGAAGGAAGGAAGGAAGGAAGGAAGGAGGGAAGGAAGGGAGGGAGGAAGGAAGGAAGGAGGGAAGGAAGGAAGGAAGGGAGGAAGGAATGAAGGGAAAGAAAGGAAGGAGGGAGGGAAAGGGAGGGAGGCAGAGAGGGTCAGGTTCAGGAGAGAGAGAGAGAGATACATTTGGAAGCAATCTAGCAGTCCAACTTTTTATCGTAGGCCCAGCAAGCTCAGTACATGACATGTGATCAATACCAAAGAAAAACAGATACTATCAGGCTCTCCTCATTCCTGGTCTCTTTACTGGTTTTTCTGGCCCTGACCTCTAGCTTTCATTCTCCATTATGATCTTTGAACCCAATCCATGAAACTAATTTTCTAGCCTTGAAGTCATTTCCTCCCTTATAACTAATATAAAATATTTCACATTCATGCTTTGTATTTCAGCCATGGTCTCTACAGGTTAACGGCTTGTCCAGTCCACCCCATGGTGAAGACTCTATCGTGGATATAGGGCTTTGTGGTCAGAATTTGCAGCTAACCAATTATAGCCCTGCAGGCAAGTCTCAAAGAATGTCCAAAAGGACGTGGTAGAAATTGGGCCAATGTGGCATGAACTCCAGACGCAAGGAATATGGCGGCAGGAGGAACTTGTTTCAGGAGGAAAAACTAAAGCCACTCTACTCAATGGTAAATGTGGGCCCTTCTGCCCTGGATGACAATATTAATAAACTGCCATGACCAGCAAAATGTCACAGAAACCCAACAGGTCTAATTCTGACAGTCGCTGGTTTTCCAACTTCCAATTCAAGCAGAACTAATGCAGGAATGAAGCCTGGAACCATGCCTTTTATCTTTCACTTGGTACTGGCCTCTGATTCTTTTTTTTTTTTTTTTTTTTTAGGATTTTATTTATTTATTTGAGAGAGAGAGAGCATGAGAGGAGGGAGGGTCAGAGGGAGAAGCAGATTCCCTCCTGAGCAGGGAGCCCGATGCTGGACTCCATCCTGGCACTCCAAGATCATGACCTGAGCAGAAGGCAGTCGCTTAACCAACTGAGCCACCCAGGTGCCCCTGGCCTCTGATTCTTGATCAGGTTCTTTTCGGTTAGAAAGTATCCCCTGGGTAGTGGTAAGAACAAGAACTTTGGAGTCACAGAGAGCCTGGGTGCATGACTCAGTTCTGCTACCCATAGGGTTTGGGGCTCTGAGCAAATTATTTAAGTAATCTACATTATAATTTCCTCATCTCTGAAATGGAAAAAAAAGAAATACTTGGCATTGGGCGCCTGGGTGGCTCAGTCGTTAAGTGTCTGCCTTTGGCTCACTCAGGTCATGATCCCAGGGTCGTGGGATAGAGTCCCACATCGGGCTCCCTGCTCAGCGGGCAGCCTGCTTCTCTCTCTCCCACTCCCCCTGCTTGTGTGCCTGCTCTTGCTATGTCTCTCTCTGTCGAATAAATAAATAAAATCTTTAAAAAAAAATAAAGAAAGAAATACTTGGCATTACTGTGGTGCTGATTTAGAAAGTCCCAGTGCATACCACATTGCTCTTCAAATGCCCATTCATTTCCTGTCACTATGATGTTAAAGAAGGAAGTAACCTCAAAAATTAACATTTTATGAATTAGAAAAGTTTAGAGTAATTACAAATATTTGCCAGAGTCCAAACAGTTAGCTTGTATCAGAGACTCACTAGAACTCAGGATATCTAATATTAATATCAATTTTAATATTAATAATTATAATAGCAGATATAAATTGAGTGCTGCATTTTAAACTTAATCATAAAGTTTAATTAATTTTGAATAAGCAATCCATTAAGTTCATTCAAAATAAAAAGTACTACAGTAAAAATTCTTTCTCCCTTCCCTCTCTCTCCTCCCCTGAACAAGTAACCCCTTTTAATATAGTTTCTTATGTGTCTTTCTAGAGTTTCTCTATGCATAAGAAAGCAAATGAAAGGATATATTCTTATTTTTCTTCATTTCTATACAAAAGATACCACTCTACACAACTTACTATATTTTAGAGATATTTTCACATGGACATTTTTCTCCATTCTCTTTTATAGCAACTTAGCAGTGTTACATGAAAGTATCATAATTATTTTCACAAGTGCCCTATTAATGGACATTTACATAGTTTCCTCTCATGTTGCTATAAACAGTGCTGTAGTGAATAATCATTTATAAATCATCTTACATATGAGCAAATAACACAGTAAGACAAATTCCCAGAAATAGAATTTATGGAACAAAAAACTTATGAATTTATCAGTTTGATAGACACTGCCCTTCATATGTGGGTCTATGTTTCTACAAGTCATAGTGAAAGGGTCTATTCCCCCACAGTTTGGCCAAAGAGTAAAGTCACTACCTTTCCAATCTTTGACAATAGGTAAACGTAACAACTCAGTATAGTTTTAACTTCCACGCGTCTTATTGCGAACAATGCTAAGCATCTTCTCATAGGTTAAAGAACGCTTTCTGCGAACTTTCTCTTCATCTTTTGTGTATTAAGGATTCTTCCCCTTACTCTATTAAATGGATTAAGGTTGTCCTCTTGGTCTCTAATTATATTTTTTTAACAATGCAAATGACTTTACTTTTTTATTTGATGATTTATTTGATGATTTCTTCTGGAGTTTGAAATATGGTTAGATACTTCGTCCACACTCCAAGAGGACCAAGTACTTCTTCCATCCTAGGCCTCCTGTGTTTGCTCTTTTCGTCTTCCCGAGGCCACCCCCTGGCTCTTGCAAGTGCTGACTCAAATACCACCTTCTCAAAGATGTCCGTGAGTCCTACTGGAAAGTACAGCCTCTCTCCCCGCCCCAATCCCTGTTGCCTCGTTCTCCTTGCTTTCTCTCTGTAGCAGTTGTTCATCTCTTTTATGTGCATTTTAATTTCTTAATTTATTTTATTCATTCGTTTGCTGCCCATTTCCTGCCTTCTCCACTATGTAGGCTGAAAAGGAGCAGAAGTTTTTTCTTTTGAACAACACTACACCCCCAGCACTTCTAAATTCTGGCGTACGATAGGCACTCAGCAAATACTTCTTGAATGAAAAGATACTTTTTTCCCCCACTATGTTCATGGTTTCATTTTTACATTTAAATCTTTAAGCCCTCCTAATTTTATCCCAGTTTATGGTATGAGTTTCAGATCCCACTTTGTAATTTTATATGATTAACAAATCATTCCAACGCTATGTATCAAATAACTGTATTTTCCCAGCCACTTTAAAATGATTCCTGTGACTATGCTTTTGTATATTTTGGAATTTTTCTTTAGACACATGTAATTTATTTGCATTTAATCCTCACAACAATGATCTCAGTATGCATTAATATTTTGATTTTATAGATGAGGAGATTAAGATCCCTTGAGGACAATTAGCTGAAATAACAGGAAGTAGCAGCATCACAGCTGGATATACATGCCAGGTGGTAGCAGAACATCAACCCAGCCTCAAATGCTACATTCATTTTGTGCCCTGTGGAAGCCTCCATGGTACTCTGTAGACAGGACATGACAATGTATGCTGTTTTTTGTGAAAGCAAACTGTGAACTGTTTTGCACAATAAATTTTCATGAATATGGTGTCATACATAAAATATAACTAATATGGATGCCAGAGATGCTCAGAAGGTAGTATTGTTGCTTCCTCAACACAACTAGAAAACTCATGCTCTAGTCCCTGGGGGCCAGAAAAGTTCATCTCAGACCTGGATATTCTCTAGGCAGAATAAAAAACAAAGCTCTCAAAGATAAAACAATAAAATCAAATGTTTTTGGTCAAAGGATTTACAATTTTTATAATTTTTATATATTGAATATATTATATGTTATATTTTTTAAATTTATAATTTATTAAGAAAAATATGTTAGAAGGAACTCCACAGGCTTTAAGGTTTTTCCCATGGAGTGGACTGCCTTCCTAAGACTTTTCCCATATTGGACAGATTTTTGGGTTGAGCAGCTCACAGTTATAACAGTAATTACATTCATTGAGTAACAGCAGTGGAGGTGATAGGATTTATGTGGAATAAAATATTGTCATTTTTTCAAAAAATACAAATATGATTATTTCCCTGCACATATAAGAAAACCAAGACTTGGATATGGTAGAGAACTTGCCTCAAGTCTCTTGATTAGTGATAGTGGATCTGAGACTCGACACAATTCTCACATCAAACGTGTGATTCTCCCAATACCCTGCTGCTTCCAACCATGTGGCTGTCCTCATTTTGGTGAGGTTATTGAACAGAGCAGGGCACATTGAAGGGTCTGAGACATTATTGTCGTACCTGTTTGCATACTTTCCTTTTTTCTTATTCTCCTTGCCTCACTTCAGTGAGCCACGGAGGGAGGAGTCTTCTTTGCTTGGGTCCTTCAAGCCATCCCAGCCCAACAACATTCCCCACACCAGCAGGTGCTATAGGCAAGTGGCAAAGAACCACTGTTGTTTCCAACATCATCGAGGTCCACTTTCTGGATCCTGACCTCATCTCATTAAAACTTGGCTCTGACTGCTGGCTCCAGGTTTGGTCCAATTTATGGATCAAGACTTGGACCATGGAGTTTCTGAGTGATTTTCCTATGATGAATGATTTTCCTTTGATTTAAATCTTAACTCTCCTCTATTGCTTTCACTTATCTGATCTTTCCAACTCTGGGTATTTGGAGGAAGCCTCGGGTAGGAAATATTTTCTCTAGATGTAGACGTAAGGCCAGGTCCCCCTATGCTCAATCTGCAAGATGAAAAGATGAAGGCTCACCTCATCAGGTAGGTGAGTCCAAGACATGTTCACTCCACTGTCTTCCTGATTCTGCCCTCACTCTTCTCTGGTCTCTTCTTAACACAGTGGGCAGGCATTGTTCTCCTCAAAGCCTTCTACTGGCTGCTACTGATTCAGAGTAAAGGACAACACCAGGTTTGACCAGGTGCTACAGAATCTGCACTAGGTCCCCCAGCTCTCTGGCTGCATCTCTTACTCATTTTGTTCAGCCACATTGGTCTTCTTATTATTTCTCAAACTCTGCAAGTACACGTCTCCCTTACGGTCTCAACACTTGCTGTTTTTCCCTCTTTCAAATGTTACTTTCTCAATGAGGCTTTCCAAAAATATATTATTTACCGTTACAACCCCCTCAACCCCTCATATCCCAACCTCCTCCATGCTTTCATTGTCTTAACATTTCAACATACAAATACACACGTTTATTTTAATTATTGTCCCTCTCCCCACACCAAATTATGAATTCCATGAAGGCAGGGATTTTGTGTGTGCTTCAAATGACGCCTGGTATTTATTAAGTACTTAATAAATAATTGTTGAATGAACAAATGAACAAAATGGCAGCCAGGGGAAGATCTAAGTATTAAAGAATATTCTGGTAGACCCTATAGGTAGGGCAGATAAGGAACCAATTATGAGGTTTGGGTGGTCAGATTTTGAGTTGTACATGCTATATTTGTAAATATAGTTTTATAGTGAGCATTTAGACAAGACTTTTACCTCCATTTCTTTGTGAGAAGAAAAACCATGATCCCCTTACCTTAAGGAAATAGCTCTAACCTAGGACAAAAGATCCCCTACAACGAGAACCAGTGAAAACTGATACTCCCAGAAGTGTAGATTATGTATGCGGTATGGTATTGCTTTGTTTGATGGCAGTGTTGCCCCAGACCCCTTGAGTATATGTGACATATAGTGTACCCATTCAATATTTTAAACAATTGAATTTCAAAATATATCTGGCTCCAAGGAGTTCAAATAAGTGGCATTGAACTTGTATTTTCAGAACTGACGCAGTAGAATTGTAAATAAAAAGATTATGAAGTTCAGAATTTGGCATTGTTGGGACAGTGTGCTACAGAGGCACAGATTTCCTATTTCTAAAAAAAATGCGTCAATAGTTGATTCGTGATTTCCTATATTACTGAAAATGAATCATTGACTGTGGTCCTATTCCCAAAGACCAACCTGACAATATCTAAATCCAATGGGGAGGAATTGGAGTCTCCACAGAGAAGATTTTAACCTAAATAGGTTGACCAGTGAATTTGGACACAATCTAGTGGATGAAAAATTGGATTTCAAGGACAATCTCCCCATATTTTGGTGGAAGTTAAAATTTTATTAAAGTCTTTTTATGTGATCAGGCTATCTGTGTGGCCAGTCCTTTTGCTTATCAATGATTATCTTATACATCCAAATGCAGGAATGGTTTTGACCTTCAAAGTTCAAGGATCTGGGACTCAGAGAGGGAGATGAAGTCAGACTAATATCAAACCTTATCAGCATCCAAAGACTCGGTAGGTGAGTTTTATTATTTCCTAGATGCACTGATAACCTAACTTGCAATATTAATGGATATGATAGCCAGACTGGGACACGGGGAAAGCACATTCATGAAACACAAGACTATGTGTAAGCAGCTCAGAAACCAGTAAGTCTTTACTTGAATGAACATGGTTGGAGTCTGGATGACCTGGATGTCTAGGAGGTGGGATTTTTTTGGAGGGTAAGCATAATGTTCACATGGTGATGATGAAGCTCAGGATATCTGTTGATCTTAAAACTTCAAAGCTTAGCCATCATTCTTGTCCTTAATTCCCAAAGAAAGGAAATAACAGCCACTTGGGCCAGGCATATTGGGGAGTGGTTTAGGAGAAAAAGCCTCCTGATCTAAATGTCCATGTCTCAGACAGTTGCACTTTGGAAACTGAGGTTTAAAGAAAGAGCAATGTTTCAGAACAAAAGGACAGATCCCAAAGAAATTAGAAAATTAGACCACAGAAAGGCAAGTAGAGATTTTCATTTTGAGATGGGATATTCTTTGGTTATCCAAAATTGCCAAAGCAATGAGAAGAGCAGAGTGTCCCTTTCCCTGGCCTTGGGAGAGAGTGAAGGCAGCACTGGAGATCTGTCATACCAAGTAGAAGCTCTCTGACTGCCCACCACCACCTGCCCCCCACCTCCTGCTTAGTTCTTAGGAGAGCACGCTGAGCTAACACTGCTCCCTGCCTGAACTGGTCTCTTTTCTTCCTTACAGCAGCATCCACTCCACTGAGAAGACTTCCTGCAGGCCTGAGACACCCACAAGCCCTCATTGCCTTGACCTCCTCTTACAGCTTGCCTACTCTTCCATTACAGCATGCTCAGTCAGTAATGGGATTTTTCTTGTGTCTGTTCCTGGACCATACTGTGTAGACCTTGAGGGCAGGGACCACGTTACATCTTCTTAGGTCCAAAACCTACAAAGGACTTTGCCTGCAGAGAACCCGTTCCTCAAAAGGGGGCATTTCCTATAGCCAATGGAGAGTGGAGCTGGTACATGTCTGTTTGTATGTGTGTGTTTAAGACACCGGGCTTTTCTCCCACTCAGTTTCATTTACTGATGAGTAATCAGTTCAACCTGAAGAAAAATATTTTATCATTGGGAATGTGATTAACTCTTAGCTCTGTGGGTGTGTGGACACTCTGTGTTTGATATTGAGGTTAGAATATCAGCATTGGGAGCTAATTTAATTTTGATGTCTCATTTTTCTCTACTTTTTCTCCTCGGTAAAAGTGCCAACAAATTGGAAGTTAATCCTGCTTCTAAAATCACCCAGAGTACACGACAAATTTGTTTGCAGGAAATACGGACAGGAGATCACTTCATTCTGCTGTATGCTTTGCAATGAGGCTGACTGGACAAATGTCATGACATGCCATTACTATTTTTTAAAATCTAGTTCTGTATGTTAGGTTCAGTGTAGTCCATTCTTCTGCCTTTTCTCAAACAGAAGAGGGTGAATTATACAGATCTCTAGCTAACAAGAGCTTCTCTGTGTTAGGACAAATGCCAAAAAAAGACGCCTTTGTAGCATGGGGAATCTGTCTTATGTACTAATGTCTGGTGTGGATCACGGGCTCCATACACGTTGCTGAAAAGAAGGAAAAAACAAAGGATGGAAGAGAGGAGGGACAGATAATAACCAACACATTGAGTATGTATGTTAAGTATCTTATATTTTAAGAAATGCATTTAATCCTTACTATACACTTTGAGATGGCTACTGAAAGACAAAGAAACTGAAGGATAGAATTGTCATGTAACTTGCCCCAAGTCTGGACACATTAGAAGTTCAAAGTGGTTAATGGGCTGACGTGGAATCCAAGAATGGCAAACTTGAGTCAGTTAACTTGTCTCTTTGAGCCTCAGTTTCTTTATACATGAAATGGGGTTGATGATGTCTATGTCCTATGGACGTCCAGAGGAATAAATGAGATGATGTTCGTAATCTGCTCAGCATAACCCAGCACAAAGGAAAGGTTCCACACACAGTTACACCAAGTTTTAGTGGTGTTGGAACTGTTTGGGATGTTATTCTTACGTTCGTTGTTTCTGTTGTGGCGGCCAGACTTAAATCCTTTTAGGGCTGGTGCCAGATATGAATGAGGAATGAATGATGCTCTAACCTCAAAGCTCGTGGTAGGAGGAGTGGCTCAGAACTGCTTATGGCAACTTTTCTTGTGGGTAGAAGGTGAACAGAAGCAGACTTTGAGTCAGCTGACAACAATAAATCACAGCTTAAATGTATCCGACAGGGCAAAAACTGTAATTGCTTCCTTTGTTACTCACAATTGTTCATAATGGCTTGGAAAGACCCCCAGATCATATAAGGTACATCTGATATAAAATATTATTAGCAACAGCTCCCTCCATGCCCTCACCTTTGCATGTTATCGAAAAGAGCCGGGAGAGAAGGTGACCAGAACCAAAGCAGTTCATAGCATCACAAAAAAAGTGACAGCTTGGCATGAATACGGAGCCTTTTAGGCTTTGTCCCGAAACACTGATGGAGCACCTACAGCAGATTCTGTCTCCAAGTGAGCCCCGTCACCCCACCCACCATCCCAGCCTAGAATGGGCACATGGTGACATGTATTCTCCCTGGAGACCTCTCACCTAGCCCCTCTCACAGCATCCCATGCTGGCCAGAGGGAAGTATTCATGACCTTGCAAAGGCGGTCGGCCTGAGCACCTCACTTTCAGGCAGAGGGAGAGGTTAGCTTCTTGCCTAGCCTAGGCTCATGTTCCCCAAAACACCAGTGATCAAATTTGGCTAGAGTCAGTTTCACCTTTTTGAAAGATCAGTGGTCTCCCCTCCACACGGTCTCCCCCTCCACTCTACTCCCCTGCAAGATGACCCCATATTTGTTTAAATATCATAACAGCAATAATAATAATGATGATGATAGTGAGAGTAAGAAACACTAAATGAGCTCCAGGCACTGTTCTAAATGCTTTATATATATAGTAACTAATTTCAACCTCAAAACAAAGTAATGAGGTACATATTACCTCCATTTTACAGGTAAAATAACTGAGTCGCAGAGCAGTGATGACACTGGATTCGATCAAAGTACCAACAATCTCAGGAGTCCGGAGAGGAGTAGCTGTGTTTCATTCTCTCTTGGGTAGGCAGTTAGAATAAGTGAAGATAATAGTTCCACTGTCTCTGCAACTTGACACAACAAGGTTTACAACCTCATTCACAACATATCCCACCTGGGTTGGCAGGGCCTTTCGCTCCGTGTTGTCTTCACTCAAGAACTTAGGGGAATGCTGTCCATGCCGCCCCTGCACTTCCTTGGTCAGGCCTCAGGATGAAGAGACTGCAGTGGTGTCCTGCACTGGAAATGCAACGCTTCTTTCCAGAAGCAGTGCAACAGCCCACGATTTAATTCATCAGCAGTCCCCCTACTGCCCCCACCCAGTTCTTCTGGTCTCCGCATATCTCCATGTCCGGTGGTAGCAGCTCTGGGTCTCTCCTGTTAGACACTTGGGGATCATCCATGTTTCCTGTTGCCCCCCCAGCGGTTGACAATCACAGTACTCCATCTAGATGCTTCCCAGGCGGCCCCTTCCTCTCCATCACTATGCCGTCTGTCCTGGGTAGGCTTCTGTCCTCTGTCTCTTGGACTATAGCAAATGCTTTCTGACTGCTCTCCCTGCCTCCTGATAGAAAGGAAGAAAGAGGCGTCCAATGCACCCCATTCTCCCCCTCTCAGAGACAATTACTCCCTTCCCATTTAGTTGCTTACTTGGGTATTTGCTCCACCTTGGTGATGTTTAGGTCTTTATTCCTGAAGTGGTAAATGGAATTTATTTGCACAAACTAATTTGAACCTATTATGTACTTCTAGGGTAACTACTACTTACAACCATTGGTTTTAGGATCACACATATACAATGTGATCATATAGCTCTGTGGCCCACACAGCACTGAAAGTCATTGAACTGCCCTGAATCCTGGTTTCCAGATTTGAGTAGTGGGAAAAATAGGAATAATATTTATCTCCCGGCATTTTGATCAAAATACATGACAGCGTGTTTGTAAAAAGCCTAGCACATTCCCTAGTGCAGAGGAGGTACTCAGAAAATGTTCATTGCATCTGAAGTACACAAAGTATTCACCAAGCATGAGCTGGGGAGTGGGAGCGAGCTGTCCTTTGCTCTCTTTTTGGAGAAGCAGTAAATTCTGTGAGTTAAGTGTGGGCTCTGGAGCTAGATTGGAGAGCGCACATGCTGAATATGCTGGTTTATCCTCTCTTTGTCCCAGTTTTCTCGGGGTGTAATTATGGCACTGATACTAATTGTGAGGTTCTTGTGAGGATCAAGTGAATAAATGCACATAAGAAGCTTACAAGAGGGATTGGCACATATTAAAAATTTGTAAGCATTCGTTGTTGTTTTTCACCTTCAAGAATTTAGGAACAGGTTGCAAGTGCAAGATCTGTGCCAGTAAGAGCTTGCATAATCCCACAAGGGATGGCATGAAGCATCCCAAGGCAGAGCATGCGCATGCTGGAGAAAGCAGGTGGGTGTTTTATGAGATCTTGAAGAAACTCTAACTCAATCCTAGATCATTGAGGAACCACTGAGGGATCACAAACAATGAAGGCATAAGAGGTTTTTTTGAGACAAACTACTCTGATCATCTCCAACTCAGTGAGCAGAAATGGCGTAGTGTTGTATCAATGAGGTGACACTACGTGGTGCTGTGCTGAGCCTTCCATGCAGCCGGCATACATTTTTTTTTTTTTAAACAGATTCTTTTTTTTTTTAAGATTTTATTTATTTATTTGACAGAGAGAGACACGGCGAGAGAGGGAACAGAAGCAGTGGGAGTAGGAGAGGGAGAAGTAGGCTTCCCACCGAGCAGGGAGCCTGATGCGGGGCCTGGCATACATTTTTATTATTGTTGTTTAATCTAAAAGCCCTGTCCTGCAGCCTTAGCTTCATGAAATAGAAATGCAGCTACACTGACACATCTCCTGACCCTTTGATCCATCACTCTCCAGTGACCGTACTCAGGAACAGCCTAATTGAGTGCCTGAAGACAGATGTGTCACAATTGCCCAAGGCCCTTTGCTATGACAATGGTGCTGGCTTTACTTCAGTAGCCCAGAAACCGTGCTGAGGTCCTATAAGAGCAAATCCCACTACACAAAGTATTCGATTGCTACAGCTAAATTTGGGTCTAAGGAAAACAATAGAAAGTTTACCCCATCTTTGTCTAAGGAAATACACAGCCATGTGCTCAGGCTGTCCCGGCACACATTCATTCAGAAGCATGCACTGAGCCCTCGTTATCATCAGGAGTTCTGTGGGCCTGAGGATACAAACACAGACGAGCAGGCAAAGGAGTCAATGCCCCAAGTCCCCAGGCTCCATACAAGCTCAAACTTTGCTGATCAATTAGGAAAACACGTTGGTCCACAGTACTGCATTGTTTCACCACTATGCAATTTCCATCTTGCATGGTGTCCCTTTGGATCTGAGAACAAAGATGTTCTGACCTGGAAAGTGGCTCAATCACTCAACTTCTTCCTGTGTTGATTACATTCTTATTGTGAACTGCTTAGCCAGCTTGTCTGCTTTTCTTTCTTACATCTCATACTCCCTGTAGAAGCTCACAAACTTTGGTTAACTACCGACTTGTGCCCTCAGCCCTTGACATCTCCGATCCAATTAATATCATTGTTCGGTCACCTTAGGATAGAGCAGTGGCCTGAGAAATAGGGCCAAGGTATGTGACTCTAATCATTCCCACTTTGCCTCACTTGATTAGCACCAGCTGCATTCCCCCAGGTAACAAAGCAAACAGATGCCTCTCTTCCCACCTCTTTCCAAAGCCAAGGGGATCAGATTGTGGTTTCATTTTGCTCATGGCCAGACTTCAGAGCATTGTGTAGTTGGGAGACTGAGGTTTAAAGTTCAAGGGTGAGGAATGGAAAGAATAGGATTTGCTGCCAATCTCTCTTTTCTGAAAATTAACAATGCCGAAACTCCCTTATCTGTAACGTGACAGCCCCAGGGCTCGCCCTGCTCCATTTCACGGTGCTTGTGAGAACCAAAGCGATGTGGGTAATGAAAGCTCTGTGGAGACTACTGGGTACCCAACAGGTGCTGGAGTTATTCTTGAGCAGGTTGGAAAGATGGCGAACTTTGAAGTCAGATGTCACTGGGCTCCAGTCACGGACCAGGCCACGGTAGTGACTCCAAAAACCCAGGGCCCCTTTCCTCAACCTGCAATGTAGTGAATATCCAGTGCAGTGATTCTCAAACTTGGTCGTGCGTTAGATTCTTCTAGAGAACTTCCAAAAGCAGATGCTTAAGCTGCAACCTCGTTGGTTTTATCAGAATATCTGGGGTGGGGACCCAGACACCAGCATGTTTGGAAGCATCCCTCTACTTCCAGTAGTAAGCAAGTCACACTGAGAACCTCTGGTTTAGTGCCATGAATGTAAGCTATTAGCTGCTCACTTCCTAAACTCCCAAACTCCTAACATCCGTGCATTCTAATCCCTCTGCTGTCACTTTGAGTGGCTGAGGTCAAGTCACTTTCTACCTCACAGACTTGGTTCATTTCATCATTTATTAAGTAAGAATAATAATGGCCATGCTACCACCTTATTGGATTGCTGTGAGATCAACCCGAATGGCCTGAATGGTCTCTACAAACAGTGCACTGCTGTGGGGATGCTAAGATGTCATTAAACCAGGCCTGTGAGGGTCCCTCAGTCATTAGAAGGCTGAGAAGAGAGAACATACATGATTTGAAGTACATCATTCCCATTGCCTGGAAATAAACACACAAATTACTGATCGTCTGACAAAAGAGGTTCCTACCACTCGTACTGGGCAGTGGACCACAGAAGGATCTGGATTCAGGTTAAGCCTAAGAACAACCCTCACTGTTCAGAGTTCCTAGTGAATCAAATGACAGCTGGTTTGTTTTTTTCTCCTATGAAATGATTCATTTCCCCTGACTCCCAGCAGTTTTTGTGCCCAAAGAAATGAGGACAAGGGGAGGATTCAGATTCCAGAACGGCAGGCTCTTTTGTTAGAGAAGGCTGCCAGGAACTTTGCAGGTCTCCTCTGTCCTCCCTCTTGCTTGCTAATTGATTTAATGGGAGACCCTGATGGATGTATTTCAGCTCTGCAAGGGCCTGTCCAGCTGATTTATGTCATGCAAGGAGAAGCTTATATTTGCTCTTCCTGGTTTCTCTTTTAATTGCTACTGAAGGGAAGGCATGTACCTTTAAGAGTAGGGCAGTCATTCATCAACTCAGCAATAGCTCATGTTGCGGTTTCAGTCCTTCCGATTTAATAAAATTCTCATTTCTTAGAGGGATGACTTCTGGAGGGCATAGGCAGAAATAACACCAGCAGAGAGAAGCCGTTTATGTGTCTACCTTATTCCTGGCCTTTAAACTCAGCCAGCTGTATGTCCACAAGGCCCGGGGAGAAGCGTACGCTCCCCCTTTCCCGTCTTCATCTGAAGAGCCTGGTCGCGTCAGGCCAGGCAGCCCCCTCCCAGCTCCTTCACACGGATGTCAGGAAGCCACGTGGGTCAAGCTCAGGCTTTCTCCGTCTCAGCACTAGTGACATTTGGGGCCAGACGATTCTTTATTATAGGGAGCGGGTCTGAGCATTGTAAGATGTTCAAAAGCCCCTCTGAAATCTACCCATGAAGTGTCAGTAGTAACCTCCCCACCAAAGTTGTGACAACCAAAAATGTCTCCAGATGTCCCCATGTCCCCTGGGGGGCAAACTGCCTCCCCTCCCCAGTTGAGAATCACTGGTCTAGTGGGACGAGGGGGAGGGGGTCATGTGTGCCCTACTCTGGCCTCTTATAACTATGTCACACTACAAAAGCCACCTCCTTCCTTAGACTCCTGGTGTCTCATCCCGAATACACATCACAAGGACTGAACATAAGAACATGTCTGAACATGTTCAGTGAATGACAACACACAACAAAGGGACGGTGACGACAATGATGACAACAAAGGCGACCATTGCAGTGTGTTCTCTTTGTGCTTTTAGGAGTTTCTAGCAGCAGAGAAGCTTTGGTCCGACATGTATGGGTGTTTCAGACAGCCTGCTATTCAAAACCATCCCTTTCAGACGTGCACCGACCTCGCTTGTTACAGTGTCAAAGGCCTCCTCTTGTGTGTGGGGACCCGCCAGCTGTATCCTCATGGGTGAACAGGTGTGTGTATGTGCTCGCTAGTATAAATGTGTGTGTCTGTGTGTATGTGTATCACAACTGAGGAATGGGATTTGTGGCAAGGGGATGGGGGCTAGCTGTGTAGGACATGGACTCTGGGGCATGGGAGATGGCTATGAATATGTGTAGGATATGTAGTTGAGGAAAGTTTGAGGGCCCCTCTGTTGGTGGTGTGTCAATGCTTATTGATTGTGTTTTTGTACATGAGTGATAGCTGTGTGCATACAATGTGAGTAATGTGGGCAAGTTCTATGTATAGTACAAGTAGATACACTGGTGTGATACGTGTGTGTAAATCACCCTTGTACTTTTGGGTATGCCCATGGGAATGCGCGTGTGAGGTGAGGATGTGTGTCACGGCTTTGGAGGCGTGTCAGAGATGTCTGTAGTGGACAGTCTATTTGTTGTTTGTCACGTTGTTTCTGTAAACCAGGTGTGCTCTATACTAGAGGTATGTGCAGTTGGGTGTGATGAGTACATATCTGTGTGGAATGTGTATGTGTGAGTGTGTGCTGATCAATCCTTCATGGTAAGCCTTTACAACTCAATCCATCTCTGTTGAATTTACTTGACTTGAATGAAAAGGAAATGCTTCCCTGATCCCACATTATTCCAGGACTCATGCATGTACTGCCTCCCAGACCATCCCCAAAGCAATCCTTGACTGGCCCTTGGCCCCTCTGGTCATTCTCCACTCCTCCATGAGGAGCCTCAGCTGGTGAATGGAACAAACGGAACTCATGCGCTACTGGGAGCAGATGTCACCTAATTTGGCTCTATGAGGAGCTTCCAAGTGAATTGGGTCAATTAATGAGGAAAAAATAGGGGGAATAAAAGTCTGTTTGTTTGTTCTGACTGAATCACTTGTGGAAAGAGCCGAGATGCCCTGCCACAGACGAATGGATAAAGAAGATGTGGCCCATATATACAATGGAATGTTACTCGGCCATCAGAAAGGATGAACACCCAACTTTTACCTCAACATGGATGGGAGTGGAGGAGATGATGCTAAGTGAAATAAGTCAAGCAGAGAAAGTCAATTATCATATGGTCTCACTTATTTGTGGAACATAAGGAATAGCAGGGAGGGCATTAGGAGAAGGAAGGGAAAAATGAGGGGGGGGAAATCGGAGGGGGAGATGAACCATGAGAGACGACGGACTCTGGGAATCAAACTGAGGGTTCTAGAGGGGAGGGGTGGAGGGATGGATTAGCCTGGTGATGGGTATTAAGGAGGGCACCTACTGCACGGAGCACTGGGTGTTATACGCAAACAATGAATCATGGAACACTGCATCGAAAACTAATGATGTACTGTATGGTGACTAACATAATAAATTTTTTTTTAAAGAATGGATCACTTGTTGGCTCCCTCTCCATTCTACTGGTGCTGTGGTGTAGACCCTAAGTAGCAAAAAATTGGAGAAACCATCTTGAAAATAGTAACAAAGTGTTAACTCTGACTCCTCATTATATTCCTCACATTCCTTGCTCAAGAGTCTACTTGTAGGTTCAACAAACGTATTTGGAGGTTCCTGATATGTGATGAATCTGATGGAGGGTCTGGAGGCTCAGAAGTTAACAAGAGATGACCTCTGTCAAAAGTGTTCATAATAAATCAGAGAGAAACAAACAAGAGAAAGACTGATTTCAATTTGGGGTGGGGTGCCATAGGAGGTGCTGATGGGGCGTGTGGGCTAGCCAAGGCCTGAGCATCTAGGGTTGGAGAAAGCAGGCAGAACACCTATGTGAGTTTGCAGAGGAGGGGGTCGCGGTCTGTCCTATTGACAAGGCAAGAAGGAATTCCAAAGGATACCATGTGACGTGTCCTTCCTTGTAACTGGCAAATAACTCAAAAGGTGAATATAACGATGGTTTAGGCTTGTGCTTTCCATGATGAAGGGAGCCACTGAGGAGCTTCGGCACAGGAATGACATGAAAATCTCTGGGTGACTCTACTCACTTTTCTCCCACCTCTGAATTCGTATGTCAGGAAGTATAAAAAGAATTCCTGTCTGAGGCAGAAATCATCTTCATCCCACAGACCTCTCATGTCTGGTAGGTCCATGTGAGGTGAAGAAATCCCGTGATGCCTTTTGTTTTTGCGTCATTTGCTTTTGTGGATAAACCAGCTCTAATCTATGTCCAAATACCTTGTTTAAATTTATGTTTTAGAACATTAACAAACAGCTCCTGAGAACATTTGTGTCAAAGGCAATTTGTAAATATAGCCAGAAAGTTGCCACTGTTGCTAGGGAGAAATATTTAACTTTTGGCTAATGCCAAACTTACTGTGTAAAAACATGCAGGGAATAAGATACTTCTCTATTTTGTTTTTTTTTAATAATAACATAAAAAAAGGAGATACTTCTGATTGGATCAAAAATATCCTCACTTGGGGCGCCTGGGTGGCTCAGATGGTTAAGCATCTGCCTTCAGCTCAGGTCATGATCCCAGGGTCCTGGGATCGAGTCCCACATCGGGATCCCTGCTTGGCGGGGAACTTCTCCCTCTCCCTCTGCCTACACCTCCCCCTACCTGTGCTCTCTCTCTCTGTGTCAAATAAATAAATAAAATCTTTAAAAAAAATATATCCTCACTGTATAAACTTGCAGTGTGGGCCTATTTTTAGGGTGATTTTTTTTTTTTTTCTGCTTCGTCTTCTCACATTTGGAGAATGAATAAGAACAAACCTAAGGATGGTCCCACAGAGGAGGAGCAGCATCACCGGAAAGTGTGAAATGAGGCAAGGCACAAACTACTCTATAGGTTGGAATACCTTCCCCAGGAGCTCCCAGCATCCTCACCAGGGGCTCTGGTGGAGGATCCCTGGGGTGGGCAGCAGGAAACCAGCCTCTGTCCTAGCCTTTCGGTGGAGGCTTTAGAGCAGAGGGCAGGGGCTAAAAATGTGCATTTCTGATGATTTCCACGAGATGCCAAAGCTGCTATTTGTGGGACCACACTTTGAGAACCACTGCCTTATGGATCCCAAAGCTCTCTAAGCCCTTTACAATGTGAATAACAAAATCTCAAAGTGAGATATAAATCTGAAAATGCATTTAAAATTTCTTACAAGGTAAATACGGATTCAACTAGGATACCCTACGTATGTAGCATGAGTTCAAACCAGTCCTGTGCACTCCTGACTGCCACCCTAGCCTCCTTTGATCAAATAAAACAGACTGTATCATTCCCTAGAAAAATAAAATAGAAATTTATCTAATATTATATGCAATTTGGCCTAAAATCTAAGAACTGTATCCTTTTTTTTATGTTATGTTAGTCACCATACAGCGCATCATTAGTTTTTGATGTAGTGTTCTGTGATTCATTGTTTGCGTATCCTAACAGAGAAAGATATTCGGGGATCCACAGAAATATTTAGAAAGGAACATTTTATTTTGTACAAAACCCATATTCAATCCAGGTATCAGTGACATATTTTAAGGATTAGCAAAGAATATGTATTTACCTAAATGGTTATTTCTTCAAAGTGTACCACATTTAATTAACATTTCCATGATTTAATATTTGCACTTTCCAAATAGAGTTGCATTTGAGATTCAACTAACATTATTTTTCAACTGTAAGTGTCTAGAATGTGGCGTGGACAGAGCTATGATGACTATGGTCAGAGGCTCTCTGGTGATTGAGCAGTAACCTGTAGAGTGAGGCAATGAAGCTTGATGTAAGAACAGGTGGTCTAGACTTGCTCGCAGTGACTCCTGTCAGGTGCCAAGGCTGGAGTGCGAGGCTTTTCCAGCGGATTCAGTCATTCACCAGGGATTTGGGGCCCTGCATTTTGACACTCTCCATAAAAGTTTTAGAGGCTCACATCATTTGACGAAACAATTCCACCTCATCTACTTTGTTGACAGACACATACTCTGAAAATGCAAGTACAAAAAATACATACATATATATATATATATATATATATATATATATATATATATATATTGTTTTGTAAGATCAAATACCGGACGTCACTGAAATGCTCTGCCATAGGGTGCTGGGAAAATTAGTCACAGTTCGTTTATGCAACGAGAACTGTCCGTGCTTGGCAAGGTTAGGTCTGTCTCTCCTGAGTGCGGTGGAGCACGCGGTAGGCACAGCACGCTACGGCCTGCACATGGCAGGGGGGTTGCTGAAACATTTGCACCTCTGCCTACTCCTCCAGCCGGGTCCACACCTCTGTCTAAACTTGCAGCGACAGCTACAGCAACACTTGAACCTGGAGCCATGCCCGGACCTACGTGTATGTTTCCATCACCATCTGACCTGTACTCACATCCATATCTCCGCATGCAATTATATCTGCATCAACACTTAACATCTCTCACCTCCATCTACAACCACGTCTGTGCCCACCGTCATACCCCCTTCCATCACTCACCTGCGTCGGCATCTACACTTACAGCCCCGGCTCTGTCTATACGGCATCCCTAACTCCCCAAGCGTCTGCACCTTACATCTCCGTTTGCGTCTGCACGTCTGCATGCTTACCTCTACCTGCACGTCCATCTTTGTCTACCTCTCACCTACATCTACACATGTGTGTATTCTTTATTTAAAAGATTTTATGTGTTTATTTGAGAGAGAGAGACAAAGAGCAGGAGCCGAGGGGGAGGAGGCAGAGGGAGAAGGAGAAGCAGACTCCCCACTGAACAGGGACCACCCCCCCACCAACATGGGGCTGGATCCCAGGACCCTGAGATCATGACCTGAGCCCAAGGCAGACGCTTAACCCACTGAGCCACCCAGATGCCCCACATGTGTCTATTCTTCTGTGTGACTTAAAATCTCCAGAAAAGTACCTAAGAAGTTGCTAATTGTATTTGACAGTTGGGAAACAGGAGCCTGGGATAAGACAGGGCCAGAAAGAGTGTTTCGTTCATGATCTTGTACCGTTTAAAGAGGTAGCTAATGGCATGGCTTGAGTTTTCCCTATATATGCAGGCATGAGCTCTGGAAGAGAGAGCAAGAGAGCGTCATGCTGTAAAAGATGCAAATGTGATTTAGCCACAAGCTGACCTCACACTTTTTGGGGTCTCTGTGTCTGCCTTCCAGGTCAGCCCTTGGTGGGCTTTGACCTTGAATTTCGTTATGGAGCCTTGGATTCCTGAAGGCCTCTCTTTGAACTTTACTTCTGCTGTTCAACTTTCTAGCCCAAGCTTGTTTCGCTTATGCTGACTCAATTTTCATTGGTTCCACCAATATCGTTGGGGTCAATGTTGCAAAGGCAGGGGAACCTGGATCAAGAACACCCCAAGTCACACTGTGGATGCTGACAGAGCTGGGATTTGAATCAGGTCAGCCTGGATCCAAACTCTGTGCCCTTCCCCATCCGTATGTTGCCACCTCGGTGCCCTTGGATCCATCCTGAAACTCACAGCTTATTGTGATCTTAGGAATGGGTGACTGAGGACATCTACATGAATCTTGCTCACGTTCTTTGTGTGGTTTTAATTATAAAAGGTTTTTTCCTCCCTCACTCCACCACCCCCTAGGCCTCCTCCTGGTTCTTCCTCCCTCTCTTTCCACATTGGCTCTTCCTTCCCCCATTTTATGTCTGGCGTCAGACTAAAGTGCACACCTATGCATTTTTCATCAATCTGGCAAGTTTCTTAAACATTTGGTATAAATAAATCACCATAATTTATTATGAATAGCATCAACCTGGGGTACAATTTTGCTACAAAAGAGTCAGCATGTTTTATAATTTTCAGTAGGGGGATATTTTTTCTCTCTCTCTGTCCTTCCTCTGAAAGCAATTTTAAAGCGTTCCTCACATATATATATGTAAATGTCATTATTCTTATGTTCTTCAACCATTCATCTCTGAACTGCCTCCACTCAGGTCTGTCGTGGGAGCAGGTAATTGATCACCTCTGTTCTCACACTCAAGAGAGCAGAGAGAAAAATGAACCCACATGGTGGTCATGCCAATAGACATCCTGGGTGAGAAGTCTGCACGGGTTTGGCGGGAAGGTCAGAATTCTGCTTTCTTTTTACCATCCTCTCCGAAAAACTGGCAAAATGACCAGATGTTTTAAAATACGCAGGATGAGGGCACCTGGGTGGCTCAGTTGGTTAAGTGTCTGCCTTCGCTCAGGTCATGATCTCAGGGACCTGGGATCGAGCCCCATGTTGGGGGGGGGGTCCCTGTTCAGCAGGGAGTCTGCTTCTCTCTCTGCCCCTCCCCATGCTTGTGTTCTCTCTCTCTCTCAAATAAATAAATAAAATCTTTAATAAAAAGATAAAAAATAAACAAAAAGCACAGGATGATAGTAATAGTAACACATTTTTTTTGTTGGTGCCTCATACCATACTTGGGTGTGTGCATGTGTGTTTTAATCCACTTCAGTCCTCAGACTCACTGCCTGAGTGAACTTGGCTCCTCATTTTCTCAGAAAACAGAACCTCCAATGCTGAAGTAGCTTTTTCAATGCTGCACACTAACTAGTAACTGGCATTATTGACACTCAAATCCAAATCAGTTTACTCCACAAAGTTGATTGGTGTTTGTCTCTGTGTAACCCACAATGTGTGGCGAAGCTAAATAAAATAAAATGCAGTGGGTGCAGGCTTAAAAAAAAAAATTGCTTCTGGAACCCTCATGTGTGTATGTCTTGCCTGGATGTCTGCCACGATGTAATTACCTTCATGAAAATTTTCTGAGTTGGCATCTTCCCGCTTTTAGCCCTTTTGAGGAAAATCTGAAAAGCTATACAGATTCTCTTACAGTTGAATTATATTAATATGTTTAATTAACATGAAGCAGCATTAAGTTGGTAGTTGAAGTCTGACACTGGGAAAACTCACTTCCCCTGTGCTATAAAACCTCAGCTCTTGTAAGGGTTTGACCCAATTTGTGCTGCCTGATTGTACAAGATGTCCTAACATGGAGTGAATCTGGATGCCGCAGTCTGTCTCCGGTGATGGGTATGCCTCACCTAAGTCTGCCCTTTCTGGATCCGTAAGGCCACCTGTGTTCAGAGCTGATTCAGCGGTGGGCTGGCCTTTCTCATGCTAAGACCCATGGGTCATGGTTCATGCCTCCCACACACCTGTTTATTCTCTTGATCCTTTAAACTGCTAGCCACCAAACAGAACATCAAGTCAGCGTTCTGCAGAGGTATCTCTGCTCCTAAGCTGTTTCTTTCCAACTCATCTACAGCTTCTTTCCTGGAGGTCCCCCTAGCAGCACATGGCATGGATTCTGTATTAGCTGTTGTCTGCAGCATCTGACAAAGGCAGGACCAAGGCTCGGGCGATGGCTGGACGAAGCTGGGAGACAAGAGTCCAAATGGTTACCCAAGATGGGGGACAAGGGAGGATTGAACATAAGCAGTGGGTCAGATGTGGGTGACTCAGAGATGTGTACTTGGGAAGGCAGTTCCAAAGACAGCTTCTAAGTCGGGATCTGTCATGTTTGCTATTATGCCATTGGCTAAAACGTTGCATGGTCAAGTTCAGGGGCCGAGTGGTAGGAGCTGCCTGGTGCACGGACACTGAGAAGGAAGTGTGAACATATCCAAGTAACAAGGCAACGTAGGAGCAGAATCAGAATCAAAATCAAAGATGGCTTCCCCGTCTCCAATATCCTATCTTAGGAGTGAATGGAAGCTCTAATATGGAGAATGAGTAAGAGAGGGTCTGGAACAGAAGGGCTGAGAAGTGGCATACAAGGCAAGTCAAATCAAAAGAGTTTGGGGCATGAACTGTGTATCAAGAGCTGGAAGGAATCAGAGAGCCAGCAGCAAGGAGGGAAAGACATCTGGGACCCTGCCAGAGAATCAAGCCATGGGGCAGTGAGAGGAGCAAGAACAGTTTGGGTTTCCTTAGAGCACCAGTTAGGCCTTTAAAGCCAGCAGGGAAGGGGAGAGAGTGTGAGCCCAGCCACGACATACTCCTGAACACGTTCACAAGGACTGTTGGAATGATTGCCAGCACCTTGAAATGGCTGGAGAAGGAAGCAACCAGCTCCCCCACTGACACTTTCCAAAACTGCAAAGAAGCAAATGAGTCAATCTCTGGGAATGTCTCTAATAAATAACAGAGGTGCTATCAAGTGAACTGTAATCATCAAAGAACTGTAAAGTCATTGCATCCTCATTCATTTAAAATGGGTTACTGAGCAGCTATTGTGTACCAGGCACCGGCTCATGTCCACTAGCCTACAGAACTTAAACTTCCAGGGCTTACCTGCTCCTTCCGTGAACACTTACTTTAGCAGAGCTCACTACGGTTTCCCTACCCTCCTCTGAGAATCATTTTCTGGCTGGGAAACAATATATGGTAAGAACTTTTCCTTTCATGTTCCTCAAAGTGGGATTCATTCACGTTCCCACGTAAACACGAAAATACTATCTTCAATTCAAATGCCACTGTGCAAATTTAGTTTTTTATGGAAAAAGTCAGATGTGGAAACCTTCCGCATAAGCACAGCTCAGAAGTTCATCATTAGGAAAATGGGACAGGCTGAAATCAGCTAAGACTTTAGCAAGAAGCCTCTAATCATGTCAAACAGTGATTGATAACCATGATATTTAGGGAAGAAGTGAATATATTTCTACTTAGAAATGGTAGTTGTCCAAATCTTATTCTTCATGAACAAAACTAATACTTTAAACAAAACTAATACAGATTATTAGCAATGTACGCAGTAATTAAAACACTTGTGTTTTATAGAGAAATCAGTAACTGCCTGCTTTTGGGTTTATTTCAACAGACTCAGTCAAACCCACATAAGAGTGATTTAATTATGTCACCCAAAATGCAGAATCTAAATCAGAGAAGAAAGCCAGGGAGGTTTGAAGACGAAGCACATAATCTTCTGAGTTCCATTGGGAAGACCTCAGTTTCACACGAGCCAACAGTAATGTAATTACATTGATCTAGAAGCTCCTTTGAAACCTTTCATATATGTCTTCTTCAGTTGACTAAGTGAAGCTAGTTTCTCATTTCTAGAATGCTCTCCCCTAGCGTAGGTTGTCTATCCTTTCTATGCCTTTAGGCTTATTCCCATTGTAGCACTTGATCACAGGATTTTGTGAATGACTATTTTGTGTTTGTTTGTTTCTGTTTCTTCCCCCTACACCAGACTCTGAGCTCCTTGAGATTAGCAACCATATATATATAGATAAAGATATGCAGTATATATGTATATGTTATATATATGTAATATATATCTATATGTAATATATTATATATATACATAGTTTATTTTCATATCACATTTCCTATCAGAGACCTGGCACATAGTAGTTCCTTAATAAATGCTCTCAGAAAGAAGAATACAGAACTCTCCCAGGGGGATATGTGTGTGTGTTTCGCCCATAAACTAAGGGTCACAGGGTAATGTTCCTGAGGTTGACTACAGGAAGGCCCAACTGAAGAGGTGAAAATATGTAATCCAGGCCTGTAAATAAGCCATTTTCTTTCCTAAACCACTTTTTATGTAAAATTACAGATGAAACCGCTGGCCGTCTCCTCTAAGAGCTTGGATACAGACAGCTCATCTGCAGCCCCTACTGTGCTCACCTGCCCGGCCTATTCCCAGGGTCCTGGTTATGTCTCACTGAACAGTAGAGCAGAGAAGGAGCAGAGAGACACTGCTTGAGAGCGGTGGGGAGTGCGGCTGTGGGAGCAAATAAATTTAGGAATCTTTGAAGAGTGCTGCACTATTACAAGCGTAACACTATTACAAGTGTTTAACAGGATTGAAATATTAGTTGGATCACATCTATGTGCACACAGAACCCCCATTGTCTGTAACACTTACTTCTCCCACAGAACGCCGGCATGCTTAGGGAAACATTACTTCCGGCCTTTGTTATCAATCACCGCTTTTTAGACCCTTCCTATCCTTCCTTCTCTCTGGAAGGCTTTGCTCTATCTCATCTATGTTTTTAGAAATTGAAAATCACATTTGAGTTTTGACTTTCCCAAAAGGCTTGTACATTAGCATGGGAAGCCCCATGGTACCTTTATCAGAAGGAGGCATCAACAGTGTCTACAAGTCACATCCAGGGTGAAGTTGGCTTCCAAAAGGCATCACTTCTTTGGGCAGACAGCACAATTCAAATGTGACTACTGGTGAAAATAGTTCTTGGTGAGCAGGAGGTGGGGGAGACAACGCAAGTGTGTGATTATAGAACCAGTATCTATCGAAGTAACATGCTCTTTAGTTGACCTGGAAGATTCCTACTAGGTGGTTAATTTCTGGGGGAGGCAAACTCTTCACTATACCAAATACGTCTTTAGACTGAAGACTAAAACTCCCTTTTTCTTGAAGACTCAGGACGTAGCTTTGGGCCTTGAAATATGATCTTTTCACAGAAGCCATTGTTACTTCCCCATGAAGAGTGTACAACAGAACTTAGCTGAACAGAACAAGGTTAAACTCAGTAAAAGAGTTATTTTATTTATCAATACGAATGAAACAGATGTGATCTTAATTCTAGACTCTGTAATTTAATACTTGTATCATGCTGGACATACTTCACTTTTCTCAAATGCAAAATTGGATTAATAAAATAGTCTATCTATCTCATCATTTTGCTAAAAGGATGTAGTAGTGTGAGGAATATACAACTCTTGGCCTTGCACACAGCTCGGCGCATGACTGATCCATTCCCTTATTCCCTGACATTTACCCAAGAAAAACTGGGGTAGATTACTGGAAACAATAGAATGAGATTGTTGAATGGACAGAAAACACAGTGGCAATGCAATGAAAATAAAGAAACTATGCATATCAAGAATTATGTGCTATTATGCAGGTGAACAAGGAGGCACCAGGGAGCTAGGGCAACAGTATTTGGGGTACACAATAGGCTCTGGCATTGTCCTTAGGCTGTAACACTTAGGAGTCAACTTCGGCTTCACAATAGCCTGATCCCGAATCCTTTCCAACATCTTCTCCATCAGGATTACTATTGTCTTCATCATTGAGGTTGCTCAGATCTCAAGGCTCTTAACAATTTACAAAATTCTTTCTCACTTTTGATCCTCACAAGAGCCCTGAGGATTATATGAGGCATGCATTGTCTTTCACTTAGAATAAAAATATGAGACTCAGAGAGGTGAGGTGAGGCTGTCAAAAGTCAGAGCAAATGGAGGAAGATCTCAGCTTCCATCTCTGGCCGCAGGATCTCCATTCAGCTCATCTCCTCTGTTCTGTGTGGCCCTCAAATCTACAATCGCCCTATGAAACCCCACTCTTACAGCATGACTTCCCTCAGGAATCAATCATGGTGATTCATTCCTATGACGTAGCTCCCAGTTGCTTCCACGATCGCTGCTTTTATCCATAAAAAGGTTTTTACAAGGACCCCTTCAGTTACTGAGTAAATTGGCTTCCTTACTTGCTATTAATTACTCACAAGGACTCTGGCCTATTACACAGAGTCAACGCAAGGCGGAGTTTCTCTGCTAATTTATTTCATGCCTTCGTTCTGTATTCTGGTTGATGGACCCTCTTGGCATTATAAATCCAGAGCAACTAATTAGCAACCACACTTTGAACCCAATTCTCTTTCTTTTTTCCTTCCTAACTACCTCTGCCTCCTTTGATCTGCTTCATTTTCCTAATTAACTTATGTGCATGCTGGATTTGTTTCTTTGGGTCTGTGTAAATTTGGAAGGTTTGGAAGTATGAAATAGTGAGGCTGACTTTACAGCAAAGGGGTAAAAGAGGTGATGGTCACCATCACAAAAGCAGCAAAGAGCCAAGAAAGAGCAACTGGCATCAACCTCCACCATGACCAAGTCACCACTTACTAAGCAACCACTATGTGTCAGGAGCTTTTCAACATTTGCTTCTCATCCTTACCATCTTGGGAGGAAGGTGCCAGGATTCTGCCTACTTCAGAGATAGGCAATTAGCCTCTGAGAAGGTGAGTGGTCTTCCCAAGATCCCACAACTAGGAAGTAACTCCATAACTGTTTTCTGTTCCAGTGAGATGTACTTATAGAGAGAGCCTAGAAGTTGGGTGGACAGCAATCTAGTATTGAGAGTCCAGTGGCGTATGTGGTACTCAGGCTTAACCACAGTGGCCACGAGAGCAGAGTGACTCTGACTCAGTCAGGCACATGGAGAAGCAGACATGGAGGAGAAGGTCTCTTCTGCAAGCCCACCAATTCTGGTTGGCCAATCCCTCAGTAGCTGACTTCTCATGCAGGGGTTGGGGGTACCAGCACCACCAGCTTGGACCCAAAGAAACATGAACCAGGAAACAATAGGCAATTTTTCAAGATTCTAGGCAACCAAGTGGATTCAGAGTGAAAATTTCAGATCAAGTGAAAGATCAGAAGGCTTTAAGAAACTAAGATGGAAGCCATGTGGCAGGGCTTGAGGGGAGGTGCCCATATTCTCTCAGGACAAGTTGGCCACTAGGCCCACAGAAGCAGAAGTGGTCAAGTCAATGCGTCCAGTTGATAGACCTTAGGGTCAAGGCAGTTCTGAGTCTAACCTTGATTCTAGTGCTGATTTCCTGTAGCATGTCCTTAAGTTACTTAGTAAGCCCAAGTCTTGGTTTTCTTATCTGTAAAATTAGAAGGATATAACCAGTCTCATGATGGGAGGTGGGCTATGACCAGGTCTTCAGAGGGCTCAGCATGATACCTGCCATATGGTCAGCACCTAATCAGCAATATTAAGGTGGTTTCCACTTTGATCAGTATTCATTCTAAGACTGAATGGAGTCCACCTTGTAATTGGGGGGATGCACTATTTATTCACTCTTGTAAGCAAAATACATATACCTGACACTGAGCTTGGACTGGGGTTTGGTACCTTCCTCATTTCTTTGGTTCCTCCATTACTTCCTGCAATGGTGCACACACTAGGAGCTTAAGAAATAACACATTACTTGATTCTTTCATTGACTTTACTTGTCTGGCTCAATTTAACTTATTAAAAAATGTTTATATGAGAAAATTTCCTATAGAAAGGATGGATTAACTTATAAAACAAGGTATACTTCAAACCATCCTCAACTTTGATTATACTCAACGGCTGGTAGTTCAGATTCTGAACTCCAGGCAGGTTAATTCATGAAGAAGATGCATAAACCCCTTTATGCATGCAAGGCAGGTTCAGACACCATTCGTTAACCCAGCTGGCTAGAGCTAGAGTGACCTTGGAATTAATCTACCCTCTAAACAGAGGCCCAGAGTGGTCACCTAGGTCACAGAACTGGTGAATATTAGAGGCAGAGTCTCAGCTCTCTCCTATCTTCAGTTCTAGTCCTTCGTGGGTAATTAAAAAAAAAAAAATCATTGGAAAAAATAAAAGGACTGCAGAGCTTGTAGAGTCAAGAATAAGATCAAGGAACAATGTCCCTGCTCCTTGCATGAGGAGGCTGCTGGAGAGTAGGAAAGAGGGCGGATGGGGCCAAGGAACCTCTTTTTACATGAACTCTTCTGAGCAAGGAGAAGGCTGTATATATTCTGGTGTTTCTAAAAGGGTTTTAGAATTAGCTCAAATAAACCTCGAAGACCCTTCCTGAGGTCTGCTGAGCTAAATACATCAATAAATGTAACTGTGGGTTTTCCTCTCCCATGCACCCGTGTTATTCTCTGCCTCGGGGGCCATAAGGATACAGAAGGTGGGCATCAACCCCTCCCACTTCAACACCTTGCTGAGAGTTTCTTCTTCTTGTGCATGTGGCCAACAATTTTCCACTGAAGCAGATGGAAAATCCAGCAATAATCACAGGCTGGGTGCAAGGCCACAGATCTCATTTGTTGGGTGTTACCTGATATGCAGTCAAATTTCAACTGATCAGAAGGCTTGGGCAGGAGATGGCATTGAGCTAGAATTGCTCCATACAGTGATTATTGATTACACCTCTAATAGTGCTGTAGCACATTGACCGTGAATCCAATTAGAAGTAATTATATGCTTTAAACTAATGCGTCCAAATTGAGAGGGTTGGAATTTGTGAAGGACTCTAGGAATTGTTGCATGATAACGGAATATACCTAAAGAGAGGGGTGTTACTGAGTTTCGTTGAGGGAAATATTATGTTCTGCAAAGCTGTGCTGGCAGAAAGAGCCACCAGAGTCTGTTATTACAGATGTCAAAATCCAAGAAATCTCAAGATGATGGCAGGTGGCCAAGTCCAGTAGATTGACAGATGCCAATCATCATCATCATCATAATCTCCATAATAAATATTATTTTATAAGGTACTTTCTATGTTCCAGACATTTAGCTAAGCATTTTACAAATAGCAACTGATTCAATTCTCTTGACCAAAGGTTGGCAAAATGCAGCCCAAAGACCAAGTATAGTCTGCCCCTGTTTGCGTAAATAAACTTTTATTAGAATACAGCCACAGCCTTTTATTTATATATGGTCTATGGTGGATTTCACCACTTAGTCAGAATTTGAGCTTGTCACCACCTGTTGCGTCTAGAAGAATAGAGGGAGAGCTACCCTGCTTGGTACCTCCTGCTATTTCCCAGGCTCGCCCTGGCAGATCTCATTTGCCCCCCTTCCAGCCAGGAATTCTGCGGGCAAGTCTGCTGCGTGGCAAGTCCTTTGATGACTTTGATGACTTTGATGACTTTGATGACTGCGTTTCTGACTAACTATGCAGCAAAGAAAATATTCTTTTCTATTTCACCCATTTTCCCTAGAAATAATTCTTTAGTGTGTCAGCCACAGGAAGTTAAAACTTAAACATTATAAAATAAAGGATGGGGGTGTCTGGGGGGCTCAGTCGGTTAAGCATCTGTCTTCAGTGTAGGTTGTGATCCCAGGGTCCTGGGATGAAACCCCGATTCAGGCTCCCTCCTCAGCAGGGAGTCTGCTTTTCCCTCTCCCTCTGTCCCTCTCCCCGCTTGTGCTCTCTCTCTCAAATAAATACAGAAAATCTTAAAAATAAAATAAAATAAAAGATGAAGATCAATCACCCAACTACAAGAGGATGATTAAGCAAAATGAGTTATGTCTCTTTGATGGAATAGTAAGCAACCAATCAACTGCATCACTGAGGTCTGAGGTTTATAATGTAATGCTAAATGAAGAGGGCAGAATATAAAATTGTGTCTTTATAATTAAATTCAATAGTCAAAAATGATTCACCTACAATCCAGGTATTCTGCCAGGAACTGCATATACAATGATGCATTAAATAGATGTTTTCCACCTTCAGACTGCTTACAGTCTAGGGGAGAAAAGGACATGGAATGAAAAGCATCAAAACTATAACTGTAACTGGAAACTCTAACTTGTGGTGAAGCACAAGTGAAGTACAAGCTTACCCGGAGATAGTTTAATGAGAAGAATCTAATTTGAATTGGGGCAAGAGACAGTATCACACGTGTATGCTGCATTGGAATCATCAAGGAATGAATAGAGGGAGAATGTTTTGGACAGAGGACAAAGCAGGACACACAGCTCTAGCACTGGCAGTAAACCCAGGGGATGCCCGAGAACCTGGGAGGTCAGTGTGGCAGGAATCTGGTAAATAATAAGGATATTCATGAGACATGAAGTCCGAGAGATGAGCCAGACCCACCGTGGGAGGCTGTGTTTGTTGGGCCTACTAAGGAGTGGAGATATTACTCTAAAGATCCTGAAGAAGCTCCTAAAGAGTATAAGCAGAGCATAGTGTGACCAAATTGACATTTTTAGATAATGTCTCTGATTGCTTGCGAAGAATAGGTTGTAGGGGAACAAAATAAAAAAATGCAAAAATTATGCATATGTGTTACCAGTAACATGATATGAACATGAGAAAATTAAACTACTTTGATTTATTTTGGATTAGATCTGTTTTTTTTTTAATTTTATCTATTTGCATTTCTCTTCTTGTTTTCCATATAATTATAGTGGTTAAAAAATAATAATTCAAACAATTATCCCCAGCCAAACAAAATATGACAAGGAAACACATGAGACCATAGTCTAGATTGGATAAATATGATCTAGAGACCCTTCTTTCCTGCCCTGCCCAGGCTGCAGCTCCTGCCTGGGGTCACCTGGGCTGCCGGAGGCTGGAGTCCTTGCCTCGGGCTCCTCTCTGCTCTGGGCTGCACCCAATGAACAGCTTTTGCCATTGATTAAATGCTGCAGCTCGCCTGGAGTCATTAATCAATTTCACCAGCTGTTTACGGCTTTATTTACTACAAAGGAAGCAAGGTAATCCCTGTAAACTCAATAGATCTAAATTAACTGCATGTTCAGGAGCCAGCTTAGAAAGAATTATTGCTCCCTGACTCGGGGGACAGAGGAAAAGAATGAACACGAGTACCTGTGACAGAGGCTCTGACTTTGTCTCTGTCGCCCAGGAGGGTCACATCGCAAAGGGCGCTTATGTGATGCAGTCTCTATTAACCAGGTCTCTCAGCATAGGGTTCAGGGAAAGCTCTATCCCGGTGTTGAATCATTACCTGCCACGAACCGTGGGCCCCATTTCTCTCTCCTACCCTCCGCTCTGCCCTCCCCTGCCTTGCATGCCCTTTCACTATGCAGGATGCAATTTTGCTCAGTGACAGACATTTTCTCCACATTCTTTTATTAATGATACTGATCATTTTTAATTTGTTTATGTTTGCTTAAGGAAATTATATCCAGTCCAAATTTACTGGGCAACAGTGAATGCCTGGGGAAGAAAGTAATATTAGCTTGCCAGGAACGGTGTCGGGTGCTTTTAAATGCCGTTGGATTTTTTTTTTTTTTAATCTGTGAAGGAAAACCCGTGAAAAAAACTGATGTACTTTAAAAAAAAAAAAAAAAAGAAGACTGAGGCTCAAAGAGATGAAATACTTTGACTAGCATAACAAAAACGGCTAGTGGGTGACCCCACAGGGGTTCAACCTCATGTCCTAATGCACGCTTCTAGGACATAGCCCGGTGTCATAGTATGGGTGGTTGACACTGTTGGGTCAAATCGCTTTGTAACAAGTCAAAACACAGTCCCTGCCTACAAGACCACTGTGTGTCCCACCTCTCTTCTCAGCCCATCCTTTGCCCTGTTCCTTCACCTCCTCCAAACTCCCACCATCACTACCGTACATTTTAGATCTCAAGATCCCAAAAGCTTGCATTATCCCCAAACAAAACCTGCCTTTATCTGAGTTGTTTCTTCTGCCTGAAATGCTATGGCCTCCTTGTCTCCCTGGCAAATTCCTATAAGGCTTCCAAAGCCTGTCTCTCCCACTTCTTTGAAAATTTACCTTATCTCTTTTACCCATTCCTGCCCTGGGAAAAGTTAATAAGCCCTGTTCTGGGCCCTTCAGGGCACTGACCACACTCAAACCACTGCACCTATCACTCTGGTGTATTCATCACCAGGGCCCACCGTGCAGCAAAGACACTAGCACAGAATCAGCCCTCAGTCACTGTGTCAAAGTGCACAACTGGAAAGCTGGAAAGAAGACTCTGAACCTCCAGTGCACTGGGGAGACAGACCCTAAACACATACAAAGCAATGAGACAGACAAACAAGCAAATAAGCTTACATCATCACAAAATTACCCTCTTTTCCAAAGACAACAACCTAGTTTTTTTTCTGACGTGTCATGACATCAGGCAAAATAGCAACAGGGGGGTATTTATCCCAAGTCCCCTTAGTGTTCCCTCCTCTCGCCTTCTGTGCATACTTTTATTTCTGGCAAGCTAACCAGGAGCAGATGGATTATATAGCACCCTCTACTTCCTCCAAAGTCTGAATCCAGTGCAGAATCCAGACACAGTGTAATTACATGCACTTCCTGCCTTCACACCCTTCTCACCCCAGGCTAAAAATGCCCATGGCTCCTCTCCCTTCATGGGATCCTCATGACCCTCTACCAGGTGGAGATTCCAGACTGGAGACTCCCGGTGTGGAGACTTCCGTGGGCTGGTCATCCGCACGAATCCAGAGATGCAATTGGTCAAGGGCTTACTCAGATGCCTAGCCCTTTCACACAGATGTCTGGAGCCTAGGAGTATGGACTTCCTAGGAATATACTCTTTGGATACAGTTTATAAACAACCGACAATAGCCCTGACAGCTTTCAGTCTAGGCTGGACAACAGATGGTAATTATGACTCATCAAAAGAAGTTGTAACTCGTGCTCATAGCTCCTAGCATGCCTTTTTGCTCTTCAATCTTTAGATCGTTTTGCTGCTTATGCCTCCTGATGCTTCTACAAATATGAGCCTCATGATGAGCAGGTATAGAGAAGGTGTGTTACTTACCACTGCAGTAGAAAAATTACTATTTTCCTTTTTTCTCTTTTTTTTTTAGGTAAGCTCCACACCCATCATGGAGCCCAACACAGGGCTTGAGCTCACAACAGTAAGATTGAAACCTGAGCTGAGATCAAGAGTCGGTCGCTTAACGAACTGAGCCACACAAGCTCCCCAAGCTCTGCTATTTTGTAAGCACTTGATTTGAGAAGTGATTTAACCTCTCTGAAACTCAGTTTTCCTCATCTGCAAAATGGGCACAGGGCATCTTCCTCGTTGAGCTCGTTTGATGATTAAATGAGGTAAAGAACTAAAGGCACTTAGCCAAGTTACTTGCATGAAGTAAGACCTCAATCAATAGGACAACTCACAGGGTTGTTATAAAGAGTCAGGGAGCCACGAACCCAAGGTGCCTGGGACTGGGTGCTCAGTAGCAGCTGCTTCCTCTTCCTGTCCCCTCAGTGATCTCCAGCGATGGGGAGAGAGTGACTATTCCAAGTAGCACCTCTCGGCAATTGAGCAATAGGCTTCAGGAGCCAAAAAGATTCCTAATCTTCAACCTAGTAATAACATTGGAAGAAATCTAACCTGAAGAATGGTTCCCTCCACCCCCCCAATACAGGCTATATGCTGGAGATATTATTTACAAGTGTAAAAATTCTGGGAGGAACTAACGCCCAGTAGAAAAAGAATAGCTCATTAAAACCATTGAGCATCTATCTGGCACAGTGTTAGGTAGGCATTAAAAATGACCCCATAAAGGTGCTAAAGCGACTTCCCAAAGCGAGACAGAAAACTGTATACAGCCGGATTGCAATGGTGTAAAATTATATAGGCTTTTGGACAAGCCAAGAGATAAACCTACGAGAACGAAAATCATCGTTTTGGGGTGACGAGGTGGAGACTGATATGAGGCTTATTTTCTCTTCTTTCTCTTCTGTTGTTCCACTGCCTTTACCAGGGAGAAAGAGAAACAAAAATAAGCATCTTCTGCTACTCAAGTTTGGACCTGAGCTTTAGCTAAAGCAATCGGGGCCCCTCGCCCCTGTGGGAAATGGGGCCTGAGTGCCAGGTGCTAATAAAAGTCATCCAGACCCTTCCGGTTGTAATAACACCTTTCGGAGAGAGGCACAACAATCCTCTGAAGATAATGGGTCTCCCTCCTCCTATTGTCTCCTCCGGGCCTTTTTTTTATCACCAAAGTGATCCTTCTAAAACACGTCTGATCATTTGGCTCTTGAGTCACAAAACACTTGGCTGGTGTCAGGTTCTTCTGACAACGTCTAGATGCTCAGAGGCAGTGCTCTGCATCCCGGCCATCCCCTACTACCCCCAGTCCTCACGCTCAGGCCTTTGTCCATACAGCATCTCCTCCCAGGAGGTCTCTTCCTCAGGCCCCTTCTTTCAAGTCTCAGCTTAGAAGTAGATTGCACCAGAGAGCCCCCCCTAACATCTCAGCCTGCCCTCCCTTCCCCCAACGCTGATACACATGCATGTGCACGCACGTTCTTTCTACATGCTACCGCTGTTCCATGGCCCCTAATATACACATGGCGATTTCCTGGGTAGTGGAGTAATATTTTCTGAAACATGAGGGTACTGTTTCTCTTTGGTACTTTTTTTTTAAATGATTTCCCATTGAGCCAGAGGCTTCCAGATCTTTGAGGAAGTTTAGGATTGCTAACACAAGCAGGAGAAAATAGGCATGATCCTGGGCTCCCGTGGTGGGTGGCAAGACCTCCCTACAAAGAGCCACAAGCACTTAGGACCAAGCAGAGCAGGGTAACCACCGCCCAACCCCCCCAAATATAGAAAATAGCATCCACCTGGGCGGCAGTGTACTTGTTCTCTAGCGTTACCATAACAAATTGCCATAGATCAAGCACCTACAACAAAACCCATTTATTATTTCACCGTCCTTAAGGTCAGAAGTCTGGAGACAGTATGGATCAGCAGTCCTCTGGGCCCTCACAAGGTCAAAATCAAGGTGTCAGCAGACTTGTCTTCCTTCCTAGAAGCTCTAGTGGTCCATCTACTTCCAACCGCACTCAGGTAGTTGGCCAGATTCAGTTCTGAGTGGTCGTAGGGCTGAAGTCCCCATTTCCTTGCTGATGGTCAGCAGGCCACGCATTTGGTCCTAGGGCCTGCCCTTTGCCCTTTCCGATGCTTTCCATGTGGCCCTTCCAGCAATAAGGGGTCCAGTCCTTGTCACACTCTGAATCACTCTGACTTCTCCTGCTACAGCTCTTTCACTCCAGCTAGAGAAGGTTCTCCACTTTTAAGGGCTCATGTGATTAGATTGAAAATCCAAGATAATCTCCAGATCATGAAGGCCATAACCTTTATTGTATCGCCAAAGTCCCTCTTGCCACATAAAGTAACAGAATCACAAAATTCAGGGATTAGAGCATGGACATATTGGGGTGCTCTGTCTACTAGAGGAAGCAAAGGCCAGAGGATGTTTGTGGACCCCTTTCCGAAATAACCACAAGGTCACATCAGCCACACACCCCTTCCTACAGCCAAATCCCTGCTAAGCCAGAAGCAAGGGATGGATGGAATCTATAAGCCAGAGCATTACTCAGGCTAAAGAGGCTGCTATGTTTTTCTGTACTGGGCTCAGACTTGGTTTGTCAACAGAATTGTACAAACATCTTTTTCTTCTACCCAACAAATGCTGGCTCATGAAGAAAGGAAACATTCATTAAAAGAAATAAAGTGGCTATAATTGATAGCCTTCACATCAAGGCTCATTTGACCAGGCTTGTAAGAGTTTATAAAGAATATATGAAATTATGTCAAAAATAGCATGACAGCTAGAAAATAAATATTATATCTTCTAAGCAGATTTCATGGTAAAAGTGTCCACTGTGACCTAGAGGGGCAGGAAGGTTCATGAAGACCCATCCTAGAATAAGGGAGGAAAATTCCAAAGGAAGTTCTAGAAACTACGTTCCCAGAATGTATGTGTAGGGATGATGGTGACAACACTGTGAGAATTAAGAACCCCTGTCAGAGAGATGGGGAAGCCTGCCTCTGGTTCTTCCCTGTTGATCTTGTCTCTTTACACCTATGGATGACTAGAGAGCACCATTCTCTGTTTTAAAAATATCCGAAAGAAGGAAATGAGGAGCTTTGGGAACCGTGCCCCATTCCCAAGCCAATGTGAGCAGAAGAGAAAGTCCACACTTACAATGGGTGGTGGCAGCATCCAGAATGGACAGCATGGGGGGCGGGGTGAGACAGGGAGACAGGGTCCCGGGGCCCCTGGGTTCCACCTCCATTGTCTGACATAAGGGCAAGGACACGTAACATCCCCGTGTACATGAAAATATCCATATGTGTATTCATTCATGCATTTTTACCTCATAACAATCCTGAGCCCCTCATCCTGTCCAGCAGGGACTGGAGCAAGCACAGGAAGGTGCTGGACGAGCAGGTGCCCACGGAACGGCGTGAGAAGACTGTGAGCAAGACTGAAGGCAAAAGGTCAACCCCAGAAGTCTCAGCTCTGAGTCCTGGAATAAGGAAGAGAGAAAGACAAACATTAGAATTTTGTGAAAGTTATTCACCAAGGCTTTTCATTTACATGCCACTTAATCCTCACTGAAGTAGAGCCTGTAAGACTGACGTACAGATGTGCAAACAGAGCTGCCAGGTTGAGGAGGCATCTGAAGACACTGGGGTGGACGGTGGACGTGCTGGGCTGGGAGAGACCCAGCAGGCGCGACTCCGAGCCTGAGGCACTTGGCCGTGCATCCCACGCCTAGCTGGCCATACACTGAACAAAGGCCCCTCCTTTCTTCTCCTCTGCAGGTTGGATCAGTTCTATTTTAGTACAGAGCATTTGGGAAAGATACAACTTAATAAATAAAAATAGTTACCAGCGTTGTTCCTGCCTTCAACGAAGCATAAAACCTTCTGTTTTCAAGGCCATTTTACTAGGACTGGCTCGTTACATTGTCATGGCAACTTTTGAATGTGGGCAAGGTGATTTCTCAGGACACCCAGACCAGTGAAAGTGGAATGAGCAGGCACAATGTCAGAGGTTAAGTTTAGAGTTACAGATTGATTTACTACAAGGTAGTTTAAAGATATTTTCCACTTAAAATTGTATGTCCGATAACTCTCTTTGGACATGTGTGTCTCCCCAAGCAGGCTGAGAGAGTTCAGAAGCACAGAGACATTCTCCTTCTTTCTGGTTACCTCAGTGGCCAGAATGGTGTCAGGCTTGTCACAGGTATGCGATAAAACATGTAATAAACACATGAATGAATAAAAAGATAAGTGAGTGAATAAGGGGAATCAAGCACTCTCTGTTATTGCAGAAAATCACCAAATGTTGGGGTGCCTGGCTGGCTCAGTCGGAAGAGCGTGCAATTCTTGATTGTGAGTTCAAGCCCCACATGGGGTGCAGAGATCACTTAAATAAAACTTAAAAAAAAAAAAGAAAAGAAAAGAAAAGAAAATCGCCAAATGTTGGAGAGGGCTGTGCTGTTTAGTTCAAGGATTCTCAATCCTGAGATTTCTTATGTGCCCCTAAGAGAAGTAAAGACAATACAAGGCAAACTTTGACACAAGGTTTCCACTTGAGGCAGTTAATTTAACCAGTGCAAATGCTGGAGCTGAATTAGGGGAAGAACTTGGCTCTTAGTTATTCAAATACTCGACTGAAGCATCGCTTTTAGCTTTCCATAAATTATCTAAACAAAAAACATGAAATTTAAAATTTCTCACTGAATACTCAACTACTCCAAGAGTATGTTCCCGAATCCCAGTAGATCCATGGACCACAGTGTATGGAACACTTGGCTAGTCCAGCTCCCTCTGTTTACAGAGAAACAGGTTTTAAAAGTAAGTGACTTTCCCAACGTCACAGTATTTAGTGACAGACCAAATTCTAGGAGGCAGGTGTTAAGACTGTTAAGACAGTGCTCTTTTCCAGCACACTGAATGGCCAGTGATCCAACAGCTGGTTAAAAAAGTGTTGCCTCTAACACCAAATTAAGGGGTTAAAATTATGTATTTGGAGAGTAAACCAATGACCACAGTTTCCTTGTCCCTGGCTGGCCTGGGGCCCCTGGCTCCGCATGGTCCCTGGCCCACCCCATTGCAGAGGAAAGGGCCTGAGCGCTCCCCGCCAGGGCAGGCGGGGCGGTGGGGACTCAGGGCTGGAACTCATTACAGTCCAAGTGCAGAGACTGCAGAGTTCCATTTCCCCTGAGGCACCGTGGTTTTTCTCTGTTTGTGAAGAGAAAAATGAAGAGTAAGCAAAATTAGTGCATTATTTTATACCCAATACATTTAGAATCATTATGTTGATCAATAGAGGCTGAAACACAGTTAGTCTCTGGCTTTACTGCATTCTCAGGATTTGGATGATGCATAATGACACGGATCGAGGCTCAGAAAAAGACAAAATTCAGGGCAGAGATTAATTGGGCAAATGTTTTGTTGTTTGAGAGAAAAGCATATAGTTTGATTCCCATGTTTCAGTAAGAGTAAGGCATAACAATGAGGGAACATGGAAAATTCCAGCATGTTTTCTCTTCTGATATTCCTTCGCAGCCTATGGCTACAAGCAGGAGGTTAATTATCAAGTCAGCATATATTTTTGCATTATGCATAAAAATAGAAAGTTGTTTGGGGCCCTAAAATATTGAATAGAAGGAAAAAACTATGAGAACACTCACCCCTTTCCTTTGGTATTTGCAATTTTCAGATACTGTTTTGTGTCCCAACTTCCTGTGTTCCCTCCTTTGCTGCAGGATGTCAGGTTGTGCTGTAGTGGCAAAAACTGCTGGTTCACACACCAGCCAGGCATGGAGGTCGGGGACAGGTGGAAGGAAGGCGTGTGTACTCCAGGTGGGCAGGCAGTAGATTGGGCAAGCAGGGGGACTAACACAGGAGGCTTGTCTTGGCCTCAGGATGAGAACCCCACTCCCCGGGATCTTCAGAGTTTATAGAGAGGTCTTACTGGGGTTCGGCCACCTCTACCATCCAGGTGGGAGAAACACCATGTTGCCCTTGGAAAGGGCTCCCATTGTGAGGGAGGGTGCTGGGGGGTGAGGGTGAGGCAGGGCACATGTTCCAGGAGCAAGGATGAGGGGAGGAGCCTCCTATTGCCCTGGGGCCAGATCAAGGTTCAGCTGGCAGTCAAGGCCTCATGATGACCTTCCTGCAACAGAGACTTGGGACTGGAAGCCCAGAGACGCAGCTTCTCAGGCCCCCTCTGCCAAGCTGCATGGCCTTGGGCACATCAGGTAGGACAGAATGATCTCTGGGCCACTTCCAGCCATCCATCTAACCAATCTGCCTTCCTCGGCAACGTATCATCGTACCAGACACATTGTTAAAGCCTGGGGACACACAAATGCACAGTCACGGGTCCCTCCTGTGTTCTAAAACCTTACCAACTAGACGAGGCACAGACATGCAAATAGGCAACTCCAGACAGTGTGCTCAGCGTGGCCCAGACCAGAGTAAAGGTTGTTGGGGCTCCAGGGTCAGACTGCATTCAGATCCCAGGATCGACTTCCTAGCCTGTAAGACCTGAAGCAAGTCACTGAACCTCTCTGAACCTCAGGGTTCCTTAGCTCTAAAACGGGCTGATCACATTACATTCCTTAGGGCTTTTGTGCAGATGGGACGAGACACCATAGGTAAGGCATTTACCCCAGTTCCTGGAAGGAATGGGAATTACTCATCCTGAGTATTATTATTACCGTTACCACTATCATTATTATGATCATTTAGAAGTAGCCATGATAGAAGGAGAGGAGGGGTACCTCTGAGGTGGCCCAGAGGAAGCAGCCCCCGTGAGCCTGGGGGAGTCAAGGAGACTTCGCAGAGGAGGCTAATTCACAGGCCTTAGGGAGGCTAGCAGATACACAAGGTGGAGAAGAGCAATGCAGAGGGAACAGCCTAAGAAAATGTGATTATTAGAATTTTGATTACAACAGATAATGACAACTAAGGGTAGAGTGTTAGGGTTGTTTTTGTTTTGTTTTTGTCTGAGATCACTCAGAAAATTACTTGCGAACATAGAAGCAATAGGAAACCCTTCTTTGATGCTGGAGGAGAAAGTAAAAACCAGGCAGGGGAAGTAAGGTGCCACAAACCTGTAAGGGCAAGATCTTAGGGGCCTTTCCATTCTTAATAAAGAATTAGACCTGTCAGTATTAGGGAGCACTGGTTTCTAAGCAGTGGAGTACCTATGGCTCTGGATTCTGGACTCCCTGCTCTCCTAGATTCAGGGCTATAATGTTACGTGAGCATCTCACAGATAACTGCCCACTGGCCAATCAGGTGATCCTGACAGTTGCCAACAGGTAAGAAATGGTGCTTGTGGTCTGGATGTCTGGCCCAAATATAAGCATCTTTGCTAAGCAGTGTTTAATGCCTGGAACGCCAGAAATTAAACTGTATCTGTCCATTAGATCTGAAAAGCAGCACCTAGACTTAGATTCAAGGGTACATATATGTAAAGGGAATTATTGTAGAAATTTGACTTTATACAATTGTGGATGTTGTTAATGCTATTGTTTTGGCATCTGATTTTGGAGCCTGTGTTCTGTAGAGCAGGTTATCAAGAAGAGGAGGTGGATACAAAGTAGGCAAGCACAAGTACACACTGGATTTGAGTAAGCTGGCCCATCTTGGTGCTGTGAGTGTCCAGAGGAGAAGTGACTCCCTTCTTCACAGAGCTAAGAGCGCACAGGGCCCAAGAGAAGCTGCGGAGGGGTGGGAAGCATTTGCAGGCCCCCACCTCTACCCTGAACCATCAAGGTGAGCCAGCAGGTAAGTACGAAGAGGGGCCAGCTGCTCTTTCATTTCCACCTTCCTATAGGGTGACCAGTTGTCCCTGTTTACCTGTCCTGGTTTTAGCAAAGAAAGTCCCATGTCTAGAAAAACCCCCCAGTCCTGGGCAAACAGAGATTGTTGGTCACCTTGTTTCACCGTTTTGCATTGGAATCTTTCTGGAGGCCCACCCTTTCCTGAAATATGCTGGAAAGAAGATTCTGAACAATGTAGAGCACTTGGACCCAGTTGACTCATTACAAAGGCACCACAGAAGAGAACCAGTGGTCATCTTTTCTCTCTTTACACACAATTCTTGCTTAAAATCTCAGTAGGAACTATTTTATTACACATGGCATCATATATAGTTAAGGATATATATAAATATAATATTAAAAAATAGGAGTAGCCATGAATTTTGTCCCTTACTATTTTCAGTCACTACTCCACCAAATCCTTGGCTGCCTTTCTACTTTCAAGGGTTCTTTGTAACTTCCTCCCACCTCCTGTGCTTTTAGATTGAGGAGCTCTGGGCCTCAGGACTATTGATAGTGGCTGACAGATACGAGCAGCGTGGGCACAAGAGTCCTCGTGGACATTCTTCCTGCTGTCTTTTGCACTGAGCCTGGTTCATGGGAGGCTTTGCCTCATGTGGACACCTCAGTCCATCACGAAAGCATTCCAGGGAATGGATCAAGCTCTGTTACTTGTCACGAGCTAACCATTCCCATTGCCTTATTCACCTTCACTGTTGTATCGGGGAAGGGCATTTTCCTCTTCTGGGCCAGAGCATGAATGATTGAGACAAGATGATTGTGCATCTGTCAACTCCCATCGCTATACTTACTCCCAGCAGGAAACAGGTATCACACTCAACAGGGAGAACAGAAGTGTTTAATGCCAGAACTATTACTACGGCATGGGCATGGGCAGAGCTAAGAGCAGCCAGCAAGGGATGAAGACACACTCTGGGTTAATGACAACAGAGACAGAGAGACAGGAGTGGTTGCCATCTGAGGTATGAAGGGGCGGAGCAGGGAGTAGTTTAGGGGACCCAGAGAACATGCTATACCTGTCCTCCTGCCCCAGGGAAGCATTCCTGGTAGGAGGTGTTGCGTCAGGCAGGAACACTGCACCACCAACTGCAGCTCAGAGGAATAAATACTCCAAACTCTTCTCCAGTCCTGGTGCTTCTCAGTGGCAGAATCCAAGTGTAAACAGAAGGGCAAAGAAGTGAGGTTGAAACAAGTCCTTTGGGGTCAGCCTCCCAGAGCGCAAAGCAGGATAGGGAAGCTGGGAGGAGCTAAAGGACAATATCCAGCACACAGTTTTTATAGTTATGTTCAAACCAACTTTTCCTAATTCCAATAAGTGAAGAATTATCTTAGCAACTAAGTTACTAACCCAGTTAATTAAGTCCTCCAAGCCTTCGTAGATCCAATTAACGTGGTCACGTCAGTGCAAAGTCATATAATTTCACAATGTGTTCAGATCAATGTACCCTTTTTAAAGGGTTCATGGCTTTATTTTCTCTTAATATTTCCAAAATTTGTGAATATAGCAGAACAAATGAAGAGAGGCTCTTTTCCCTCATACCTACGTTCAGAATCTGTGCTTTAGGGAAATGTAGCAAATGAAATCATGCAAAAAGAGACATTATCAATAATTAGCCTAATTATGCCTCTTGAGCCTAAGAAAAGTGATGGGAAGCACAGGAGAGATGTTAGTTGTGTCAAGAGTTGAAAGAGCCGTGTGTGAGCCCCGCCTGTCACTTAGCAGGGTGGGACCTTGGGCAAGTCATTTACCTTTCTAGTTCTTGATTTTCTCACCTGCTTACAGAAATAATCACAGTGACTCTTTTGTATGTTGTTATGAATTACAAATAAAAAAATGAATATAAAAGCACTTTAGAAATTGCAAAGCCTATGCAAGGATTTATTGATTATTGACAGACAATTGCACTTCTTGTAACTGAATGTCACGTTCTGGAAAGTCTCAAATCTGTGTACAGATATGCTTGGAAGGAAAAAAAAAGGCCATTGCAAAAATTACCTTGCAAGATTTCTTTAAAAATTATGACGAATATACATCATTATCTTAATTTAGTAATAGTAATATTGCATTTGGGCATCTATCCTTTCATAATGCTTACTGGTTTTTTGTTTGGTTTTCTGAACAATTCTGGGAGATACACAGGGCACTTTATTGGTTTTTGGTTTTTTTTTTTTTTTTTTTTTTCCATTTGGCAGTTTAGAAAACCCAAGGGATAGATTGTTAATAGAACTCAGAATGGTGTACAGACACCGAAGGTCCTGGATGAACCAACGATATGATATCATACAGAAAGTTTGTCATGAAAGCTGATCTACTCTAGAAGTTAATACCACCCTCATATTTTCCAAGTTCAAAAAACTGGCTCAGTCCCTAAGTCTGTTGCCTACCAGAACTGCTAAGTTGGACCATAACCATATCTACCTGCCTAGAAACGAGATTTTCAATGAAATTATATGTATATACATGTACCCTACTCCTTGGTATGTATGACCCTTAAATGGCAGCTGAATCTAGACTCTTCTTTTTACCTGAAGATTCTAGTGATCTTTCTCTGATACCTTGGACTGAGGCTTCTGCATTTTATTGGTCTGCGTTTTATTTTATCCTGATTTCCAAAGATCCTTCTAGCATTTGCCCTCCTATTCGTTAGAGGGATGCATATCATGTCTCTCATTAGCATGGATAGTCTTCATGTATTTATAACTCTATTCATTCTAAAAACATTGAATGATTAGCTATTCAACATTGAATGATAAAGCTAAAGTATGAGTTGCTTACTATGTGCCAGGCATTGTGTTACATGCTATATAATCATTTAATTTACAAAAACCTGATGTGTGTATTGTTATTTCCATCTCACACATGTGCAAATGGAATCTGAGAGATGTAAGGGGAATGCATGCAGGCCCTCACTCAGGGGTCCACTGAGCTCCTGCACTGTGGCTGTGCCCTGTTACTTAGGTAAGGGAGTCCTGCCTCCATGGAACTCACATGTCAGCAATCCATCTTCTCGCCCAATGACAACACTGGTAAGTGGTAGCCCTAGGATTACAATTTCTCTCTGGCTCCGGAGCCTGGGCTGCTGCTAAACACTGTGCCTTCCAGCGGCTTGTTCTCAGTAACAGTAAGGCCCAGTGAGATGTTCATTCCCTTGGAGAACTGCCCCCCCCCCCCCTATTCAGCCCGGAAGGAGAAAAATCTCCATGCTAGCATTTTCAAGCTGCAATCATGCTGAGTGGCTGCAGGAATCAGAAGTGGTCACTTTCCCGAACATTAATATTTTATATACTCTGGAAAGAGGATTTATTTTTAATGACCTACTTGTGTAGTTTTTCTGGACTTTGGGGTATGGGCAGAGATTTTATTGTATGGTAGATTCTATTATTTGTTTGTTTGTTTGTTTGTTGCCTGTAAATTCTCTTCTGCTACTCAGTCCCTGGGAGATAGCGTAATGTTGCTGAAAATGTATTATTACCCTAGGCTTCCAGAGCCTGTGTTCAATCCCAGCTGCACTGAGAACGACGACAACAATGGTGGTGATGATCATACCATTTGTGTCCCTAATCGGATGAGACATCCTCAAAGACACCTCTTCTATCCCACCTATCCAGGTCACATACCCACTACCCATTATCCTCCTTTATTTATCACTGTAGTTATCACTACTTGACGTTATGTCTTCCATGAATTTTCTTGTTTTGTTTATGTTTTGTCTCCTGGTAGAATATAAGCGACATTGGAGTCTAGGACTTTGTCTGCAGATTACATCTATAATAACCCCATTTCCAAATAAGGTCACCTTCTGAGGTCCCAGGGGTTAGGACATCAGCACATCTTCTTGGGGAATACAATTCGACCTGTAACAGATGGGAAGCGGTATGCATGTGGGAAAGTATCTACCGTGGCTGCAGGTGAACTCAGGAGTAAGCACGGGACATGCAGGGCAAGACAGCAACTATACGTTACCACCTGAAATGGTCCATTTAAGGATCACCTGGAACGAAAGTTACCTGAGGGGTGGGAGGAGAATCAAGGCCAGTCCCAGGAGATGGGACCCACTGTCAAGTCCTCCACAAGAAGAAGTAACCTATTTAGCCTGAGAGATCATTCGCACTGGGATTTGCTTTCTGATAGACGATCAGATCAGCGGAGTCAAAGGTAGAGACCTACTCTTTCTAAGAAACTCAGCCATCTCAGGGAACCAAATGGCCAGGGTAGAAAACAGCCACGTCTGAATGCGCGTATCACCCTGGAGAGTATCTCGCTTTAGAGAAAGTTCCAGCACGCGAACCAGGCAGGTCAAAGGGCAACATTTAAGCGTCACCCTAATTAATCACTCTGGACGGAAAGCCGGTGACCCACGTGCTGGTGTCTCTATCTTAACTCCCATCTGCAATATCTACATTAGAAGAACTTCTCAACCCATAGAAATGCTCTTCCCAAGAGGGTCCTGTTGTAGAGCAGATGTTTGCAAATCATTTAGCCTGTCGGTGATGAATTAGTTTTTAATGGCATTCTCATGTACTTGTTATAAATCATTAAGCGTCCAACAGACGGGCTCCTATCTGCACAGACTTGGTCTGCTGGGGTGCCTAAGTCACAAAAATTCACAGTGGTGGGGATGAGGTTCCCAGGGGCGAATGGTAGCCCTTGGCTGGCGCTCGCACTTGTCCTTGACCTCTGCCCACACTCCTTTCCTCAGTGGTCCGCCTGCCCCATCCTCCCCTCCATGTCTTCCTCTTGCCTCCCCCCGCCACACTAGTCCCTCCTTGCCTGACCTTGCTCACAACTCCCTATTACTCTTATCTCTTCCTCCCTCCACACTTCTCCTTACTTCTCTTGCTACCATCCCAATCTTTTCTCAGCATTAAAAATAAAAGCTGTTTTCTTCGATAAGCTGAGAGAGAGATCCTCATGCTGACACAGTATGATTCTTAACACCAGTAATAAATTCATGGTCAGCTCTTCCTGGAAATGCAGGAAATTAGTGTTGGGTGGGGGCCCAGGGAGAGAGAACAAACCTAAAAAGAGGAAAAAGAGTTCCAAGTCCACCAAAGAGCATGCGTAAGTATTGACTGTATGTGACACAGTGCACTCCTCATTAAAATTAACAGTGTAGTGTTCTCACGCTGGCGGGACACATGCTTCTCGGAGCCACATGAAGGATGGTCTGAACCATAGACGGGCTACTTACTAACTGCATGACTTAGAGGAGAACTCGGGAAACCTGGTGTCTAGGATAATGTAAATAAAAGATGGCAACACAGAGTAGGTGTTTCAGAAATCATTTTCCTTTCTCGTCTTACCATCTACTTGGGAGTTCAGGAAGAAAGGAAGATTAGAGACAAGATCAGTCAAGTTCAAATGATGTTTAAAAACAGACACATATTGAGTTTTGCCATGTGCTGGCCTCACACAAGATCCAGCACTCAAAGTCGCCTGTAGGCATGCAACCCAGCACATGCTTCCAACCTCGGCCAAACGGAAAACTGCACGAAACTTCCCAGCACCACTGTCAAGTCAACCCCATTTTAATCCAAAGCTGTTACTACTGGCCAGAACATCAGACCTTCATTCACCGAGGAGATGAAGATGGACACAGAGCAGCTTCAGCCTCTGTCCCCCTGGCTAAGGAATCCTGCTGGGCACCCACTCTCTTCCACCCTCTGGTACCAAAGCCTACGTACGGGGCCATTTTCCGTGTGCTCAAGTCCAGTCTGGATGCTGGCTGTACTCTCTGTCAGTTTCTTGCTCTACCTCTGTCTTCACTCTCCTTCTCCCCTGCTGGGACTCTTCCCCTTGGCTGTAAGAGGGGCTCAGGCTATCCTTGTCCCCAGCTGAGTTACTCTTGTCCCATCCTTCACCCCCTTCCACACATCTGGAAGAGTGCAGCCGCCTGTCGCGCAGAGTGCCTGCCTTGGCCTTGGTGCCCCTCCACCCGGGGTCACACCCTTGTTCTTACTCCTTGGTTTTCCTCTGGCTTCCAACCTCCTACTTCAAAGGCTTCAGCCTTGTCAGAGCCTGAGGAACTGAGTCTGGATTAGGCAGCCCGACTCCCGCGTTCCTCCCAACTTGTAGACTTGTCCCCATCTCCTGCCTGTTGCTTTTTCTAGGCTCTGCTCCCCCATCTCCCCTCTTCTGTATCTACACCCCACCAGGAACTCTTCCTTACTCCTGTACTTGCACATCCAACCCTATGCACCCTAGACACAAATGCCCAGTTTCAGCCAACTCTGTCTCCAGAATTCCACGCAGCTGGCTAGCTCTATGCGATTATTTGTCTAAGCTTCAAATGCAATACACCTAGAAATCAATTATTTATGTCTCCCCAAACTGTTTGTTTGTTTGTTTGTTTTCCCTGAGCCTCCCAGTTGCTAGAAATGGCACCATTCTCCTGCTGGGTGCCCAAACTCTACAGCCGACTGACTTGGATGCCTCTGTTGTCCTTGGCCCTCACTTCAGTTAGTGCCCTTAGTTCTTTCCATACTGACTTTATGGAGTCTTTTGTGGAGCCTCACCATTCTGCCCAGCACCATTTCCGTCGTTACATCCCAGGTCCGGGGACTTATTACCACTTCCGTGAACTATTTCAACAATCTCTTAAATGATGTCTCTCTCCTCAGTATCTCCCCTTCCCTACCCTTCCTGACCACTCTGCTCCCGACTGAAATAAGTACCGGCTCCTTAGCTTGCTGTTCAACTGTCTCCATGCTTTTTACCAACACACCTCTTAACATTTGTTAAGTGGCTAATGTGTAGGCACTGTATTAAGTGATATCTGTATATGTATGTGAGTGTGATTATTACATTTCTGACAAATAGTAAGTGCTCGTCCATTGTGAGTAAATAAATAATAGCCATTTTCATTATTATATCGAGAACCCTGAGTATCAGTTTTCTCTATATAGCAAGGGGGTGATCATATATAATTCACTGAATTATTGTGAAGATCAAATTAGATAATATATCTGTAAAGCTTAATGTATTATTCACTAAGCACATCGTAGATGCCCTACTGATGTCAGTTTCCTTCCCATCCCCGTGCATCTGGCCTGGTGGCTACTCTCCAGGACCTGGAGATCCACACATTGATTTACAATAGGTTATTGCAATATCCAACAATGCACTGTTTAAAACCACGCTGAATGAGATAGGGAGTGAATGTTCTGGAATCACAGAGAAAAACACAGCTTAAGCATAGAGAGAACTTAGAAGTCAAGATGACAGACATGACAGATTAGAGCAGAAGGAAGCATACACAAAGCTTAAAGTAAATTAAAGTCTTTATTTATTCCAAAGAAAACATAGATACCTGTTCCAGGCATAGTAAAAAAATTTTCATTTCAATCGATCTCCACTCATTTTTTAGAATTATATTCTGAGCTTTCTTTGCAGATAAAAACAACTAATACTGGTTGATCACTTGTGAAGCAATGTCATATATGTTATATATTTACACCAGCCCTGAGAGGTAGGTAAATTGGTCCTTTCCATTTCAAAAGTGAAAAATAAAGGAACCAAGAACTAATTTTCTTGCCCAAGACACATAGGTGAATATGTTGGCTCATACTGAGACTCCAGACTTCAAGATCTTTTGAACCTATATATACGTAGATATTTTTATGTTCTTCAAATGATTGAAGTGAGTATGTATGCATATATGTATGTATGTGCACACACATATATGAACTATCTAGACAGACACGCATATATACATACACATGCATGCTTATACAGATGTTGTTTAAGATAAAGCCTAGCACGCAGGAGGTGCTGCCCACCAAATATTTTCATTTCTCCCTCCTTTGGGCACATGGAAGAAGGACAACTCTGTAAACCCCTGGTTAGGGTTGATCATAGAACTGGCTTTGGCCAGTGAAATGTGAGTGGAATTGGCATATGTCAATTCCAGAAGAAAGATTTTATAGCCAGTGCCTCCTTCAGTGTTCTTGCTTTCCTTACACCACTGAGACCAAAACAACCCAGGTAATGGCTGCTCCATCTGCCTGGGTCCTAGACAGGTGTCAATATGAGTCAGAATCCCTAGGTAGACGAGAAGTATGCCTGAGAAATAGACTTTTACCATTTGAAGCACTGAGATATTGGGCTGTTTCTTTCTGCACCAAGACCTAAACTCTCCTGGCCGGTGTTTTTGTTGCTGCTGTATTTGCTATTATGACTACCATGATATTATACCTGCCCCGCTAGTATTAGTGAGGAGAAAATGGAAGTGCCCAGGGCAAGCCTCCCGTGCTACCCAAATTGAAGGTTCATTTTACAGACCAGGAGGTGTGATTCAAATTGCATTTACCATATTCCATTTGGAGACCCCGGACAGCCTCAAGTTAGTCCCCGGGGGAGAAAGGAGAAGGGGTGTAGGCAAAGCCAAGAGTATTTAATCATACTCATTAATTTCAAAGTTAAAGTTGGGTTTATAGCATTATAAAATGCAGAAGTACTCCCTGCCTAACTCCTTAGGAGATAGGCCTGAATGTCATTCTTGGTTTATTTCTCTGGGGAATTAACTGCTTGGATTCCTTCAGAGTTTAATTAAATTGTCACATAACACATAAAATAGCAAATAAAACAGACTTTTCCTATGTCCTGGTGTTAATTTTATGTCATCAAAATTGTTTAGCTTGTTAGCTGCGTAACTCCAGCGGCCCCAGTTACCAATTAAGGGTTCTGTGTGAACGCTTCTCCCCCATTTCAACGCCAGCTTCGGCCGCACTCTTGTTAAACTTTTCATTTCCTTGGGGCTGCAACTACTAATTTTTTAATAGGTTTTTGGTCATTTAAGTTTTATGCTGCCCAGCTTTCAATAGCAGACTCAGGGAAAATGTGTCAACAAACTCAAGTGTTTGTAGAAAGGAATCATACAGATTATCAGCTTCAACCTGCTTGTTGCATAGATGAAGAAACGGAGTGGTCACATGATGAGCGGATGGCAAGGATGGGGTTATAATCCGGGAAGGCAGATTCTAAAGACGATGCTTTTGTGTGTATGCATCTGCTGCTTTCTCTGATAAAGTCATCTCCATTCGGTAACAGGTTCCCTAACTGCCTCATCTCCTGGGAAGGCGATTGATGCCATAATCTTCCCACTGGCTTTTCTAAGTTTGGGCACATTGCTCACTGAGGGCTCTTCTATATCCCCCATCCCTCCCTCTCTGTGCTCACAGCAGCTCAGTTTCTGTAAAGTGAGGAGATCCCCATTTCACTCCCCGGAGGGAGAAGCAGAGTTGGCATGAGGCCCCAGGTCACCTAGCCTCACCTACTTTGCCTACTCATCCCATGGGAAAGGAAGTGACCCATCTGATTAATGTGCCTCGGGGGCATGACACACACTGGACCATGAGAGCCAAGGGCAGAGCCACTGCCCTGAAAATCCAGCACAGCCCTGAACATTGGCTGTCTCATCCCCTCTGCTCTACCAGACTCTGGATGTATGAACAAGAGTATCTCCTGTATTCCAAGGGCTGGACAAGTGTCTTGGTAGATCATGCTCTCGCCACTAGTGGCCTGTCGATGTGAGTTGTGGGAGGTAGAGGAAGCCTCATTCTGCCATGGATTCAAGCTATCTTCCTGAATTTAGTTCTATCAGGGAGCCCTAAACACGAAGAAGTAATAGGAACTGATCTGGCCCAATCACAAGTGAGATTGCACTCTGACCTCCAAGTTCACTCCTTATGTTGTTAGAAACCCATGGGAAGGAGGGGCAAGTGGTCAGCATCCACAGATTTCCAACACAAATTCTGCTTTTATTTCATCCTCCCTACTGATACCCAAGATATTCTGGGTGACTTAAATATTTCAATATGTCCCCAAGACCTAAACTTGGGATCAAATTCAAATTGTTATTAATAATGGAAAAAAGACTTTTCTTATGTGACCCCTCCCTGTCTACCAATTTTATTCACCATCCCCCTCTTTTCTGATGACCATAGAAAGCCACCCTAAGTTCCCTCTGAATACTGTTCCGTGACTCTCTACATCCATGCCCCAAAATATCCTTCTGTGTAAATTCTATACCCATACCTCTTCTCCTTTACCCCCAGTTCCACACACATGGAATTCACTGCTTCCAAACTCCTACATTCCTTCTAACATATGCTAAAATGTCACAATCTTAATGGGAAGACCAAATTCCAAGTGAATAGATTAGCAATGATTTCAGCTAGGCTCAAATACATAAAAAGACCACTTATGTGGAATTTAAGATTTCTTTTCCAGTTTTTCTCTTTTTAATTAAAATTTTTAATTTTTTTTATTTTGGTAATAACATTCAACAGAAGATTACCCTCCTAGTAGATTTTTAAGTGCACCATATAGTAGTGTTATCTATAGGCACATTAGATCTCTAGAACTTATTCATCTTTCATAACTGAAATTTTATACATATTGATTAGCAACTTCCTATTTCCTTCTCCCTCAGTGCCTGGCAACCACCATTCTATTCTTTCCTTCTATGAGTTTGTCTATTTTAGATACCTCAAAAAAAAATGAGTGCTAATTTCACTCAGCATAATGTCCTCCAGATTTGTCTATGTTGTTGCAAAAGGCAAGATATCCTTATTTTTTAAAGCTGAATAAAATAGTCCATTGTATGTATATGCCACATTATCTTATCCATTCACTTGTGGGTGGGCATTCGGGTTATTTTCATAAATTGGTTATTATGAATAATGCTGCAATGAACATTGAAATGCGGAAATGTCTTTGAGATCTGGATTTTGATTCTTTTGGGCAAATACCCAGAAGTGGGATTGCTAAATCATGTAGTATTTCAATTTTAATTTTTAAAGACCCTCCATTCTTGTTTCATAGTGGCTGTACCATTTTGCATTCCAACCAACAGTTATAACAGTTCCAATTTCTCCACATCCTTGCCAATAGTTGTGGTGTCTGAAATTTTTTAAATTTATTTAAATTCAATTAGCCAACATATAGAACACCATTGATTTCAGATGTAGAGTTCGGTAATTCATCAGTTGCATACAATACTCAGTGCTCATCACATCACGTGCCTTCCTCAATGCCCATCACCCAGTTACCTCATCCCCCCAACCCCTCCCCTCCAGCAACCCTCAGTTTCTTTCCTAGAGTTAAGAGTCTCCCGTGGTTTGTTTCCCTCTCTGATGTTTTTTAAAGATTTTTCATTTATTCATTTGACAGAGAAAGAGTACAAGCAGGGGGAGCAGCAGAGGGAGAGGGAGAAGTAGGCTCCCCGTGGAGCAGGGAGCCCGATGCTGGGCTAGATCCCAGGACCCTGGGATCATGACCTGAGCTGAAGGCAGATGCTTAACCAACTGAGCCACCCAGGTGCTCCTCTGAGTTTTTGACAATGGCCATCCTACTTGTGTGAAGTTACCTCTCATTGTGATTTTGTTTTTTATTTTTATTGTTATGTTGTTAGCCACCACATTGTACATTAGTTTTTGATGTAGTGTTCAGTGATTCATTAGTTGCATATAACACCCAGGGTTCATCACAACACGTGCCCTCCTTAATACCCATCACCTGGTTACCCCATCCTCCCACCCCCCTTCCCCTCTGAAACCCTCAGTTTGTGATTTTGATTTTCATTTCCCTGATGATGATGTTGAGTTAGTGATGTTGAGCATCTTGTCATTTACCTCTTGGCCATTTGTATGTCTTCCTTAGAGAAATTTCTATTCAAATATTTGGCCTATTTTTTAATCAGTTTATTAGGTTTTTGTTAGGTGTGTTTTTGTTTTCATCTTTGTTTTTGCTATTGAGTTGTAGGAATTCCTTACATGTTTTGGACATTAACCAGGTATCAGTTATATGCTATATCATATATACACATGACTTGCAAATATTACTCCCATTTCATAGGTTGCCTTTTCATTCTGTTGATAGTCTCTTTTGCTGTGCAAGAGCTTTTTAGTTTTATGTAATCCCACACATCAAATTTTGCATTTTTACCTCTACACTTGGTGTCAAATCCATGAAATACATTGCCAAGACCAAAGTCATGAAGATTTTCCCCTAGAAGTTTTACATTTCTGGGTCGTACATGTAAGTCTAATCCATTTTGGGTTGATTTCTGTGTGGTATAAGATAAGGGTCCAGTTTTATTCTTTTGCATGTGGATATCCAGTTTTCCCAACACCATTTGTTGAAGAGACTATCCTTTCCCTTGTGTATTCTCGGCAACTTGTCAACGACTGACCATATATGCATGGATTTATTTCTAAGTCCTCTGTTCCCCTGGTCTATATGTCTGTCTTTATGTCAACACCATATGGTTTTAATTACCATAGGTTTGGAAATAAATAGTAGCTGTTCCTCTCCCCTTCAATTTCCTGGAGTTGAGTTACACCCTGAACCTGAATGGCTTGGCTTGTCATTTTAATTTGGTCAGTATTCTATTGAGATAGAGTGAGGATATCCCAAATTGTTATAAAGTCCTTTCTCATCCTTATTTTTGAACGGAAAAGATATTACCCTGAATATCATAAAGGTAGGCTCATGTATAACATCATAAAGTCACTCATTGATCTTATTCAACAAATGTTGAATGAGCACCTAATTTATGTCAAACCTTCTGCTATTCCTTGAGGATTTCAGGATGATTAAGATCTATTCTTGCTCCTATGAAGTTCACAAATTAGAGGAGACAGAACTTAGATAAATGTAATACAGTGTAATGGAGCAATGGACAAGATTTCAATAGGACCAGAGAAGAGAACTTCAGCTTCCATAGGGTAGGTAGGGCCCTGAAGGGTGGGTAACAGCTTGAAAAGTGAAGGGAAGATAATGCAATCTGGGCTTTGGAACATGATTGATGCCAGGGGTGGCTGTGGGGGAGGAAGAGCTGGGAGACTTGTAGTGGGGGAATAGTGTCCAGAGAATAGTCTACAACCCAGTTTTCAGGAGATCTTGTTAACTGCTCAAAGATCCAGTTCTGTATTAGCCGGTATGAATTCTTAGCAAAGATCTCTAAGATGATGAAACTGTCCTTTTCAACAATATTTTCAGCACCTTCTGAAATGCCAGCACCAGTAACTAATATTAGAAGCAGAGTTCTTGCTATGTGTCAGGCACTCTGATAAGCACTTTCTCTCTATTATCTAATTTAATATTCACAACTAATCTGTACAATAAATACTATTATTCAAACAATTATTTCTTAATTGAAACTCTTGGGCTTAAGTCAACAGCTAATGGGGAATGTTGCTGATTATTGAAAAAATCATTATCATTTGAGGGCTGGAAGGAGAACAGGTTGTGTCTGGCAGGAGAGGAGTTGCTGATTTTGTAGACAGAGTTGCTATGGATAAGTACACCTGGTGTTCAGAAACAGGTCAGTAGCTATGAGAGACACCTGCCAGAATAGGATGACGGTATGCTGCTATGAACTATTTTGCTCTGGTAGGAGGTTTTCACAAGAGAAGATAAGTTTCTAAAAGTTCATTTCATCATCATCTTGCAAGCTGGACCCAGTTAATGTGCCTCTGAGATTTATTTGACTCCATCTGTCTCTGGGCCTTAGCCTCTTCTTCCTTGGAAAACCCCAGCACTACTACTTAACAGGAGCCGCTGTCTTAAACTCCCCAGAGGTGAGTCCTAGCTTTATACCTGTCTCCAATGCTGCCACCATGACAGAAGCCACATGTCAGGCTCACTCAGTCTCACAGTGGCTCTGGCTTCTTCTATCACTTCCAGATTCAGATGTGGTTCCAAACCAGATGCTAGTCCCATTCACGGTGACTGGGCTGGGTACTGGAGCTGGGCAACATGGATTTTGCAATTTGGTACATGGCCACTGATTGGGTGAACTTTCTTCTCTACATCATTAGTAAAGAGAATCCAACATAATTCATAATTACATGCAAAGATAGTAGATCACCACGTCCCACCTCAAGGTTATAACCCTCCAGTTTTCCGTCAAAAATATTCTGCAAAGACTTTGGTCGTCTTGGCACTCTCAGGTATCAAACTGGCTCACCATATTGAAGACATCATACTAACGAGACTGGATGAATAGGGGGTGGCAAGGTCTGCAGGCAGCCTAGTACATTACATGTGAGCCAAAAGATCAGAGATAAACCCCATGATGACCCCATGAAGTTTTTAAGGGTCCAGTGCTCAGAGGTATACCAGAGCATTCCCTCCAATGAAAAGACACATTTGTTCCCACTTGGAACTTTTATCATTGGAAAAAAAAAAAAAGGCACAGCATTTGATGGGCTTTTTTGAATTTGGGGTTAGTATGTATTACCCTTGGGGATGTTGTGCTGAAATATGGATTGAGCAATTCGAAAATTTCCACTTTTGATCGAGGATCAGAATAAGACTGTGTAGCAGGTCCAGAAATCAGTGTAATCTTCTCTATCTCTTGAGCTTAATGACTTTGCAGATCCCATGGTTTTGAGGTCTCCACGGCAGATAATGCTGGTTATCCAGAGGGGTGCCTGGGTGGCTCAGTTGGTTAAGCGACTGCCTTCAGCTCAGATCATGATCCTGGAGTCCCGGGATCGAGTCCCGCATCGGGCTCCCTGCTCAGCGGGCAGTCTGCTTCTCCCTCTGACCCTCATGATCTCTCTCTCTATCTTATTCTTTCTCTCAAATAAATAAATAAAATCTTTAAAAAAAAAATGCTGGTATCCAGAGTCTCTGACAAGCACCATTAGGAAAGTCACAGACACACTCTTAAAATTCTGGAGTAATGCCATCATCTCTGCCCCAGAGGAATAGTCTGCATTTGAAAATTGCGTCCTGGCAGTAGAGACTAGCATATGACCATGAAACACCAAGTGCTTCTGCTATCTGACCCATCCATATAAACTTATAAGTTCAGGCAAGCAAGGAGGATATATTGCATGGTGGGTGGGGTATGTTCAGAACCAGACTCGAGCAGATCCAGAGGGTCTGAGAAAATTTTACTAAAGATGGTCCAGAAATCCAAGCCACCTATATCTGTTACACTAATGTCTCTTCTTGATCTCACAGTGATCTAATAGGGAGGGAGAGAGGTCTCTCAATGATCAAGTGACAGATGAGGAAAGAACTTAGCTGCCTCATTACAGCCTCATCCTGGGTGGCTCTGAAAAGTCACAGAGGAGAAGCAGATGTACAGATATGTGACCATACATCCACTTTACCCACAGGGAGGGGGGACCAAAGTCCAGATATACACTGCCTCCTGTGTAGGGGTTAATGGCTTGGATAATTGGTCAGGAGCTCCGTAGACACATGGCCAGAAAATTATGGGAATGAAAGTCTGGGAAATACTACGTGAATGAATTACTAGGACTGGCTACAAAACAGGTAGATCTTTATGTCTCAAATTAATGCTCAGAGCTCATTCACCACATAGGAGGCACTAAATAGTCAAGTGAATGGAATAACTTATCCTGTGGATGGCCCCCAATTCTTACACTGTGGGCCCATGAACATATTATCTGTGGTGACACAGAAGGGGTTTATGCATGAACTTACATGTCTCCTCTATCTAGGAGGATAGCCACTGACACTGTTGGATGCCCAGCATGCCAGCAGAGACCAACACAAATTCTCTATACGGCATCATTCTTCAGGGAGATAAGTGAGCCATTAAATGGGTGGTTGATTATGTCAGATACCATCTACCCTGTACGAATAGTAGTTTGTCCTTCTTGGAATTGATGCAAACTCCAGGTATTAGTTTTCCTTCCTGACTACAGTGCCTCCTTCAGCAACAGCAGCCCAGAACTTACAATCCATATTATTTCACACCACCCTGCTGCAGACCAAGGAAGCCATTCAATATAAAGGGGCAACAATGGGCCCAAAGCCATAAGCTTCCCTGGTCTAACCATGTGTGCCATAACCCAAAAACATGTGGTCTGAAGGAATCAGTGCATACATGCTCAAAGACACAGCTAAGACACCAACCTGGAAACAATGACTTATGGAGTTTGAACACTCGTTTCTAGGATTTGGTATATGTGTCAAATTCAGTGTTGGCAAGCCACCCTCTGCATGTCAAATCTGACCCAAGGCATGAGTCAGATGTAACTGTGTAAATAAAGTTTTACTGAAACACAGCCATTTCACTTGTTTGTGCTTTGCCTGTGGCCACTTTCACACTAACGTGGTCACTATGAAAAGCTGCAACAGAGATGGTAGGGCCCACAAAGTCAAATATATTTATTAGCTGGCCCTTTATAGAAAAAGTTTGCCTGCTCCTGCATTAAACTGCTATACAGTTCTGTGTCCTCAATAGCTAGAACTAACGGGTACAGGAACCACATGTTGGAAAGTAGAGTTGGCCCCTTGATGGAGTTATTGCCAGTGACCCACCTGCTTTTTATCCCCTCCACCTTGGGCTCTATCTGGTTTAATGTCCTAGTTCCAAGCAGAAAACTGAACAGGAATCTGTGACTACCACATGGCCACTTTGGGCCCCCCATGCCCATAAACCAGCAGGAAAAGAAAGGAGATGTTGACCTGCTGAGTATAACTGACCCTAACTTCCAGGACTACTACACAATGAAAGAAGGGAAGAGTTTATTTAGACACCAGGTATTAACTGTGGTGTCCTCTGATATTCTTGTGTATTGTGAATGGTCAAGTGGAGTAATCATGACCTATCCAGGGCTAAGAATTAAAGACTCAGATCCCTCTGGAATGAAGATCTGAGTCACTAGTCAAGTAGCCTTGAATAGCCGAAGTGCTGATCAAGAATAAGGAAAATCTCAAAAGAGTGATAGGGAAAGAGATGATGAACATCACTTATGTTTCCAGGATCAGCTATGGTACCAGGGATTGCAACTGGTTTGTTACTTTTGTGTAAATCTTTTGAGAAGATTACCACTGGCCACCATCTTGAAGAAGCGGAAGAAATGAATCCATCCCGTTCTAGTATCATAGTCTGAGATCCAGATGTTCTAAGAGAGTGAGTGGATCTGAGCGCATAGGAGGTAGATTTACATATCGCCACTTATATACTTCCTCAGATTCCTGTGGCCCCACCTATGCCCCAAGTTTAGGATGCTAGTTCCCATCATCTCATCTCCTGATGCTATTGGATGTCTCATCCTTACCTGGCTGAGGGTCGGGCTCTGGTATATCCTCTGTCACCCCTACCACCGTACCTCCCACATCCAGGTCCAACCCAACTGGACCCACAGAAGATCTGACTCTACCTGCTCCTTCTGATTTCAGAGGAAAGGTTCCACCATGATACATGATCAACTCTTTCAGTGGCTACCTGGAGAGGTAAGGCAACACCACCTGGAAGAACAGGTGAGCTAACATAATACCCTATAGGGCAAATATGGACCAGTAAGACAGATGTCTTCCTCCCCCTCCCAGACTGACTTCCCTGCAGGGAAATATTGCCATTCAGCCTGTCTAAAGAAGTCCTTGGTGCCAATAATGAGCTGTGTTTTCCTATGAACCTGTGGCCAGCTCCAGTGAACCTCCTTGTATTTGCTTTTTCTCCTTCCGTGTCCCACTTCCCCTTTACCCTTTCTCCTGCTGTCCTGGTATTACATCTCCCAATAAAGCCTTAACATGCAATTCTTACTTCCTTCTTTTTCTTTTCTTTTTTTTTTTTTTCCCTAGTGGCACAGAGATCAGAGAACCTATCTGAACATTAATCTTGAATGAGGCTTAGCCAAAGAAAATAAATCGGAGAAGTTATTCAAAGCTTTTCACCTCAAAGGCATCCATGATATACTTCATTTCCAACTAGTAAAACCCTATTAAGCAGAAATGAATATAAGCATTGAGATCAGACAAATCTAATTTCAGTACTTGGTTCTGCCATCTACTTGGTCTGGCCAAGTCACTCATCCTTTCTTGAGCCTTAGTATCTTTATTTGAAAAATGGAAGTAATCATATCTGTTTAATAGAGACACTTTTAAAAGATAGCCAGTCACCATTTAAGAACTGGTACATCACTGAGCATATAATAGGTAGTTGATAAATATTCCCCAGTTTGGGGTCCTAACTCCTAGGGATCATGAGTTCTGTGAATATCCTAATTCCAGACCTCTCTAGCTTCTTCTTTTCACTTAAGTCCTAGACAGGCCATATATCAGAAGGAACCAGTGGTGGTTGCCAGGGACAATACATTTTCTGAATGGTATCCACATGGCATGGGATTGACATTTCTGGCACCCAGGTGGCCCATTTCCTCCCAGCTGCTTGTCACATGTCGGAGACCTTATGTCATTCTTCAGAACTATCTTGCCAGGGGACACCTTCCACATGTGGCTTCTACCTATGCTCCCCTTTTGGCAGAAGACAAATGAGAAGATATAATTCATAATCATTTTCACACAGTACAGGAAAAGCAGCTTGATATTTAATCTGGCAACCCTTCCCAACAAAGTTCTCCTGAATCTTATGATCAAGTTCTATGAATAAATTGTCATTTTCAACCTTCTGTGTGGGATATTCTTTCCCATTGAATCCAAGAATATATCTACATAATTATGAATATTAACATGCAAATGCATGGAAATGAGGCCCAAAAGGGGCTAAATTTAGGGTTGTAAACGAAGATTAACTTGTATATGTGAGCATATGAATGCTCTATATGAAAAAGGCATTCCGTTATTGCTCTCTACACTCATGAAATCTACTCAGGAGGAAATTGCCTACAACAAGAGAGATCTTAATTAAACATAGGGAAGAACTACTTAATTTTCTCAGAGCAGGGAGATAAGCAGAAGTCTAGAATGGGCTGCTGAGGAAAAATATGGCATCTCTGTCCAGTTGGTTTTAGCCAGAACATAGAAAATGTTTGGACGTCAATATGCCTGGAGGCAGGAAGAAGGAAGAGATTTGTTTCACAAGATGTCAAGGCAGGGAGAGATCTGAACACTTATGCACTCCAGGCCTTCCACTGTCCTATTCTATATGTAAGGAACCTAAGGCCCAGGACAATAAGGAGGACTTTATTCCTCAGGACTTCTGCTGCCCCCATACTGATGGAACATTCTGGAAAAAGACCTGAGGAAAGGAAAGAGAGAAATGTGAGCTGGATGGGAGCAAAGGGAAGGAAAGGAGAGTGAGACCTCCATGGGGCAGAGAGGACTTTGGCAATTTCACCCTACTCCTCCTCATCAGAGTGATCACCAGCCTTCACTCCAGCCTGGGCTTCATTCTTGACAATCTGGGACATATCTCCAACGTGAAACTAGGTCCCAAGCTCACCTGCCTAGGACACTGCTTCTTCTGGGCTGCACCTAGAGCTGTGGGGCAGATCATCTGGGGAAGATCAGAGGGGTATTCAGAATGGACCTGTGCAAAGATGTTCCTCTCCTACGTGGGAGATTATTTCTGGAGAGAGGCTAAGGAGCTGTGTCTTATTCATCAAGTAGGCCCCTTAGCACACAAAACAGAGCCTTTTAAGTAGTGGATTCTTGAATAAAGTGCCCCACACATCCCACGACTAACTTACTCAGACTTCACTAGGTTTCCCTGACATGACTGCCCACCAGGCAGAGCCAGCATCTTTCAGCAGTCAACCAGCCAGCCTGCCTTCCCAGACTTATTGTCCCCATGGAGCTGGGGCCATCAATGGAGCCCCCTACCCAAGGGCAGAGCCTCCAAGCTCCTTCTTTGTTGTTTGTCCCTTTGCCTACTGATCTGCTAAGATCTTCCAAAACCCTCCCGTCTCCACAGTCTTTCCATTTCAGAAGTGAAGCCTGGCTGAACTCACCTGAAGCTCAGATGGAGCCTGCCTCTTCTCTCTAGGATAAAAATCCAGTCCCTTAAAGGAGTAAACAAAGGATGGAGGAGGAGAGAGAGTAGGGATGAGAAGAACACAACCAAAGGGCACAACTCTGACCTTGTCTAACAAAGGAGCCTCTGTTTGCCTACTCTGTGTGCCACAGGGAAAGTACTCTGGTTTATTTTGAGTTTTCTGGAAAGACACAGAACAGTGAGATGAGCTTTTTAACAAGACACTAGGGACCAGAAGGGAGGTTCGGTGGGCAGAGGCCCAGAGGTAATGCAGAAGGGGGTTTGTTTGAGAAGATCAACGTGACCTCCCACTAAAATGTGCCTAGGCTGCAACCTTCAGACAATTTTTCAAAACTGTGGTATTTGAGCCAGACAGCCAAGAGGAGATGGTGGGGCAACAGTGGGTTCTGAATCCCCACTCTTTGCTTCATTTACAAGGGACCAGGAGGAAAGAACACAATGGCCAGACCTGGCCCCGCCTGGGTCAGCTTACTTTCCTTGAGGGCACAAGAGGGAGGAAGAGCAAGGAAGAGGAAGAGGGGGAAGGTCATGTGACCCAACCTGAAGGGAATATAGAAATACTACAAAAAATAATGACTTTGGAGTCATCCTTGACTCCTCTTTCGCTCCCCACATACAGTACGAGAAATATTTCCAGCTCTATCCTGAACATATACTGGTACTCTGACCACGCCCCCCCCGGTGCCACTCTGGTCCAAGCTGCCATCACCCATTGCCTGATCTGCAAGTAACCTCCTAGTTGCTCTCTCTGTTTCCACTCTTGCTCCCCTTCAGCTTGTATCAACCCATCAAGTAGAGCTTGTTAAAACCTATGTCGGTTCATACCACTCTTCTGCTGGCGACCCCCAAATGGTTTCCCATCCCACCCAGAGTTAGACCAAAATCTTTGAAATAACCAAAAGTTCTCTACAGGCTGACTCCAGTTTGCTGTCTGACTTCATTTTATATTTTTCTGCCTTTGTTTCGGTCACATTCCAGATGCTTTGGTCCCCTCCTTGTCACGGGAATAGGCAAGGCATACCCTTTTCTCAGCACCTTTGCATGGCCTGCGCCCCCTTCCTTAATGCATCTCCCTCAAACACCCTTAAGTCTTGCAGCCTTCCAGTCTTTCCTTGAAACTCTTCTCTTAGTGAGGCTCTCGAGACAGCCAGTCTAAAATTCCCTTGCTAATTTTTCTCCTTAGCCCCAATTGCTAACACTATTACCATACTCGTCATTTCTAGGATGATTTTTTTCCTGTTTTAATATCTTTGAAATCTTACAATTGGTGACAAGTCTTGGCTTGGTTTCCCCCAAGGAACAGGGTTAGGCTTAAGGCACTAAATGCCAACACCCACCCCCATCCCCTGTGTCTTAACTCCCCCAATTTCAGGGTTATGTCTGTGGTCTGGACTGAGAGCTCTTGTGGCATCTGAACAGCCAAACATATTAATTAATTAATTTATTTATTTATTGTTGTTGCTGTTTTTATTTATTTTTATTTGTTTATTATTATGTTCATGTGGCCAACATATATACATCATTAGTTTTTGATGAAGTGTTCAACGATTCATCAGTTGCATATAATACCCAGTGCTCCTCACCACATGTGCCCTCAATACCCATCACCTGGATACCCCATCCCCCCACCCCCTCCCTTCTGAAACCCTCAGTTTGTTTCCCGAAGTCCAGAGACTTTCATGGTTTGGCTCCCTCTCTGATTTCTTCCCAAGGAAGGGAAAACTGAATGGGAAGAAGCCAAACAGATTTTTTAAAAAGTCATCCTGGTGCACATGGGATGCAGACCTCTGACAAACATGGGTGTGACCACCATAGCTGTGGGACATCAGGTGGCAGGAGGGGTCACAAGTGTCCACTACAGCGCTTTGGAGTTTTCTTGGCATCGTATTTCTTTCTTAGTGGCCCATAAAAGAGTAGTACAAATTACAATCAATAATATATTTGACTTAACAAAAGATGGATATTTTCTTACATACTAGGTGCCTCTGCCCCTGGAATCCAATCTCCGTGATAGCGCCCAGTGCTCCAAGTTGGGTACAAGAAGGACAAGCTGCCTTTCTTAGATATACCTGGCACACAATAGGATTTAACAAATTGTTGTTGGATGAATGAAGCAAGCAAATAAATAAATCCTATATGAAAATGCAACTAAATAGATCATCATAGAGAGCGTCCCCCAAAATTCCAACCACAGGTGCAGTTAGCGGGATCGTCTAAGTGACTCGACAACCAGAGATGGTGTCCTTGATATGATTAGAGAAAACGGTCCCCGGAAAAGATCCAACACCCTTTACCCAACATATGCCAGAGAAGGAGGTTGAGATATGGACAAAGCCGAGGATGTTACTGGGCTGCCACGTTGGGGAATGGGAGTGTTGGGCTGGGTGTTGGAGGTGGGACAAGAGAAAGGACTTTTGGAGTAGGGAGCAAGAGTTAGGTGAAGGCTCTCACATCAGTGTAGTACGGTCTTCCCTCTGGGAAGTCTTTAGTTCCTTTAAAATGTATCTCCTTCTCCTTCCCCACACTGGGGGCTGCTGCAGCATAAAGGACCAGAAGGAGAAGGGGCTTCCCTCACCCGTGAGATGTCAAGCAGGAAGCAGCCCCAGGGACAACATGCAGCTCTTGGACAGGCCTCTGTGGTCTAAGGGACAAAGGATCTCCTCCGTTGGTTAGCAGGGTTGGGACACATGTGTTTCACAAGTATTCCTTTGGACCTGATCCAGCTCTTCAGCCCTGGAATTTCCTACAAGGGACCAAAGCCAAACAAGTCACAAGTGGCTATTTTTTTTTCAGAAAGTCCTATCCACCTGTTTCTCATGTGACACTTTACATCAGTTGGCAGCTGCAAGGGGAGAGGGGAGTTTGACATCATTTGAATATATGTCCATCACATTCCAAGGAACCTCTACAAAACCATTAATCATAAAGGGATAGTTCTGTGAATGTGTTTCTGGGGGCCTCTTACCATCTAGGTTTCTATAGCTCCATAATCTATTATGGTGCCCACAAATAATAGAGATTCAATAAAGCTGTTAGAAAGAGAGTAGAGGGAAAGCTTCATAATAAATAAACCAACACTCACTGGCATTTTGCTTTAAGCTTTCTTTCCACTATTTTACATTGAAAATAAGAACAGCAAGGCTCTGTTTAACCCTGGGCAAGTCACTTCTCATTCTGGGGTCCCATTTTTTTCTTCTATAAAAAAGGGCACAATCTATATTATCCCTCATATCCTCGCTGTCTGTACCATTTAATGGATAGATGTGATTCAGTTTTCTAGATTTCTGACCACTAATTGTTATCTCCAGTAATAAACCTCAAATGAGTCGATACTCAGAGGTCTTATATATCCTGGGAGAAGGAGGAGAAGTATTTTAGAGAAGGGAAGGCTTTCCAAAAGTCCCCATTTTGGCCTGGATGATTACTTTCACCCCTGCCCCACCACACACAACTTCTTATGTTTTCAAAATACCCAAGTGAAACATTGGGATTTTCCTTAGACTTTTAGGTCCATGGCCTACTCCCTAACCACAAAAGCTTTATGTGATTCAATGTACCGACTAGTGGTATCTGTAAAGCAAGGAGAGAGAGGAAGCCCCAGCATCCTCACAATTGCTTTCTTCTGCCCAGGCTTTCTGCATCCCCTTCTGCTGCTGGGGGACCTTGTCAGCCTCCCTTGGCATTACCGCCCTCCACTTACTCGGTGCGGCAGCCAAACTCCCTTCTGAGAACAAACACAGAAAGAATGGCCAGTTCTGCAATAGACTGGAAGTGAGAGGCTAGGGCGACAGGAGAAACCAAGTCAAATCTTAAAGATGAAGGAAGAGGAAGGGTGTTGTCACTACCAGTGCAGCCCCCCTCCTGGGCAAGAAAGTTACACTGTAAGAATAACTCATTACCCCTCCACCTGTAATGCAGTTTCCCAACTAAGTAGTTACTTTACCGGGAACACACTGATGTAACAATGTTAAGACCACATCTGTTCAGCAGAAGATCTGGTCTACAAACCCTGGGAGGGGTTTCCTTGCTTGACATCGTGTCCAGAAGGATGCACTTCATGGAGGATCTACATGAAACAGAACATAGATCAAGTACAGAGATTTAAAGACCGCCCTCATGTCTGAAAAGTTAACGCCACTGTGCATTTCCTCGCTGGCATTTCTCCAGGTTAATTATGTTTTCCACATTTGACAGATGGACAAATCAAGACAAGCCTAGAATGGTCATTGACCCGCTCCAGTCAGAAGATCATTTGGGTCTGTTTGTTTTTGCCTTTGGTACGATATAACAGCTGTACCATAATGGATTCCATATGTATCCATTAGGGATACTTGGTCTGCAGGTAGTGGAAAACCCAACATAGAGGGGCTCTGAGCAATAAAGACCTCAAATTACCTCATGGAACCCAAAGACCAGAGCTTTTGTTCTGGGCCTTAAGTGGGCCAGCAAACACTCAGACTCCTTCTAAATCCTCCTGGTCAACTGACCTCAGAGCCTCTGCCTTTCTTTTTCCTTTGTTTATTGCCTTAGAGTCACAGAAAAACTTCAGCTCCAGACCCATCCTTTCAATAATATCCCTCTCAGGAAAAAGGGAGGAGGGGCTAAATGCTTTCTCTCTTTAGGCTCTGATTTTTATTTGGAAATGAAGCCCCTCACACACTCTCTCACTGGGCAGAGTTGGGTTATAGTACGCCAAACACTGGCAAAGACAGTGATGTTTCCATAGCAGCTTAAGATCAATGCAGATCGATTCTCAAGGGGCTACAGAGGGACGTCCTTTCCCAAAAGTCATCACACAAATGCTGCTGGTCAGACTGAGACCAGAACCTCGGGTCCCCTAAGTGCTCCTTGCAAGGATTAGAGTCCTCACCATCAGAGCCTCATAAAAAACCACCAGCAAATCGGAGTGGTGGGGGGGTGGAAGGGATGGGGTGGCTGGGTGATAGACATTGGGGAGATGGGGTGGCTGGGTGATAGACATTAGCACATATGTGCTATGGTGAGCGCTGTGACTTGTGCAAGATTTGAATCACAGATCTGTACCTCTGAAACAAATAATGCAATATATGTTAAGAAAAAAAAAAAAAGAAGAAGAAGATAGCAGGAGGAGAAGAATGAAGGGGAGTAAATTGGAGGGGGAGACGAACCATGAGAGACAATGGACTCTGAAAAACAAACTGAGGGTTCTAGAGGGGAGGGGGTGGGGGAATGGGTTAGCCTGGTGATGGGTATTAAAGAGGGCACGTTCCGCACGGAGCACTGGGTGTTATGCACAAACAATGAATCATAGAACACTACAACAAAAACTAATGTTGTAATGTATGGTGATTAACGTAACAATAAAAAAATTAAAAAAAAAAACACCAGCAAATCAACAGCTAAACTCGCATTATTCACTAGGTATTTCTGAGGCCCATGTTTTAATACACAAATGGGAATGAAATGTCAGTCGCAAGGCATTTTCTAAAGCCAAAGACTATGAACAGATCCTCTCTCCAGATGAATCAGAAAACAATGATTTGGAACATGGCTCTTGACCTAAATACCATTTCACAGAGCTTTGACCCAGGCATGAGAACCTCAGGCTCCCTCACCATCCAAACCAAACCGAGCCAGGCCCAGCCACAAGCTGCTCTGTCTAAATAGATATGAGCTGAGTATCAACACAGGGGCCGCTGAAGTGGAGTGAAGAGCCTGAATCTGGAGTTAGGACTGGGTTCCACACACAGTTCTACCACTTGTAACCTCTCTGAACTATAGCAGTTCTGCCTAAAGACAGGGAGCCCCTTCAAGGGAGGGGCTGTGCCAGGATCACCCCTAACTTCAGCTCACACCAAATGCCTAGCATACTGTTGAGACTCAATACATTCATTCACTCAATCATTCATTCATTCATTCATTCATCCGTACCAGGTCCTATCCAGGTGGTGGAGACATACCAGCGAATAAAACAGATCTATCCATGTCTCCAGCACATACAGTCCAGCCAGCAGCGATGCAGACGATGAAATAAGCAGTTACTTTAGAGTACTATCAGTGTCTCTACGAGGGGAGGGGATCCTGCGGGAGCATGTATGAGGGGCAGCAGTTACAAGTCCAAGAAATCCTCATTTATTAGGGATGTGTTAGCTGGGCTCTGAAGCATGAGTGGAAATTAGCCAGGTGAGAAGGGAGGGGAGAGGAAAAGCACCCCAGGGGGATGGAACAAAGACTTGAGAACAGGAGAGAACTTGATGCCTTTGAGGAAGTAAAAGCAATTCCAAAGGACTGGAGTACAAAGTACACATGCACTTGGGGTCGGGCTTAGGGGGGAGGGATGGCGGCTGGTGTTGGCAGTGTTGAGAATAGAAGACAAGAACCTGGACAAGCAGACAAAAGCCAGAACCTGAAGGTTTCTAAAAGTCCTGCAGTAATGTTTGTTCAATATACCAGATGCGGGGAAGGGGTTTAGGCAGAGGAATAAAATGATCGTATTTGCATTTTGTAAAATATCAGTTTGGTTCCTGTGTAAAGAATGGATTAGATGAGGCCAAGACTGATGATGTGAAGATTAATTAAAAGGCTATTAAAGTAGTCCAGGCTAGAGATAACGGACAGAAACGACGAGACAGAAATGGTATTACTTGATCCATCTGTCCCACAGAATGTGCATTCATTCATTCTCCTGTTCATGGACTCACTACTCATCAACGTTCACTGAGCCCCCACTCATGCGTACTTAGTCCTACTACAGGGTGGTGCAGGCTCCCCCTATGACCATCAGGATTGCAGCCTAGTGGAAGAGAGAAACCATTGAGTTGGCATGGAAAACATTAGAAAGTAGAATAGTAATCTGAGTTTCTTATTTGTTGCTTTGTTTTTGCTTATCCAGCCTGCCTTTAACTTTTCTCCTAATACCAGAAACTGTCTTTCCTGTGGAAACCCATTCTATGTGGTTTGGGTGAAGATGAGCAAGCAAACCTGATCCCCTGACCATAGAGTTATTTAAAGTTGGATATATAAATCTCCCAGACACAACCAAATCCCCACCATGAGATTTAGCACATAGACACTGAAAGAGAGAGGGAGTCTCTCTTTAGGATCACAACTTGTGCAGACAGGAAAGACTCAGTATTGCCGAGGGCCAACTTACGTCCACACCCAAAGATCTGCTGAGATTGAAGTGGAGGTAAAGGGACAGAGAGAAAGGACACCAATTCCCTAATTGCAACATTTAAACCTTAAAGTAAACTCCATCATCTCCCTATCCTAGCTACAGGAGCTAACAATTTCCCTCTTCAGACTATGCGAGTTTGAGTCAGGTTTCTGTACAGAAGTTTCCTAGTATAAATAGATTCATGGGCATATAGAAGAAGAGGAAAGTAAAGCTGCTTGTAGAAAAAATGAGTTCCCAGAACTTGATCTTGAATGATAGGAATGAATCCACCATGTGAGATGGGGAGAAGGAAGCATCTAAGCAGGGAGGAATGGAACATGCAACATTTGAAGGCATGGAAGGCAGGGACTGTCAGGGAAGCCCATGTGCTTTAATGTTGTGGAATTCGTGAGTGTCTGCAGGCAAGTGCATGTGTGTAGTGGGTTAGGATGGAGGCAGGGCTGGAGCCTTAAGGAAGGTCCACGGATGCTTCCTCCTTCTCCTGCCTATACATCTCCCCAAACTCACACATACCTGGACTGAGGAGAGGGAATGCTCTAAGCCGTTCTTGCCTGACATGGACTTTAGAATCACCTGGGTTTATCATTATCTCATTTTTACATCTACAACCTGTGTTTATTTCCCCAAGCCTTGTTCATGGCATTCCCTACAGTTTGAGTTTTCCTTATTCTCCCTATTGTCTGAAACCCTTTAAGACTTAAAACACACACACACACACTTCCTTAGAGAAACCTCCCTTGATTTTACCAGGCAGAATTTACACCTCTGCTCCTGAGCTCCCACACCCTTGGTGTGTGCCGCTTTTAAACACTCATTTCATTCTGCCTCATATGAAACTAATTTCTGTATGGCCCCAGTATCATGAGATCTTTGAGAGCAGGGACTTTGGCTCACTCATCTTTGAGGAGTCTAGCAGTGTCTGGCCACAAGATTTGTCAAATATGTGCTTTTTATTAATGGTGCAACTGATAAATTGTTGAACACTGTATCTGAGACTAATGATGTACTATACGTTGGCTAATTGAATTTGTATAAAAATTTAAAAAAATTAAAATGGTAGAAGTGTTGACAATAAAATTTTAATTGGTTCAAAAAGTATCAGTTTGAGCTCAACTGCAACATCTACACTGCAAAGCCAAACCCGAAGGACATATTTGAACTTTCTGGGATGGTTACAATTCTTCACCTACTCTACAAATAGTTACAAATCTTCAAGTTCTGAAACTTTCCATTAAATTAGAGGAGAATGTGAGACCAATTTTGCTCATAGTATTTCAGCTTGACAGTTTCTGGGCTCAGTTAGAGTCAATGAAGAAATTTAAATAATGGATAAGTCCCCCCACAGGGTCTTTTGGAGCAAGAAGAAGAGAAGTGAGGGAGCTTGACCATCTCATTTCTGTGCTTCTGGGACAGTTTTTATAGTGCCAAAGAGTCATGTTGAAAGAGAAAAAAAAATCCAGTCATCCTGCTCCAGGTTTGCAAATAATACCTCTGCACACTTGGCTTCATAAAGACCCTCACTGGAGAGCTCAGGTGATTTTTCATCATTCATACAGATGTTGTAATGTCAAGCAAACTCAACTTATGGAGCATGTTTCTACCAGTATGGCTGCTTGTTGATGGTTCAGAAGGAAGTAAACATGAAACAGATTCCTTGGGTATAAAGGAGTCTGAAAATACACATACAAAGAGCACACAGACCAATGAAGACAGCCGGTAACTCAGGACATCCTGTCAACAACGTGGTGTGCACTGCGGCGGAAATGTGTCTGAGGTACCAGAGAGTCCGGGGGAAGGCAACAGCTTCTGGGGAAGAGAAGAGAGTTGGAGAGAGAGTCAGAGGACAAGATGTCTGGGCTGGGTTATCACAAGTTGGATAATCATAAATTTCACCCGGAGGAGTGGGCGGGAGAACAATGTAGGCACACACATGTGAAATCAAATCCCGCCACGTCTGTGGAGTGCTGAGGAGCCCCGTGAGTCTCTTCTCCTCAATTTATAGAATGCAAGTGGAAAGACAGAATTATACTGACCGGATATATTGGGGTCTTCTTGGGGGCTGAACCGGCCAGTCAGTACCTGGTAGCAATTTATTGCAGTGGTAAATATCACTGAAACTATGAGTTAGAGAAAATGTTGTTTATCAAAATGCTCTGGGAAAAGTATTCTGATAAGACATTTAGGAGCCAATGGAGAGTGAACCCTCCCCAGAGAGCTTGAAACCTCAGATGTGCAGAAAATAGACTTCCACAGAGAATAAAACTGGGTCCTCCTAGAAGTTGCTCTGCAGGGTGAGAGCTAGTCTGTTGGGCTGAATCTTCAGTGACCCCACCAAAGAACTGGAGTCCTACACTGGTAAGTCAGCCTCTTTCTCCAACTTTTCTCTATGCGAGATTCAGCCTTTTCCTGATATTGCTTAAAAATTGCTATTATTATGCAACTCTGTTGCTTAATTGTTGTTAGGCATATATTCGGTAAATATCAGCTTGGAGGGTACTGAGGTACAAATCTGCACAGACCTGTCTTGGTCTCCCCTGGTGACAGCCCTCTCTGTATAAGACAAAGAGGGCTTTCACCTCACTGGCTGGTTCACCCTCACAAGTTACTACTAAAATGTTCATATAATATAGGCTAATTTTCCAAAATGAAGAGGCTGAGGCTCAGAGAAGGGAAGTGACTTTTCCAGGGTCTCAAAGCTAGAAGCATGACATCTAACAGGTGAATGCTTTATCTGGATTCAAACAAGAAATCTTGCCATAACACTCACCCCATGCCACCTTTCCTTCCTTCTTCCTCCTCCAGCAAAGGGCACTAATTATCCCAAACTTTCTTCCCTCATGGAGCATCTACAGGGATTTTACATGGTATCAGGGCAGACAATCTCTAAGTTCCAGTCCTAATAACTAACCATGTGACTGCCCCAAAACGAATTGATTACAGCACAGGGTAACCAACACCAGCCTTACCTACCTGGCTGGCCTTCCTTGGGGCTTCAGGGTGACACAACTGGTTAAGTGATTAATGAGTTAATAATTAAGATGAAGGTTTCCAGGTGCTTGAGCAGAGGGTGCCTGTCTGCCAAAATGGATTAGCCTCATCCAGCGGGTGTGGCCCTGAGGGGAGCCTAGCTTTATGCTCCTCCAGTGACCTTGTTTGGCACCAACAAACTTGTCATAAGGATATATTAAAAGAAAAGTAGTTTGGGCTGCCTGCTTAGAAATGCTGGCTGCCTGATGATTTTAGGTCTGCAGAGCCAGTCCTGCCCAAGAAGAGGGGGAACAGAAAGGGAGACAAGAGCCTGGCTTCTCTTCTCCTCTGGAGCTACTTTGCATGTGACCTTGAAGAAGTCACTCCCCTCAGAGCCTCAGGTTCCTCATGTATAAAATAAGAGTATAGGACAAGGTGATGGCCAAGACCCTTTCTGGAAAAAATGATACATGATCCTATTATTTAAGCCACTGAGTAAACTGTCAGTAAGAAACAATGCACTGTCACTGAGAAGAGCATCTGCTATTAAAATGGAGTCAAAGCTGTCAGTTGGAAGTTGCCTCCCAGTATGACACAACATAGGAATCATCTTAATTCAAAGCATTAAAATCCCAGTCTCAGCTGCCACCATAGAAGGAAAGGATTATAAGCTCCAGGGGAGGATCCTGAAATCAGTGTTTTTAACAAACACCTTGGGCAATTTTGACGATCACGCAAGTTGGGAAACACTGGGATCCAGCAATATAGCCTTGCTGGTGCCACGGAGTGGAGTCTACGGAGGTCCCAGACCCACAGCTGTCAAGCTTGGGAACCCGGGAAGCAAGCAGGAGCTTTACAAATCCTGCCACCCTAGTGCCATCAGACGTTCAGACTGAATTGATCTGGGGTGTGGCCTGGGCTTTGGTGGTTTTAAGGATTCCCCAAATAATCCTTATATGCAGCCAGGATTGAGAACCCCTGTCCCCACTCAAACTGTGCGATTCCTATGCCTTCAACATTCATCCTCTAGAACCAATGGGATAAGTGGCTCTCCAACCAAGCTCTGATGTTCCCATAAGGACTATTGGCCATCCAGCACCCGGAGAGACTCTGAAGACCAGAGAATCAGGTCGTGTTCCACCACACATCAGCATGGAAGCAAGGGATAGGGGTCTTCTCTTGCAAAATGGGAACATCCACCCCTCCCGCCATGTTGCCTGGAAGACAAAACTCAGGTAATGTCTACTGAGATGATTAGTGCTCAGTGAGTGCTCATTGGATTGAAACCTGGGAAGGATCAGGAGGGTTTTTATGAGATGGCAGGGATCTTTCTCAGTCCTAACACACTCTCAAATAGCTGCCCACAAGCACGTTTACCATTTTATTCAATTTTTAAAAGCAGAAATAGTAGTAATTTTAGCTGCCATATTTTGTGCTCCAATGATGTCCTCTGTGTTGGGCGACACTCCACAGTTAGTGCTGCCACCCCTCACAGCATCCAGAAAGTAGGAGTGTGACCCCATGTGTCCCAGGTGAGAACACTCAAGGTCAGAGACGAAAGGCACACAGCCAGCATGGAACAGAAGTCCAAAACCACATTCACCCAATCCCCATGCCCCACCAGTCCTGCAATTTGTTTGGTAGATTGGTTTAGCTCTGAGTAATAAAGTCTCCCCCTCTGCCCATCACCTAATTCCATATAATTTACGTGAGAGCTCTGTCACTGGAGTATTGTCTCTGTGGGAGACGTCAGCCCGTCTCAGCCTCTTGGAATGTCTAGAGCAGGGGCCGGGCGCCAATCTGTGGGAGGCGTTGTAGCATTTAAGTGATCAGCATGAGTCTATTAAGGGAGGAGCGTCCATTTTGAGAGTGACTTGACATTTTTAAAATGTCTATTTGTCACCACCAATATCCTTTCAAACCTTTCAAAATCCTCTAAAACCAACAAAATCAGCCACAATGTGGATCAGCCTGTCTTCCCTGTCACTGCTGAGTAGTGATGTTTTAGCAATGAAGGAGATGCACGTGTATGTGTGTATATGTATGTGTGTGCATGTGTATGTGTACACAAATATGCAAGTATGTGTGTGCATGTGCATGTGCCTGTGTGTATGTATATGCATCGATGTACCCGTGTGTATGTGCATGTGTCTATGTGCGGGCATTGCATGCACGTGCATGTATGGCCATGTATGTGTATTGCATGTACATGTGAGTGTATGCATGTATGTGTATGTGTGTGCATGCATATGTCTGTGTGTATGCATTGGCATGTCTACTGCAGGCATATATGTTTATGTGTGGGCATGTGCATGCCTATGTGTGTGAATGCGTGTGTGTGCATGTGCATGTATGTATGTGTGAGTGTGTGCATTTGTGCAGAGGCACAGCTGTGCTTGCATGTGTGTGCGTTGAATCCCATGGGCTGAGGAGGCCACAGGGACTAACAGGTATAAACAAGACAGAAAACTAAAAGTGAAGTGGATGTAGAATGGCACCAGAAGACCTGGGTTCCACCCACTTTCACCAGCCAAAGCAAAGACAAAGACACACATCTGAAGGCATCACCAGCCCATGAATCCCAGCTCACACCCAGGAATTTAGTCAACAGATTAGGGACCCAGACCCTTCATCTGTAAAAGGAGAAAATAGTGACATATGGGATTGATTCCCACATTGATCACCTGCAACTCCCAGCAAGTCATTTGTTTTCTTGGTGCCTCAGTTTCCCCATAGGATTGTAATGATGATTAAATGAGCTAATAAATGTAAAACAAAATATATGGCATATAATAAACATTGTTATTATTCCTAACTCAAAAGTTTTATTGGTTCATTCTGCTTCACTATTCGGGGAAGAGATTAAAGACATATTTCCTTTAATATTCAAATTAGAAGAACTCCCACCCCCATGACTATAGATCAACAGAACATCTACTCTTTCTCTTGGGATTTCCCTCTCCCCAAATTCTCCTGACTCTCCAAATACCGTTTACAGGTTCTACTAACCCACTCTGGTTACAGATTTTTCATTCTCCAGCTATCCATGCTCCAAATTGTCATTGGCCTAGAATTTCTTTAACAGAAAGTATCATGGTTTATTCTAAACTTAAACAAAACTCTCCCTAAACTTCTGCCCTAAATATCTCAGTATTGCATGGGGGTATATAAAGCCTGACTCCATTCTTGAGGAATAAAGAAAAATAAAGCAAAGAATGGCTAAGATGCCTCCCAAAGGGGTCTGTGGACCTCACAAACTGTTGACAGGACCTCTGGATTTCATTTTATACCTGGCAGGCTTCTTACTGGAGGAGGCATCCAGCCTTCACTGATGAGATATCCCCGGCCATGCTCTCCTTCAGAAACCAGCCAGTCATTCCATGGCACACAGAAAGAAGGTCCCTTCCCACTCCCTGTCCAAACCCTGCACACACTGGCTTCTTTTTGAACCAGGATTAGAAACAGCAGGAGGACCCATTTCTTCTTCAGGAAACACCCTGCTCTTCCTTCCACCCACAGGATGGAGCCTGAGTGCCTGGGACAGGACAGTTGCTCTTGCTGGCATTTCTTGAGGAGTGAGTTGTTTGATCTTAATTAGCACTTGTTGAGAGCACCAAGAGTTCAGCAGAAATCCAGATTTAGGAGAAGTAACCCTTCAAGGGCCCACACAGGAGAAAAGTACACTCAAATTGCATCAAAAATCCAAATGCTCAGTTCAGTAGACTAAGAGGTGGTAGGTTTTACTGCTATGTAAAATGAATCAGCACTAATTCTCCAAAAGATAATTGATGTTCCCCAATTGCAGGAAGCAAATGTTATCTGTGACCCCAAAATGTCTACATTTCAATGAAAGAAAAAAAATTAAAGGCTTCTTCCTTGGGCACATCAACAGGGATGTGGTGAAGACAAAATGAAACGTGCTTTGTGAATTTTAGAACATTTAGCAAATGAAGGCATGGCAGGGGGAGGGGGCCCTCAAGAGGAAGACACCAATTTTCCTGCAAATCAGGGTAAATAGATCCTAGAGCAATAACTCAAAGAATTTAAGAAGTATCAGTGTTTTTGCCCCAAGCTGGTGACACCGGCCATATCCGGAGCCTGAGGGCAGCTGCCTACCTTATAAGCTGTTGTGTGGAGTAAATAAAATAATGGATACAGATATTGCATTTCCGTGCAAATGGTTGTTCGCTCCCCACTACCTCTCTTTGCATGGTGCCCAGAACTGCACTGTATTCATTGGAAAGCTTCAGACGCTTTTTATACAGTAAGTGATGGATATAAAGCTGGAGTGTGGGGAGGAGGTAGAGACACTCTCTGTTACTCCAGGATCAAAGGAAGTGAGGGCTCAAAGGGACCTCAGAGATCATGCCAGCCGAATCTCCTGCTGTGCAGATTAGGAAAAATATTTCTGGAAGGACTGAGGAGACTTCCCATGACCACGGGATGAGCCTCCTCATTTCCAGACGTGAGGCCCCTCTAGAAGAGCACATGGCCTCCTCTTTGCCTCCTGCTACATCACACGCAGCCTCCAGCTTTTACTGCTGTGCATCAAAACAAAGTACCAGCACCTAATTTTCCACTGGCAGATACATGCCTGCCCAAATACATTAAAGTCGCCCCCCTCACTGAGCAATTCCTTAGGCACAAGCGTGTGGGCTGGCAAAAACAGAGAGGTGGAGGGTGGTGTGCGAGAACGGAGGAAGAGTGGGAGAGACATTTCACAATTTATCAAAGTTATGACCATTGGCACATCATCTTTCACAATAGAAGTGCTCTTTGTATAGACTACACATATGTGTGTGTGGAAAAGAGAAAAAAATGATAAAATAAACTATTTCGGGCTCTCTTCCTCGGCGCTGCCTGTGGAGGTGGCCGCCATCTGTTACTGGGCATCATGGCTGCCCTCAGACCTCTGGTGAAGCCCAAGGTCATTAAAAAGAGGACCAAGAAGTTCATCCGGCACCAGTCAGACCGCTATGTCAAAATTAAGCGCAACTGGCGGAAACCCAGAGGCATTGACAATAGGGTGCGCAGAAGATTCAAGGGCCAGATCTTGATGCCCAACATTGGTTACGGGAGCAACAAGAAAACAAAGCACATATTGCCCAGTGGCTTCTGGAAGTTCCTAGTCCACAACGTTAGGGAGCTTGAAGTGCTGCTGATGTGCAACAAATCTTACTGTGCAGAGATTGCTCACAATGTCTCCTCCAAGAACCGCAAAGCTATTGTGGAAAGAGCAGCCCAGCTGGCAATCAGAGTCACCAATCCCAACGCCAGGCTGTGCAGCGAAGAAAATGAATAGACAGCTTGTTGTGCACATCATATTTGTGTTAATAAAACCATAAACCCCCCCAAAAAAATAAATAAATAAATAAATAAACTATTTCGGGTTTCCATAGCCAAGGACAGAGTTGCTATTGCAAATGAGTATCAAACCCTCACCCTGGATCATTCCAAATGCCTTTTGATCAATCCTTTCCCATAGACTGCTTGGAATGGATAGAGCAAATCACATCGCCCTGCAGATTGGTATCACTGTGAAGGAATCGTCATTAGGCTCAGACAGCTTTTGTCCTTATTCTGCATCCTGGAAGAAAGCAAAGCAAGAGGTGGGGTGCCTGCTCCAAGGGGGCACTAGGTGAGTGCTAGTAAGTTGTTCCCTCATCTCATTAGTTTGGCCTAATCTGGGCAAAGAACAGGATACTATGGCCATTGATTACAACGATCATGTGCCCATTGGGCACCTCCATGACATTAGATGGGCCTCATGGATGGAGACAAATTGTGTAGGCCTCTGTAAATGTCAGAAACACAGAGGCAGAGAAGGTAAACACCTGTCAGTTCCAGGAATGACAAATCACTACTCTTTGCAGAGTATGAGGACTCCGATGGAAGTGAGGTCCCACCAGTGGCTGGTGGTCTCCGTGTGGAACTGTGCCATAAGCACGAGCTTGGTGTTGGTCTCTGCAGTTGACAGGTCAGATTTGTCAGCAACGAAACCCAGATCGGCCTTGGTGAGAGGGAGCCCATGCTGTTGGGTCCATGCATAGCAGTCCTAAGACTCATTCTGCAGGCACCAGGTGCTGGGCTAGCTGAGGACAGAAGACAGAGCTGACATCTAGGAAGAGTCTTGCCTTCCTATTGTTTGAGTGTCTCCTTTGTGGTGTGTGAAGCCTGGTGGACAAAGAAACAGCAGTGTGCCTACACCCATAGATTCATCACCTGCTTCTTTCCCGAAGGTCCTTGTCTCTGAGAGTCAAATCATGCTCCTTTTTGGCCTCTGATCAACCAGCCAAACCATTCTCCTTGGCTGGGACTCCTCACAGTCCTGTAACTTGGGCCACATTTTCCCCCATGTCCATTTGATGTGCTGTATGCAGCCTGGTCTCCTCACTATTCTTTTTCAAGGTGTCTTACAAATCATCCACAATGCCCATTTTCAAATGACACAAACATACATAGCTGACCCATCCACAAACCAGGCCAGAATAGTTCTCTCTTCTATCAGTTAGTTGCAGGGAACCACGCATAAATGAAGCTATAGATGTGAGCTTAAGGTATAAGTGTTCTTACAATAGAACAGGTTATTGGGATCTGGGCCACGTCTCTAGGAACTTCCTTTTGCTCTCTGGAGCTGTTCAGTCTTGATCCCGATTGTACCATCTCCATAGAATGGTGGATCGCTGATGTGCCCACCCGAACTTATGATTGGGTGGGCCTGACTATATCCAGCTTATAAAGAGTGGCTCTGGGTGCATATTTCCCAGTCCCATGATGTCTCATGATCAATATCTCAGTGTCCACTAGAGACCAGAAGCACAATAGTGACTGCTTGCTCAATTGACAACGGTGGGACTTGAAGGCCCCTCTGCCTGTATTCCCTCAACCCTACAAGTATTCCCAAGTCACTTCTTGGAAACCTGAAGACTCACTGAATCACTACTGGCAAATAAACAAATTGGGTATTTTTTCTGATGCCTTCCAATTTGGCTCTGATGTTCATGATGTCATTCTTGGGTCAATTTCTATTGTTGTAGAAGAAAAGCAAATAGAGCCCCTCCCAGTTTCAATAGGTAACTCCTATGTCTCTTCCCTCAGCATCCCCACACCCCAGGTTGCCTCTTGCCCCACTATCAACTGCAGGTGACCAAGCAAGCTGCGATATTCTTCCCATTTGTTGCAGTTTGGGGTCTCATGCATCATACTGCCAACGGTGACCACAAGTCTTGGCAATCAAATGCCCACTGGTATTTATAGTCTGAATGCCGGAGTAGGCAGTGCCTCTTTCCTGGGACAATCCTGTTCTTCTGTAAGAATTCACCATTTCTCATTTCACCTACCAGCCCCCTTCCAAAATTACGTTAGAAGCCTCTGATTTAATCCATCGGTCAAGTGTTATAGAGCAACATCTGGGGAGGAATGTAAATGACCAGGGTCCTGGTCCTCAAGAGCAATAGCAACTCAATCCCCCACCATTTATACACTAATTTCACACTCATTAAATAATTTCCTCTTTTCTGGCAAAAATATTTATGCCTGAGGTTCTTTGAAAAACCCCTATATAAGCTGCAGAACCCAAATAAGGCACTTGGGATGTACCAGGGAGAAGGTGACCCAGAATGGACATCATGGGGAAGAACGTTTGAATAGGGAACAGTAATGGGTTGCCCTTGCTGAGAGTCATTTTCTTACCTCAAAAGCCAGGGATACTGAAAAATCTCCCAACTTCCTCAGCTCGGAGGAGGAGGCATAGTAGGGCTTCAACACAAGCCACTGCTGAGGGCATCGTGGCAAAGGGGGAGCCTCGATGAAGGACCACCCCTCCTCAACATTTGTGTAGAGCTGTGGTGTCACAAACAGGCATAGAGCCTTTGAAAGATGGCAGATGCTGACACAAACCTTCCAGTTTGAACTTTAAGTCCCTGCAGAAGAAGAAAGTTTTTAAAGTCTTGGGGGGCACCAGCCCAGTTATAAGGAAGCCTGCATTTGCTATAGACCAACAGAAGCAACAGCAGTTTCATACCCTCAAAGGGGAGTGTGAGAAACCTGCAGGAGTTGGTACAGGCCTCAGAAACAAAACGAGAACCTGCCAGAGCCAGCAATTCCTCTCTCAAGACCTCTGTCGGACTCCTGAGAGGAAGGGTTATTACTTAGCCCCTGAGGGATACCTCAGAGGAGCTGTGATCTAAGAGAGAGGCTTTGGGGATATGACAGACCTTAGTTTGCCCCATTATATGCTAGTGTATGACCTGGGGGAAGTTCATTACCACCGCTAAGCATTCACTTCTTCTGGAAATAGGAATAATATTTAATTCACAGGGTGGTTGTAAGAATCAAATGGTGCCTGTAACTTTCTTAACATAATGTCTGATATAAAACAGGTGGTTAAAAGTGTCAGTTCCCCCTTTCCTTCTCCTTGCATACAATGTGATTCAACATATATATTTTACATCTTAAAAAATATATATAATCTCATATGAAAAAGTTGTCTGCCTGGAGCCTACTTTGTGATGGTGCATGACACGTGGAATAATTACTCATTATATTTTCATTGAAGTGAACACCATCACCATCATCATTTAGTGAAGGCCCACTGGGCTGGCCAAGTTTTGAAAGACTAGATCTATACACTTGCATCTTTCTGCTTAGCTCTGCCACCAACAGCCTGTGGGATTTTAGGCAAGACAATTAAAAAAGCAAAGCCTCAGTTTGCTACTATGAAATGAGCATTTAGCCAGATGATCTTTCTAGCCTGTTACCAAGAAAGCAGTGCAGACACAAAGGGAGTTCTGAAAGAGATGGGGACTCGGGCTGGAGCAGCGTTGGGGTGCTTCCTGTTGGAGGCAAATATTTGGATGTTCCACTGTGCCATCCAGGTGGGAACCAACCAGAAAATAAAACAGTGGCTTGTGAAAGTCAAGCATTTCTGACAGTAAGTTGGAATGAAAGAAAATACATGTGCAGATTCATTACATGGGATGTACTCAATTGTGTTGAAAAAGAAAGGTTGCCAGTTATTAAGGTGAAGTTATTTTGGCTTACTCTAATTAATCAATCCAAACACAATCCTTCGTTCTACTGTTTTCCACAGTGGCTGCACCAGTTTTCATTCCCACCAAGAGTTCCTCAAAAAGTTAAAAAGAGAACTACCCTATGATCCAGTAATTGAACCACTGGGTATTTACACCCCCCTCCAAAAAAAAAAAAAAAAAAAAAAAAAAACACGAAAGAAAAGAAACATACAAAAGCACTAATTGAAAGGGATACGTGCACCCCTATGTTTATAGTAGCATTATCTACAAGAGCCAACTTATGGAAGCAGCACAGGTGTCCAGCGATAGATGAACAGATAAAGAAGATGTGGTATGTATGTGCAATGGAATATTATTTAGTCATAAAAGAATAAAATCTTGCCATTTGCAATGACAAAGTTGGAGCTAGAGAGTATAATGCTAAGTGAAATAAGTCAGTCAGAGAAAGACAAATATCATATGATTTCACTCATGTGGCATTTAAGAAACAAAAAAAACGAGAAAAGGAAAAAAAAGAGAAAGAGACACAAACCAAGAAACAGACTCTTAACACTATAGAGAACAAATTGATGGTTACCAGAAGGGGACGTAGGTGGGGGCTGGGTAAAACAGGCAGTGAGGATTAAGGAGTACACTTGTCATGATGAGCACCGGGTGATGTATGGAATTGTTGAATCACTACATGATGCCCCTAAAACTAATATAACACTGTTAATTATACTGGAACTTAAAATTTTAAAAATTAAGATTTATTTATTTGTTTACTTAGAGAGAGAGAGCAAGTGAATGAGCGCACGGGGAGGGGCAAAGGGAGAGGGAGAGAGAACATCTCAAGGACTCCCCCTGAGCATGGAGCCCGATGTGGGGCTCGATCCCATGACCCTGAGATCATTACCCAAGTCAAAACCAAAAGAGTCAGATAGATGTATAACCTGACTGAGCCACCCAGGTGCCCCTTGAATCAGATTTTTTCTTAAAACTCTTCATTCTACCCTCAAACTGGCTCACCTTTATGACATTTTTATGCTTAATACTTGTCATAAGTAACATGACCATCTCACCAGTCACAAGACCAAAAATATTAGAGTCACATATGACAGCTATCAACATGGCGCCCTCCCTCCCACTATCCCTACACCATCACTACTCTTTTCTTTAGATAACTGGTCCCATACTATCCCCATTCTCTCTCATACAAATGGTACTAAATCTTGCTGTTCATGGTATCTTTCAAAAATGGACGAAACAATTTTGATGGTTCACCATTGCCTACTGAATGCAAAATCAACTCCTCTTTGGTAGTCTCCCTTAGAATCCTTAGCACCCACCTTGGGCAGGGAATCATTCCAGTAAGGGTATAAAAGGATGAGTGGAGCCTAGTCCCTGCCCCTGAGAATCAAACATGAGAAAAGATGATGAAATCAACAAGTCAACAGAGAATATTAACACTGTGCTGTGTGTGTGTCTGCAGGAGAGCTGCCTGATGAAAGAGTACCGAGGGAGGGAATGGTTTGATTTTACTCACACCTACATTCTAGTGTCAAGAACACGGGTCATCAGACGATGGTCCATGGACTGAATCCAGCCCACTCTCTATTTCTATAGGGCTTCAGACAAGAAACGGTGTTTAAAGACGACCATTTTGATCAATTTGACAGTAGAAAACCCTAACCTGAACCCCAGTTAAGTGCAATGTTATCCACCTGTATTAGAGTTCTCCAGAAAAACAGAACCAATAAGCTGCTTTACAGAAACTAGGCTCTACGTGTCTTGGTCCAGCATGTGAAAGCCTTCTCATTATCTAAGCTGTGAGTACTGGTGCGTCCCTCCTTCCACCCCATTTTTAGTTCATATCATGTATCAGTGTCCTATGCCTTGTAACAATGTCTGAAGCTTGAGCTTTTAGGTGCCAAGGGCAAGAGCAGGAAGTTCACCAAGCAAAAACACAAATGGATAATAAGTATAGGAAAAATATTTAACTGCACCAATTATTAAAAAATGCCTTCATATAATCATACTGAAATATCATTTTATTTATAAAATTATCAAAACCTTTTTCAGTTAACACTCACAGCTGCTGATGTTCAGCAAAACGGAATCTCTGAAGCACCAGAATGTCCACACCCACCGTGACCCCGTTGATCTCTATTTCATAGTCAGGGAAATGAGTCTCCAAGAAGATAAAGCCTCTGACTGTTTAAATCATCCCACCCCCAATCCCAAATCCTCTTCATCCCTTAAGACTATTTTCAGGCATTATCCCTTTCAGGAAACTTTCTAGGATATGGCATTTTAAGCTGGGCTTGGCACACCCCATAATCTCCTGTGCATCCCTCCATCTCTGAACTTCCACAGCATTTTATATGCCTTTGCTTAGAGATCGTCTTCTCCAATAGACTGTGATCATCATGACAGTATTGACTGCTTCAGTTAATTTCTGCATGCCCCCTCCCACATCTGCTGCTCCCCCCTTACCATGAACTGGGCCGGGCTCCGTGAATGTGTATTAAATTAAGACTGAAAGATGCGGAGTCAGATCCAAGCCTCTGCCTTTCTGACCTCAATACTCAGGCTCTTTCTTTCTTTCTTTTTTTTTTTTTTAAGATTTTATTTATTTATCTGACAGAGACAAAGCGAGAGAGGAAACACAAGCAGGGGGAGTGAGAGAGGGAGAAGCAGGCCTCCCTCGGAGCAGGGAGCCCGATGTGGGGCTCCATCGCAGGACCCTTGAGATCATAACCTGAGCTGAAGGCAGACGCTTAATGACTGAGCCACCCAGGCGCCCCTCACTCAGGCTCTTTCTGATACATAACGCTGCCTTGCTGAATTTCCTGAAGTCTAGCTTCTGATGGGCTTGTAAATGCAGCCTGCAGAGCTGGCAAGCCAAGACTCCTCTCTTTCGCCTGGTACAGAGGATACACCTTGCCTGAAAAAAGCTTGCTTCACCTCAACAAGTGTCCAACAATAAACATCGTATTCTCTAGGGAATCCCTCCAGGAAGCCTTACCTGTTCTTCGCCTGCCAGGCAAACAGAGACTCTGAAACACACCTTACTCAATGTGATTGACAACTTATTCCTATTCTCTTCTGGCTTCTGGATAAACAAAGTCCAGGATCCCCTGATAAACGAACTCTAAAATGGAGATTCCTTGAGCTTTTATGTGCTCTAGGCAATAAACTGTTTTACTTGATTTATCAAATTTGACCTCAAGCTAATTTGAGGCTGACTCTAGAATCTCTACTTTTCGGCTGAGGATATTATAGTTCAGAGAGGTGAGAAAGTTGGCTCATGGGTTGCCCGGAGCCTGAGAGTCAGAGTTGGAGTAGAAGCGGGTCCATCTGACCCCTGGCCATGATGCTGTATGTGGCCGAGGCCTCCTGCCTGTCCCTTCATGCTTTATGATTCAGTCCTGCAGAGCCACCTCTGGGGAGTCCCACTGACCCAGCCAATCTACAGTGACAATGTTTTGTGCCTGCACTTCTGAGTCCAGTCGTTCACCCCTCCACACTGCTGTGTGACAGCAACCTCTGCCCCTCGAAGCCACATTCCCCTCCATCCCCACCTGCCCACAGCTTTTCTGGACCTCTCCAGATTCAGCACAATCAAATTTTCCCATTATATTAGCGAGCTACAGGTCAGCACCTCTCTCCGATTGAAAATTATTACAGATAGGCTTCGCACAACTTTGTTTTTCTTCCTCTGTGTGTACATTTCAGAAAATAGAGAAGTTTTATTTCTCCACCTTCTCATCTCCTTTGGCAGCTGAGGTGGACAAGTGGTTTCTCCTCTAGTTTCCTCCGGGCAGCATCTTTCCCCCAATGCCTTTTATTCAGTCGAATTTAAAACCCCAGATGAAAATAAATACATGGCAGGCAATTCTCAGGAAGAAAGGAAGGGAGGCTGTCAGGCAGATGAGCTAGTTATACTAAATTTAATTCAGTCCAATGCATCTTTGTTGATCATCGTCTCCAGGGAAAGGAGGCAAAGAAAGACAATGGATGTTTACTGAGTACCTACCCTGTGCCAGGTCAGTGCTAGGCTAGTCACAACTGCATCATAAGATATTTTCCTCATTTTTAAATGAAGGACCTGATATTATTCCAACATGTGTAGTAGACAGTGATTTATCAGAAACTAAGTTGATAGCAAATCATGCAGACAGAGAGATCTGATATTATTTCTGCAGTCATAGAATCCAGCCAGCCACAGACACCCATGGGCCCCGCCATCAGGCTGATTCCCAAAACTCAGGACAGAGCCAGACGTGCATCAGCAGCAACTCTCCTGCAACACCAGGAGAGTCTGGACATCGTAGGTCTTGGACTTGGTGACCCTTGGGATCCACCCTGCTCTTCTGACTCAGTCTCTGGGATTGGGCACCGCTACCCCTACAGACCACTCATGTTCCTTGTTTATAATTTTAAACCCCTATGGACACCTGGACACTCGTCTCAGACCTGCCTATAGTCGGCCAGATCCCAGTCTGCACCCTGGCCTCCTGCTCTGCCTTTGCGTCCCACACACTGGCCCGGGCTCTGCCTTGAACATACTGTCTGCAAACACTCAGAACATAATGAGCACATTTAATGCTCTGTGCCAAGTTGATATTCCTATGTCATCTGTGTGTGTTTTTTCCTACAGAGCTGTGGCCCTGCCTCTCCATCTATATCTCCACACCGGCTTCCTTCTTGTGCATTCTGGTTGTCCCGCACTGGGAGTTGGCTGTGTGAACTGAGCAGTAATCTCATGGGACAAACCCGGCAGACTTTCCCTTGAGCCTTCAGGCTTTTATGCTCTGTGGCTGGACACCAAGGTCCTCAGTCTCCCCCAACTCCTTCTTGGGAGGAAGACTGAACAGAATGGCTTTAGACTTGGACTTGTCCAGGGTGCTTGCCCAGCATGGAAGATTGTCCAGTGAACAGCATCTGCTCTGCTGTTGGGAAGCCACTGAAGCTGGCTGAGAACAACTCCGAGTTCTCTATTATCCATGGCTATGGGCAACCCCCAAAAAAGTTTGAGATGGATGAAGGTTAGCTGCTCCCCACCAATCTTGCTATTATGTTATATCAAAAGCATGTCTTATGCCAAATTCTATCAAATTTGGATATCATTAAATAACCTCTTGGTAGGAAAGACAGCAAAAATAGTTCATGAAATCTTTTTAAACAGGCCTTCCCTTCCAGGGACCATGAACACTCCCTGCATGAAAGGCTCAAGAGAGGCAAACACCAAGACTCCAAGTCCAGGGCTCTGTTTATGTACAATCAACAGCATCCAAAATCACAGTGGGACGTGGATCCTTAAGGATTAGCACCAGGTATCCCTGACAGTGAAGGGTACAGGCCTCGCTGGACTTTACAACCTATTCATCAAGGGCAGAAGTATCTCTAAAAGTCGGGCATATATCTGAATACCTTGACGTTTATCAAAAAGAGCTCTTTGTCAGTATTTATCAGGCTAATAAGTCACTGGTCTCACCAATAAGAGTTTATCTTTAGGTTCAGTATGTTCATTAGCCACTCCTCCCTTGGGGAGAGGGAGATCAGATGTTTGCAGTAGCTGCCTCTGGATTTTAGCTCTCTGGATAGAAGGTTAAAATTCCACATTGCCCTGCCAAAATTGAAAAGGCCTGAAAGCAAAAAAAATTTGGTAACACATTTGCAGGAAAAATCTGACCTGTACTGAACGTGTTGGGCTGCAATATCTTACGTGAACTATAGTGAGACCATTTATGGCCTTGAGAATCCAACTTCCCTTGAATATTAACATTTTACTGCAAAAGAGTTACAGGTATTGTATTACAGGTACAGTCTCTGACCCCACTGAGTGATACATAATACCCAGGGTATGCACAGTGTCACCTTCTTAAAATCCAGAAAACAATTTTTAACATATCCCCACCCTTCTCAAAGGGTTCAGATAAGAGATACTGGATCCATGAAGTACAAGACAATTGTTCCTAGACCTGCAGGGGTGGGGACATGCAGAGTGACTATCTCTGCTTTTAGCCCTCGGTTCCTCCCTACCCAGACTTCCAAAGCTGAGGAGTTAACACCTAGGAGCCCATCCCTAACTGCCTCTTCCTTCAGGTTTAGAGGTAAACCCTGGCTTCAGAAGTGCCTGAAGGAGGAAAGCAGGACCCGAGCCCTTGGCTCTCCCCTCAGCTCTAAATGGGAGAACAAGTCTAGAGTCTGGCCTCAGACCCTTTCCCAGCACCAACTGCCCAAGTAGCAAATACCTGCAGGGGAATATGAGCTCAAAAATGCAAGACCCCTACGACTACCTCAAACCAAAACCAGAACCTGGAAGATACACACCAGCAAAAACTGAAGGAGAAATGGTCCAAGAATAGAAAATAAGCATTCTCAGGGCACATCAGGAAAAAGGGAAGAGGTTAGCTATTTGAAACTAGTTTTTCCTTAAACACTCATCTGTAAAAAGATCTGGTCTTGCTAACACTGCTAATAACACATACGTATGCATTAATAGTGGATCCTCCCATGCTACCCCCTAATTTACTCTCTTCAACTGTGTTCTAAACTAGAGGTTCTCCCTTCCCACTTTCCTTCTCGTCCTTCTCTTTTTCCTTCCCATCACCCCCAGGGGTCCCCCAATATCCTAGCATGATTTTTCCCACATTGCATCTCCAAGGGTCCCGGCAGGAGACAGAAGCCACATTGAAATTAGGCAAAGTTTAGGACAGCTTAATAAAAGGTCTATGTCAGGGGTGAAGGCAGGGCATGGGCAGACCACAAGGTTGGCATGGCCCCAGGCTTGTAACCACTCATAGACCTGCAGGGATTAGGGGAAGGAATGACTGTCTGAATCCAGACCTTCCTTCTAAAGATACAGCCCAATGGCGGTGTGATTGTTCAGCAGGAGAGTTAGTGAATACTTGAACCACTTTCCTTCCTCTCATGTCTTACTGGGGCTCCCATTGGCTGAATCCATTGTCCTTTGACCTAATCTATAGAAGTCAGCTTCCTGGGGCAGAAAGCAAATTGGAGAGCAAACATGTTATCTATCACACCAGGCCTCACCCAAATCACTGAGGAAGAAAATGAGGTGGTTCACAACCAACCTGGCAGATGCAGTGCATGGCACGAAGCACTGGGAGATAGTTTGGTGCACTTGTCATCACTGGGTCTACTTGTTTGTGGCAGCTCTTGAGGAACAGAGTGGTTTGCTCAGCTTCCTTTAACAAGCACCCAGCCCCAAACCTGGGCTGTACCTTGTGCTCAGTCAACTGTAGACGAATGAAATTCTGAAGTCATGGTGTGACCCTGAGTGAGTCATGTGATCTTTCAGATCTAGTTGGTTTTGTTTTATCTGGGGAGGTGAGATGAGCACTTAGACTGGATCATCTCTAAGTTGCATGAGAACACTGGTCATCCTTGTGGCCATGACTCTAAGAGCATTTCATTCATCTTTGTCAGTGAACTTTGAAAATGCCCATTGTTGTTATTCAGCCCCTGGAGATTCCGGTCAGCCCGAAAAAAACTGTAACAGGAACTGGAGCCTTTGGGTAAAGTTAACAAATGAGCCCAGATCCTCTACCGCCTACCGCCCTCCCAGCTGCATGGCTCATTCATGCCTTTGTTAATTCATGGCTGCCGTGTCCCATCTGCCCTGCTGTGGCCTCCATGGCCAAATTTCCAGCTATTCAGGAAACCCCAGCTGCCTCTGCTGCATGAGCACAATGGCATCTAGGGAAGCCAAGCATATTATATGAGAAAGACACTTTCAGATTCATCTCATCTGGTGCTTTATTGGTTTACAAAAAGTGTTCTGTGCACACACCTAGTAGAGAGGAAGGAACTAGAATTTACTAAGCACCTGCTCAGTTGCCTTATTTAATCCCTGCAGGAATCGTTAGACCCTAAGTCCTCTGCCATGCAAGGAAGAGAAGAGACATGTCCAGGCTAGATGAGACCTTAAGGCAGCAAGTCACTGTCAGTGTCTCCCAGAAAATGAGTGGCAGAGCAGGGTGAAATAAGTCCAGTCTTCCCAATCCCAATCTAGCCCTGCTTTCTAGAAGTGTTTGTCCAATGATTACTGTACAGTTTTCACACATCTGCTGGGCCATTTTTAGCGTGCTGAGCATGCCTACTCGAACTGTAGTTCAGAAACCTCTGCTTTTGCTCCCTGGCAGCTAACAAATCTAATGCACATGCTCTAATGGTGCTGATAGTAATGTTAGCATTATTAATACCATTTAATTTAATAGTAATAATAATAAGAGCAAATATTTTAGCAGTTACTCTGTGCCTATCTATCCCTCACCAAGAACTTTATTCACAGGAACTCTTTTACCTCTTACGATCACCTTCTGCTGCAGGGATCAATATTGTTATCCCCATTTTACCCAGGAGGAAGCTGGGACAGAGAGAAGTTAAATCCCTGGGCTGATGTTTGGCCGGCAGCAAGTAGGGAAGCTGAGATCCAGCACAGGCTCCGAGTGCTTTACTGTCTAACTCGCAGGTACTTTGCAGGGAATACAGGGCAGGGCTTCATTAGTAGTATTTTATAGATCAGGAAGCCTAGGTGAGCAGAGGGGACTTGCTAATAACCAGAATACTGTTTCAAGGGTTAGTGGACAAGTCTAAAGTACTGTTGAGCCAGGAGTGTCTCCCACGTCCAACATCCCGAGAATATATGTCCATTTCTACATCTTTGGGCACTTGTGGGGATTGTATTGGATAATGGAATTTGGAAGCATCTAGTAAAGAATTAGTTCCTCAGCTACCTTTTGTTTCTTTACAGTTTCTGTTCTCTCTCTCTCTCTCTGTCTCTCTCTCTCACACACACACACACAATCTGAAGTCCCTTTGGTAAGTAGTGGAGCCAGCAGTCCTGATGTTTTGAAATATGTATACCCGAGACAGAAAGAGAGACAAATTTTAGAAAATACTAAGAAAGGTACACACCTCATTCATTCTAAGCCTCGCTTAATATGTTCTAAACCCCTAAAGACAGTACCAGGAAAGAAAGTTATTAGAGGTCATCTCATTCATGAACATAGGTGCCATGATTGTAATCAGAGTATTAGCAGCCCTAACTCAGAAATAGATGATAGATAGATAGATCTGTCTGTCCTTAAAACTCTGCCAACTGCTCTCAGCTTTATGTGAATGAGCTCATCAGCTTCCATAAAGGTGAAATTTAGGGGAAGCAGAATTCTGGAAGGGGAAATAAGGTAGCCTTGATTGGACGCCTTGGGTAGTTCAAGCTAAACTGAAAGTCCAGATGGCATCTAGAGATGGGATCAAGTATCAAATGAAGGAGGGAGGACACCAGGGAAAACCCCAAAGACTTCAGCATGGAAAGTCTGGACAACAGTCTCATTGTAAGCACTAGAGAAATGTGTCACTTTTCATCATTCACCACACTTTTGACAGATATTTATTGGGCACTCTGTATTATGTTCCAACTTCTGTCCATCCAAGATGAGTACGATGTATGTTCCCTCAGGGAACTTACTCTCCAAAGGAGGGTACAGATAAGTAAGCAGAGTCTTGAAATACGAGCTAAGAAGCGTCACAGTGGGGCAGTGGGCCCAAACATGAAGCACTTAAGAATCCCGGGCAGCTTTTTTAAAAAAGTTTTTATTTGAATTCAATTAAGGTAAGATATAGTGTATTACTAATTTCAGGGATAGAATTTAGTGATGCGGGCGCCTGGGTGGCTCCGATGGTTAAGCATCTGCCTTCGGCTCAGGTCATGATCGCAGAGTCCTGGGATCGAGTCCCGCATCAGGCTCCCTGCTCCTTGGGAGCCTGCTTCTCCCTCTGCCTCTCTCTCTCTCTCTCATGAATAAATAAATAAAATCTTTAAAAAAAAAAAAAAAGAATTTAGTGATTCATCAGTTGCATAGAACACCCAGTGCTCACTACATCAAGTGCCCTCCTTAATGCCCATCACCCAGTTACCCCATCCCCCACCCACTTCTCCTCCAGCAACACTCAGTTTGTTCCCTAGAGGTAAGTGTCTCTTATGGTTTATCTCCCTCTATGTTTTCATCTTATTTTTCCTTCCCTTCTCCTGTGTTGATCAGTTTTGTTTCTTAAATTCCAGATATGAGTGGGGTGCCTGTGTGGCTCAGTCATTAAGTGTCTGCCTTCGGTTCAGGTCATGATCCCAGGATCCTGGGATTGAGCCCCGCATCGGGCTCCCTGCTTGGCAGGAGGCCTGCTTCTCCCTCTTCCACCCCCTCTGCTTGTGTTCCCTCTCTCACTGTGTCTCTCTCTGTCAAATAAATAAATAAATAAATCTTTTAAAAAAAATTCCAGATATGAGTGAAATCATCTGATATTTGTCTTTCTCTAACTGATTTATTTCATTTAGCATAATACCCTCTAGTTCCAACCCTGTCATTGCAAATGGCAAGATTTCATTCTTTTCGATGGCTGAGTTATATTCCATTGTATACATTGAAAGTATATATAGTGTATATTCCATGGTATGTGTATATATATATGTATATATATATACACATATATATATATATATGTCTTCTTCATCTTCTTCATCTTTATCCATTCATCTGTTGATGAACATCTCAGCTCTTTCTGTATTTTGGCTATTGTGGACATTGCTGCTATAAACATGGGGGTGCATGTGCCCCTTCGAATCGTAGCCTTTGGATAAATACCTAGTAGTGCAATTGCTGGGTCATAGGGTAGTTCTATTTTTAACTTTTTGAGGAACCTCCATACTGGTTTCCAGAGTGGCTGCACCAGCTTGCATTCCCACCAACAGTGTAAGAGGGCTCCCCTTTCTCCATATCCTCTCCAAAATCTGTTGTTTCATGAGTTGTTATTTTAGCCATTCTGACCAGGGTAAGGTGGTATCTCATCATGGTTTTGATTTGTATTTCCCTGATGCCAAGTGATGTTGTACATCTTTTCACATGCCTGTTAGTCATTTGTATGTCTTCTTTGGAGAAATGTCTATTCATGTCTTCTGCCCACTTCTCGACTGGATTTTTTGTTGTTTGGGTGTTGAGTTTGATAAGTTCTTCATAGATCTCGGATACTAGCCCTTTATCTGATATGTCATCTGTAAATATCTTCTCCCATTCTGTAGGTTGCCTTTTAGTTTTGTTGATTGTTTCCTTTGCTATGCAGAAGTTTTATCCCAATGAAGTTCCAATAATTCATTTATGCCTTTGTTTCCCTTGCCTTTGGAGATGTGTCTAGCAAGAAATTGCTGCAACCGAGGTCAAATAGGTTGCTACCTGCATTCACCTCCAGGATTTTGATGGACAGCTTTTTAAAATCAACGGTGCCAGGGACTACCCCACACTATTTGAATAAGAATCTGCAGAGGTAGGACCTAGGAATCATTATGAGAGCTCTCCAAGGGAAGCTCTGAAGGGAAGTTGGGCCAGTCAGCTGTGATGCCCAGTCAGATTTCAACTCAAACCTCACTTCCTCCTAGCTCTCCTGATACACAAGATGCAACTAAATCCTGCACACCTGCACTCCTTCTTCATGGTGTTCACCACATTTGCATTTATTTGGTCAGCATCTGACTTCCCTGAGAATCTTTCAAGTCATCACAGTCAGGATCCACAATCATGATTTACAGTGATATTCCAATAATTTAGCACCATGCCTGGCATATCGCTGCAGCTCAATAAATGTTGATTGGGTAAATAAGTGGGTGGAACCATGAATAAATGGATAGGTGAAGGTTGGAGTGAGAGAGCAGTAAAATTTGTGAGATTCCTTTCTCCTTGGGGTATACCTACCTCCTAGCATCTAGCCTCCAGGAGAACAGGGGGCTACTGCTGTATTTCACTATTCTTAGGCCTTATTCTGGGGTTAACCTACCAGCTGATGCAGGCTCGGATAGGTACAGACAGGCTGGGATTCCTTTGGGCCTTCAGCAGGTGACATAAAATCACTGAGCCTCAGTTTCCCCCCTTGAAATTGGAAATAGTAACACCACCTTGTAGGGATTTCCAGGGAGGAAATAAGCAGAGCACCATATAGACTGCTGGGGGCTCAGCTGAAATGCAAGAGAGAAATGTTCCCTTATCCTTCCCTCATCCTCGCTCCTTCCTCAAGCTCGTGGCTCAGCTTTTGCACCACAGTATCTGGATGCAGGGAGATTGACATATAGTGCTCTTCTCTTCCTCACCTGAGTTCAGAACCTATTAAGAAATAGGAAATATAGAAATGAAGATCCAAATATCAGTTTGATCACTGACCCACCTATACCAGAAGAGGTGGCTTGGATGGGTGGCCACATCGGGCTTGCTAATTAGATCTGTTCTGCAACTGGCACAGCTGAAACACGCAAGACCTCCCACCCCAACTCCAGCACACTGAGGGAATTTTCAGAACTATTTCTGGCCCTGAGAGAGGATTATAATTCCCCATTCCTTTGACCTCAGGCTTGGCCATATGACTTTTGGGAGTAATGAAAATGTAAGCAGAAGAGATAAGTAAAACGTCTGAGTACAAGTTCTAATGCCAGAGGGGCTTTGCCACAGGACCAGAGTGTTGGTTGGCTTGGGCTGCCATAGGAAAATACCACAGACAGGTGGCTTAACCAACAAAAATTTATTTCTGACAGTTCTGGAGGCTGAAAGTCCAAGATCAGGGTGCCAGCATGGTAGAGTTCTGGTGACACACTTCTTCCTCACTGTATCCTCACATGGTAGGAAAAAAGAGAGAAAGTAGTCTCTCTGGTGTGTCTTCCCGTAAGAGCACTAATCCCATCATGAGGGCCCCACCTTCATGATCTCATCTAAACCTAATTATCTCCCACATACAATCACACCGGGGTCAGAGCTTCATTATATGAATTTTGGGAAGGAATAGAACAGTCCAGAAAGAGGCTTTTCAATAAGTTTGGGCCCAGGTGCAAAGACCCTGTGGAGTAGAGACATAGCCGACTCTGGTGGACAAGTGTCTTAGTACCTGTAGCCTCGGAAGCTTTGAGGCATTTGTCATTGCAGCATGCCCTAGCCCATCCTGACCAAAATACCACCCTACTCCCTAACATTTGCTCCATGGATGAATGGAAAACTCACCCTCTCGGGGCGCCTGGGTGGCTCAGTCGTTAAGCGTCTGCCTTCGGCTCAGGTCATGATCCCGGGGTCCTGGGATCGAGTCCCACATTGGGCTCCCTGCTTTGGCAGGAAGCCTGCTTCTCCCTCTCCTACTCCCCCTGCTTGTGTTCCTGCTCTCACTATCTCTCTCTGTCAAATAAATAAATAAAATCTTAAAAAAAAAAAAAAGAAGAAAACTCACCCTCTCTCTGGACAGACAGATTTGAAAGCAAGGAGAGAGATACAGAATTGGACATGCTCAGTTTCTTTTCCCAAATTCACTAATCAGTTATTTCTGCATCAGTCTGGGATTTTTCACTTCATATTTTCCCCTCCTGGAGAGAGAAGCAAAAATTCCCATCTTATTGTGGAAGCATATTCAGTGGCAAATAAAGTTAACCTATTTTTACACATGTCTGGTCAGTACAAGACACTGATACTAAGCACAGAAACAATATGAGATTTTTTTAAGGGCCACATAAACACTATAATTTTAGTATTCCCATTTGAACCCCAGACGTTGGCGTGTTCTACAACATGGCCTGTCCTTAGAACTGATTCCCAATACTCCATTTTTGCTCCCTCCTTGGTTGTCTCTATCGTGAGGTCCTTGCAAGGATGGTATCGTGTCTCCTTCAGATCATGTTCCTCCCATAGACTCTACCCTTCCAGCCAAGGTCAGCATTAGTAGGTTTTTCAATAAATAATTGTTTATTATGTCTTCGCAACTTCAGGCGTGCCCCAAGTCCCTGCCATCTCCTCTTTCCCATTCTCCTTTTTCCTTAATCTCTATTCCCTAGGATTCAGAAACACATTCTGAATGTAAACACATTCAGAAACACATTTTGAACCCTAGGGAACGCCTACTCAGAGCCCTGGGGCCAGTGAGGAGGCATCATCTAACGCTTTCACTATGGCATTATGCATTTCTGACAATCCTGAATCTCTTCTCATCTTGCTCCCTCCTGGCTAGGGATCCACCAGCTCACTGTCACAGCTGCTCCTGCCAAATCCCATCCCCAGGGAGTGCACTTGGCTCTTTTGCAGTGCTAGCTCCAATCCTCCTGCCAAGAATAGAGGAAGGCAAATGACACTGTGCACAGACGAAATAAATCCCAGCTACAGAAATCGTGCTGTATTTTTTTAGACCTTAAGATTAAAAAAAAAAAAATAGACAAGTCAGGAAAGATCTTACATAACATTTGGCCCAATCTTCTAACTTCCCACATTGAGAAAAATAAGACTGAAAAAATTTGTGGGATTTGGGCATGGTTATACAATGAGAGTCACGTCTCTTTCAAGCATTGCCCTGCAGACCACTGATTAATTAGAGTGCTGCACATCTCAGGAATATTCTCATATTATAAAGATATAAGTAAATATTTAAATTCATCTGAACAGTCAGCGTACTGAACATCTTGGTTAATGAATGTTTCCCTTAGGCCAGATCATCCAGTAGAGAGAAACTTCCATAACCACATCAGGTAATTTTTTTTTAGAGTAAGTCTCTCTCTCTGTCTCTGCCTCTCTGTCTCTCTCTCATCCCCCATTGACTCAATAGTAATTCTGTTTCTCTGGAGAACTTGGACTAATATAATACCTCAATGAGACAATGGTGTGACTTGATACCCCATTAGTGAAGCCATTGTTAAACTAGTACCTCTCTCCCTCCACCCCACCACCTGTGTCAGCTTTAGATCTTTGTTTTCTCTCCCCTGGATCATTGCAACTGCTGATTAATGGTCTCTCTGTTCTCTTTTCCATCCCTTTCTAATTCATCGTCCTCATTATTATAAAATTCATTTGTCTAGAAGTCCATTTGCCTAACTTTTCCTTCTAAAAACTCATGAATAATAATAATACAGCCAGGGGTGCCTGGGTGGCTCAGTCGTTGAGCGTCTGCCTTCGGCTCGGGTCATGATCCCGGGGTCCTGGGATCGAGCCCCGCATTGGGCTCCCTGCTGGGTGGGAAGCCTGCTTCTCCCTCTCCCACTCCCCCTGCTTGTGTTCCTGCTCTCTCTCTCTCTCTGTCAAATAATTAAACAAAATCTTAAAAAAAAAAAATACAGCCAGACTAGCTTAAAAGCATGATTCTACATGTCTTACATAATCCAACTCATTAAATTCTCCCATCAACACTATAAAGTGAATACTTTCGTTATTCCCACTTTGCAGATGAGGAAATTAAGGCAGAGAGTGGATAAGTAACTTGTCCACACCACACAGTGGTAAACAAGGATAAAGCCCTGGTAGTGTGTCTTAACCTCTACACTATTGTACGTCTCATTTCTCTTTGTCATCAGGAAAAAACCCTTTTCCTTAGCACACAGGTCTTGGTGGCATTGCCTTAGAGCTGCCCCATTGGACAACTCAAAAAGCATCACTCAAGGCCTAGTGAACCTTGCCAGGTGTGAATTCTCATGACTCAGTATTTTAAACTCTTGCATATGTTATGCTCCATCATCAGGAGATTATTTAAAAATCCTCAAACATACCATACATATTACATCGCTTCCTTACACAGGTGGCTATCTCCACCTGGGGTCACCTTCCCTGTGGGCCACTTGAGAAACCTCCTCTTTGCAGTCCCCACTCAGCTTGCCTCCTCTTTAACTCCTCCTCTGAGATCCCAGGTGCCATGCAGGGCCCCCAAGTGCCCACAGAGGGCTGAACCCTCTCCATCCCAGAAGAACCCATTTTTAACTGGAGTCCTCTATTTTATACTTCTGCTACTCTGGGTCTATGGCTGGGTATAGACTCTTCTAGACCATCATATATTCTAACTGAATAAACTAAATAAGTCACTAAATGAATGGGTTCTTAGGGTTTATTGAAACAGAGGGTATTAGAGATTCCAGGGGATTAACAAGAACCATAGTGGCCAGGCTGACCTAATTCTCGGATAGAGACACAGAGCCCCGTCCTCAGAAGTGCTGTCTTGCTGATTAATTAAAGCCCATGATTCTACCATTAGCATTTGACTCTTCTAGGTTAAAGTTGTAACCACCTTAAGAAGCAAGTCCCCTTGTGAGCGGTCACACCAAAGCTGTAACCATTCAACTGCGTATCAGTGAGGAGAACCAATCCAGTACTTCCCCAAAAACAGGTCTGGAGAGGGTCAGAGTCCATGGAGAAGAGAAGGGGTCGGGCTGGTGGGCAGAGGCAGTGGATCACTGAGTCATTTTTCTGGGCTTGTCAGGTGAGGACGTGGAGTCAACAGCCCGAGCCTCACATTCAATAATTTTGTGGTGACCTGTTCTTCTTACAGACACATCCCTCCTCCATGCTTTTTCCTCGGGCTAAGTCATGCCAACTGGGTCACACTATTTTTTGTGGGTCTTTTTTGCTTTTTTGTTGTTGTTGTTTTATTTCGTGAGGTGAAGGGAGGTAGTGGAAAGAGCACTGATTTGGAGTCATAGCCTCCACCCTCAGCCCTAGCTCTGCCCTTTCCAGTTGTGCGTGTGGCCCTGGCTGTCACTTTACCTCCCACACATCAGATTTTCCCTCCACGTCAGTCCCTCTGCTCAGGATTTCTCATCTAGCATCTTCCCTCAACTCTGTGAAGCAAGTAGTTCTTTCATCATGTTACACATGAGGACAAAGGGGTCCAGGGACATGGCCAAAGCTGCAGGACCAACAGCAAGTTCCCTCAGACCTCTGTTCTGCCTGTGCTCCCGTGAGCCTTACTCAGTTTGTCCATCTGTAAAAAGAAGGGGCTGGAATGACTTGATAGTCACTCACGACTGGGGCAGGTTCGAAATTACTTCAGAGACCTGGCGTCTGCCAAACTGCAATCAAATTGCCTGCCCAGTCTGAGGTCCAATGAACAATACTGTGTCTGCGGCTCAGCCCCGCTGGATGGTGGCAGTGGCACAATTCCCGGGGTTTCTGGAGCCTGCCCGGGGGACTGGCCTGTGTCACTTCGCCACTTACCCTCAGCAGAGTAAGACACCAGCCTTTCAAAACACATCAGCATGCTCCTTTTTGCTGCATCAAGACCTCTCCCCATCTGATGACTCAATCACTGTGATTTATTTTAATTGAGAAGTCTACTGGCCACCTTTTGCCAAAGCATCTGGTCACCTCCTTCTTATTTGATTTCAGATCAGAAAACACCCTGCTAGGTTGCAATGACGGCACGGGCCAACAAGGGGAGGGGCAGATTGTGACAGGCCATTTGGCTTTAGCCTGACGTTTAAGAAGATCTTCAAATTCAGATTTTAAACTTGTTTTCCAAATGATAATATATATATATATATATATATATATAAATCATTACATGGACTTTGGCAGCAGTTTTAAAAGCAGTTATTTTTAATAAGTAGAATTTGATATTTTACCCTGTTTTGATCTTTTTTTTTTCTTCTTTAAATTTAGTGAAAGCAACAAACACATGTGAGAAGCCAGGGTCCCCTCTCAGTGGCTGAGATAGGGGGCGGCCCAGCCTTCATGCCTCTTTCCTGCCCTGAGTCTACATAAATTCTGCATATGAGTGAGATCATAAGGTATTTATCTTTCTCTGACTGACTTATTTCTCTTAGCATAATACCCTCTAGCTCCATTCACATCTTTGCAAATGGCAAGTTTGCATTCTTTTTGATGGCTGAGTAATATTCCCGTGTATATATAGACCACGTCTATGGCCACACTACCCTGGGTGTGCCTGTGTGTATCCCTGTGTCTTCAGATGACTTGCTTAATTTCTCTTCATCTTGGCTTTTTCATCTGTAAAGCTGAGCTGATACCACCTGCACGTGAGTGGTTTTGCTTGCTTGTTCATTTGTTTTTGGTTTTTTTGGTTTTTTTTTTTTTTTGGTTTTTTTTTTTTGGCACAGATCAGCTGAGAAAGCATCCAAACATATATTTACAAGTTAAATGGGACCAGGAAAAATTAAGAAATGTCTATTGTTATCGGGGAAAGTGAAGGGGAAGAGATACAAAAAGGAAAACGATGGGGAAGCCAAGTTGGGAGAGAGGAGGCAACAAGAGGAGAGGCTACGGAAGAGCTGCGGTGAGAATCGTTTCCGTGCGGGGCGCCGTTCTTCCGTATTTTCCCAGCTTATCCTCCTTTCATTTGCCAAAAAAGGCCCGTGATCAATGATTTCTCATTCTTACTTTACAGATGGGGAAAACCAGGCTCAAAGAATTTGCAAAACTTGTCCCAAGTAACTCTCTTGCGAGGACAGGGGTCAAGATCTAAATGTAGCTTTTCCCATTCTAGCGTCTAGGCAATGTTCCCCACATGGGCGTAGCGGACATACCACCAGAGGGTCCGTTCCGGGGTGGCTCAGAGGTGCCTCCAGAGTCATCAAGGGCGTCATGAGGTTGTTAAGCTCCTATGGGTTGGATTCGACAACAAGGGGAAGTGACAAAAACAAACTTGGCACATTTGTATATTGGTAGGAAGCAGATATGGTTGTGGCAGCTCCCAGGAAGATACAAAGGGGAGAAAATCCCTTCTGATAGCTCATGAATTTATAGCACTGTGGGGATGGAAGGGAATCAGTCCAGCTTCTGCCCAGTGCAGGAAGCCTTGATACGATCCCACAATGAATGGGCTCTTAACCTCGGCCTGATTACCTCCAGTCAATGAGGAGCTCACTCATCACACGGGCAGGAATAGCCTAGCATTCCTAGACTGAACTGACAAAATGTATTCATTGGTGGTAACTCTGCCCTCTATTTTAATCTCTGTGGGTCATGAGGGACTTTACAGTACAGGTTCTCTTCTGAAGATTCCTATTTAGAAAAATAAAACTTATGACAATTCCTCCATGACATGGTCATTGCATGATTGTTAGGCTGATATTCATTACCCACTATATGGCATATGTGCACAGCAAAATCTTTTGATGTCTTGCTTGTCAGAGCATCCGTTTGTTAGGCTCCCACTCCCTCCCTTTCTCTTTATAATATTCACTGGGTTTTCTTCTGATTAATGAAGTAATACATATCAATTGTAGACACTTTAGAAAGTTATGTGGACAAACAGATCATTATTAACTTCTAATTCTGAACCAGGCACTGTGTTACATACACTTTAACACACATTATCTCATTGAAAATTCAGAATAGCCCTGCGAGGGCATCTTTACTTCCATTTTAGAAAGAAGACTCAGAGGATGTAGGTTATTTTCTTAAGTTTACACTCATTAAAAGAGGTTTCAAACCCAAGTCTCTACCATTGCCCAACAAAGACAATGAAAACCACTAGTAAGTTGGAGGAATTATGCCAGAGTATTTTAATAGATCTTCCCTGTGTTTATTTTGCCCATAGACATTCATATTTTTTCATCAGATTGAAAACATACTGTATGTACTGGACAATGGTAGATATAAAGTACCATTCAGTGGCTATGCTGCCAATTTACTCAAAATTTTCCCTGTTGATAAGCATTTAGATAGTTCTCTGCTCGTTTGCTAACATGAATAATTCTGTGAAACACATTCTTATAAATATATATTTGTGCAAATTGCACTATTTTTTTCTTCAAATAAATTCCTAGAAGTAGAATTCTCTTACGATAGTACCTGGAGCAGACCACAATCCCCCAGAAAGTTTACTACTACACATAAGATAAAAACAACTGTGCCCAGAAAATGTTTTACCTTTTTCCCAGAAATTATATGAAGGCAGCATCCTTGATTAATTCAGTAGGCTTTGGAATACAAAGCCTAGAACAACATCTGGCATACACTAATATTTGTTGAATGACTGATTACATGAATGAATGAAATGAAAGTGATTTCATTGAGCCTCCTTTAGGGAGGGGAAGGTCCTCATGTTCTCTGAGATTCCTGGGGAAGAAATGACCAAACCTATGAAACAAATACAGACAAATATGGGAAAGCTCACAGGCTTTAGACTCCAAAGCACTTGGAACACAACCCAATTCTCCTCCATACACTAGCATGTGCCATTCTTCAGGATGTACCCATGTGCATATGCAAGCTGGGATACCCTGACATCTCCAGATGGCGGCCCTTCATGACCACAGCTGGTTAGATCACATGACGTCCAGGTAAAATTCTCTATGTCTGAGTCAATAAGAGACCTTGTCTTTGAAGGTGGGATTTGGATAAAAAGAAAGTAATTTGGAAGACCTCAGCTAGTTGATAATCCGATTTCCATTTCTATAGCACTTTACAGTTTAAATCAACTTGCATACATTTACGTCATACAATAAGGCATACATTATTATCTCCATTTTACAGATTTGGAAAGTAATATCTGAAATTTATTTTCTTAACTAACTCAAGGTCACATAGGGAGTAAGTGGCAGCATTATCATCTGTAGCCATGCCTGTCTGGAACCCAAGCTGGTATTCTCTGCTCTACACTACTCTGCTGACCCCACAACCTGCCTCCAACCTCGCTTACCCCATCTGATAATGCTCCCTCCAACTTCTGTATTTCCCAAAGGTCTCCAGTCACACATAGACATGCTCAGATCCACCAGTCAAGGATACCAGGCTACCTCTCCAAACAGCTAGCTCCGGCCTTCTGCCTCAGGGACCATGCCCACAAAGAAGAAGGGGACAGGCTTGGTGTTGAGTCTGTCCTCACCATAAGAATAAGAAACAATTATTCACTAGGGCCTGGCTTGAAAACATACCATTTCTCAGTCATCCTGCAGCCCCGCTGTCAAACAGAGGCACTTTTATCACCAGGAATCTGGCTGTTTTCAAACCAGTGACCTCAAGGTAAAAAGATTCAGCCAAGTAGTTCATTAACAAGCCAGAAAGGAAAAAAAAAAAAAAAAAAAAAAAAAAAAAAACAAGCCAGAAAGGCTTTGAAGCCAGCCATTCTGCCCCAACTGGCTTGCCCAAATGTGGGATCATTTAGGAGGATGCAGTAATGGGTGCCATCTGTGGTGATGAATTTAACTGGTGTCATCTTTATTTCCCAGGGGGAGCTCTGTTTATTCCAAGTTTCCTTGCCCAGCCTTGGAATAAATCAAAGACAGCAGCTGGGACCTTGGCTTTCATAGAAATAATGCTATTTTAAAGCAAGGGACACTTCCTTGATCATTCAGAGATTAGGAATGGTCAATGGCATTTTGAAGGGGCCAGTCCTGGGTGTGGCTGAAATGGTGACTATGGACAGAGTCTGGGAACTGGAGTCTCCAGCAAGGACACTGGGAGGCAGATAAAACTGTGGGAGTATAGGAGGGTAGAAATGAGTCAATGGGTGAGAAAGCACAGTTGCACAAATTAAACTGGAGAACGAAGGCTGAACAAGAATGGATCCATCTCAGGAAAGTCATTCATTCATTCATTCATTCATTTACCAAATGTTTATTGAAACACCATTCTGGGTCATGAAAGTTTATCACTGAACAAAATTGAAAAATATCTCTGTCCCAGTACAGGTTGTATTCTGGTGGGGGAAGACAACAAAAGACAACTAACCTAAGAAGTAAATAAATTATAAGATTTTTTTTATTTATTCATTTGTCAGAGAAAGAAAGAGTGTGCGCGTACAAGCAGGGGGAGCAGCAGGCAGAGAGAGAAGCAGGCTTCCCGCTAAGCAGGGAGCCCGATGCGGGGCACAATCCCAGAACCCTAGGATCATGACCTGAGCCAAAGGCAGACGCTTAACCACTGAGCCACCTGGACATCCCAGACGTAAATACATTATAGAATGTTACTATAGAACAAGAATGAAATCCCAAGGAAGGGCTCAGAAGCCAAGATAGGATAAAATGTGAAGGCAGGTGCAGGTAAGAATTTGGAGGTGAGACCAAATGGACCAGGGCAGGGAGTTGAAGAGCCCACAGGGACAGATGGAGAGTTGGTTTGTTTTGATGCCACTCAGGGTGTTCATATTCATTCTCATTCACTCATTCAGTTAATGATTGTGCATCACCTACCTTCTGTATACGAGTCACTCTGCGAGGCATACAGTGTTTATGAAAGATGCTCACCCCCAAGGAATTCACAATTCAGGAAACAGTTTTGAATACACATGACATCATCTGGGAAAGATATTAAAATTCAAACTTCCAACCTTGACTATTAAAGAGACTGATTCTATATCATTGGCATTTTCAACAAGATTTCCAGGTGGTTTGACATATAAATCATTAATGATAAATAGGAAAGAGCAAAGGTAGACACTAGCACAGGAAAGTCATTTAATGCAAACTGCAAGCTACATCCGCAAAGCCTTCCTGGAAAAGAAGCCTTCACCTAATTCTTCAAGGTTAAGTAGGAGTTGCCCAGGCCGGTATGAAGAAGGGGATTCTAGCAGCCAGAGGGGAAAGCATGAACAATGACACAGAAATTGGACGGGTTGCGTGGGGAATGATCACCATTTGGCATTTCTGGAAGCCAAAGTGATTAGAGTTAGTAAGAGAAAGTTAGGGCAGGAGAAGTCTTATTGAACAAGCAACTGAAAGAGATTTCTGAAACAGAATAGCTAATCCACAAATGTTTGTTAGTAAATTCATTCCACAAGCATTGATTTGGGGAGATGCTGCACAGAGATGACATTTACGTTGTATCTTAAAAATTTACCAAGGGTACTCACAAAAAATGCATAGGGTATATAAGAATCCAAGCCTACTTGGGAAATTATGATGGCTTCAGTAAGGGTGGTCAGCAATTGTCAGGGGAAGTAGGAAATGAGGCTAGTTAAAAAGGTTAATTTTTAACTTTTTAAGACATTTTGAGTGTCTTGAATGTTACACAAAGCAGACTGAACTTTATTCTGAAATAAAGGGGCCATTTGTTTTTTTGTTTGTTCATTTGTTTTAAATATGGGTTGAGGGGCACCTGAGTGGCTCAGTCGTTAAGCATCTGCCTTCGGCTCAGGTCATGATCCCAGGGTCCTGGGATCGAGCCCCGCATAGGGCTCCCTGCTCAGCGGGAAGCCTGCTTCTCCCTCTCCCACTCCCCCTGCTTGTGTTCCCGCTCTCGCTGTGTCTGTCTCTGTCAAATAAATAAATAAAATCTTTAAATAAATAAATAAATATGGGTTGAACACTTGTTATACACTGGTCATTGTGATAGGAACTGAAGATAAACAATGATCAGAGGTGGTTCTATCTTCTTAGAAGTTATAGCCTAGATGGAAAAAGAGACAACAGACCAGTGCATTGGGGTGAGTGTCTAGCACTGTCTCAGCTGGATGAGAGATCCGTTGGCTACCCCGGGGATATATGAAGGTCCTCCCTTCACCCCACCACAAACCTTCTGGTGGCCCCACGTCCTACCCTCTATCCCTGAGGAATCACGAATGTCCTAGAGAACTGAACAAGATGGTGACTACTCAGGCAGGTCAGACTGAGAACTGAGTAGAGTGTGGGATATAGACAAGTGTCATGTCTAGCTGATCGTTCAAAAGCAATACATCAGCTGTTGTCAGCAAGAGGCCTTCAGTGGTTGGTAACAAGAAAGAAAACTGGGCACTGCCCAGGCTTGCACATTGCTCTGGTTCCCTGATGCTGGTCATGGAGACTTGATCCAGTCCACAAGTAGGAATACTCTTCACAGTGATTGACTGTTGGCATCTTTCTGCCTTATATTGGAAACAGTGCCTTTAAATCTTTAAATAGTCAAGTAAACCAAACAAATGTAATCACAAAATGCCAAGAAGCAAAACCCACATAAATAAATGATCATTTTCCTTCTCACCACTTTCTGAAAGCTCATTATATCTGAACTCACTAAACAAGATTTCACAGACTCTATTTGTCTAGCTTGTAATTAAAGCACTAGTTTTCCCCAGTCTGAAGTCACGTGGGGGAAAAAAAAACTTCAGCAAATTGTTCTCAAAATGGCATTCTTTCTAAATTTGTTGTAAAATTTACATTGCAACCTACTCCCCATTAATAAAGTCTATATTTTAAATTCATGTTATTCTAACTTAATTAGCTATTTGCTACTCAGGAAAAAGGTAATCAGGAAGGCAGGGGATGGAAAACGCACAATGCGTATGTCCAATAACTGTTTAATAATTATACTGGAACCTCATAGCCATACAGCTCAAGCACTCCAAAGTCCAAGAGTGCTGGTTTTTCTCTACTGGAGGATTCACCTACGGAACGATCTCTAGGATTTATTAGAAGGAAAACAGGTGGCAGGATTGTGAACTTTGTCTTAAATCTCCTAAATGGTAACATGGAACAAGATGAGAACTGCAGTTAAAAAGAGTTGTATCAGTTAATTTAAGGTCCATCTGAGAATGTTAGGGCATCCAGACTAATACTTAAGCAAAATACAAATATATTTCTCTCTCCCATAAAAGAGGTATGGATATTGGCAATTGGGCAGAGTAGCTCTTTTAATTTGTTGGGACCAAAGTCCTTTCTGTCTTGCTGTTCTGGCATCCTTGGCACACAGCTTCTACCTCAGAGTCCCAGATGGCTGCTGAAGTACCAGCCATCACATCTCCCAGCAGAAGGAAGAGGGTAAACAAGCAGGCTGCCTTTAGGAACATTTCCTCCAAATCATACATGACCTGCTTACATGAGCCAGAACATGGTCAATTTAGACACACTGGACTGTATAAGAGGATAGGAAATGTAGTTCTATTCATGACAAGCACTCATTCAGCTAAAATTTGTTTAGGAATAAAGCATAAAAGAATAATATTTGAAGTAAAAAAATCAGTCTCTGCTGAGGTCAGGGAGTAAGGTACAATTTCTTCACCCAAGAGGAGCACCCATCCCAGGGACAAGAGGAAAATTAGCTTGAGCACTTGCTGGGTGCAGAAAGCCTCAGGGCTTCTAGAACAAATCAACTGCTTTCTCAGATGCCATGGAATCATCTAGCCTTTCATTTCCCTTGCTGAAAAAGAAGAAACATATAAAAACTCTGCACATCTGTGAGGGAGATTTTTGGCTCCTTTTCCCTCCACACTAACCGATGAAAGCTTCCCTTGTTCACTGAGAAAGAGTTCAAATCATTTCATATTTCAGATGGAATTTTCATACATATATTCATTTTGATCTGATTAAGAGACCTACCTGGTACAGCTAGCTATTCATGCTCCTTCAGATGACATTGGTAGGTTGTGGGCAGGAAGGAAAAAAAGAGGGTTATCGTCCATAGTGAGACACCAAGTGTTTGCCAAGAGAGAAAAGCCTGGCATGCCAGAAATCCGCTTCTGGGAAACCACCCAAGGATTGTTTGCCCATTCATCCCTGCTGTTGGGAGGAAACAGCCCTTCTTTTTACAAAAGTTCCATCCTTTTGTTCTTACAAATTCTTCAAATGCATACACTTGAGAGAGGGGGGAAACGCAACAATCAAATGTCAGATCTCATCCCAGATTCATGAAGTGGAGATAAGGGGAAAAATCAGGGTCAAGCATGGTTTTGTTCAAAGATAAAAATCCAAGTGTTGCAGAGTGGTGTTAGAATCAGAAATGAAGCACAGAAATGCTAGGTGACATCTTGCAGTCCCTTGGGTATCTCTCTTGGCCCTATTTTTGTGTTTATTATGTTAAACCATTTTTTATCATTTCAAAAACATTCCTTGTTAATTTCAGATCTTTTGAAAAATAAAGTTACACAAAAACTAAAGGAGAAAGTAGAAATTCCCTCTTGTTATGCGAGGTTCTCCTTTAAATACCCTGGTTGTCAGACATCTCTGACCACCAAGCAATGCTTTCTATTGCTCTTCATATGGTGTTTCCTATTGCTATTATGGAAGATATTCTAAGGTCTATATGAACATTGTGTGGAATTCCTGGAACTATACTAGATATAAAGGATACTAACAATCTGGCCAGTTTAAGATAATACAGCTAAGCCCCCTCCTGATATAAAATCACATATTGCTGAAAAAGTATAATAAACTGTTTAACACAGAAATTGACTCGAAAGAAATAAAGGGCTTCCCAGACTTCAGGAAAAAAGGAGAATTAAAATCAGTATGATAAGCTCAGACTGATGCTGGGAGGGACCTCGGGGTTTGGCACCAAGATATGTGTAATAGGTGATGAGAACTTGAGTTCTGCTATCCAGAAAGATGCAGGAGATATGATTGTAAGTCCATGAAAGCAAAGAGCTGGAGCTGAGTCTCTACATAAATTCCAGATGCCTAAAGGGTCTCACCTCAATGAAAACACTGCTCACTGCCCTAGGAGATAACAAGGAAGCTTGACTCTGTCAAGTGTATTAAATGTACTTAAAAGGCACTAATGAGAAACTGACACCCAAGCCTGTGTCATTAAGATCATAAATTACAGTAAAAACTAGTCTGATAATAATGAATACATGTCATTATACATTTGTCCAAACTCACACAATGTGCAATACCAACAGTGAACCCTAATCTAAATGATGAATTTGGAGTAATAATGAAGTATCAATATAGGTTCATCAATAGTAACAACATGCACAGGGGCGCCTGGGTGGTTCAGTCGGTTAAGCATCTGCCTTCAGCTCAGGTCATGAGCCCAGGGTCCTGGGATCAAGCCCGGCATCGGGCTCCCTGCTCAGCAGGGAATCTGCTTCTCCCTCTCCCTCTACCCCTCTCCCCTACTCATGCTCTCTTGCTCTCTCGCTCTCTCTCAAATGAATAAATGAAATCTTAAAAAAATAAAAAGTAACAAATGCACCATTCTGAAAAATAAAAGAAAAAGAAAAAAGATGTATCCTTCTGATGAGAGATGTTAATAATGGGAGCGGCTGTGCATGTGTAGGGCATGGGGTATATGAGAAATTTCTGTCTTCCTCTCAATCTTGCTGTGAACATAAAACTGCTCTAAAAAATAGTCTTAAAAAAAGAGCCGATTCTAGGCAATTAAAAATCTCAGACTCCCCCAGAACGATTAAGAAACTCCTCACAGCACTCCCACAGGGAGAAAACAAAGTGATAAAAATTTTTTCAAAAAAAAAAAACCTTAACAACCACATAAGGAAATAAGCTACCACAATGGATCATCATTTAAGAATTAATGTTTTAAGAACTGGCAACAACCACAGCAACCACCAAAGCAACAACAAGAATTAAGATCAAATATTAAATATATATCCTTTTAAATAAAAAAGTAAATACTGAAGAGAGAAATTAAAATGTAAGCATCAAAAATAACTTAAGCAGCAAATACAGTGTGAAATAAGACTTTCACTCATAAGCAAATAGGTTACTGTAGTTTAAGTTGAATAAATTTAACTAAAATTCAGTATTATTGAAATAACTTTCAGGAAACTGAATGATCTAACAGAGCGATGAAGAACGTAGGAGGGCAGGAGATGGAGAATCAGTAGCAAAGAGAGAAAGAGAGAGACATAAAGATAAAGGAAGTCCAACATGCATCTAAGAGGAGTTCAAAGACTGGGTAGAAAAAGAGGAGCTTACATTTGAGGAAACACAAGTAAGGAGTTTTTCAGCATTGAAGAAAGAAAGGCGTCTCCAGCTTGATGAGTTACAAGTTCTCAGCAAGACAAATACAAATACATTATAGTTCTCCCATGAAAAACCAAACAGAATTACAGAACGTCAAAGTAAAACAACCAGAAAAAAATAAAGATTAATTCCAGGAAGAACAAATAGAAAGTCGGTAGACTTTTCATCAGCAACAATAGATGCCAGAAAATAATGAAGCATTGTCTTCAAAGTAGCAAAGACCACTGTCAGCTCAGACTTCTAAAGCCAGAGAAATTACCATTGAAAAGGGAGGGCAGCACAAAGACATGTTCAGATCAATGCTTATAGGCTCTTCCTCAAAAATGCTACATAAAAATGGATTTCAGAGTAAAGGAACTTGTGAAGTCAGAAAGAAAGAGTGCAGTACAGTAAGCGCAGGTGAACCAAAAAATCCATGAACTTATGGGTTTCAAAGAATTGCTTTGTCTTAGGGCCACCACACATTCATCCTCACATTTATGGGATGAGCTCCATATTTATCATTTATTTTAAGAAAGTGTTTGCATCTTGGTTTGAATTTGTTGGCCTAACAGGGTTCTTTGTTGTTTTTTTTCCCAAGACAGTTACACTTTTCTAAAAGCCTATGTCCCATATCAGATTAAATAAGCCTTAATTTTATCTTTGCAGATAAAATTAGCTAAGTTAAGGTGAAGTCATACTGAATTAGAACGGGTCCTGGGTCCAGTGACCTGTCATTTTAAGAGGAGATCACATACAGAGACACACACATGGGGAGGTGGGCTTTGTGTAGATGGAGGCAGAAGCCAAGTGATGTGCCAATAAGCCAAGGAACAACAAGGAGTCTACCTTGGTGCCAGAAGCCACCCGACACTAGGAAGAGACAAGGAAGGATTCTTCCTTAAGGCCTTCAGAGGGAGCATGGCCCTGTTGACAGCTTGATTTCAGGATTCCAGCCTCCAGAACTGTGAGGGCGTAAGTTGTTTGTTGTTTTAAGCAAACCAGTTGTGATACTTTGTTATAGCAGCCCTAGGGAACAAATACAAAGTCTTTTGGGTTTTGTTTGTTTGTTTGTTTTATTATTGAAGCATAGTTGACATACAATGTCATATTACTTTCAGATTCACAACAATTGTGATTCAACAATTCTATACATGAGGCAAAGCTCACCAGGGTAAGTGTAGTCACCATCTGTCACCATACAACATTATTACAATGTTATTGATTATATTCCCTGTGCTGTACTTTTCACCCCTGTGACTTATTTAATAACTGGAGGTTTAGGGGCACGTGGGTGGCTCAGTCGTTAAGCGTCTGCCTTCGGCTCAGGTCATGATCCCAGGGTCCTGGGATCGAGCCCCGCATCGGGCTCCCTGCTCAGTGGGAAGCCTGTTTCTCCCTCTCCCACTCCCCCTGCTTGTGTTCCCTCTCTCGCTGTGTCTCTCTCTGTCAAATAAATAAATAAATAAAATCTTTAAAAAAAAAAATAACTGGAGGTTTATACCTCTTGATCTCCTTCACCTATTTCACCCATTTTCCGACCCCCTCCCCTCTGGCAACCACCCGTTTGTTTTCTGTATTTAGAGTTTGTTTCTGGTTTGTTTGTTTTTTATTTTTGTTTTTGTTCTGTTTTGCTTTTCTTTTTGTTCTTTTATTTTGTTTTTTCGATTCCACATATAAGTGAAATCACATATTTGTCTCTCTCAGCCTGACTTATTTCACTGAGCATAATACATCCTTTAGGTCCATCCATATTGTGGCAAATGGCAGGATCTCATCCTTTTGGAAAAAGAAAGCTGGTTAAGGCATAATGAGTGACTGCAGGGCCAGGAATGTTAGCTAGGAGTGCTGAGAATGACCTCTCAGAGGATTAAAACTTGAGCAGAGACTGTGCCCTGAGGACAGCGGGGGAGGGGTGCTCATGGTAGGTAGTGGACAAAGCAAGAACAAAGGCCCTGGGGAGAAAACATTCTTGGTTCCTTCTCTGAGCAACAAGGAGGCTGGTGTTGGAAGTGGTCAAAATGACGACAGGATTGGTAGGAAACCCTCAGAAATAGCCAGGGAACTATTTTATTGGACCTTATAATCCATGGGAAGGAGTTTTGAGTTTTAGCGTATGTGTGCTTGGAAGATCTGGAAGTCTTTAAGGTAGGGAGCATATTTAGCCTATTTAATAAGAAGTAAAATGAATGGTGAAAATGAATCAGCATATAAAGGTTTTTAAGGAAGGAACAGAGGAACAAAAGCTGAGAAATATAAATCAAAGAACAGCGGGTATAGTCCATTAATATCTACCAAAATAAACAAAATAAGTAAAAAGAACTTGCTACCTAATGATAAAAGAATAATACATAAAGGTCATAAAACAATTGTTAACTTCTATGTATCAAACAATTTAACCTCAAAATAAATTTGAAGAAGGAGGAGAAGAGAATCACAACAAAAATGACAAATACACAGAATAGGAGAGTTAGCAACATCTCTCTGCGATAAAAAGAAAATACAGACAGAGATTTTGGACGAATCAATTGGCTAGTTTGATTGCATGTATAAAGTTTAGTTCACTGATACAGCCCTGTACCCTACAGAAATTATATTTTATTTGCAAGCGTATATGGAGTATTTATAGAAGTCAGTCACACAGTGAAAGAAAATGACATCACATAACTCATATTCTCTGAACATCATGTAATAAAATTAGGAGACAAGTAAAGGCGGGCTGAACTCTGACTAATCTTTCTCTTAGTCAGTATACACTGAGTATATAATAAGTGCCAGATATTTTTCTGTGTTTTATGTATCAGTTCATAACAACCCCAATAGTGCACTCATTTCAAGATAAGGATAGAGGATTGGGAGTTTAAGCAACTTACCATGGACAGGCAGAACTGTTGGGTGGAGATCTTGTTGGCTCATTCTGCGCTGCCTTTTCATCAATTTAGATAATTGTATGTTAAACCCCAGCCATAGGCTGGGTGGATGTTCATCTTTATACCGTGAGGCTGCACGTACATGGATGTGAGTAAAACCTCTGGAGCTAGATTGCTTGAGTCTGATTTTGAATTCAGACATTACAGTGGAAAAACTCGGTTTCCCTCCTCTGTGTCTCCTTTACTGTCGCAATCTGCTAATCGCAAGGGGCAGGTCCCCAGGTTACCCACAACTTCTGTCCAATTTGACTACAAATCAGAGCTTCCCGTGACCCCCTCTTTAGATTTGATTGATTTGCTAGAGCAGCTCACGGAACTCAGGGAAACATTTAACACTTACCAGCTTAGTAAAAGGACATGATAAAGGATACAGATGAAGAGCCAGAAGAAGAGATACACAGGTGGGGTCTGAAAGGGTCCTGAGCTCAGGAGCTTCTGTCCCCTTGGAGTTGGGGTGTGTCACCCTCCCAGTGTGGATATGCTCACCGACCTGGAAGCTCTCTTAACACTGTACTATTGGGATTTTATGGAGGCTTTCTCACATAGGCAGGATGAAATATTAACTGCATTTGCAGCCCCTCTCCCCTCTCCAGAAGATGGGGGCAGGGCTAAAAATTCCAAGTTTCTAATCTTAACTTGGCCTTTTTGGTGACCAGCCTCCATCCAGCAGCTATCCAGGAGCTCACTCAGAGTTCCCTTCATTAGAATGAAAGATGTTCCTAGTGCTCTTAGCACTTGGGGATTTACACAGGTTTTAGGAGCTTTGTGCCTAGGAACAGGGAGCAGATATAGATAGATAGATAGATAGATAGATAGATAGATAGATAGATATAGATATAGATATATATCCTATTACCTCACAGTAATCAAATGAATAATTAACTTCCTTTGACTTCATTTCCTCACCTATAAAATAGGATTAATAATAGTACATACTTTAAAAGCTTATTGAGAGAGTTAAATGAATTAATACATGTGATACATTTTAAGCCATGTGGGGCCCATGGTAATTACCTATTAGGGGCTCTCCTTTACTATGATAAGTGCCCATGCCCCTAGGCTTCCATGATCTACTGTATTATCACTAGTACAGTCTATCTTGGGCAAGTTTTAAATTCCCCCACTCATTTCAACTCCCATCCGTATACTGATGATAATGACCTTCCTCCGGGTGGTCACACTAGGGACCACGAAGTTCTGCCACACCCTCATCATCTACTCCTACTCCTACTTGACACCTCCTTCCCCAGTTCTGATCACTCCGTCTTCTTAAACTGTCTTTCCATTCGGGATCATTTTAATTATTTGAGGTCAAGGGCCTCATATCAAAGATGTTCAGTGATTCATTTCCTTCTGTTTGACTCTCACTGATCCTGGCCTCTTTGAATCACTCATTCTTTTTCATACCAACATTCCAACATCCTTTTAACAAGCCCCTTATGCCTTCAGCCAGTGTCCTTCCAATCTATCACAAATTCAATTTAATTTTCCAAATAATTATCAAATTTCCCACCATACTAGTCTATTTAATATTTTCTCTTAATTCACTAATATTTATCTAGTTGGCCTCTTTGGTATATCTAAAAAGACTTAACTTAGTAGAAATGTAAATTTAATCATGTCACTTCTCTGCTTTCCATTGTATCAGCCACTCCCTGATGCTACCAAACCAACCCGAGTCCCTCAGAAAGACATGCAAGGTCCCTCCTCAGGATCATAGGATCTCAGGAGCCAAGTGGAATGTCTCTGAGTTCCTTAAAGAGTAATTGCTGGTTCATGTTTGCATGCCATTTTAGGCAGTTCTCACTCTGTTTAAAGTGCTTTTCCCTCTTCTCTGGAGAATGACTACCTACAGATAAAATGACAACGCAAACACTGTAGCTCTCAGTGTATCTTTTCTACTGATTTGTGGCTTTCTGCATAATAGTCAATCACCATGATTTATAAAAGGTATAATTAAATGTCTTGTAAATTTATATTTTTGTGACTTTTTGTATAAGAGGGTCCACACAACAGGAAAGAATTTGTTGGCAGATCCCATGTCTCCATGTGGGGTTTGCAGAACCTGGTGAATGGTGAGTTTGGGGTGGAGCAATTCCTTAAGCTCTGGAGTACTAGGCAGGGAGTACTGGATTGTTCGTTTCAAATCCAAACCTCAAAGACTGATTTTGCTATTTGTGTTTGTCTAAAGCACATAATTTAACCTCCCTCCTTGGAGGAAAGAATTACCCAACCAGCTTTTTCTCAACCCAAATTTTGAGAGTCAGGAAATGAACAAATCAAAACCCTGGTTTACTTTTCCCTTGTAGTACTCAGAGGTTGGAAACCATTAAAGGGATTCTTAGAAAGAAAGAATAAAAAAATAAAAGTAAAAATTAAGATCTATGCCTAGTGCTTGGGATAAACTTGAACAGCGTGTCTTCAGGAAACACAAAATAATTATACTTAGTTAATACACGCCAGGCTTGTTTATCCAGAGTAAACTAACCTCAAAAATTCAAATCACATGGATCTTTCTATCCATACCACACAAACTAAGTAAACGAAAATCAGGTCTTGTCTTCTGTATTAGGGAGTGCAAAAAAAGATATGAGTAAGAGACTGTATTTATGATGGTTGAGCCCTAGGTACCAGACACCACACAATGCACTGTCCATGGATCCACCCTGCCAGGGTGGTGGTGCTACCCCCATTTCACAAAGGACAATGACTGATCATCGAGAAGTCAAGAGATGTGACTCAATCCACACAACTCATAAACCAGATGTTGTGAAAACTGTATGTAGTAATGCATATAAAGTACTGAGAAAAATGACTAGCACATAGCATGCCTTCAATAATGTTGGACGTTAATATTATATTGGACAAAATTTAACAGTTTGTAAGGTGTGTATGATATATGCAGTTGTGTTGGTTGAGTCAAGTTTCAAAATAACATCAGAGAAGTAAAACTATGGATGGATAAGCAAGAAACTGCTAGAAGATTTCATTTAATTGTACATCCTTTTGATACTTTGGATTTTTTTTGCTTATGCATGTATATTTTTATTTTTAAAAAGTCATCATGTTCTTTATCCATTATAGATTAAGATCAGAATGTATATTCCAATTTTAGCTCTAATGCTCTCAACACAGAAGGATGATGTCACTCAGATTATGATTTGGGCTGGGGGAGGAGGTGGCCTAGGAAAGGTTATACAATGATTAATCTTGCAGTAATTGGTCATTCACTTCATCTACTCCCCCAAATCCCTCACCATATCCAGATACCAGGCAGACAGGCAGAAATTCTATCTTCCAAGTTCTCTGTCTTAAAGTAAATTTGCTCACAGATCCATTCAACTTGAAGATGGTCACACTGAAATTCTGTTCTGCAAGTGTTTGTTAAATCTTAGTCCTGTACATATGAAAATTTGTTGAATTACTTCCTTGTTTTGCTTCAAGGATGAATTACTTCATCATACCAGATAAATTTTTATTTATTTTTTATGTTCCATATTTTTGCTTCTTATTTGTAAGAGCTTTATGGAAGCATAATTGATATATGATGAACTGTACATATTGAATGCGTACAATTTGACATTTGAACATATGCACATACCCAGGATACCATCATCATCATCGAAGTAATAGACATAGCACCTATAGTTAAAAACACAGCATTATGTGCTTCAAAAATTTTAAGAGTTAGATCTCATGCTAAGTATTCTCACCACAAAAAAAAAAAAAAAAAAAAAAAACCAACAAGAAGACAAGGAAGGTGTTGGATATGTCAGTAAACTTTCATGGTGTAAAGAGATACTAACATTTACCGAGCATTTTCTAACTATTATCACTCTCAATTTAATAATATGAAAAAGAAGTTTAGGGAATTAGTGACACATTCAAGGTCACACAGTAAGAAGAAGAGGCAAGACACAAACCCCATCCCACTGACTTCCAAGACTCATTACTCATGACAACAATGTTGCCATAATAAATAAAAGCTATTCCTATTTCTAGCTACTAGCCATTTTAAGAGTCACTGGCTTCTCTCATAGCTGTGAAAAATGTTTTAAGTGTCCTAACAACCACTAAAACATCCACTTCCTTTTCTTTTCACACCTCAAATGTTTGACCATTACTTGTAAACACTGTGCAGATGACTGACCTTTCAAACCATCCAACCAGGTTGTGATGCAGCATCCCAGTGTAGACATAGACTCAGACCTCCTTTAGACTGGTTTCCTCCCCGCATCCTTCAGGGGCTCCCAGGGTAATATGTTTTTATGATTTGAATTCAAATGATGAAGGATGCTTATCCTGAAATGAGACCAAAACATGTTTCCATCTCTTTCTGCTGTATCCCTGAAATTCAGAACTGTCGCATCAAGTCTGACTTCGTCCAAAGCCTGATGAGGTCCTTTTCTTTCTCTGTCCCCACACAGCAGCTTAAAGCCTGACACTCTGCCCACATTGTATCATATTTCCTTTCATTTGGAGTTTTGCTTTATTCTTCCCCCTCTGCTATGAGAGTGATTCCCTCCCAGAGCTATGGAGCTTGGGTGCCATATAAATTAAAATTTAATATGTGTTATCATGATCACTATTATCATCATTACTGTTATTAATAATGTTCCTTTTGGCAGCATTTGGAAGCCATTCCAGCAGTGACATTTGGCTCCCAGGATAATGGATCTTTTTATGTACAGGCTTGTAGACTTGGTTCCTGCTGTTTTCATTGCAGAGAGAGCAATTGCCTGACATCAGGAGGCCTGCGGGAGCTCGGAAACTCTGCGAGTCTTGGTCGTATTTTCCAGTGTGAACCAAATCTCCCCGGGTGACCAAGATGGAAACACTCTGCCACAGTCACTGATGAAAACAATGAACCCATGCAACTATTTATTCATTCATTCATGTAATAAAAGTTCGTTGGTCACTTGTGGACCATTTATTTTATTCTTTTTAAAATAAAATAGGGGCAAGCACTGTTGTAAATGATGGGGATAATAGGGTGGCAGACTCTAGCTTTTCTTGCCATTATGGAGCTGAGAGTCTTGCAGCAGAGGGTAAAGCACAATTAAGACAAGCGCTATGAGAGTTGGGGGCCTAAGAGTGATGGGGTGGTGCAGGTGAGAGGGACAGTGTCTCCAAGCGAGCAATGATCAGGCAAGAATCCAAAGAATGAGTAGGAGTTCACCAAACACAAGAAGGGAAGAGCGTTCCAGAGAGACAAAGTAACACGTGCCAGAGCCCAGTGGATAAAGAAGAGAGCAGGTCCTAGCCCTGGTAGTGTTAGAGGAGGCTGTACCAGCAAAGGGATCTGATGAGGGCTGCCATCCATGAACAACAGGGAAGGGATGCAGAATGAATCATCTACAGGTACTCGTTGATCCTACCTTGCTTATAGTACAGCAGGGAAATAAGGCATGGCTGACAGTGCACTAAGCTCCATGTGCTAGAAAATAAATGATTCGCTTTTGGAAAAGACAGAGAGTGTTGACAGCTGTAGGCTATCGGGAGAGCTCCCTGAAGCAGGTAGAATTTGAACATAAGGATGACAATCCAGCTCCCAGATCTATGTTGAGCCTAGGGGGTTTCAGACTAGGCAACAGCACCCAGAGTTTAGTGTGGGCATTTGGGACAGAGGATGTGTGAGGGGGCTGCAAGGCATGAAGCCAGCATTTGGGGAGAAAATGAGCCCAAATGGGAGGAACATCATGGACCCAAGTTGTGGTCCAGATAGGGGAGCCACATTGAAAGTCACTGGGGTGGCACCCAGCAGGACACCTGGTCAAGGGAATATGCAAAGTGGAAGGTGGTGGGTGGTGCTGGGAAAAACTCCCTGGCCAGCAGGAAGTGGCTCATGCCTGTTTTGCAGGTGTTATAGACTGTCCTGAGAGAGGAGAGACCCAGGAAAGATCCATCCGGCCTGGGTGGCTTTTCCCTTGTCCAGGCACAAGGCCATGCTGCTCTGGCAGGCCGACCTGAAACAAGAAATCTAAACCCCTGCTTTTCAACCTTATGTTACTTTATCACTCTGCCTTGATTTTATTTATTTTCTTGTTTTTACCAAACACAACTTGCTTGGCCCAGAATAACTTGGCTTTTCCAACCCTGAGGGTATAAGCAAGGCAGCAGCTATGGAAAGAGAAGTCTCTGAGGTCCAATATGCAAATGGCCACATTTTTCATGTGCCTGAGGGTTCTCAGAATCCCAACTCCCAATAGTTAAATATCCTCCAGAAAGTGGCAGAATGGAAAATTACCTTTTTTGGCAGAGGGAGTGTTTAACCTAATTTATAGAGAATGAATTCCCTTAAACATTTTAAAGATTTTCTGATTCAGACTCACTGCTAGATTACTTTGGAAGTTAAACCCAAAATTGTTCTTTCCTATTTTCCTGCTAACTGGGAATCCTGGGAAGGTTGACCTAGTAGGACTTGATGCTCCTCCATCTGCACTGGGGAGACACTCAGCAACTTCGTGAATTCACATTTTCTTTGTATGGTGTGAAAATGCCTTCAAAGATGTTCATGTACGTGTGCTCATTGGTCACCACCATTTAACTGCTAGGGAGCTGCTTCTAGTCACATTCTCCAGGGATGAACCTGAGGTCCTGTAGGGTCATGCCAACTTCCCAAGTTCATGGAGACCACCTGTGTCTGTCTGATCCCAAGCCCTGAGCTCTTTCTGCTTCATCCTGAGGACTTTCTCTCCAGCTGGAGCACTGGAAACCCCACCTTCTCTTGGTCGTCCTGGCCTCCTTAGAGTGTGAGAACAGTGTGGAGAGAGGTACTGGGAAGGGTGTCAGGTATATAAAGTCAGTGCTTCCTTCCCTCTGCGGAACAAGCGGAAACACCATTTGTGACCAAACCACCCAGGGCTTCAGGTGCCCTGTGAGGCATTTAAATTTTAGATTTTGATAGTTATTGGTAATTACAATTTGGCTGCAATGATAGTCATTCATTTAAAAAAGTCTTTTTGCATTTGTTTATTGCATTCCTTTTCTTAGGCCAGCACTTATCTGCCATTTTCTTTCAAGCCCCAGTCTAATTTAACTAGACTAATCTGTCCCCAGATGGACCACTAGAGGTACATTCAGTACATGCAGATTTACTTCTGGATCCATTTTGGGGTTTTTTTTTTTGCATTTTTATTTTATTTTATTATGTTATGTTAATCACCATACATGACATCATTAGTTTTGGATGTACTGTTCCATGATTCGTTGTTTGCGTATAACACCCAGTGCTCCACGCAGAACGTGCCCTCTTTAACACCCATCACCGGGCTAACCCATCCCCCCACCCCCCTCCCCTCTAGAACCCTCAGTTTGATTTTCAGAGTCCATCGTCTCTCATGGTTCGTCTCTCCCTCCGATTCCCCCCCTTCATTTTTCCCTTCCTACTGTTTCTTTTTTTTTTTTTTTTTTAACATGTAATGTATTATTTGTTTCAGAGGTACAGGTCTGTGATTCAACAGTCTTACACAATTCACAGCGCTCACCATAGCACATTACTTCTGGATCCGTTTTACATAAGGGCATAAACTTGGAGCAAGTAAACATTCAATTAGTGACACACTAAATGCAAAGTGCAAACCAGTGAAGTCGTGACTCATCTCAAGTATCTTTCTTGCTCTCAGTAAGGTTGACCTTCTTCCATGCTCATTCCTCCAGCTGTGGCTCTTATCCCTTCCAAGACTCATCAAAATGAGTTCCCCCAATCTCTTTTGTTATACACATTTCCAATGCATGTAAATATCAAAAACATAACCTTGGATGCCATCCTTTATAAAATTGCAAAATCCGATACTAATTAGAATACTATGACATGTGAATCTTCAGCCTACCAAAAAGGAGATGAATGAAGATAAAAAAGCAAGGTCCATTTCTGCCACGTTCACTGGCTAAGTGCTTTAAGAGACCCCCTTCCCCATAAACCATCCTGAAGAGGACATTCCTCTTAAAGCATTATCCTTCTCACAAAAGGTAAATGATATTTTAAATTATTTCCCCATCCCAAATAAGAAAGGGAAAAAAAAGGACCAGAGCTAAAGTACCATGCAGATGAGTTCAGTACCATGACAGGAAATCTGGTGATCCCCCAAAGACTGATGTAGAGAATTGCAAGCTGTCTCTGTAGGTTCTGCAGGACAGGGTGCAGGTGGAAAATGAAAACAAGCTGAAGAGAACAGGAGAAAGAGTCAGTGAACTCAAAGACAAATCAATATAATGTTGGATCTGATGAACAAAGTGGAAAGTGATTTTTTTTTTTTTTAATGATCAGGGCCTTGGTGAGATGTAGGATAATTTTGAAAAGTCAACCATAATGTGAAATCAGACTCCTAGAGAAGAAATGAATGAAGCATAAAAAATATATGGAAATTAAATTTATGGCCAAAATTTCCCCAAATTTCATATTATTATTAATAATAATAACTTTCACTTACAGATTTAAGAATGTACTCAGTATATTTACTGAGTTAAATAAGTAAAATGAAACACAAAGCATTGATATATTATAATCAAACTTCTGAAAACCTAAAATGAAGACAAAGATCTTAAAAACACAAAAACAAACAAAATTTCTACAGTAAGAAACAAGAGAGGGGGGAAGACTGCTTAGCAGAAATAACAGAAGTTGGGCACCTGGGTGGCTCAGTTGGTTAAGCGACTGCCTTCGGCTCAGGTCATGATCCTGGAGTCCCAGGATCGAGTCCCACATCAAGGCTTACTGCTCAGCAGGGAGTCTGCTTCTCCCTCTGACCCTCCCCCCATCATGTGCTCTCTCTCTCTCTCTCTCTCTCTCTCTCTCTCTCTCATTCTCGCTCTCTCAAATAAATAAGTAAATAAAATCTTTTAAAAAAAAGAAATAACAGAAGTCAATAGACAATAGAAATCCTTAAAATGCTGAAAGAAACAAGTCAATCCAAATTTCCACATACAGTTAAAGTGTCCTCCAAAATTAAGGACAAAAATAAGACCTTTATGGAGAAACAATATCTGAAAAAACTTGTGGACACTAACCCACGCTGCAAGAAATGTCAAAGGAATTTAGGCTAAAGAAAAATGATACCAGCGGGAAACCAAATCTACCAGAAAGAATAAAAGTATCTGAAATATGCTCCTAAGTAAGTAGAAAAGTTATTTTTTCTTTTACAGTTTTATAGTTTTAGCACTTATGTTTAGGACTTTGAGCCACTTTGAGTTAATTTTTGTATATGTTGTGAACTAAGGGCCCACCTTCATTCTTTTGCATGTGGCTATTCAGTTGTCCCAGTTGGCCATTTGTTGACATCTATTCTCTCTTCATTGAATGGTTTTGGCACCCTTGTTGAAAATTGGCTGACCATTGAGGTAAGGTTTATTTCTGGACTCTCAATTCTCTTCCATTAATTTATACATCTATCCTTGTGCCAGTACCATGCTGTCTTGATTACTGTTGCTGTATAGTAAGTTGAAATCAGAAAGTGTGAGAGCTACTTTATGCTTCTTTTTCAGGATTGTTTTGACTATGTGTGATTTTTTTTTTCCATTTTATATTAACTTGAACATTTCAAACTGTGCAGGGAAGTAAATGTGTTATTTTCCCTAAAATGTCTTTAGAATTTATATCCATTTCCATTGAGACATAATTGACATATAACATTATATTAGTTTCAGGTATACAACATGATTTTTTTAAAGATTTATTTATCTTAAAGGGAGACAGAGGGAGCATGAGTGGGGGGAGGGGCAGAGGGAGTGAGAGAATCCTCAAGCAGTCTTCCCACTGAGCATGGAGCCCAACGTGGGGCTTGATCCCAGGACCCTGAGATCACAACCTGAGATGAAATTAAGAGCCAGCCACTCAACCAACTGAGCCATCAGGTGCCCCAACATAATTTTATTCTTTTTTTTAAAGATTTTATTTATTTATTTGAGAGAGAGCAAGAGAACACAAGCAGGGGGAGCGGCAGGCAGAGGGAGAAGCAGACTCCCTGCTAAGCAGGGAGCCTGATGTGGGACTCAAGCCCAGGACCCGGGCATCATGACCTGAGCTGAAGGCAGACCCTTACCGACTGAGCCACCCAGGCACCCCAACATAATTTTATTCTTGTATATATCATGAAATGATCACAATTAGTCTAGTTAACATCTCTCAACACACATAGTTATAATTTTTTTCCTGTGATAAGAACTTTTAAAATCTATTCTCTCAGCAACTTTTAAATATACAATTTAGTATTATTAACTTTAGTCACCATGCCATACATTACATCCCCATGACTTATTTATTTTATAACTGGAAGTTTTTATATTTTGACTAATGGGTGAAGGTTATGATCAACTCATTGATTTCTACAAAAAAAGTCATCTGGGATTATGATAGGCCTTCGTTACACTGAACATATAGTTCAGTTTGGGGGACTAATATTAAGTCTTTCAATTCATGAATATGGACTATCTTTCCATTTATTAGATCTTCTTTATTTGGATCTGCTTTCACAAATGTTTTACAGTATTAGTTTTTCACTTTTGTCTTTCGTTTTTGTTTTTCACTATTGTGAATAGTCTTGTTCTCTGAATTTTGTTTTTGGATTGTTCATTGTAAATGTGTCAGAATATAATTGATTTTTTGTATTGATTTTATATCTCACAACCTTGCTAAACTCATTAATCCTAATAGTTTTTAGAGGATTCTTTAGAATGTTTTATATGAAAGATTATGTCACCTGTGAATAGAGATAGATTTACTTCTTCCTTTCCAATATAAATGCCCTTTATTTCTTTTTCTTGCCTAATTGTCCTGACCAGAACCTCCAGTAAATGTTGAATAGAAGTGGCAAGAGCAGACATGCTTGTTGTCTTTTTCCTGATCTTAAAGAGATAGCATTAAATTTTTCACCATTAAGTATGTTGCTAGCTGAGGGTTTTTGTAGATGCCCTTTATATCAAGGTGAGGACATTTTCTTCTAGTCTCACCTGTTGAATGTTTACACAAACCTTCTTTTGTTTGTTTTTTGTTATGGCTCAAACAATTCTTGCACTTTATTCTCTTTATTTATTTAATCTTGCCTTTCCTTTCTCCCTTCCTTCCTTGTGTTAGCAGGGACTAAAATATATATTAAAGAGTTGGTAATTCCTTGGTTAACATTCTTTCTACATTTCAGGGTTTCTCTGCAAGGCAGGCTGGAACTGGAGACTGGATCTTGCTGAGCCTCAGTGTTTAAATAAGAACAGCCAAGAAAAGATGAGTATAAGCTTCTAGGATAAGTGCAAACAATCTGTAAGAAAGAGCTGATGGCTCAAACTAGGTAAGCCAATTATGTCAAGACAAGAGGACAGCATGAGACCAGAGACTGGAGATTAAGCCAAAAGGTTTAGAAATCAGACAAGCCTAAAACTGAGCTGGGAAAGAAAGAGCAAGACAAGAAAGAGGTAAGAGGGTTCTAGACTAGGTAGATGAGCCCAGCCTGAGTGATTGAAGGTTCCTAACCGGAGGCCAACTAGGTAGCTTGTGGTAGCAAGCCTGGCTGTTTCAAAGGCCCAGCACCATGATGCAACGTGGAGAGGAAGCAATGTGACCACTCGAAAGGAACAAGTGAGGTATGCAAGACAAGCTGCTTATTCTCAGACCCTGTGGAGACAGTGTTCTCCAGAAGTCTAAAGGAAGTTAGAAAAGGGTGGAAATAAGTTCACTCTGCAAGTTGTTAAGAGTAGCTGTTTTCTCCTTTTAAAGTTTATTTTATTAATTGAGTATTGCAAGACATGCTACAAAAAAAAAAATCCAAATCCAGTAGACTTGCTAAAAAATGAATTTAGTCTGTATGCCTACTAAAATTATCTGTCCTCATATTATAAAACAAAAACCAAAGAAATGAATGGCAGTAAAAACAGAATCTCAACACCAAAACATGAAAGAACTATTCTCCAGAATACTTAATTAAAATATATTCTGCTTTGAAATTAGACAACCCATGACATAAGATTTGCTGAAGCTCCACGACAGTCTGGCCTTGCAAGAATGGAATATAGGGCATGGCAGCCAGAATGTTTGTGTTTCCCCAAAATTCATATGTTGAACCCTAATCTCAATGTGATGATATCCGGATATGGGGCCTTTGAGAGGTGATTAGCCCATAAGGGTGGAGCCTCATGGGATCAATGCCCTTATGAAAGAGGTCAGAGAGCTAGCTAGCTTTGTTTTTCTGCCATGTGAGGACACAGCAGGAAAAAGCACCTCTGTAAACCAGGAAGAGGGTGTTCACCAAGAACTTGACCATGCTGGCACCCTGATCTCAGATTTCCAGGTTCTGGAACAGTGAGAAAATACATGTTTGTTGTTTAAGCCTCCCAGCCTGTGGTAATTTGTTATAGCAGTCCAAACTGACTAAGGCACAGGTTATAAGGCTAGAAAGTCAAAGCACCAGGAGAAAGATGAGGGTTTAAAACTATCTAATGCTTTGGTGTCAGGATCCAGATACAAAACCATCTTTGACCAAGGATACAATCTCAGAGGTCAAAGTCTAGAGGCTGGAAGTTGGAGATCAGGTTGCCAGCAGGGTCTGGTTCTTGGTGAGTGCCTCTTCCTGGCTTACAGAGGGTCATCTTCTTGCTGTGCTAGACACGTCTCCAAAGGCAAGGGAAACAAAAGCAAAAATGAACTTTTGGGACTTAAGATAAAGAGCTTCTGCACAACAAAGGAAACAGTCAACAAAACAAAAAGGCAACCTACAGAATGGAAGAAGATATTTGCAAACGACATATCAAATAAAGGGCTAGTATGCAAGATCTATAAAGAACTTACCAAACTCAACACCCAAAATCAAATAATCCAGTCGAGAAGTGGGCAGAAGACATGAATAGACATTTCTCCAAAGAAGACCTACAAATGGCCAACAGACACATGAAAAAATGCTCCATATCCCTTGGCATCAGGGAAATACAAATCAAAACCAAAATGAGATACCACCCCACACCAGTCAGAATAGCTAAAATTAACAAGACAGGAAAAAACAAATGTTAGCAAGGATTCAGAGAAAGGGAAACCTTCCTACACTGTTGGTGGGAATGCAAGCTGGTGCAACCACTCTGGAAAACAATCTGGAGTTTTCTCAAGAAGTTAAAAATAGAGCTACCCTGTGATCTAACAATTACTCTACTAGGTATTTACCACATAGATACAAATATAGTGATCTGAAGGGGCACCTGTACCCCAATGTTCATAGCAGCAATGTCCACAATAGCCAACTATGGAAACAGATGCCCATCAAAAATGAATTGATACAGAAGATGTGGTATATATATATATATATATAATGGAATATTACTCCATCAAAAAGGATGAAATCTTACCATTGGCATTGATATGCCTGGAACTGGTGGGTGTTATGCTGAGTGAAATAGGTCAATCAGAGAAAGACAATTACCATATGGTTTCACTCATATGTGAAATATAAGGAACAGCACAGGTGATCATAAGGGAAGGGAAGGAAAACAGAATGTGAAGTCATCAGAGAGGGAGAAAAACCATGAGAGACTCTTAACTCTAGGAAACAAACTGAGGGTTGCTGGAGGAGAGGTGGGTGGGGGATGGGATAACTGGGTGATGGGCATTAAGGAGGGCATGTGATGTGATGAGCACTGGGTGAAACTGATAAATTACTGAATTCTACATCTGAAACTAATAATGTACTTTATGTTGGCCAAATGATTTTAAATAAAATAAAAAACAAATTACTGCATATTCCCCCAAATAATCCAAGTTTGTTTGGTTATTCTTGGTGGGGAGAAGAATGGTTGTATGAGAAAAACAGAGTAGTGGGAGGGAACAGAGGTCATTAGAAGCCATCCCACTTAGGAATTTAAGGGAAAAATGGCTTGCTTATTCCAAGAGAAGATGGTTGGGCTTCTGATTGGCTTCATGCTTTGCTTTTCTTCTGGGAGCCCATTAGCCTCAGATTTACTGTGGGGAGAAGATGTACTGGCCCCCAGTCAGCAAAGATAAGAGGTTTCCTGGCGAGAAATAAACAAAAAAGACAGGAAGCAACGAAGAGGGCCAGAGAAAGAATAGGAGAAGATGCTGTCCTAGCAGCAGTAAATAAATCATTTGCTAAAAAGGATATTTGGCTAAATTGCCTCCCAGTGTCTGTTCCCACTGGACATTTTTGGTCAGCAAATGCAAACATCAAGAAAAGAGTTCAGATGCTGGGACTGTGTTTCCTTGAGAATATGGAGATTGCAAGGGAGAAGCCATGTTGCCAAAGTGCATGGGGTCTCCATTCATAGCTACCAACTTCCAAGCTGTATGACTTTGGGCTAGAAATAAATCCAGAGGTTGCCCTTTGTCATCTGTAATACAGAGACGAAGTGGGGTGAAATCACATGATGCCTGGCTCATTGTGCTAGTTCCCTTAACCATTTCTTCTGTTAACATATGAAAAAAAAAAAAACACAACAAGTTCCTTTTTCAGCGTGGTCTACCATATTTTCATGAAAGACTGACTAATGATTAGGGCTAATTAGGAGGTTTAAAAAGGGCAGCTGAAACCCTGAAGCTCGGGACTTGGAGCCTGGCTTTCCAAGGCCAATGTTTGAGCCTTGCCTCCTGAATGTTATTAACCTGTGTCAGCTTGTTCAGATTGCCTGGCTCCCTAAATATCAATTTCCTAATCTATAAACTGAGGAAAAGGATAGCCATTTAAAAAGATTGTTGTGACTTTTAAATGATGGATATAAATTTGTTTTATAAGCTATAAAGCCCTGTACCAAAAAGTAGTGTGTGTGTATTCTCTGTTGTTTGATGTGGTCGGTCAGGCACAGTCATAAGAGGAGGCACAAGAGAGTCTCGGGAAGACAAAGTTTATTGCACGCAAAGGTCCTAGAAATAGGAGAAACAGCACACCACATGGGGCCACACAGGGAAGAACCAGTGTATTCAGGAGGCGGAGGATCAGGAGTGAGGGGCAAGACTAGGCACAGACTTTACTGGAGTTTTCACAGGAAAGGCAAGCTAGGGCTGGGTAAACATTTTAGGATTGGCTAGTTTGAATACTTTCAGAGGGTTATAATCTGAATGGGGCAGGGAGTCCCTAGTGACCTGGCATCAGAAGAGAAATACTGTTTTCTGGGGTGTACAGACCCAGACAGAGAAGATAGGGCTTTAGATTGGTTAGTTTGCATATCAAAACCATGCTCCTAGATGAGCCCTTTGCTCTTAAGAATTGGCTAGTCCCTGGAGGGGTAGGCTCCTCCCAGGCAGAAAAGTTTTTAAGATGTGAAAATATCAGAAAATACAGGAAAAAAATGTGTGTGTGTGCATGTACAAGCATATGTCTGGGGCACCATATAGTTTACAGAGGACATTGGCAAGGCTTGCAATACCTCTGTGATTCAGGTATAAATATGGTGGTGCCCATTTTATAGATGAGGATCAGATTAAATATGACTACTAATTATGGAGAGAGAATGGAAATTGCTGATGGCCCAAATTGATCTACTTGGATCGTGTCAATCAAAGTCACTAAGCTAAATGTTAGGACTGAAAATGCTTGATCTGGTGGACATGAAACCAAAGGAAAGGAGAATTTTCCAAGTAAAACCATTCATATTTCCAAACATTGTTATTCCGTGTTCTTCCCTACTCACTCACTCTCCCTCCCAAAGACAAAAGATGAAGTTAAGACTTATGTCCTTCATACCTGAACAACATCCCTGTAGATCTCAGTTTTATCCTCAATTCCTGGTCCACAGCTGGTCCATACAATACATTCAGTAAGTATTGGCTGAATGAATGAAGCATTGGCTGAACATTGAAATAACTCACCCATAGTCTGGTTCCAGCCACCAATCTGTCAATTCTAGGATCTTGGGCTAGACACTAGAGGAAACAGACAAAATACTCGTTTGATTTTCGAAGGGTGCTAACAAATGTTGGCATCTGGGGATTCAGACAAAAAAGATAAATCTTTTGTCCTGTTCAAACTCTGACTCTATGACTCCATTTCTTTTCTTTTTTGACATTCAGGTTTTAGAAAAGTTCATTGCTTACAAAGCAGAGAGCACAGAGAACTTAAAATCTCTGGTTCCTTCAACTTACTATTGCATCACCTCTGCTTGAGATGGTGTCTTTCTTTTTTCTCTTCTCCTCTCTTCTTTCTTACACCTTCCCTCTCTCACATTTGCCTTTCCTTCTCCCTGTCCTCACTTTGACACTGATTCTTATTGCAAAATGGAAATAATTGAGATTTTGTCTATTGAGAATATTAAGACTTCATGAGGATTAAATTAGATAATATGTGTAATGAGTTTATCACAACAATTGCCACATATTAAGAGCTCAAGAAATGGTTTGTCATTATCTCCATTACATTTAATACAACAACCTTAGCAGGTAAAGAAGTGACTCACCCAAGGCAAATTACTAAAATTGAGATCTGTGTATAGGTCTTCTGATTACAGAGTGCTACAATGACCCATCTTCCCAGGCTGGAGGAGAAGACAGAGAGGTGCATGGGACTGAGCATGCCCTCTGAGACAGGTAGAAAAGTTGCTGTAAGGAACCAACCGAACCATGTAAGGTCCAGCTCGTTGTCATGGGAAAGGCACAGTACAACTACTACTTACCATAGAAGTGGACAATGGACCACAGAGAGCCAGGCTGTAGGAAGTATCAGTACTAGGTTACACTCAAGTCAGAGGGATGTCCACAGGCTAGAACATTCAGAGATACAGGTATGCAAGAAAGGAGAGGCAACAGCAAGTCTGGACTGCATTCACCAGCAAGAATGGGAGCCAAAAACTTGGGGAAAGAGAACAAAGCCGAATGAAGTTCTATCATATAGACAGGCTCTCCAAGGGTGAGGATCAGGAGGAAGTGTGACCTATTAATAAAAGATATATTTTATTGACCTTCTGGTTTTTTTCAGGTGCCTTATATTGTGGTTTAATTTATTTCTGGCATTATCTCTTTATAGTAGGTATAATTATTTCTGATAACCAAAGATACTTAGACTTGAAGAAGGTAAATAATTTCTCTTAAATTGTCAATGAGTATATAAGAGAGCTAGAAATTCCAGATGGCTTCCCAGAGTAATTCCACCGAACATTTAAAGAAGAACTAATACCTATTCTTCTGAAGCTGCTTCAAAAAATAGAAATGGAAGGAAAACTTCCAAACGCATTCTATGAGACCAGCATTACCTTGATCCCAAAACCAAACAAAGACCCCATCAAAAAGGATAATTACAGAGCAATATCCCTGATGAACATGGATGCCAAAATTCTCACCAAGATACTAGACAATAGGATCCAACAGTACATTAAAAGGATTATTCACCATGACCAAATGGCATTTATCCCTGGGCTTCAAGGTGGTTCAATATTCACAAATCAATCAAAGTGATACATCACATTAACAAAAGAAAGGACAAGAACCATATGATCCTCTCAATTGTTGCAGAAAAAGCATTTCACAAAATACAGCATCCTTTCTTTATTAAAACTCTACACAGTGTAGGGATAGAGGTAACATACCTCAATATCATAAAAGCCATCTACAAAAAGCCCACAGTGGATATCATCCTCAGTGGGGAAAAACTGAGATCTTTTCCCCTAAGGTCAGGAACATAACAGGGATGTCCATTCTCACCACTGTTGGTCAACATAGTACTAGAAATCCTAGTCTCAGCAATCAGACAACAAAAAGAAATAAAAGGCATTCAAATTGGCAAAGAAGTCAAATTCTCACTCTTCCCAGATGACATGATACTTTTGTGGAAAACCCAAAAGACTCTACCCCAAAATTGCTAGAACTCATACAGGAATTCAGCAAAGTGGCAGGATATAAAATCAATGCACAGAAATCAGTTACATTTTTATACACTAACAATGAAAGAGAAGAAAGAGAAATTAAGGAATTGATCCCATTTACAATTGCATCAAAAACCATAAGAGACCTAGGAATAAACCTAACCAAAGAGGTAAAGCATCTGTACTCCAATAACTCAAAACATTTATGAAAGAAATTGAGGAAGACACAAAGAAATGGAAAAATATGCCATGCTCATGGATTGGAAGAATAAATATTGTTAAAATGTCTATGCTACCCAGAGTAATCTACACTTTCAACACAATCCCTATCAAAATACTATCGACATTTTTCACAGAGCTGGAACAAATAATCCTAAATTTTGTATGGAACAAGGAAAGACCCCGAATAGCCAGAGGAATGTTGAAAAAGAAAACCAAAGCTGGTGGCATCACGATGCCAGACTTCAAGCTATATTATAAAGTTGTAATCATCAAGACAGTATGGTACTGGTACAGAAACAGACACATAGATCAATGGAACAGAATAGAGAAACCAGAAGAGGATCCTCAAATCTATGGTCAAATAATCTTCAACAAAGCAGGAAAGAATATCCTATGGAAAAAGGACAGTCTCTTCAATAAATGGTGCTGGGAAAATTGTACAGCCCCATGTAGAAGAATGAAACTGGATCATTTTGTTACACCATACACAAAGACAAACTCAAAATGGATGAAAGACCTAAATGTGAGACAGGAATCCATCAAAATCCTCGAGGAAAACATAGGCAGCAACCTCTTTGACCTCGGCTGCAGAAACTTCTTGCTAGACATGTCTCCAAAGGGAAGGGAAACAAGGGCAAAAATGAACTACTGCATGGAGCGCTGGGTGTTATATGAAAACAATGAATCATGGATCACTACATCAGAAACTAATGATGTATTGTATGGCGACTAACATAACATAATAAAATAAAATAAAATATTAAAAAATGAATTATTGGGACTTCATCAAGATAAAAAGCTTCTGCACAGCATAGGAAACAGTCAACAAAACAAAAAGGCAACCTACAGAATGGAAGAAGATATTTGCAAACGACATATCAAATAAAGGGCTAGTATGCAAGATCTATAAAGAACTTACTAAACTCAACACCCAAAAATCAAATAATCCAGTCGAGAAGTGGGCAGAAGACATGAATAGACATTTCTCCAAAGAAGACCCACAAATGGCCAACAGACACATGAAAAAATGCTCCACATCCCTTGGCATCAGGGAAATACAAATCAAAACCAAAATGAGATACCACTCCACACCAGTCAGAATAGCTAAAATTAACAAGACAGGAAAAAACAAATGTTAGCAAGGATTCAGAGAAAGGGAAACCTTCCTACACTGTTGGTGGGAATGCAAGCTGGTGCAACCACTCTGGAAAACAATCTGGAGTTTCCTCAAGAAGTTAAAAATAGAGCTACCCTATGATCTAGCAATTTACCCCATAGATACAAATATAGTGATCTGAGGGGCACCTGTACCCCAATGTTCATAGCAACAGTGTCCATGATAGCCAAACTATGAAAAAAGCTGAGATGTCCATAGACAGTTGAATGGATACAGAAGATGTGGTGTGTGTGTATATATATATATATATATATAATGGAATATTACTCATCCATCAAAAAGGATGAAATCTTACCATTGGCATTGATGTGCCTGGAACTGGTGGGTGTTGTCCTGAGTGAAATAGGTCAATTAGAGAAAGACAATTACCATATGGTTTCACTCATATATGGAACATAAGGAATAGCACAGAGGACCATAGGGGAAGGGAGGGAAAACAAAATGGGAAGTCATCAGAGAGGGAGAAAAACCATGAGAGACTCTTAACTCTAGGAAACAAACAGGGTTGCTGGAGGCGAGGTGGATGGGGGGATTGGGTAACTGGGTAATGGGCATTAAGGAGGGCATGTGATGTGATGAGCACTGGGTGTTATACAAAACTGATAAATTACTGAACACCAAAAAAAGAGAGAGAGAGCTAGAAATTCAAAGTCAGTTCTGTTCTATGACAAGGTAAGTGTCCTTTCCCTTGTATCACTGACTTTTGAAATTATATTCAAGGTATTCAGAGCTTCATTTTTTTGTCTAGAGTGTTCTGGAGGCATATCTGTGTCCCCAGATGGAAGAGTTAAATGGTGAAAGCCATGGGGAAGAGCTGAACTCAAGAGTTTTTCCGGATCTGAAATTCCCTTTCGGGATGACTGACCATCTTTCCTTCCATTCTGGCCCTGGATAGGCTTCTTCCCTTGAATAAAATTAATTGTGTAAATATCACTATAAGTGAACTTTCCTTATTTCCCCCCAAAAGGCTAACTTTTGTCCTCCAGCCCATCTCCCCTCCCACCTTGACTTTCTGCCCTTCCCTTCTATGAAAGACAAGCCCTGGTCCCAGGACTTCTTTCTGAAGACAAGCCACTGGACTGTGTTTCATCAAATGAAGTCATCCAAGCAGAACAAAGAATGATACACTATCAGGGAAATGTTTCCCTGGTGATGGTATCAGGGCACTCTATCACCAGGAGGGAGGTATATGGCAACAAAACTTACCTCATATTCATGACCTGCACTGCCATCTCCCCAAGCACTATTAATACCTACTGTTCCTATTGATAGAGACTCTTATATACTTCAGTGGATTTTCTCAGACACAGCTAATCCCATGCAGAAAAATGACTGAATACCCAATGTGTTGGCTATGTAGTCTGGGGAATTTGATATAAATGAACTTCTATATCAAAATAAATCAGAATATTACAAACCAAAGTCTTCACTTGGTATTAATGAAAGTGAAGGAGATGGAACTGTAAGAAAAATTAGTCTCATTTAAGCCTTAGAGTAACCACATGAACTCAATATCAGTATCCCCATTTTGTTACTGGAAACACTGAGGTACAGAGAAGTCTGTGAAACTTAGCCAAATTCCCAATAATTTTAAGTGACAGAAAAGGATCTAAAAGAGGTGCAACTGACATTTGTCCATTCTTTTCCATTATGTTTCATCCCAAGAAACTAATTCATGAAGCTAAAAAAAAGTCATCTAATTATATTTTAAGGGGAGGGGAATTCCTTGGATCTTATCTAGTGCAGCTTCACAAACACAGAGCTTCTACTTTATGGCTGAAGAAACTGAAATCCAAAGAGGTGGAGTAATCTGCTGAAGGTGTGAGCCCATGGCCAACCTGGGAACAGAATTCACAGCATGCAGTGGTCATTGTACTGGGCTGCCCAGATGCCCCTTTCAGGACCAAGGCACCTGTTTCCTGTCTTGGGAGTATGGGATACTGTGCTCTAACAACTGAGTGATGAAGAGAACTACCTTGCCCAAAGGCAAATGTCCTCCTTGGGAGTAGCCAACATCCAATCACTGTTCAATGAGTGGCCACAAAGTCCGGACCCCCTTGCTTCAAATCCCAGCTCCAGACCCTCTGCATGATCTGCTGACCCCCTGGTTCAAGAGCATCACAGTCCTACCTCTTCCTCCGTCTGATTGCCATTCCCTTATAGGTATTCTTCTTGAGAGCAGAAGCACGTCTCAATAGACTTCCTGCATACAAATTTCTGTCTCAGTCTGTTTCCAGCAAGTCTGTTCTAAGACAGCTGATATCTGGAGCAGTGCCAGAAAGTCAACTCTAAAATGGAATCTGGGAGCATATGGTTCACTAACTGGCCGACAATGAGGGCTCCATCACTCACAGCAGGTGAAGTGCCAAGAGCTACCTGCATTCTGGAACAGCACAGTTGCTCAAACTTTTCAAGTGGGACTGGGGTGGGTAGCCAAAAGAGGGTGTTCACTGGCTAGTTTCCAGATAAAGTAGTGATTTTAAGGATTATGGTCATTGATAGCTATTGCTGAAGGCAACAGCTTACTTATGGATGCATTAAAACAAGGTAGTGAAACCATGAGGATGACTAATCATCAACTTAAGAAGACCACTTAGGCAGCATATAAAGGGACTTCAATTCCTCCAGACAGAAGGCTTCATTACAAGGGCCTCATCTTCCCCAAGGGTAGATTAAAACCAAAAACTGGTCAAAAACAACTTTGATTCTGGACAACTCTAAGGATGATGCCATCTCTAGAACTCCCTTTGAGGGGAGTTGCAACTTCTGATTGAGGTTGCAACTGGTACCACCTCTCCTTGGCTCAATCCTGCTCCCCTCCACCACATTGCAGAAGTTGTTCTCAAAGGCATTCCCCAACAGACCCACGGCACATACCTCCCATCGTGCCTGAAAACCAACCTATAATGGTATACGTTTTAATGATAAAAATCAGACTTCGGAAATAGACAGGTCTGGATTCAAACTCCCTCCTAGCTGTATAACTGGGGAAATGACCGAACTTGCCTGAGCCCCCAGCCTCTCAGTAAAGATGGATGGGACCAAGTCATCCAAATGAATGTGCAATCATCTTCTCAGCTGTTGTTCTTCCCAGTTGTCATCGTTGTTGAGGACCATGAAGGCAGAGACTCTAGTGGAGTCTATACAGACCCTAGGAGAAATTCTCACAGCATTAGCAAAGAACCCAAAAGTCTGGCATGAGCTCCAGCGTTCACCATTTCATCTCAAGAGAGTAGTATGGAAGAGCGAAGGCAAGAATCGGAGACCTCACACTTTGAGCTTCTTTGTTTTGATTTTGGATAAAGTGGAATTTGTATCTTCCTGCTGCTGCTGACACACTCCAACCAGTTTAATTTTTCTCAATTTAGTCCATCATATCTTTGTAAAAGTGATTTTGTAATTTCCCAAAAGACTGTAAATTGACTGCCAGCAAGTCACTTTTGGACTACCATCCCGTCCTTTGGGAGATACAGCATGGGAATGAAAGCCCTGAACACCCCCGCACCTGAGTACGGGAACACTCCCGGACAGCTGCTTCCCCAGCCTTCCAGGCTGCCTATTCTTTACCCCTCATCTTTCCCCCACCTACTGTAGCGTATTTTTGGAGACAGAGCAAGTTGTTTCAACATTGCAATAATTAAAGAGCAATCACTGAGAAAAAGCAAACAAATTAAATCCAAATGCATGTGGGATGTGGCACATTAGGAGGCTGTTTCTAGTTGGCAGACAAGAATTTATTTTTAAAGTTACAAGAATGTGTTTTCTAACTTGGTTCTTTCACTACCCAAAGGCCCCGGAGTCTTACAGCAAGGTCTGCATTTACCCCCTTGGAGGGAATCCCTTGGAAGGGATGCTGGCTGCAAACTTCAAATGAACTTATCAACTTAATCGTGCCACATGGCCTTAAGATAAGTACAAGTGCAAAAATATTGCTGTGCTCTGAAGAAGTCAGACTCAGTTCAGATATATCAGGGAAGTCATGTTACCCAGGGGGAAGGACTGTAGCCAGGAAATCAGGCGAGCTGGAGGCAGCGTGGGAAAGCACAAAAATATCTAGATTTCAGGGTCAGGAAGGCTTTGAACTTAAAATCGGACCTTACTCCCTATAAAACCTTTTTTTTTGTTTTTTTTTTGCACTAAGCCATTTGCTGTATCTGACCCTCTTGATATTTGCTTGGAGAGAAACAGACAAAAAAGATTCAAACCATGGTTTGTAAACTTGGTGAGTTGCGTATCATGACAGGGAAGGCAACTGAACTAGTAAATATTAAAAATAAAAAAATTTGTTTTCTGTTTATGCTCGTTTCAATGCACTAAATATGTATCCAACTATCCTTAAAACAGGGACAAGAAAGATCAAAAATCTTTTAATTCATGAGAAACAGGGATTGTAAGTAACACTCTAGTTTATGACATCTTAATTTTCTTCTATGACTTGAATGGATTGAAGGAGAAAGAAGAACATCCAGTGGATGTAGTTGAAATTCTACTCTATCATATTTTTTAAAGTTTTCCCTTAATTAAAATGGAAATGAATGTCCCAGCGCTGAAGAAAAAAATTACTTTCTGTTATGAGAACCAGAGACCAGTTGTCAAGTTAGCATTTGCACCTATTAAAAACCACTGACTTCCTGATGACTAGAAATAGTCACAGGGTCGCAAGAAACCAGAGCACCCAGGATAGCCCTTCCTTTACATGTTTTCTTGAGTAAGAAGTAACTTTCTCAGTGTCACGTTAATACTTTCTCTCTCTCTTTCCCCCACAATAACATGGACAAACAGTAAGTATTATGATGATATAGGTAAACATGGCTAAGGAGATTAAGTATAATTATTTTGACTATGTAAAAAGTGAAAAGGACCCTATTTTATGTTAATAAATCAGTGAAGAAAAACTTCATTTTGGGCCAGTGCCTATAACATGGAATTGTGTGTAGTAGGTTATATTTCTCTCTGACCAGCATACTGTATTCTGTTAGAAATTGGGGAATTCAGCAAAGGCAAAACTGTATCTTCAAGTGGCTAATACAAACTCTAAAAGGGAGCAAAACTTTAATAATAATAATTGAAAGCATTAATAAATGTATAAGGTAAATGTTTTATTATGATAGTAATTATTGGCAAGTAAGATGATGATGTTAATAACGAACAGCTCTATGTGAGGCCTTGGGCTAAGTAAGGGACCTTCTGTCATTTGAGCCTGCTAACAAATCCAAATGAGGTGGTAAAAAAGAATTATCATTTCTAGTCTACAAATAAAAATGATGGGGCAAAGAATGAGTAGGTAATTTACACATCAGCTCATAACTCATCAAGGATGGAGCCGGTGTTCAGACCCATGCAGGCTGACAACCCAGTGAAAGTGTTAGTCTGAAAGTAGGTCTGACAGGGGGATGTTGTTTGTGGTTGAGCTGCTGGTCATACCTAAATTTGCATCCTCCTGTTCTGCCCTTTTTATTATGATTGTAATTATTGTCAAGTAAGATAATGATGTTAATAACGAACAGCTCTGCCCCAAATCAGCTGATGAGACATCACCCAGCCCACCTTTCCTCCATCACAAAGCAGCCCTTTCTGAGGGCGCCTTGGCCTTTACTCCTAGAAGGAGACAAGGTGGGGAGCAGGGAGGGCTGTAAGAATCCCTGAGTTTAGCTGGGCACATCATCACCCAGAGAATGGACATCATGTCCAACTTCCCTTGCATTCAAGTGTGAGCATGTGATGAGTATTTGGGCACAGAAAGTCATGGAGATGGCATGCCACCCTTCCAGGCCAGGTTGTGCCTTCAGAAAGGATGGTCTGGCCCTATTGCCCTCCCTGCCACACTTCTCTCCCCATGGCCCTCGCACACCCACAGCTTTTAAATCACTCCCTTCTGTCTCTACTTGCCCACAGAGCTGCAGATCCCTAGGTGTGAGACCTGCTGGAAGCCTCCATCCATGCATCCTCCATGCACATCTCATTTCAGCCTGCCCCAAATCAGCTGATGAGACATCACCCAGCCCACCTTTCCTCCATCATAAAGGAGCCCTTTCTGAGGGCGCCTTGGCCTTTACTCCTAGGAGGAGACAAGGCAGGGAGCAGGGAGGGCTGTGTGCAAAGTAGGGACCAGAGCAGTGGAAGGGATGGTCGAACACCAAACTTCCCAAATGCAGAGTTAGCCCCAGAATCCCAGGTAGCAAGCAGGCTGCACTTGATAGACGAGGTATGGCTCTCAGCTCAGGGTCAGTCCCAGCTCTTATACCCATGCAAGTCACTGCCTTCCCAGTCTGAGAGGCTGATTACCTGTCTGCTCCCCTTTGGAGGCTGACTCTCTCAACCTGTCAGCAACCTCAACCAATAGAATCGCTCATATCTGCAATATGCTTTAATAATAAAAAAATAATAAAATTTAAAAAATTAAAAAAATAAAAACTTGCATCTCTCTCTCTCTCTCTCTCTCTCTCTCTCTCTCTCTCTCTGTCTTTGTCTTATACCCTGAATCTGTTTCAGGCCCATCAGTGAGATCTTTTGGTAGTGTGAATTTTTCCATTCATCACACATGAGTAATGGACTCAGGTCTGCTTACATTTTACTTTCTTTGCACCAGGGAAAATATATTCCAGTTTAGATCAAAGTCCTTTTTCCTAAGCTGATACCTTTAGCTGTGCCCCATCCATCAGATGAGTGGTTGTTGTTAACACAGATGTTACCAAAAACAAATAAGCAAAAACACTTGCAGTGATGTTATTTCATTGAGGTACATGATGTTCCTTAGGGAACCCTTCAAAATTATCTTTTTCTTGTCCACAGTCTTCTCTCCTTTTTATTCTCAACCTTCTTCCAGAACACTTGCTTTTTTTTTTTACTGATCAGAACATGATTTTCTCCTGCTGTTATTTCACCTTGAACCTCGATGCCTTCGTACGTAGAGTTCACAAAAGAGCTCCCTCTATCTCAAGAGGATGCCGTTTTGATCCTTTGAGGGACGAGAGGTGGCCCAAAGCAAGATGGGTCAAGACCATGGGAGGGACAACATGGTACTGGGAGACAGCATTTTATTCCCATTTCTGGGGTTATCAGTTCTCAATGCATGAGAAGGAGGGCCAAGAGAGGAATGGCCCAGACCTGTCACTGCCTTTCCCAATGCAACCATACCTGTGGAAGGTTCCAACTCTGAACTTCCCCCTCATGTCATTCAGTACATCCCTTCCCTCCTAAGCTCTGGGGCCTGAGCTGCTGAGACAGGTTATCACCATGGTCCCCTGGAACCTTCACATGTGTGATGCTCCACTCTGCCTAGACCTCAAGCATTCTAATTCCTCACTAATTTGCCTAAGCGATTTGTATTTATTTCCCTAAAGATCCACTTCCCCATCTGTACAAAAATTAGATAGTCATTAAAATCCTAGGTATAGGGAATTTGCAAGGAGCTATGATTGCTGTATAGGCCCCCATAAGAGAGTTAGCCCTTAACACACGACTTTCAGCCCACTGCTTCACAGTCGAGCTGTGTGACTTAAACAAGCTCTTAATGTATCTGAGCATCATGGTCTTTGCCTGTAAAGTGGAAATAAATTAAAAAAAAAAAAATGTAACTCAGGCATCCTGAGGACCAAGTGAACTAATCTTTGAAAAAGACTCAACACAGAGGCACCTGGCTGTCTCAGTTGGTGGAACATGCGACTCTCCATCTCAGGGTCCTGAGTTCAAGCCCCACGTTGGGCCTAGAGCGTACTTAAAAAAAAACAAAAAACAAACTCAACACAGTGCTTGGCATACAGTCATTGCAAATTAATGGTAGTTATTACCAGTGAATGACCACTATAAATGCTAACGTTATTTATGCTTTCCTCAATTAGAGATTATTCCAGAGAAAATACGGCTAGGATAGTTCGGAACAACAACAAAAACAATACACACACATTATTTATACACACACATATATTACATATATAAATAAACACGCATTCACATCTACTCTAATTATATCATTCCAGTTGCTCTCCTAGTGGTATTACTATTGTCCTCTTTGATCCCCACAGTAACTTTAGGGTAGAGGCAAACATGTCTTTCCTGACTGACAGATCAGGAAACTGAGGGCAGGGAAAGCTGTATTTCTAGCTATTCCCACAACTGGTTGGCAGCAAGACCCTGGCAAACTTCCAAATCTCTTGACACACAACCCAGTTTTTCCTCACCACCAGACAGTAGTACCATGACAAATTTCCAAGAGCAGCAATTCATTCATTGGAGTATAAAGGGGAAAAAAAAAAACCACAGTGGCAGGCAGCCTGCCTTCTTCCGAGGCGGGCGAATTGGATGCACACACCCTCCATGACTAGACGTGCTGGAGGTTAGAGAAGTAACTGCCCTCCATAATTCACACTCAGAAGTGATGAAAAATAATCCCTGATTATCTAGAGCAAAGAAAGAGAGTAATTTACAGCCAACCATGAATACTTAATCATGAGGCCCAGTGACGTTGCTCATATTAACACAGCCAAAATAAATCAGCTGTAAATCGCAGCCGACTTCAACATGGCATCGGGAAGATAAATCAGTGGGGTCTGGCATGGAGAGTCTGTCTGTGAAACAGCTCTATTAATAAGTGGCAGCCCTCCACCGGGCCCTTCCCGCCACACCCGGGCCACAACCGCGGCCACCCAGTAATGAAAGTAGCAGGAATGTACATTTTATAACCAGCAATTAGAGCTCCACGGCAATCCCAAACACATTAATTACTCTTAAGAGTCCTCAGGTTGTCTTTCTGTTCATTTTCCAGTGGATAAATTCTCTACGATGCGACGAATCAAGTAAAACCTCGGTAATTGACACTGCCCAGGGACCGGAGTCTGAGTTAGTGAGAAGTGCAAATTTCACATTTACAATCAAGGAAACGTGTTGCTTGTGCTTCTGAGAACACAGGGTAATTGGAAGTAGATTAGCAAAGGCTTCGAGTCACTGTGTATATTGGAAAGAAAAGAGAAAAAAAATATCTATTTTCACCTAAAAATTATTTTTCCTTAGTTTTTAGATCTGTTTTAATAAAAAGATAAGATGATTGTTTATAATGGGCATAGCAATTTTTTGCAAATAGTACTACAAATGATTTGGAAAATTAAAAAAAACTTTTTTGATGTTTTTCTTCCACATTTACCGCTAAAAGTCTTTCAACATTATATAATCTGCTTAACTAGCTTCTGTGTCTTGGGTAACTGTCAAGCCAGGCTTTTTCCAAATTAGTTTTTCCTCCATAAGAACATACAAATTAATGTGATCACATAGTGCATATTTCTTCTATCTGCCTTTCTTTGCCCTGGTCTACACTTACTCTGTCATCATTTGATTAAGTCATGTGGGTCCTGCCATAGTCGCTTCCTCTAAAGATCTGTTAGAACATATTCATTGTCCATCCAAAAAGATCCCCTGCTTCTTCTCACCTACTTGTGCCACATATGAACCCAATTCTTTCTAAGTGTGTGTATAGTGGCGATTGCTTGCTGCTTTTCCTTTCAACATCCTTCATCCAAACATATCACATCTTGTAAGACAGCAGGCAGAGGTCTTCACTCTCCAGACATCCCATCCTCTACTGTTGCACACATGGGTGGCAGCATCTCTACCCAGAAGATAATGAGAGCACCAGGAGACGGCTTGGTTCCCCTCCCCAAGATTGCACAATCCTCTGCAGACGATCAGGTGAATCCCAGTGAACTAGCAGATATGGAGCATGGGCACAAGCGGAGGGAGCCAGGGCATCACAACATTTATGCCTCAAAACAATCCTCCAAACCAGGTAGTTCCACCATTTGGCAGATGAATAGTTGAGAATTGCAATAATGACCCACTTACTCAAGATGCCATGGTCAGTACCCAAGTTGGGATGTGGACCCAAGTCCACCCGAATCTAAACCCCATGAGGAGAGAGACATTTAACCTGCTGAGTGTCCATCAGAAATCCAATTCTATTTCAATCGTCATAGGAACTTTTTCTGAAGTATGTCAGACAACCTTTGCTCACAAGGAAGTAAAGAAGGGAGAACATAAGAGGCCCTTTTTGTAGGTTGAGGAGACAACTAGTGTCAAGGAGTCACTCATTCCCAGAGGCAACAGAAGGAGAAGGTATAGGAGTTGCAGGCTGGCTCCCCACAACATCAAAATGGCTACTTTAAAATAAATTCCTGAAATCAGCTTCCTATGTTTAACTTTTTTCCTTAGGGTAAAACTTCAGACAGAATGAGCGGAGACTTTGCTGAGTATTCCATATAAGAGCCCATTCCTTTAAATAAGAAAGAATAAAAAGATAAAGTTATATAAGATAAAGAACACAGGCTTTGGAATAAAGTAGTTTTGCTTTCAAAATATGTATCAATTACTTTCTAGACAAGATCTCTTGGGCTCAGCCACTTCTCACTAAAACTTTGAGATAATAGTACCTGTTCTATGTATGTTATTGGGTAGATTAAAAGAGATAATGCACAGGAAATGCCCCCCCTCTAGCTGGCATAGAGCTTATGCCTAGTGAATAAATGTCTTATGCTTTATGAACAAATTATTCCCTCCTTCCTCCTTTTTATTTCCCTGCAACTAAAAAAATCATAGAAGCATCAATAGACCCAGATTCAAGTCTTAGGTAGGCAGGAATAGACACATGGTATTGTGGGAAGATCTTGGGTTTTTAAGTTGCTCTGTCCCTTAGGACGTCCAAATAAGAAGGATAATTCCTAAAACAAAGGATTGTACATATAGAATGCCTGGTGTAGTGTCTGGCAGACCATTTCCTACCTTTCTGACTTGAACAAATGATGTTAACAAATTATGTTCAATTTTCTTACATTTATTTATTATACAGATTATTAAGCAGCTTCTCTGTGGTGATGCTGGGAATACAGCCACATGCAGATGGATAAGGGTCATGGCCTCAGGAGACTACATTCTAGTGGGACAAGCCATGAGAAAGAAATAGTCAAAATGATGTAAGACAGTGATTCAAGTTGGCAATCAAATAATCAGAATGATGTAAAAGAGAGGAATCAAGTGGGAGCGCTGTTGCATGAGGACCCCTCTCATTCTGATCCTGGAACTGGCTCTGAATCTTCCATTGGAACTTGGACTCCAGGCTCCTCGGGCCGTGGGGGTGTTCTCAGCCCACGGCGCCTGCCCATTGGCCCTGGATTCTGACCTGGACAGTGAGGGACGGCAAGCTGGAATGAGAGGAGCTCAAGCTTTGGTGGCAGAAGTTCAAGGTCTCACATCCTCTCTACGAAGCAGGAAATGAAGCACACAACCCCCACTCTGGGCCTCACTTCTCTTGTCTGTGTAGCAAATACTTTTGAAACCCCAAGTTGTAACTAATTTTTTGTTGTTGTGTTCTCATTATTTATCTCCCCAAAATCAGGTGGCTACAGAAATGCTTCTCAAATTTTGTGTTTAAGATTCTCCAAGGAATCTTGTTAAAATGCTCATTTTGATTCAGTAGGTGTGGGGTGGGGTCTGAGGTCCAATTTCTAACAAGCCTTTGGATGATGCTAATCTGCTGTTCCAAAGACCAAACGCTGAATAACACAGAGCCAGGCTGTTCGTGTGTATTACTTCAAGGAAGGGAATGATGGCTCAGAGAGCAAAAGGTGGGGAGATGGTAGCAGGAATGGTGATGACCATGGTGCTTATTGTGATGGTCATAGTGACAGTAATGCCCGTGGTGGTGATGATGGGGATGGTAATGGTGGTTGTTGTTGGGGGGGTGGGGTTTGGTAATGATAGTGGTGGTGATGGTGGTGACAGTAATGCCCATCGTTGCGGTGGTGGTGATGGGGACAGTGATGGTCGTGGTGATTGGGATGGGGACATTAATGGTGGTGGCATTGGGGACAGAGACGGGAGTGGTGGTATTTATGGTATTTATTTCTGATAATGGTTTGGCTGAAAAAGCCTCTGGACCATCCTTGGACAGTCGTGACAAGAACCAGCTTAAGATCCCCATTCCACCAGAACATAATAAATCATACATCTGTTGCATCCATAAAATGGGCACAAAGAGACCCTACTCCTAGGTATATTTTTGCACATTATGTGAGCTCATACCTATTGCAGAGCCTGAAGAAATAAAAGGTTGTATACAGGTGGCTCAGTCATTTAAGCATCTACCTTCCACTCAGGTCACGGTCCTGGGATCAAACCCCACGTCCGGTTCCCTGCTCAGTAAAGAGTCTGCTTCTCCCTCTCCCTCTGCCCCTCCCCCTGCTTGTGTTCTATCTCTCTCACTCGCTCTCAAATAAAAAAATAAAATCTTTTAAAAAGGCTGTATACATGTTATTATGATAAATCTATAAGCCAAAAATCACAGAGAATCTTTGCTTATTTCACTGATATTTGCCTAGAACCCAAGAATTTCTGCCTATAACTCTTCAAACTAGAACTTTCTGAGTGCAGGTTCTCTGACACTTGATTTTTCCAAAGGAGGTATTTTGGGCCCAGGGCTCTGTTCAGAACACCCTGAGATCACACAGCCCTGGTCACTGCCTATTCCTCCCACTTCCTTGACCAAGCCTGCTTAAATTGCAGGTCCTATTATAACTCCCAGTGGACAATAAAAAATTCTCCTCAAAGTTACCTCAATAAATGTTCAGTGAACAAAAGGTGTGAGGAATTAATTATAAACACTTATAGCTTGCCTCTCTAGAATGAGAGGGGAAAAAAAAGAAAAGATTTTTTTTTAAATGCTTATTTCAATTGGAGTTTTTTTTTTTTTTCATTAAAACCTCTCTTGACACAGTCCCCCAAAGGATCTAAATGCTTCAGACTGAAGCCATGAAGAAAGGCATTGTCTAGAGGCAGTTTTCCCTGGAACTGGGGATGGCTATCAGCTCCTAAGGCTTAGGGAGTTGTGTCTTTGGAGCCAGTGGTTGACCATCAAACATGGCGGGGCCTTGCCTCCGTCCAGGGAAATAGCCACACCTGACATCAGGGTTACTAACATCAGGGTCAGGACAGAAAACACAAGACCCGGGGCGCCTGGGTGGCTCAGTTGGTTAAGTGTCCGCCTTCAGCTCAAGTCATGATCGCAGGATCCTGGGATCAAGCCCTGCATCGGGCTTCCTGCTCAGTGGAGAACCTACTGCTCCCCCTGCTTGTGCCCTCTCTCCCTTTCTCTCTCTCTGTCAAATAAATAAATAAAATCTTTTAAAAAAAGAAAAACACAAGACCTATGGTGGGTGCTTTTTATTCTGGTGAGGAAACAGTTTTGACCTCCTTCCATCCCCCATCAAACCAGTTTTACTCTCAGACACGATTTCATCGTTCTTTCTTCCGTTCATCCAGCCAGCCATTTTTTTCTTATTCAATGTACATCACTATGTTCTAATGAATTTGCTTTGTGTGGAGTGTATAAAAATATTAAAATGGTACAAATATTCCTCTGCACTGACATTCAGAGAGATTATAAGATACTAGAAATTTCACATTGGCTCACATCTTGAATTGTTGCCAAAAGACACCAGAATATCTTGGTCTCCATCCCAGAGGGAAGAGCCAAGGGTTTCCTCACTCTGCTAAAAAACTAAATCACAATTTTTAGTTAGTATAGAACAGGTAGGTTACACTGAAGCAATAATATCCTGGGAACTCTCAGTGTGTCAACACAATAAAAGCTTGTTTCGCCATCATGGCACAGTCCTGAGAGGATCGAGTAGCTCTTAGTGAGTCTTCGCACTGGTGATTTGAAGCACAGGCTGCTTCCACCTTATAGCTACAACTCCTGAGTCACATGGCTTCCAAGGAGACTGTAGAGAGAAAAGTGAGGATTTATAATATATCTGCCTACATCTAACCAGCCAAAACCTAGGTGTAGTGCCCCAACATAACCAGAAGAATAGCTGGGGAATAGAGAGGAGCCAAGTATTCAGTGAGCACCAAGGGTCTTGCCACACCCATGGTCCAAAAGCCTGATCCAAAGCTCTCCCTCATACTCTGAACCTTATAACCTGAGTCCCACTTTGGCCCTGTCTATTCTCTATGTGACCTGCACTGGCACACAAGATTTCCATGAGAATGCATTCCAGCATTCCACACCACACAATTCACCCACATACATCCACACTTTTTTTTCTTTTTTCTTTTTTTCTTCCAAGTTTTTATTCAAATTCAAGTTAGTTAACATATAGTGTAGTATTAGTTTCAGGAGTAGAATTTAGTGATTCATCACTTACGTATAACACCTAGTGCTCATTAAACTAGATGCCCTTCTTGACACCCATTACCCATTTAGCCCAAGCCCCAACCACATCCTTTCCAGCAACCCTTAGTTTGTTCTCTATACTTAAGAGTCTCTTGGGGTGCCTGCGTGGCTCAGTACATTCATCTGTTGATGGATGGGCTTCTGGGCTCTTTCCACAGTTTGGCTATTGTGGACATTGCTGCTATAAACATTGGGGTGCATGTGCCTCTTCAAATCACTACTATGTTTGTATCCTTTGGGTAAATACGTAGTCTTGCAATTGATGGCTTGTAGGGTAGTTCTATTTTTAACTTTTTGAGGAATCTCCATATTGTTTTCCAGAGTGGCTGTACCAGTTTGCATTCCCTTTATCTGAATCCTCACCAAAATCTTTTGTTTTCTGAGTTGTTAATTTTAGCCATTCTGACCTGTTTGAGGTGGTATCTCAGTATGGTTTTGATTTGTATTTCTTTGGTGATGAGTGATGTTGAGCATCTTTTCATGTGTTTGTTAGCCATTTGTATGTCTTCTTTGGAGAAATTTCTGTTCATGTCTTCTGCCCATTTCTCTCTTTTTTTAAGATTTTATTTATTTATTTGTCAGAGAGAGAGCACAAGCAGGGGGGAGCGGCAGGCAGAGGGAGAAGTAGGCTCCCTGCTGAGGAAAGGAGCCCAATGAGGGACTCGATCCCAGGGTCCTGGGATCATGACCTGAGCCAAAGGTAGACGTTTAACCGACTAAGCCACCCAGGTGTCCCTCTTCTGTCCATTTCTTAACTGGATTATTTGTTTTTTGGCTGTTGGGTTTGATAAGTTCTTTATAGATTTTGAATACTAGTCCTTTATCTGATATGTCATTCACAAATATCTTCCCCCATTCCATACGTTGCCTTTTAATTTTGTTGATTGTTTCTTTCACTGTACAGAAGCTTTTTCTCTTGATGAAATCCCAATAATTCATTTTTGCTTTTGTTTCCCTTGCCTCTGGAGATGTGTCCACACTTTTGAAAGGGGGCAGAACAAGTGGTTCTAAGCTAGCCTGGGGTGACCTCTCATCTCCCCCACTTGCTAATTGCATAAACTTGAGCAAGCCTCTTGACTTCTTTGAGCAAGCCTCTTGACTTCTATAATTTTTGTCTTCTATAAAATGGCAACGACCATACCTCCTCATAAAGTAGTTGTTAAGTATAATGGGAAATAATATTAGTAAAAGGTTCAACAAGGACTTCTATACAGAATGCTAATAATGTTGCTTAGTACCTGTGACAGGTTTCCACTCTTTTACATACCAGGAGTAGATATCCAAGGCAAAGATAAGTTTTAACATTGCTGCTCTTACTGACAAAAGGTTATGTTTTCCTTGCATGTATCAGCAGTCAGCAGCACAATAGTAAGCCTTATTCCCAAACCCACAGGTTAGTGGGATGGTTGGGAATGCTCTGCTGTACATATGTTCGTTCTGGGGTCCAGACTAAAGGAGGAGCGGCTATATCCAAGAGCTTCTTCTCATGGGGGAGATTGGAAACACAGGAAGGGCAACCTGCAATGCTTTGTATGGTCTTCACTTGGAACTGGCACTCTGTCCATCCACCCACATGCCAAAGACTCAGGCCATACCCAACACTGATGGGGCTTGGGGGAGCAACATCCTCCACCCCTAGCGAATAGAACTATAGTGTCTTAGGCAAAAGATATGAAAAAGGGACAATATCAAAATATTAATGCAATTTACCGCATTCCATACCCAACTTTCCCCAAGTTCCTTTTAAAAACCCAATTTTGGAGGATAATGTGGAAGCTAGAAGTAATTGTACCAAGATCTGCCATTTTGTAGATAAGGAACTGAAGGAACTGAGAAGTCATCGACCCGCCCAATCCTGCAGAGCCAGTGCCTGATCTAATGAATATGCCAGCTTTCACTTTTAAAGGGATTGGCCTCAGAAGGGATCATATGGTTGAGAATCATTTCCTGAGCCCTGAGTCCATCAGGGTCAGAGGTTTTGTGATCTAACAAGGTAAATCCTGTTTTCCCCACTTTACAAACAAGGCAGGGAAGTCAAACAAATGACTAAATTATTTGAAATCTCCTCATTTTTCTAAAAAAAGAGAAATTGTTCAAATCACATTTACTATTTGCATCAGTGGGATTATGTTTTATCTTAAATGAATAGAAGAATATATTTAGTGAACACTTCAACATGAAGTGAAACATACAAAAATATCCACTAGGGTATATCTATGGGGGCAAGGCAGGATGGGGAAGGCGGTGACCAGAAGAAAGAAAAGATACTTTTTTCACTACCATAACAATTTGCTAGCATTTAATTATGGCTTGATTTTGCTGATTGCAATTAGAACACTTTCTCTGTTGGGGGGGATATCATGTCAGAATCCCAATCTAGGTTAAGTAGACACTGCCCTTAATAAGAAGTCTGATGAAAAACAAGAATCGACTACTCCCCCACTATAAAGGTAAGGGGCAGGGTGGGGCACTGTTGTATAATTTCCTTGAGTAGAAAGTTAAACCCTTTCAGTCAGCAGCCTTCAATTAATAAACCCTCCCCACCAGACAGACAAGGAAACTGAGACCCAAACTCAATGCTCATTCCTTCTTTAAATATATATATTGAGACTTTTTTTTTTTGTGCCAAGCAGTTCATTTGTCTCTAGGGCAAAGGGATAAATAAACTAGAAGTCTTTGGTCTCAAATGATGGTTTAAAGGAACAAACAGATAGGATAGATGATAGATGGATAGATGATAGATAGGTAGGTAGATAGATAGACACAATACTATATATAATCTAGTATTATTACTATATATTAATATACTTCCCACTAATATGCATGTCATAAGGCAATGAAGTCATGTGCACTCCAGCTACGCATGTGCATACTCTAAGCCACAGGGGTATCGTGCCTAGGTAAGCCCATCTACATCTCACATGCTCCACAAAAGTCTTGTTCATAACAGCATTATTCACAACAGCTCCAAATGAAAAACTACCCAAATATTCATGAGCCAAAAAACATGTAAATAAATTGTAGCACATTCACCCAATGGAACACAATATAGCAATAAGGGTCAAACATTACAGCACACGCAAGTACACGTGAATCTCAAAAACTATGTTGAACCAAAGAAGCCCAGTGCGAATGCACGGATGCCATTCATAGAGAGTACAGAAGCGGGTAAAATCCATCTCTACTGTGAGAAGTCAGGACAGCAATCATCCACAGGGTGTGGAGAGCAGGGGCTGGTGAACAGAGAGCATGGAGAGCTCTGGGTGGGTGATCATGCATGGTTTCTAGATCTGGTGGTGCTGGGGACAAGGGTGATTTTAGCTGATGGAGGAGATTCATTAAGCTGTGTGCTTATTGTGCTTTTCTGTGGGAACATTGTACGTGACTTAGAAATTTTTTTTAAAAATCCAGTGAAGTAAATGATGGCATCCTCCACTTCAGCTCTTGAATATTCTCTGATTTGCTTGCTTTGTCCTGGCCTAGCCAGAGCTCAGATTGCTATAATATACCACAGTATCCCGGGTTAATAGAGCAAGGAGACATTTTTATTCCCATAACAAATCAGCCGGCTGATAAACAAGTATATTATTGAATGTGTATGTGTCTGTTCTTCTGGCTCTTTTATTTTCACTCCTTTAGCATAAAGACCAATACACCCTGGGTCTTAAGATTCTACTCCAAAGAAAGCCCATCAAGTTCTGATTACTGCAATCCAGAATGAATCTTTTCGGTGAATGAAAATGAGGGAGCTTTTATGGGCCTATTACCCGAGGGCATCCAGTGGTATTTTTATTCTCCATATTTGACCTTAAAAATGTTTTGTAGTTTATCAAGGATATAATTTTCACCCAGTCAGGCTGCAGGGGCAGCTAATTAAGTGGTGTTTAATGACATTTGTTCCTTAAAGGAGGCCTGATTAAATGTACCGTGTAATTTTTTACCAAATCAAGCAATTCACCCAATTTTCAAATGTGCTTAATAAGCCAGGCCCAAGTCATTATGGCCTTCTAGCTGTGTGACAGATGTGGCTCAGGCTGCAAGGGCTCTCAAACTTGCTCGATAATTTCCTACCTCCGTATCTTTGTCTGGGCTGTTCCCTCCACCTGGAACATTCTTCTGCACTCCCTCTTCCCTCGGCCGTTCTGACTCATTCCAGACATCTTACTTTCTTCTTGGAATTTCCTCCAGTTTAGGCCAGATGTCAGTGCTCCTTCCTCCGAACTCCTGTGACCCCTTATCTTTTTTTTTAATTTTTTATTGTTATGTTAATCACCATACATTACATCATTAGTTTTTGATGTAGTGTTCCATGATTCATTGTTTGTGCATAACACCCAGTGCTCCATGCAGAACGTGCCCTCCTCAATACCCATCACCAGGCTAACCCATCCCCCCACCCTCCTCCCCTCTAGAACCCTCAGTTTGTTTCTCAGAGTCCCTCGTCTCTCATGGTTCGTCTCCCCCTCTGACTTACTCCCCTTCATTCTTCCCTTCCGGCTATCTTCTTCTTCTTTTTTTTCATAACATATATTGCATTATTTGTTTCAAAACTACAGATCCGTGATTCAACAGTCTTGTAAAATTCACAGCGCTCACCATAGCACATTACAACCTCCCGTTTAGATCGGAAGGTTGTAAAAAAATCCCACCCCCCACCACCCCAGCAACACTCAGTTTGTTTCCTGAGATTAAGAATTCCTCATATCAGTGAGGTCATATGATACATGTCTTTCTCTGATTGACTTATTTCACTCAGCATAACACCCTCCAGTTCCATCCACGTCGTTGCAAATGGCAAGATCTCATTCCTTTTGACGGCTGCATAATATTCCATTGTGTATATATACCACCTCTTCTTTATCCATTCATCTGTCGATGGACATCTTGGCTCTTTCCACAGTTTGGCTATTGTGGACATTGCTTGTGCCCCTTATCTTTAACTATCCGCCCATGCCCCCAATTGTCTGCTCCCCTTTTATCCAGGTCAATTAAAGTATAATCAATGTGAGTTCAGAAACCATTTTTATACTTCTCCTTGGCCTCAGAGCTCAACACAGCCCTAGCACGTGGGACAGCTCAAATTTGGGAAGAGATGGCAAGAGCTTGAGGAGGAAATGCAAATGTCATAATCCCACCACTGTGGTCTGTGTGGCCCGGGGCAGTTAATTACTCATTTTAATAAGCCCGAGCTGGGAAAGAAAAAAAATAATACACACACACACACACAGTTGTGTGTCTCTATTGAGAATTAAATAAGAAAACACAGTGACTTTCAAATTCTACTTTGCCTAAGAATTACTGCAGTGATTGCTAAAAATGAACAGAAATTCTGGCTAGAAAATGGTCAGGAATCTGCGCGTTCACCAGCATCTCTTGCCCTCTCACGTGATGTTAGTGCAGGTGTTTAGAGATATCAGCCTTTAAGAAACACCCAGGATGCAAAATAATAACAAGAACAATAATGATATTTACGGCCACTATCATTATACTAAAGCCAAATGATGTCAAAATTTAAAGTGACCCCACAAGTAGCTCCTCAGCTCTCCACCCAATTTGAGAAGACATTAAGAGATAAAGAAGCAATACGGTAGAATAGAGGTCACACTGTCCCCTTCGTTTTTTAATAAAAGCTGAGAATGGACAATGCGGCTTGTATCTGTGTGCAAGCAGTGGAATTCTGAACATTGACATCTGGGATTAGAAAGTGCCTGCTTTGCCACTTTAGTTGGGGTTCTTTAAGTTGCCACAGAAAGAGCCCTTGATAAAGACCAGGTTTCCATACCTCTCTGCAGTTCATGCCCCCATCTCTGGAACACAGGCAGGACCCGCCTTTCCAGGCTCGTCCTTGCAGGATTTGCTCTTGGCAAAAGTCACCCATGTCAATATACGTGTGCCGTGCACATGCCGTGTGAAGCCTAGAAATACAAGAGGGAACAAGAAAGATCCAGATCCGGGTCCTGCCTTGGCATTGGCAGAGTCCTGGGAGGTTCAGAGAAAGGAAGCAACTCCTTGGGATAGGATGTGCTAAGCATTGTGGTGGTGGGAGCCAAAAGCACACCCCTCCCCGTTCGGCCCTGCTCCTTGCATCCACCTCTCCTCACCCTTATGGGTTTGTATCAGAAATCATAAGACTTTTAAGATTGCACGGCATGCCTGGATGCAGAACAAAAGCCAGCTGAACCAGAAAACATAAGCACTTCAGTGGCTCGAATCCCTACTCTAGCTTTGCTTTTTAGCTTTCAGGAAAAAAAAAAAAAAATCAACGAAATAAAACCTTTTTTCTCCTTCACTCTTTTTATTCCCGGGTTTTTGTTCCATGCCTCACTCACCCCAAATCTCTGTCCCTCAAGATGGCTTTTAATCACCACTACTTCCCCATTGAAGTGGCAGCCCACTTCCTGACTGTCTCACAGGGGTGTAGATTCTCAGAGGTAGCCAGGGCCATGGATCCCTGGGGCAGGGCTCTCTCAGGGGTGGAGGGATTTCCTGGGAAATGATGCCTGAGGGGATGGCTGGTACATGACTAAGAATTAACCAGAGCCGAGGAGACCTAAGGGGACACTCACCAGCCTGCTGTGTTGGTGGCAGTCTTCATGGAAAGAAAGTTGTGAGAGGGAGCCATCAGGAGCACCTGGGTAGCTCAGTTGGTTAAGCGTTTGCCTTCCCTTTGGCTCAGGCTCCTTGCTCAGCAGGGAGTCTGCTTCTCCTTCTCCCTCTGCCACTCCTTTCCTGCTTGTGCGCTCTCTCTCTTTCTCTCTGCCTCTCTCTCTCAAATAAACAAATAAAATCTTAAAAAAAAAAAAAAGAAATAGCAGTCAGTGAGCAGATATTTACTAAGCACCTACTATGTGCCAAGCCCTGAATTCACAAGAAGAGTTGAACATGGGAGACTACAGCAGTTGGAAAAGAGTAAGTCTGGGAGCCTAAGTGACAGATTTGGGAGTGACAGGTTTGGGACACACAACCCGTCACAGGGCTAGAGCATTGGATGCAAGAGGAGAAACCATGGTGCCATGGCTGGCCCAGATCACAGAGGGCCTAGACGGCAAGTTTGCATCCCAGGAGAGCTCAGTCCATGTAAATACAGAAAACCAAAGGTCACACTACTCTGGATGGCAGAACTGGAATTGGAAACCAGGTGGCCCGGCTCCCAGTCTGAGGCTCACCTCCCAGCTCCAGGTGCCTTCCTTGGCCATGTCTTTCCCTCCTGGAAAATAATGACAACAATAATTAATGTTTATTGAGCACTCACTGTGTGCCAAGTGCTATTCTAAGCACTTCCTATGTTTTTATTTCTTGTAACAACCCAATGAAATAGATCTATAATTATTCTCTATTTCACAGATGGGTCTTTTGAGGCACAAAAAGGTCAAGTAACTCAATCAAGCCTACACAGATAGTAAGAGGTACTGCTAGGATTCAGATCCCAGCATTCTGGCTCCAAAATCTGTGAGTTGACCACCTACACTCTGCTGGCATGCTAAGTCGATGGTCCTGAGCCTTCACTAACCTTGGCAGCTGTGGGCCATCCTGGCTCAAGACTGATCTTTGAATTCGTTGTCTGTCCTTTCCTTCAAGCTCAAGCCAGAAGGTCCATTGCCTGGATGCCAATAACTCGGGCCTCCTCCAAGGTGCTCCTCTGCTCACCCTCCACCCCATGCCTGGGCAGACTTGTTGACAATGACATTCTGCTCTGTGCTATGGGCTGTCACCTTCTCAGCCCAGAATGGCGAGGCCATGGCTCTTTCTCCTACTGCAATCCCCAGCTGGAACCTCCTAGGCCAGGAAAAAGCCGCGTATACGATGGTCTGGGAACAAAGGAAGAAATGACAGTCGGATGATCAGGTCTCATCAAAAGGCTGCAAGGACCCAAAGAGCAGTTTCTACTGTCAGTCTGGGCTCCCTCTACCTAGCAGAAGGAGAGGATGTCAGTGCCCTAAGTGTGTTGAGCTTTCGCTTCCTGGCCTGCACGGTGGAAAGAGTTGAACTACATTTAAATACCTACTTTCAAGACAGCATTTGTGAAATGTCTACTGCAGAGCAGACTTGGTTCCGAGCACTGAGAATGGAGAGTAGAATGGAGAGTAGAAAGGTGCCCTTGCTGAGCATGGACTGCATGCCAGTCCCCTCTCTAAGGACCTTAGATAGGTTACCTTTTAAACCTGGCGCAACCAGGGGCCCTATTTTGCAGAGGAGGAAGCTGAGGCATGGGGTGGTTGGGCGCTAGTGCAGCGGACTCTGAGCCCCGGGACAGAGGCCACCCGTGGGCGAGTTCAGAGAAGCCAGAGATCCAGTTCTGACTCACCGAAATCATGCTTGTGGGGCTGAGACATGGAAGTGAACAGGGACAGCTCAGCGCAACACTCAACTCTCAGCTCCCAGCCCCCCCAGTCCCCCCTCCATATTCTCGTGAAATCATGACTAAAGACTGAGACCAACAAGCTGGAAAGCCGACAGCTATGCATCTGTCCCAGTCTCCTCCTCCCTCACATGCAACCCGGGCTGTTGTCCGCACAGCTTCAACATCTCTGTGAGGTGACCTGGCCTCACACTGAGGTGAGCTCCCTTACTGCCCACCTGCACTGATGAGCTGCCCCCCTCCACGCTGACACAGCTTCCCCAGTGCAGGCAGGACCCCTCCGTTGCTCTCTGTAAAGCCTTTGGCTGGTTCCCATCACCTGCCACAGGGTGTCAACTATAAAGGCAGATCTGAGGCCCCCGCCTCACCTCCCAGACTCCCTCCAGGTGTCCGCCCTGGACCGTCGCAGACTAAAATACTGACGACAAGGGTGACATGTGAAGAGTGGTTACCAGCCCCACTTTGAGAGCTGTGCAGGAATTACCTTGTTTGAGCCTCACAGGCACCCTACATGCTGCGCTATCATTTTAGACCCGTTTTACAGTCCAAAGAAGGGAGGCTTTGAGAAGTCAAATTATGGGCCTAAGCCCACAGGGTTAGTAAATGGTGAAAATGGACATGACCCCAGATTGCCTGCCTGTAGAAGCCCACGTTCCTAACACAACACACTTGCCCATTTCCTGAGCCCAGCCCCCACTGTCAGTCAGCCTCAACTCCAATACCGGCTCTCTTCTGGAGGATCCTCTGTGCCCCAGCGGATGAGCATATTCTCCCTCATGGTCCTGTGTTCCCATCGTGGAGCCCGAATACTGCATGGAACTTCATTCCCCACACAGCTTCTCCCTCCACCAGCCTCTAAGCCCCTTGGGGACTATGCTTCCATCCCTGTGCCTAGCCCAGTGTCAACCATGACCCAGGAACCAAATTACTTCATATCTGATGAAGGAATATATGAGCCTGGAAACCCTCTGGGCTGGTGGGTTTTGAAGGACTTGTTTACTTGCTCTCTCTTCCTTGTTTCTTTCTGATTTTAGTTGTACTTTTTGTCTGGACAAGGTAGTGTGGAGGTTATTTGAGAGTTGACCCAAAGCAAAGGAAACAGAGAGTTCGCTGCCAAGCCTAGGTAAGGCTTTTGGCTTTAAAAGACAGAAAGGCACATGTTTCTTTCAACAAGCAAGGAGACTCCAAAGGGCAAGTAGATGGTGGTGTGGGACCCAGACCCAGAGCCCGACTGCCTGCTTTGAATCCAGCTTAGGCACACTCAGCAGCTGTTGATCTTGAGCAGGTTACCTAACCTTACCTGCCTCCTTATCTTGATGCATGAAATGAGGACAAGAGTATTTCCCCTCTCAGGTTGTAGTAAGGACAAGGGGAGTTAGTATATGAAACAGTCTTAGAAATATCTCTAGCTTATTATTATTTTGAAATTGAAAATTTAGTCTCAACTCTCAAGAGCTGTAGAAAATTCGATAGAACTTTCCCCAGTTTTCTCCATTTTAAATAATGCAGAATGGTTTACAACAAAACAGTTTCCAACAAAACGGTCATTGATCCAGATGAGTGTAACTCATATAACAGGACAACAATGTACGAATCCAGAAAGCTGGATTTTCACCCCAGCTCTGTCTCTGACCAGCCTTGTGTCTTTGAGGTGAGTTTCTTCACCTCCCCTGGCTGCACTGTCTTCAACTATAAAATTGAGATAACTGGAATGACCTTAATGCATTTGGTAAGGAAATTGACTAAAGATAGCTTGGTCAACTTTTCAGTTTTTAAGCCAACTGAAAAATGTGTATACACTTTCATCAGTGAGGGCAGCAGGATCATTCAGTAGGGAAAGATTAGACTTTGCAACAAATGATGTTAGCACCACTAGATACTGACATGCAAAAAATTATGGTGGGCCCTTACCTCACACCATATACACAATTAACTCAAATGTATCAAGGAGTTAAGTGTAAGAGCTGAAACCATTAAAACTTTAGAAGAAAACATAGGTGGCCAGCCTCATAACTTTAGATTAGGCAACAGTTTCTTAGATATGATACCCAAAGCACAAGAAACCAAATTAAAAAAAAAAAGATAAATTACGTGTCATCAGAATTTTGCTTTGGCATGTTTTAAAGACTTAACCAAGTAGTCATGTGTTTTGGTGTCTCTCTTTGCTGAGTAGTGTTGCACTATATAGACAAACAGTCACTGGTTATTCATTCACCCATTGATAGAAATTTGGGGTTCCAGGCTTGGCTTTTATGAATAAAACTGCTATAAGTATTTGTATAAAAGTAAAAACCAGTAAGGGGGCAACTGGCTGGCTCAGTCACTAGGGCATGCAACTCTTGATCTCAAGGTCATGAGTTCAAGCCCCACACTGGGCATAGAGCTTACTTAAAAAAAATAAAATAAAAAAAAAACACCTGGTATATTATAGAGGTTATTTTTAAAATGTCATGAGAACATTTAATATTTTTTAAATTGTTTTTACCTTGTTCACTAATAGTGGTGTGATGGATGGAAGGAGGGTGGTGGAGGTAGGGGAGAGACAGAGAGATTAATACAAACTGATAGTTCAATAACTATTTGCTAAGACCTTGTTTAGCCCACAGAACTCAGGAGGTGGCTGTTACTATTTCTGAGTTATAGATGATAAAATGCCCAGTGAAGATAGTTATGTCAATGGTGTAAGAACACTTATATAAGCAGCAGGACAGTCCCTAATCCATATCTGTCTAATTATTTACTTCTACAGAATTATTTCTTATTCATTTATTCATGCATAAGTGATAGATAAAAATAGCATCGTAGTTATGAAATTCAAACCATACAAGCAAGCCTTCCTCCCCATACTACTTTCTTCATGGACACCCCTGAGGGTCAGAGTCAGCCAGCCTGCCCTTTCTCCAGGCATGTGTACGTATAGAATACATAAGTTCACTGTAGTGTGTATCTAATCACAGTTTATCAGTATAAATTAAAGTTCAATTTCTTCTTTCCACCGAACAGTACTTTGTCTTTCAACTACTCCTCTGTACACATGGTTCTTTTTACTCACTGTGAACGAGCAGTGGGACTCTAGGACAATCATTTCCAGCATCCACTCAGTATTAACTGCAGGGTCCACTCACAAGGTGGGTGTCAAGATTAAATGAGAAGACAGATGCCTACATGCTTTATTTTAATTGTGGTAAAGTCCACATGACATAAAATTCATCCTATTAGAGTATACAATTCAGTGGCTTTTAGCGCATTCACAATATTGCACAACTATTGGCACTATCTAATTCTAGAATAATCTCATCACCCCAAAATGGAGACTTGTACCCCTTAACACTTTCCGTTCTTTCTCACTCCTTCCCTCTAGCCCCGGGCAACCACTACTCTACTTTCTGTTTCTATGGCTGCCTATTGTGAACATTTCATTTAAGTATAATCATACACCATGGGGCCTTTTGTGTCTGGCTTCTTTGACACAAAGAACAATGTGTTCTAGATTCTTCTAGAATAATGTGTTCAAGTTGCATCCATACTGTAGCATAACAAGACTTTATTCCTTTTTATATCAGAATAATATTCCATTGTATGGATATGTCACATGTGTTTATCCATTCCTCAATTGACGGACGTGTTGGGGTGTTTCCACTTTGGGGCTATTAGAAATAATGCAGCTATGAACATTTGTTTGAGAGCTTGTTTTTAAGATAAAAGATTTTCATTCATTCCAGTTATTTACTCAGCACCTTTCATGTCCCAGAGATTGTGCTAGGTTCTGGGGTTAGAACCACCCACAGGACAGGTAAGGTGCCTGACCTTTGGGAGTATACATTCTATTGGGGGAAAGAGACAATAAATGAGGAAGCAAATATATAAACGAGATAATTGGAAATGGTGACAAGTTTTATGAAATAGAAACGGGGCAATGATAGAGCAGAGTAACTGGTAGGGGAAAAAGAAGCAAAACTTTAGGCAGGATGATCAGTGTACTGGTCAGGGTTCCGCAGAGAAGGAACCAGTAGTGTGTGTGTGTGTGTGTGTGTGTGTGTGTGTGTGTGTGTGTGTGT